>NC_079504.1:9767362-10414198 GCF_030052815.1 Hevea brasiliensis
AAAATTTAAAATCAAGTAAAGCTTGTCTTAAGGCCGGAGATTTGTAAGCCCAATAAACGGCATCAGGCCTTCGTAGCCCATAAAAAAGCAATTAAGTTGAGGCCTCGTTTCCTTAGCTCGGTCTGTCGGTCTCCTCCTGAAGGCTCACAACGTGACTTTGTACCAAAAACAAAAATGGGTTTTTTTTTTTTTTTTTTTTTTTTTTAATATAGCTCACTGTGCTGAATTATGACGTCGATTCTTTATCGCTCTACAATATGATTCGTTTGCTGGGGACTAATTGTGCTAGACTGTACTCCTGTCTCCATGGACTTCCTTGCTCTTCCGGCATCCAATTTTCATTATCTAATTCCAAGACCTAAAACTGTGGTTTAAAAGACAAATTAGAAACAATCAGACGGTGGGAGATTCAGGAATGGAGAACGCTGATGTCTTCCTTGGTTTGCACGACTTCTTAGATCGCATGCGCCAACCGTCCGCCGCCGATTTCGTTAAATCCATCAAGAGGTATCTCTTTTTCCGATCGCAATCTATAAACACATATTTTCCCCCTTTGTTTTGGTTATAATGAGATGGAAACTGGTGCCGGCTTTTGAATTAAGCAATTATAGCTTGTATTTTTATTGCTTCATATTGGTTTTTCCTCGAATTTAAAGTATTGCTAGTTTACAACGCAAATGCTGCAAGTTTTGAATGTGTTTTGCTCTTTATGGCAGCTTCATTGTCTCGTTTTCAAACAATGCTCCCGATCCAGAAAGGGACAGTGCTCTGGTACAGGAGTTCTTTGCCAACATGGAAGCAGCTTTCAGGGCTCATCCACTCTGGGCTCGTTGCTCAGATGAGGAACTAGAGAGTGCTGGTGAAGTGAGTTATTACTGGACCTTTGCTTTGTATGTCATCGTCAAATTGTGGTGATGGTTTGTGTTTTGTATATGTGAATTAGTATTTCAATTATGCATGATAGGGATGGAGGACTGACACCATAGGAAGTATATAAGTGTGTTGTGAAAAAAGTAATCCACATTATTCCAAGTCTTTCATAAGATGATGTGTGGCGTTGTCATCCTCGAGTTACAATTCATTCATGCAATGTACTTCTATCTGTTGGTTATTAACCGCCTATGACTCATGATATGAGTCTCAATGCTGTTTAGCATTTCACTTTTCTGCTAATGCATATGAAGTCTAAAACATGCAAAAATGATGAGCTTAATAACATAAAATAGCCTGAGTGTTTAGGGGTGAACTTTTGGTTAACCAAATTGAACCAAATATTGAGCTAACTGAATTTTTAACTTACTCTAAAAATAATAACCAAATTGAAATTGAGGAAAAAACTAAACCTAACCGAAACTAAAACATATTCGGTTAGTTATCGGTTATAGTCGAATTAACTAAAAAATATAATATATATTTTATATTATTAATTAATTAATTATTAATAAAATATATTTTTAATATTTTTATCTATAAAAATAATAAATATGATTTATTATTAATGAAAGAATAATTTCAAATTAACTATTATTAATAAAATTATGAAAATAATTATAAATAATATATTGTTAATAAACTATAATTCATATATATTAATTAATATAAATTTAATTATTTTGGTTACCAAATAAAAAATAACCAAAACGATAACCAAAATTTTTTAGAATTACTAATTAAAAACCGAACCAGATCAAACTTACTGTTAACAAAATAATCAAATTTTATTGGTTCTGTTCGGTTTGGTTATTCAGTTATAACCAAATAATGCACACATCCCTATGAGTGTTGAATGGCTACTAAGCTAACAACTACTTCCTGTCCTTATTTTTTGTCCACCTTAGATTTCAGATGTCAAAAAAACCACTGCCTTAGTACTGAAAGGTGAGATTGTGTATTTTTTGGAAGTTAAAGCAATGTGCAGTTTTTGCAATAGAAATAACCAAAACAAACTGATTTTCCGTCAATGAATTTTTAAGCTAATGAAAGTTCTGAGAGAGGGTAACATGCATCATCACGGATACCTACAACCATCTTTAATTCCTCGTATGTAGCTTAGTTTTTTTTTTTTTTCCCCCTTCCTAAGGTATAACAGAATAGGGTCAGGCTACCGAATTTTCCTTGAGCTATGGCCTTTAGACTCTACAGTTTACAATAACTGATACTTCCCCAGCCAGCATAGAAAGATAGAGACCTATAACTCCACAAGCCTGTTGGATTTTCTGCTAGCATAGCAAGAGGGATCACTAATTGCAGTTCTCCCATTCCTAAGAGAAAATGTAACAGGGTGAAGGATATTTTATGCAAGTCATAACCCTTCGGAGTCTACTCTTACTGTTTGACAATTCATCAATTATCATTGCATGAGAGATGAAATTGGCTGAGTTAGCAAGTAGGTGTATTTTGACTCTTTGCTAGTCCTTCAATTCACCTGTTGCTTGGGTTAGTGGCAGCACTTCCCTCAGTCATTGACTGACTTCAGATTGGAATTCATTTTCTTCAAATGAAAAAGACAGGTGATCCATGGTGCTACAAGCATTCTCCAAATATATTATTCAAGTGAATTACAACAACATGAAGCAACAATAAAAAAAAATTAAAAAAAAGGTGAAGGAAGAGGAGGTAAGGAAAACACAGACAACAAGGGGGAAGTGGGAGTTTTGTCATTCAACATATTCACTTTTAATCTTTCATGGGTTATGACTGACATCAGAGGCCAAATTCAATGCCATATCAAATAAACTCTTAGGGCTGCATCAGAGGATGCAAAGGTGGGAGGTTTTAAAGAATGAATCAATTGATATTTACATGAATGCCAAAAATCTACCTGGCTGAAATTCTCAGAAGGTACTTGATCATTCCTACATCCTGCCCCATTAAATGTGTATTTTTTTTTCTTCATTAAGAACCACATTGCAGTGAAAAGAATAAAACCTTTCATAAAGTATGACTTCCAATACTTTTGAATGATTTATATTCTATAATTGCTTGCATGTCATGTTATTATTTCCCTTTCTGGTTTCCCCACCCATGGGCGTGCTGGAAAAAAACAAACTACGTAATGCTGTTGACAGATGTTAATCTTATTAATTTAGATATGTTACACCTGGCTTTCTTTCAAATACAGGGACTTGAGAAGTACGTAATGACAAAGTTATTCACCCGTGTATTTGCTTCACTTCCAGATGATGTTAAAGTTGATGAGCAACTTTCTGAGAAGATGTCTTTGATTCAACAATTCATTAGGCCAGAAAATTTGGACATTAAGCCAACCTTTCAAAATGAAGCATCATGGCTGGTAAGTCATAGGATTCACATTTTAAGTTATATTTCTTGTCCATGTGCAGAAGACTTCTTCGTCTGCATGGTATACAAATATTCTGGATGAAGTTTTGAAAAATCGATGCAGTTCAAGCAGTTATGAATGGCTGAACATAAAAGGAACAGGTTTTGAAAGTTATGTTTTAAGAAAGATCAAAATTTAAGTATATCTGTTAACTACAACTTCTATAGGTGAGCCCTTGCTGTCAATGATGGATTGCTGCAAAATATACCTTGTATCATCTTTGTTTTACTTTAATTGTGTCTAGTTGTGGCACACAGTTATTTGTTTGTCTACTTGCATTATCATCTGTGCGTGTAGAATTTTCAAATCTTCTAGTAGAATTGAGCTCATTCGTGGTGGAACTGATTCATTCACGTAGAATTTTGGAACCTTCTGATATAGTATGTTGCAGTAAGGACTAAGGAGTAGTGTTTTCTTCAATCTTGGAGAATTGTAACTTGTTATACAAATTAAGGTCAACCTTATCAGAGTTTGTTTGAGATTCAATTCAATTCTGTGAATGCGTTTCCCCCCTTGAATGTTTACATCCGTGTGTGTGTGTGTGTGTGTGACAACCTGAACAACTCCTACTTTGACCAATGACCAGATTATGATAGACCTTGATTCTTGACATTGATTCTTGACATTCTCAAATTCATGTGTTTTATTTCTCTTTAATTCATATCTATGTGGTTGTAGCAACCAAATTATGTCTTCTGGCTGAGTGGGATCCTCTTTACTGGAAATAAGAGGAAGGCTGGATTTAGATACTGGCTATTAGTGGTGACTATGGGTTAAAAGCCCTCATAAGTCGCAATAAAATTGAGCTTGTCTCATTTATCTTTATTGTGATCTTTGTGCACCTCTCTGTTTGTGTTGTTAGCTTGCCCAGAAAGAACTGCAAAAGATCAATATGTACAAAGCACCAAGAGACAAACTTGTGTGCATTCTCAATTGTTGCAAGGTCATAAATAACTTACTGCTTAATGCTTCAATAGCATCCAATGAGAATCCTCCTGGGGCTGATGAATTTCTTCCTGTACTAATTTATGTTACAATGAAGGTAAGATCAATAAATATGAAGTTCTTGTCCCTTTTGCAGACTTCCATCCTTGTGAATAGTCAATTTGTAGACAATAAATTGCATTATGCATGTTAATGGAAAAATTACTGAAACCGATGGATGCATTTCCTTCTATGTTAGACTGTTAATCTCTTACTTTGACCCAATAAATTTTTGACTCCTGTCATAAATTTGTAACTTTTCTTATGTTTGTATTTAACTTTCTTGTATAAAATCAAACTAAAGAACCATAAAATTCTATGGAATTAATTCTGTTTACTGGAAGTACGATCATGTGCGTAGCATCCTTCTGCCTGTTGAAAGTCTATATAATTTATAGTGGCACCACGCCTGAAAGAGTGACAGCTTGAAATTAATGCACATTCAACTAATGCAGAAGGCTTAATGTTTTTAAAGTTTTCTCTTGGTTTGATTCCATTTAAATTTCACACAATTGTTTCACTTCACTAATTGTGCAGGCAAACCCTCCACAGCTGCACTCAAATTTATTGTATATACAACGGTACAGGCGTCAATCCCGGTTAGTTGGAGAAGAAGCCTACTTTTTCACAAATATGCTCTCCACGGAGTCTTTCATCTCAAACATTGATGCTAGATCCCTTTCAATGGAGGAAACTGAATTTGAAAAGAACATGGAATCTGCTCGAGCTCTTCTGTCTGGGCTTTCAACTGATTTGGATAGTCAGTCTAATCAAAGTGATCAAAAGGTAGAAAATAATCTTAAAACAGTACTTATAGAATCCAAACTTCAAGCTTTAGATTCTAGTAAGGAAAGGGAATTGTCTATTAGATCCAAGTCTTCTGAAACAAGATCTGGCAACATACGTTACGTGAAAGATGAGTCATCCATGGCAAAGGTTCCATCCCTCTCAGATATAGAGAATAAAGGAGCATCGATGCTTTTGAAGGAGGATCTGGTAAGCATAGTCTTTCGAGAATACCCCTATTTGTTTGCTAATACCGGTGATCTGATGATCAGTGATGTAGAAGACCTACTAAATAATTACAAACAGCTGGTTTTCAAGTATGTTTGTCTTTCCAAAGGTCTGGGTGGTGCTACGCCATCTCTTCATCCCTCCAATTCTCAAGTTCATCTCCACCATGAAACTGAAACTGTCAAAGAACATCAGGACACTGAAGTAGGAGAGCCAAATGATAAATCACAAAAACAGATTACTATGGCAAATAGCTCCAGCACAGTTTCTCTTGCCAGTGAAGAAAATTTTGAATCAAAGTCCCCACTTGATGAGGCAGTTGCACCTTAAGAGGAGGGAAAGGAGGAGAATTTTCATTGACAGCTCAATGTGTCTGAGCCCTGTCTTCTGAGTAATGCAACTTTCTACACAACAGCTACAATCAGAGCTACTTGTTCCTGTTTCTGCTAAAAGAACTGTTCTGACTTTGGGTTTCCAGTGCAGGAAGAACAATTGGAAATTTTTTGCTTCATTTTGCAGCACATCGACTGGTATTCCCATGGAGGTGTACTTACGACAAGCCTCTTGGCAACACCTGATCCCAGCATACATGTGGCCATTTTTTTCCCACAGGTGTATGTAGCGTAGATGATTATATGTTGGCAGAATGCACATGAACATGGATGATTAAATTTTTGACGACAGTACCTATCAAGCGGTACATCCTTGCAGTTTTTCCCCTATTTTTTGTTCTCTAGTAATCCATGTTTCTCAAATTACTGTGGTACTGCTATTGGATCTCTTATTGTGTTGCTTGCTTTTATTTTTGTATACTGTCGAGAATGATTAGATTCTAATTGTTGTAGTTTTTTCTTGTGAACCAAACTAAATCTCACATTTCAAGGCCGCCTTAAGATTCAGAAAATGTGAGCAATAGGACACCAAATCCGTGGTTTCATTTCAAAGAATCACAGCAGAAAATGCAACATCTCTTCATCCTGCTTTGTTATTGATCACTATCTGTCATAGAAGCTATGTTTAATTCAGTAAAACTAATATTGTTAAAAGTACGTTGCTGAAAAGAATCCTCCTTGCCAAGTCTTTTAAGAAGATAATCATGTTTATATTCATGGATTCGACCGACGTCACATTCAATCTAAAATTGCATTAAATTTAAAGATTTTTTTCATTTGTATGTTCATCACTTAGTTGATCTTTTCATTTCGAGATTTTCCCACTCTGCCCTTGCAATTTCAACATGTAAATTGGAAGATAAAGCTGTGTATGAAATACTGTGTTGGAGGCTGGAGGATGATTGTTCTGCGAAGGTGCAATATTGTTTGTTTGAGCTGTGCGGCCTCTTCATAGGCAGGCAGAAAGGCAGATTGATTATGGGTTCTTTTATCGTGCTTTACAACTAACATATTTTTATTTGATATCGTATGCATATGAGATCGGATTAGGGGGCGAAGGGAGGGGTGGCTTTCAATTTTCAATTATTTTGGGAATTGGGACCCTAAATAATTTAATGCTCAGACAGTTCAGGACATGGGGTCTAAGCTTCCGACTTACGTTCATATTTATATATATATATATATATATATATATATATATATATATATATATATTTTTTTTTTTTTTTTTTTTTTTTTTTTCGTGGAAGGCATTGTCAAGGCTCGAGATCTGATCAACTGAGATTTTCTGGTCTCTCACTATCTGTCCACTGTGTAAGCAATAATAATAATCCAACAATTTGGTTTTCTTTTTCTTATTTCATTTTTCTTGGATTCATAACTAGGAGTAATTCTTTTTTTTTTTTTCCCTCTTACACATATATCTAGATTTACTTTTATAATTTATATTAAAAAAAAACTGGAGGGTAAAAAAAAGATTTAGATATTTTATAGCTGTCCACAAAAAATTTATATGAATGTACCAGCTTATATTTAATGAAATTAAATATCTATCTCAAATATTTTTATCTCAAATATCATTAAGGATATATTTTTCAGGTGTATTTATAATTTTTAAATAATTTTTGAATAATTAAATCTAAAATTTTAAATTTGAACTAATTAAACATAAAAATTAACAAATGAGAGTAAATAAATCCAAATTTTCTGAGGTGTAACACGCTCACCCATTAAAATAAATAAATTAAAAAATATTAATTTTTTTATTTATTACCTCGTTTTATTTAACAAGTGTGTTACACCTAAAAAATTTTGGGCTTATTTAGATTTATTTATTAATTTTTTTAAAATTTATTAATCTAAATTTAAGGTTTTGAATTTAATTGTTTTTAGTTATGAAATTGGGTGAGAATGGGCAAATTTACATTTATTCGGGAAAAAAAATCAAAGGGGTGTTCGAGTGTATTTAATAATTTGTTAAAAAAAAAAAAAAAAACCAAATGAACCATTCACGTGCCTCACACATGCGAACAAGCATGGCGTGTCGGCTTAGCTGTATACATGTGTACCCTTTTTGGACCTTCTTCTCCGCACGAGATCTGCATGTGATGTGTTCCCGCTTCGGCTTTCACCCTCTCACTGGGGAAATTTTATCTAATTTATTATAAAATTTTATATAGAGAGAGAGAATTGAATATTTTTAGGATTGTGATTTACAATTTGAATTTTTTTTAATAGAAAAATTTGAGTTTTAGTAAATGTATTAAAAAAATATCTTATTTGTACTAATTAAATGGCTTAAAGATAATGAAGATTGCAATTCTAGAATAAGGAAAGCATAGCCCTTTTTTTATTTATATAATAATAAATATCATAGGATAACGTTTAAAATTAAGAAAATGTTTATTTATTTTTTCCTTAAAAAAAATTAATTTAATGAACTTTTGTGGATAGTTGTTCTCTATTATATAACTCTTCTCATATCATTGAATGAAATGTTTATGAAAAAAATTATTTTTTTTTTAAAAAAAGTGTAAACTAAGGAGAATGGTTTAGGATAGTGGATGAAGATTTCATATTCAATAATTACTATAAATTTATTTGATTAAAATATTAAACAGTTATTTATCTGTTGATATGGTCTTTGAATTATAGTAAAAGTTATAAAATTAAAATTATCCTTAATTAGTTATTTTTAGATTAAAAAAAAATTATTCTACTCTTCTCTCGATTTTTCTCTCAATTTGTATATATCTTTATAATGCATAAGGAATGTATAAGATAAATTAAAAAAATTATATATTTATTAAATAATAAAATAAATAATATGATATCATAAATTAATAATTACATATTTATTTTAATAATAAAATAAATTATAATATATATATTTTTATTAATCATTTTTTTCATTATTAATAGTAGTAATTAAATAAATTTTTATTAAATATTTAATAATAATTAGATATTAATTAGTGTGATATATCTATCAACATCTTTTATGTCAGTGTCGAAGAAGAGACAATTAGAAGGAGCAAGGAGGACTGTAATAGAGTAATTTAAAACGTGGAATATTTTGATTGGCTGTGGAATTGTGCAAAGGGACCCTTTTGTATTATGATTATTATCATTATGACTTTCTTTGAATTACGCATACTCATAAACTGCTAGACACTAAAATAATGGTCTCCCTTTCGTGGATGTTGAGGTTAATGTTATGAAATAGTATTCAAGAAACTGAGCCTTCATTTGTCTTTATTTGCCTAATTTAAGTCTGTTATTAGAAGCTAAATCAACAGGAAAAAAAAAATAATAAAAATAATATGTTCTGCTTGTAAAGGTATAAAACTTTGTTCTAATTTGAATTTTGACTATGTCAAAGAGGCTTAAACACAGATCATGTAGATTTATGACAAATCAAGAAAAGAAACAAAGCAAGCAAAAGAGAACCTCATGCCACACTCTCTTCACGCTTACAAGGGAAAAAAAAAAAGACTTGATGCGCTTTAACCCTTTTTAACACCTTCACTGACTCTCTCTCTCTCTCTCTCTCTCTCTCTCTAACGTAGCACCAAGAAGGTTACAAGAACATGACCTGCTCCTCTGCTTGTTAGCTCTCATTGCCACCCTCTCTTTCTCTCTCTCTCTCCATATCTCTCTGGTTAAGGAGTAATTAAGGACTTGGAAGATCAAGAAGAAAGATGGGTAATGGATACAATCACCACCAGAAGCTGCATCTCCATCACAAGTCCACATTCTTGCCGATGCTTTGTTCAAGAACTTCCATCAAAGATGTGGCTCTTCCGAAATTGGAAGATCGATCTATGTCCTTCTCCAGTGACCCTTTATCGCCAAAGATCGGTTGCATGGGTCAGGTCAAGAGACACAACAACAAGATAGTTGGCTTCCCCACTTCTAACAAGATCACCATCACCAGAAGCGACACTAGTACTCCTGTCGTCAAATATTCTAAGCTAAAGAGGATCTTCTCCGCCAAGAATAGTTTCACTGCCACCACTGCTACATCAGTACCAAATACTACTAGTTCTTGTAGAAGAAGAGGAGTGATCTTGAATGGTGTAAGAGGACCCAAGATTGATCATAGCAAAGAGAATTCTGTTTATATTAGAATAGAAGATATGGATCCTCCATTGCCTGTGATCAAGAAAGTGCATAAACCAGCTGCAGATGGAGAAGTAGATACCCTTTGGAAGAGGAGATCTGGAGGGGCTGCATTGAAAAACTTGCAGCTGCAGCAGATTCAACTTAATAGACATAATCTTGCACCAACTACTGTTTGATGAGCAACTCCAAGGAAGGAAGGTGAGACAATGCATAGGAAAATGTAAATGGGTTTATCTCTGATATCAATTTGTTATTTGATTGATCAATTCTGTGTTATGAAAGCAATCAAAGAATGGTATGTATCATGGATGTATATGAGTATCTCTTAATGGTTAATTATAATTGATGTAGCTTATATTTCTTATTTTAATAGGTCCTGGAACATCATTTTCTTTGCGGTTGTTGAGGCCATTGTGTGTCTTTTTTGAGTCAGATCAGCTTCATTAGAGCCTTTGTGTAGTCCATCTACATTACAAAAATCATGCCCAAGAATGAGCTGATTGGTGCATTTAAAGCATGATATTTGTGCTTGAATTATATTTGGGATTTAATTTCTTTCACTTTCCTAACCTTTCCACTTAATTTAATTTATAAAGTGAAAGTCACTAAACTAATCAATTCCTCACAATAAATATCATTATTGCTGTTGCAGAGGAACTGTTCTGTTGGAAGGAAAAGGAGAGAAAAAAAAAAGGTAATTCTTTTATTTTATTGGAATGAAAAAGGAAAAAAGGGAAATTAAAAGTTCAATATCCTTATTTTGTAAGAAGGAAAAGCTTAAAGAAAAAATTGTGAGGATTTGTATGAAAAATACTTACACAGTATTTTTAGCTATTTTGTTTTTCATTTAAATTAGATAAATAAAAAGTGAAAAACAATGTGAAATTTTATTTTTATCTCTTTATGTCTTATTTTCCTCAAATAGTTATTTTTAAATATAAAATCCTATTCAGTTAATTTGGACATAATAGTAAAATCACTTACTTTTTTTTCTCTATAAAAAAAAATTTAAGGAAAATAATCACTTACTTTTTTCTCCATTTACTTTTCCTTGGCTTCCCTTTCTACAAAATAGGCCCAAGCTTATCCGAAATTTGCCTAACCTAACTTTGGTTCAATGGTTGAAGAACTCGTCTGACAGACCCAGGATCTGTCAACATTCTCCCAACCTTCTCCTAAGAAAAGAAAAAGCTCACTCGAATTGCATGCGAACTAGCTGTACATTCATCAGTTTTCCAGATAGGATTTGACCAAATAACTGCCACAGTGACTCTTATACAACTAATTGGCTAGCTCAATTAATTATATTAAGTTACAAATAATTTAACAAGTTGAATGATAATTTTGAAATTAAAAAATAAATCTGGAGATTGTTATTGAAATAAGGACAACAAATATAGTGAGGAGAAGGAAGGGAGATAAAGGGAGCAAGCAAGCAACAACAAAAATTTTGTTTGAAGTTTTGTAAATCACATTGCATAAAAAGAAGGATCATAGAAAAGATGACTCTTTTAGTTAATAACTTCTTAAAAAAATATAAAATAATATTTTAAATTGGATTAGTACAAAGAAAGTCAAGAAATTTACATTAAACAAGTCATGAATGAAAAGCGAATTGGGAAAAAGAGGAAACACAAGTATCGATACAATTATAGAATCCAAAAGGGGAAAGGGAACAGTAGCGGACAACTTCTAAGCAAAGATGATGCCAGGACAATCACCTTCGAAAAATTCACATTTTGTTAAGCTACAGTGACATGTTCTAGCATTCCATTTTTTTTCTTTGGCAATATTTCAAAGGTTTGAAAATTGAAAGAAATGAAATTGAGTGAAAAATTCGAGAAAATGTCAAAGCAATGGGGCCAGTAAGCGGTGAGAGAGTAACAGGCAGAGTGCAGTACCATAGCTCAAGCTTTAACAGCTCTTAAAAATGGTGGCAGAAAAGAAGTGTCAAGCACATGGCGAATACCATGTTTTTTACAACAAAAACAAAACATAATGAAACTCAATCTCAGGGACAAAGAAGATTGAGAGGATCAAATCAGTAATATGGCAGATGTCTCCTCTTCTAAGATTTAAATTTAGGATACATTTCATTACAAGTAACAAACAACAAAGCGTAAAAAAGCATATCCCTAAGAAGCCCAATGGGTAGCACATTCACCTAATTTCATTTCCTAAGAGCTGTATCTATACAAGAAAAGGAACAAGTCAAATCACACAAATTATTAGATTATAATCAACCCTGTTCTTTATAAGGAGTCCAGATCAATTTGCTAACATCAACCTCTAGACCACCACGGCCAGCAGCTTTTAGATGACGATCCAAGACTTTTGGATCTGCACAAATCACATGCTGCCCCTTTCTGTACTGAATCAATTCTAGGCTCTGAAGGGTGGTCAAAATATCCTCCGCCTTGATGGCTGTCATGTCACTAAGCTCCTGTAATGAGATTAAAGAAAAAAGTTATGATCAACGAATAATATGGCACCAGCAACCAAAAGTGGTAAAAACATATAAATTATAAACTAATATAGAGACTAAATATCTTTTAATTATTGCCCATTTAAACTTGTGTATAGTGAACCATGATGCACCACTGACAATGCACTGATATTCTTTTCTCTATTTAAAGGCTGCCCCTTCCTGCAGTGTACAGTCCTTTTACCATCCAGAAGCATGAGCAATGAACATGCAAAAATACACTACCCCATCCTACACCATCAATAGTATTAGATCTAATATATTGTAAATACACATATGTACATTATGAAAAGATTAAGGAATTAAAATATGCAAACAACCATCAGAGAATTCACTACTAAACAAGAAAGAAAATGAAATATATACATATATATGTATCAGAGGAAACATCAACTGGTCCACCCCTAGACTTCACAGGCAAGTGAATAGGCTCCCCTGTGAGGAGTTCCCCTTGCAGGAAGAACCATAGGCAATTCCTATGGTTTTCTGGTCTCGATTGACAGGCATGTCCAAGGTTATGTTATAAGCATTAAAGGTAGAATTCCTCTTAAGAAAGTAAAATTTGCCCTGAGATGTTATGGAACGCGAAATGGATGAAAGGTATCCATTTCCATGGATGTCTCAACAAAAACAAAATTCAGAAAGGACAAAGGACGTGATCATAATAAAGATCCAAACTATGCATACCTTGATAGAAATATTGCCCTTGTGTTTCTTCAAGATGTCCAAAAGAACTCGAGTCCAGTACCCTCTGTAGCTCAACAATCCTAGGTCAGAAAGTGGTCTTTCAGGTGTACCAACTTTACCTTCTTTCTTGGAAAGTTCATATGCTGCTCCACATGAAAGATAAAATCAGTAGTCAAATATATACACAAACTGAACAAACTAAAAAGAACATCCATCTTTATTACATGGAGGAGTTTATAACTTAATGTTGACACAATTTGGAATTAATACAAGACTGGAAAGTTTGATTTGATTCCTTATACTAAGGTCCACCTCTAGCACTACAGGATAGGCAGAATTCAGACACCAACTGACCAACAATAAAGGGTCAGTGGTCTCAGGAATGATCTAAGCAATTTTATGTTCAGTCTATCCATAATATTACCCATAACCACTTTTAAGAGAACTCAATGGCAGAGAACTTAAACAAATTGGGTATTCAAGCAGCCATCTATCACTGAAGACTGACTTAATAGATAAAGACAAGCATCTTTAATTACAAAACTTACCATCCTCTTGTCTCCAATAATTTAGAGAGCCATTGCTCACTACTGTTAAATTTTATTCCAAAACAAGAAAAATCTTTTCAGCAATTAAATGCAAAAAATAAAAAGAGCTACAAGGTTAAGGAACAAGAACAGATGCATAATTTAGCAAGATACAGATTCACATAAGCTGAGAAAGATAAGAGATAAAATGGCTGAGAGCTTACAGAAGGCAATTAAAAATTTTCCATAGCCTTTCCTTTGGTAAGGAGGAAGAGTGAGAATACATGCCAAATTATATGATTCCTCAGAATGTTTTTCCTGTATCATCATATATAAAAGTACTTGGTTATAATATTATTTAAAGTTTCTAAGAACATCACAACATCCATGGAAAATCATCTCAAAAGTTACTCGGCCAATCAATCAAACTGACAACAAAATGCAAATTCACATGTTTGAAGCAACTTGAAGCAATTGCATCTAATTTGAAAAGGGGAGAGAATGAGTTACTGATGCAAAGAGAAACATGTCACATGCTTCTTATTTGCTATTACTGATCATTATAAAGTTTTCACATATCATAAATCTTTGTTACAGCCAGCATTAATGCACAGGCAACGTTAATGCCCTAACAAATACCTTGGAAAAATATCCCACCATGTGGCATCCTCGATCATCACATTCACACAAAACGTAGAATAGAAACAGGTCGACATCATAATAAAGGGTCTTGTGATCAAGAAATAGCTTTGCTAAATAACAAAGATTCTGGCCATAAACTTTGTTCTTTTTGCCATCAACCTGTGTCAAAATATTCAGTCAAAGCAAAGCTCAATCAACTGCTGACTTCAGATATGGCTACTACTTAAGAAAATAAAGTGAGATCACATGAGATGTGAAAATTGCACAAGATTAGGAGTTGAGAAATAAGAATAAAATAATGTATCCAACTTTTTCCAAAATCAAATGTCAACTATGGTATTTTCTCGAAGCACATCAACCTTTTTTGTAAGGACAATATAAAAGGAAAGAGAAGAAGTCTAGTTATGACATTTGAAAGCATCACAGATAAGTCTCAGATAACAGATATCAACTATGCATTAGACCCAAAAACACCCAGAATAAGTTAAAAGAAATTCACTTAGCTCGCAAAGTAACTTACAGTCATACCATACCTCGAACATTGACAATGTACCACTCCGATAGATCTCATCACCAGGGGGATGCTTGAGATCACACTTTCTCTATATAAAACAAATGAAGAAATTAGGGGGAAGAAGTGAAATGTTAAACCAATTGCAAAACATCTAGAGATGGCAATTTCATCCTGAAAAAGCCCAATGAAGAACCTTGTCCTGCCAATGGTAGCAGGGCAAGGATGGATTTAAGCCAGCCCATCCCTATTTTTGCCCCCAACTTCAAAATATAGTTTTTGTTATAATTTCTGGTTAAATATGTGAAAACTTATTTATCTTTTAAGATATCTCATTATTACTCAATACTATTCCTTTTGTTCACAAGCAATAATAATATTTAAAATTTAACATATATCCATATTATAGGGGTGGCACAAGCCATGCCCATGGGGCCTGGAATTTTAAAATTTTAATTTCTTTAATACAAAAATTTTTATTTTTTACAAGTATTTGTAAAAATATATAAACAAAATATTTATATTATATACTATTTTTATACTATTTATATATTTTTTATTATAAAATACATAAAGATATATTATATATAATTTGAACTTGATGGGTTGGGCTCAAAATGTGAAGCCCAGGCCTGACCCTATTTTTAATAGGCCTAATTTTTTGCGCTTGGCCCAGTGGGCCTAAAACCTAAGACCAGACCCATTTATTTTACATGGCCAGGCTCAATAAGCCCACCACAATATCTATATAATACTTAATTTAATGATAATATATAAATATATTACTTTTCGTAATTTATATAAAATTGTAACCACAATGAACAACATCCATGACGGATTTCCATGAATGTTCAAATAAGTCAGAACTCAGAAAAGCAACATCTGCACATTGATCAAAAACTAAGATTAAAGACTGGCACTACAGAACTCTTATTTAGAGCAGACACAAATTGAGCACTACAAACCATGGAAATTTTTGAGAGACGGCTCACCATATGCCTTTGAAGCTGTTCTTTACGCTTCATGAAATTGAGGCAAAACTCACAAAAGTACAGCTTGACAGAATCATTGTATTCCGGTGGAAAGGGGGAGAAGTACCATGTCTCAATCTCATATCTCCCAAGTTCAATAGTGGCTATATTTTTCACTTTTGTGAATTCCTCATGTTCACGTAAGCTGGCAGCATCAAGCTCCTCGTGGCCCTGTAATTATAAATGATAACTTCAGATTATAAAATTTAAAATCTTCCATATGGTTTATTATGGCCCTATATAATTCAAAATGTCCACTAGTTAAATTTTTTTTTTTGGTCCATTAATTAATCTTTCTTGTCTCACATTTTATGTAAGGATTATATTTTCTGTTATTATATTTGAATTTTTATGAAAGCATTCATACATACACACCAGTGTTCAAGCTTTATTTTTGCGAATCTGATGAGTTTAAGCTCTTTGGGAGCAAACTGTATCACATTTATGCCTCTTCTGTATAAGTGAAAAGAAAAATTGTGTTTCCAATGCTAGTGAATCAAACTCTGTATTTACTGCAAAATAATTCTATGAAGCAACCATAAAACATTTAAGAACAACTTCAAACTTTTACATACCTCTACATGTGTTTCATCAATCTTACGTTTCTGGTGACGTGTCATTTTCAAGCTTGTTACCTGAAAATACAATTAGCAATTTCTTCTAATCAGATGAAAGAATGATGAAAAACCGCTATCAGCAGGAAGCTACAGATATAACGGAATGATTTCTCATCTATGTTACTCAGACTAGGACATGAGTATTGTATATACTACGGGTCAGGTAGTTAAAACTCCGATTCTCCATTTTTCCACCCAAAAAAATTCTACTTTTTATCAAGTCAAACTAAAAATGTTAATACAAAATGGGCATTACATGAGAGTGAAGTCAAAATGACTAATCCCAACAAAATATTAGAGCCTAGAAGTAAGAACACCATGAAGCCATGACTGACATTTAAAGCAACACGATAATTACCTTGTCTTCCACCTTCTCATCTACAACAGTCTCCACTGAATCAAGATCTAGTTGTTCAAGCTTCACCCATTCATCAAGCCTCCTATTAACTGCCAAAAGGTTAAATATAGATGATAGGCCACAAAGAACAAAAATTTTAAAATACCAATATTTGTGGTCTCCAATCATGTCCATAATCAGTAAATGGAATTCAAAGAAAATCAATAAATGCAACAACAATTATATTAGGGGATGCAAACAATATATATGCCCTGAGGCTTCCACAGCCAACCTTGCTGTTACCAAACAGATTCCAGCGAAATAAGTAAGATCCCAAAGTTTCCTAGTCAATGCAAAAGCAAGTGTTGCAATCATTCCACAACAATTTGCACAGTAAGAATCAATTCAAGTTCATCCTTTTACAGATATTATCAATGGTTAAACACCATTCGCAGTTGCAGTTATCTGTATGCATATATCACACAACCATATCATACTAAATTGTAACCTTGCATTTTCTTCACCAACATCTGCCTGCCCCAACTAGTTCCTTATAACAATTTATATCCATAGCAGAATTGCCTTCCAAACAACAAAATTAGTCCTTAATTTCTCCATGCTCCCATAAATTGGTTGCTAAAAAGCAAGGCACAGGTCCCTACAATAAATTATGTGAAACTAAGTATTTCTCCCCGAGAGAATTCGCACTGGATTCAAAACTAAAAGAAAGCTAAAAGGACAGACTTCACAAAGCTAGAATATAAATGGCTTTATATCTGTTGAATTTAAGTAACATCGTAACATAATCTTCGATCCATACATAAATCTGCAGATAATAATACTTGGAAGTAAATAGTTTATCACATCCAATCCTCCTATTCCGTTTTGATTATGAAGACAAAAACGGACTCACCCAAAGAAGCAGCAAACCAAAGACAATTTTCTCCTCTTCCATTAAAAAAAGCCCTTCCTATAATTTCAAGCACAAAATATGAACTCTAACCCTAATTCTAATCCCGTGCACCAAATCAACAACAAACAAATAAATTAATACTCACACTCGGTGTAATGGACGTAATACTCGTAATCGTTAGGTCCACCGCACTGCATTTTGCGGCGCTCGATGATCTTTACCTGGTGATACTTGCCGTCCCTCCAACGGCACAGCACACGAGTACCCACCTCAAGCGGTAGCACACTCGACCTTCTCTTCTTCAACGAGTCAGATTCTATCTGCGTCATTTCGGCGGCCGGCGGAGGCATTCCGTTGACAACAGAATGAGGCTTCTGGTAGAAGTCGGCGGCGCCAGCAGGGGACACGGTTGCTGTTGCGCTTCCGGAGCCGTTCTCCGGATTTGTTGGTGTTTCTATGGAACCCATAGCCGGTTTCAGATGTTCAAGTGGGCTCGTAAATCTACGGAATTAAAAAATTCGTTTCTAATTAATGTTGGGCTTTAGGGCCCATTATTGCACACAGCAAGTTCGTACAAATCGGTTAAATAAAAAAGGTTAAAAAAATGAAGTAAATAATTATTTAAATTTTAGGATTTAACCATATTAATTAATTAATTCTTTTTTTTTTTAATTCTTCTATTATTTTAAAATTAAATTAATTAATCTCGCATTCTTAATCACACGCGTGAGCCACAGTGGCTTAAGGGACGACGATGGTAACAGTGGTGATGAATTCTGGTCATCTTCACTGGTCTCTTCGTCGGTGGAAGCGGCGGACTTAATGGCAGCAGTAGATCAAAAAAGTGTGAATGCAGGTGGAGACTATGTACATGTTAGGAAACCTTCTAACTTCAATAATAAATGAGTCAAGGTCTCCATTAAGATAGATTGGTTGCTTTTCACAGTTGGAGATCTCAGCCATTGAAACAAGCTGTAAACAGAGCAATGAATTGTGAGTGGGGACAAGAGAAAGGTGAATTGTGAATAGGGACAAGGGCGGGAGTTTTGGATATTTGGTGTAGGGGAATTTGATGAAGATGCAAATCAAGACATTCAAGACGGATTTCCTCCCTAGAGTTCACTGGATGCCAACAGATTGATTTCCAAGCTTCTCGTTGTTGATACAGAGCGAAGAATCAGAGTCCCTCATGTGAGGCAATGTCGTCTGAATTTAGTAAGGAATATTATATTTTATAAATTTTCTTTTTTAGAAATGATTAATATTTTTTATTTAACAGTGATAAAAATATTTTTAGAAGAAAAATTATTTTATACAATATTTAAATAAATTAAATAAATAATCTCTTTTGTTAATTAACTTAGTTGTGTAGATTTATTCTACTCCATTAAATAAGTTTAAATTATTATAAACACTAATATGTTAAGCAGTGATTGATAACATTAGGAAATATAAGATAAAATTGATAAATACCGGCAGGGTTTACTTTTAGTTATTTTACTCAATTGGGAGTTCCGAATTCAAACTGCAAATCTCAATTTAAAAAACAAAAAAAAACAAATTTTGCTGATAAAATCGGATAAATGATCTATTTACTTCAGTTCTTGTTCAATTTGTTTCTCTACTCGTCTCAAATCCCCTCAAGTACGAGAAATTTTATCCCGTTCATCAAATATACAAACAACAAATAATAGGTTTTCTTTTGCAACTAAATAATACATGGTCGGTTAATTGAAAAATCTCAAGGAAAACAACCACAAGAAAAAATAAAATAATGTGGCTGCATTCGGAGGGCAAGTTGGACGCTTCATCAATCTGAAGTTGAGCGCAATTTCTTTGAGATTGATACTGTAGAAATATTTACATCAACTTTACAGCGCAAGCACAGTAGGTGACACCTTTTAATTTCTTGCATAAACATACAAGCAGCAGAGCTTCCCAACCACAAGAGACAAGCATCAATATACTTGAATTCGAGCCGCCCGCATTACATGTAATTGAACAAACCCTCACTGTACAATTACTCTCACAATGAATATACAACAATGATGCTAAAACTCCCTTGCTCTGTCCTGGACCTTAATTCTATTCAAGGGGATACACCATCTCAGAGCGCCATTCTGCCATTCTCCCTCCATAAATCCAATAACAGATAAATAGCCTAGCTCCTTGGCAGAAGGCAGTTGTCCTCGACAGATGGCTGCCGATACCCTGTGCTCAAATCAGGAACCCAATATTTGTCTCCGTCATCTACCTGTGCTGTTCTAATGGTCCACCAGAATTTCCACCCTGGTTGATCTGCTTCTCCTTTGGAAGGCAATCAACAGGAATATAAAAATATCCTTTAGGTAACTGCTGATTCTTCATAGATGCTTGATCTGATGTCATCACCAGCTCTTTCTCAAAGGTCTCAAAACGCTGTGATTTGATATGCGCAATAAGTAATCCAAGTTTACACCAAAAATCCTAGTGAAACAAAAAAGCTCACGGTACAAAAGCAATTCCATACCTTTCTTGATTTTGAGCTCCATTCTCCCTCCTCCAACGGATTACAAGATGCAAGGGAAGCTCCATGAGGGATTTGCTTCCCGGCAAATGACATCCTCTCCATAGGTTTTCGGGTAAAATGGCTTTGGGATGTGGAGCTGTCATCTGTCTTTTGATCTGCATCCATGACAACTTTAATTTGATACTTGGTAGAAATGGTGCTGTCCACTGTTACATCATCTGATCTTTGGATTGCATCACTGCATGATTTATACCCATCCGCATTGCCTTTCAAGGATGTTGTAGCTGATTCTGAACTAACATCCGGAGGAAAAAAAGAACTATGAACAAGCACAGAACGAGCAACATTGTCTCTTTTGCAAGCAAGTATGCTGTGTGAGCAAAGAACCAAATCCCGCTGCAAGAATTCAGAAGAAAACAAATGCGCACATGATATACTCTTCCAAAATAAGCCCTCATCTTCCAATAAGAAAATTCTTCATAAAAAAAATGTGCAGGAATCCAAAAGGAAAAATGTTGAATAAAGTAAGCTGTCCTTTAGAAGAAAAGATGGGGAATTCTATTGGAAAAGATGATCACCCTTTTATAAAGAAATTCTATTCATGCAAAATGTTGGTCCAAACAGCAAAAAAACAAAATAATGGGTCATAATTGGCCCATTTGTGATAGGAAGGAAGAAAATGATGAAGAGAAGAAACCCAACTCGGTGTTATCACCATGTTCCAATCTGAGGATTCAATAGTATCAAGAGAAAGTACAATTAACAAAGTAATGAAAATTGAAGGATGATACAGTGTAGAATAAGAAAATCCCAGGTAAGAATTAACCACAGTTGAAGTAAACAATCCGGCAACACAACACTCTTCGCTGTTCTAGGCAGATCAAAATACCTTAATGGCTAAGTTCTAAGCAGGTGAAACCACCTAATGCTAACAGCAAATAGCTTGTGCAATAATACAGCTTCTAACACAAACAATTACTGATTTGCTGCTTTGCGAGGCAACTTAAAACTAGGACACTAATTCTGTGAAAAGGTACCTTTATTTTTTCACGTTTAATAATTCTCTCGCAAAGAAGACGTAACCTCTCCAGTTCAACCTGCAAAGAAACATTCAAAAAGAAAACAATTAACTTAAATTCTGCCCCCAAATAACAGTATTGAACTTCTTAATAGCATTTTTTTCTAATGACACATGCCAACACCTTAAATTTCAGCTTAACTTATCCAAAAAATTGAGAGAGGGGGAGGGGGGGTGGGGAAGGGGTTAGGTCATGGGGGATGAATGAGAAGATTTTATTTAAAGAGGGGGCATTTAAAAAAAAATAAAAACCTTAGTTCAATAACATCTCATCAAAGACGATAATAATTAGAGCACTCCCATACCCTGATTTGCTTCATGCTCTTAAGCTCCTCGACTCCATGTTTTTGAGATTCAGCCTGTTTAAATCAAGCAACACAAAATGATCACATCATTTATAAAAGCACAAAATACTTCATGCATAAAAAAGCAGCTCAAACCTTTGCCCTCTGTTCCAAGCCATGCCTTTCACAATATGCCTTGTGATGCAATTTGCCATTAAGAGACTTTACATTCATGTAAAAACCAGTACTTCTAGCGCAGGAGGGATGAAATGTGGCTTGGCAGTGACCATAGCTACACTGCAGAGTAAAATTGCAACAGATTAAATTATCTAAATTCTTCATTAAAAATTACTACAGGCCGTAAAAAAAGATTACATTATTAATCAATCAAACCAAAAACTCACCTTTATGCAGACACCATGTTTGCGTCGGCATATACAGCAAATATCAATTCCCTTAGCAACTGTCTCCTGGCATGCATCACATACAGAAGTAAATGTTAAAAAAATAACTTGCAAGAGAAGTCACAGATAGCATGGACATGTAGTAGCAGGTCATACTCATGTATTCCAAACTTAAAATAATTCAGTAAACACGAATGTAAAACCAAGTTAGCTTAAGGACAACTTCAACCATATGAACACCTAAGATATGTACACATACCATTCCTTCGATGGGATTCACTTGTCCCCTCCGGAACGTTGGTTCAAACACCCACTACATGACAAAATAGGTAAACATAGTTTCTAGTCACTGAAGCTGAGGGAATAAAATAGAAATATCAATAAGATATTCCATATTAAAATTTTACCTCCGCACAGAAGGCATGGACCCACTGACCATCGGTAGATTTCCTAAAAGCACCCGTAGTGCCACCACATAAACTACACTCGGCAACAAAATAGGGCTTCTCCCAAAAATTGAGGGAAGCAGCTGCAGAGCACTTAGATGACAATAATTCCTCACATAATTCACAGTACCATGGACCTGTAGATTCTTTGACACTACGATAGCAATCCAAGTGCACTGCAACCTGGTGGCAGAAAGCTTTTGTAAGTTCAAGCACATTAATATATTACTGATAGAAACAGATAAAGAAAAAACAAAGTAATCCATGGCTCAGTCAGAAAACCTTGCAACTGGAACAGACTAAGATGGGGTTCAGAATTGTCTCAGATCGTCTGCAAATATCACATGATCTAGGATGCTCTTTAGAAAAATCAGGAACTGACTGAACAAAATCAGAGTACTTTTCTGATGAATTCCTTGGAACAGCCACCCTTGAAAGTGTCTCTTTTGGACGTGGCATCAGCTGAGAAGAAAGGCCAGCCCTCCCATTAGAAACATCAAATTTCTGCAAAGTGGGAAAGCACAATGAAATAATGGATTCTACAGAAAAAGTTTGCCAGTTTTTTCTCGAGGCAAAAGCCAGAAAGTAATTCAAATAAAGAAGTAAGAACCTCCTGATGATTAGGGTCATCGTACGTGTCTTTCCTAAATGATGAAACCCTAGAAGAGGAGGCAGCAGCTGCAGTTGCAGCTGCTAGCACAGCCTGGGCTTCTTTATGCTTTCTTTCTTTCCTGCCCTGCTTCTTTGCTTCTCTAAGCTCAACAAGATACTGGTTGACAAGCACTGCATCCCATCTTTGGGCCCTGGCTATGTCAATCTCCTGTGGCATACTCTTAGCAACCTTACAAATTAAATTATCTGCTAGGATAATAACCACAAAAACAAGTATTAGAGCTTCTTTTCTATTTCATTCAACACAAAGCAGAACATTTCCAAGGGAAAGTGGTAGAAGAAAGAATGAGACCAGTATAGCATTTTCTTGCAACTGCATTGTCAAGTAATCTATGCTGAAAATAAATAATTTCGCCTTCCACTTCATCTGCTGGAGACAGCTCAAAAACTCCCACTTTCTCATCCTTAACCAGCTGATCTGGATTTACTTCAACAGATTTGTACAGGTCATTGCACATTGAATGCATATTCTGGTGATCACAGCAGACACTGGCATTGCATGAAGCCTCCAGACTACAGGTTTCTCCCACCCTCAAACCTGCTCAAGTGAAATACATATAAAATCTACAAATCATGGGATGTCGTTAACAGGAAAATCTTTACTATCAAACTTATATACTGTGCTATTTCTACCTTCCATCCCACAAACATCGTCTTCTACGAGCTGCACATTCTGCATCTGCAACAGTTTCTTATGAATATATGGGTGCACATACGAATGTGAAAATTCTTCATTTTTTCTGCAGCCCACAAATGTAACAATTTCAGAAAAGTTCTCATAATTCACAATATTTTATCAAAAGAAAAGTAAAAATAGAAGCTTAGCTCCAAAAAAGCACCTTACAGCACACAACTTTAAACTTTCTATACAGATCATATTGAACAGCTTACATGAGATCAGGCAAGACGGGATTCATATCTGAACGAACAGGATTTGCATGATCTGCTTTACTTGAATCACCCTCCTGCGGAACAGTAGCATGCTCTGATTCAACCTTTGCAAAAGGAGTGCAACCTGAGGTATTATCAGAATTGCATGTGCAACATATGTGTTACTTGTGAAAAAATAAACCAAAAAGTAGATACATCATGGATACCACAACATGCAAAGAGAATAATAGCCCACACAAGATTAACTGTAATAGATCTCATATAAATGGATATTAAGCCATACAGGGGAATATGCTTTCACAAAGTTTAACAGTCCCTTTTTCAGAATTACAACAGATAGAAGCTGAGTGTACTAAAGAGTTCCCTCAAATTAGATCTTAATTCCCATCCATAACAATTATCATATTTTATTTCATCTTTATTTAATGCTACAATCCCTGCTATTGTTGCTCTGATAAGATGGGTGACCAATTTTCAAAAACAAGAAATTGCCCTTAGGTTCTCTAAATTCACAAGGAACAACTATCAAGAACCAACCAAGCAAGAAACACTAAACATGAATACAACATCTTCTGTCCAACATAATGGCATCAAGTCAAAATATGATTTAGGAAAAAGCATACCTCCAGGTTTCGAAAAATGTGCTGCCAAAGACTTTCGAAACCCATCAAGGTTGATTGATTTCTACAAAAGTAGCAGAAGATTATAGAAAATTAGAATGGCACCAGAAGAGCGGGGGGGAATACAGCCTCAAAACAACAAAATAAAGAATAAGCACATGAAATCCACAGTTGGCCACAAGCTGCTGCTTTCATTCCTACCAATGAATCAAAGAGGGAATATTTTAAACCCAAATTGACTTTCCTCAGCCCAACTTTTCACTCTCACAAAAATCAAAGCAAAGCCTTCCTTAAGCTATACACAAAGATCACAGCCTGTAAATTGAGCAGACTATCCAACTCAAAAAAAAAAAAAAAAAAAAGACCACTCGACAAACCAAGAAGCTGTAATCAGTAGTCCTCCATTAATTAAAACAAGCTTCTTTATAAAAAAACTCTAACCCAAAGGTTTCTCAAGGTTCACACCATTCATTGACTATTACGAAATGAGTTAATATTTAGAAACTATTTGATTTTTTCTTTGCTTCTTTCCTTCTACAGTAGATAGCTTCTTCTACGCTCGAGTTTCCCACGATTCCCTCTATTTATTAAAAAGGAGCTTTTTCTGATCACGGAAATTATTTAGAGTCAAATATACATGCTCTTTTTTTAGTATAAATTACTATTGCAGGTTTCTATTAGCAAATCATGCATAAGCTGGTAACACCCCTTCTACAGATGGTGGCACCATACAACCATCCGCCACTCACCAAAATAACACCATCCATAACTAAGAAAAAAAAAATGCAACACGTGCATGTACAAGGCATATATATATGCATAAAATAACCAATGCCACGACTCTAAATGTGGTTCACCTATTTGGGCCCAAGCAATTAACGAAACAACAAAAGTATTGGTCTAGCTTAACAAGCAAAAGATGGTCAATAAAGTATAGCTAGGAAAAGTGAATTACAAGTGTGAGCACAGAAAGCACCAGGCGAGGGGAAAAGGGAATAGCTTTCTAGTCCCTATACAAACATTAGGGGAGAGAAGACTATAGACATTATAAATTAGATGTTCCACCCCATGCCCAAAAAATAAATCAAGTTCACTGGATAAAAGGCCAGAGTAATCACTCCATAGGCTACTAAGCAAGAATTACGATATGAAATCTCAATCTTTAATGGATCAATTTCCACCTTATAAATAACAAAACAGAATTGCTCCATAGGACAGAATCCCAAAACTTAAAATTTATGACATGATCAAACATTACTGTTTGCAGTTTTGTTCAGACTAGCATAGCTATAAGAAGACTTCTGCAGGATGGAACATGGGGTACCTAGCCAAAAATAGCTCAACTAAACGAACTTTCCAGAGACATTACAAGCTGGGTACCCCATGTTCCGTCCTCCAGAAGTCTTCTTATAGCTATGCTAGTCTGAATAAAACTGCAAACAGTAATGTTCTATCATGTCATAAATTTCAAGTTCTGGGATTCTGTCTCGTGGAGCAATTCTGTTTTGTTATTTATAAGGTGAAAATTGATCCATTAAAGATTGAGATTTCATATTGTAATTCTTGCTTGGTAGCCTATGGAGTGATTACTCTGGTTTTTTATCCAGTGAACTTGATTTATTCTTTGAGCATGGGGTGGAACATCTAATTTATAATGTCTATAGTCTTCTCTCCCCTAATGTTTGTATAGGGACTAGGAAGCTATTCCCTTTTCCTCTCTTAAAATTTATGACATGACAGAACATTACTGTTTGCAGTTTTGTTCAAACTAGCATAGCTATAAGAAGACTTTGGAGGAAGGAACATGGGGTACCCAGCCAAAAATAGCTCAAAGAAACGAACTTTCCAGAGACATTATAAATTCTTTACCTACAAAATTCAGGATACATGATATCAAAAATAAGATTTTTTTTAATTTCTTGATACAAATAAAATTCTGCTAAGAGACAAAATGTCGTAACACTAACAATTTTTTGTTCAAGTTTTTTTTGGTTTAAAGTAGTGCATTAGATTTTATTTCTGCGTCACACCAATGTACAACTTGTACTAAATCACCGACAGAGGCAGAGAATCTAAGTTGAGACTTGAGATAGTCAAAGAAAAGGTTACAGCAAAAACTGGCAGAAACTACATCCGCTTTTTCAATTATGACCACTTCTAAAATGAATTACTTTTACTCATACTATAACAACATCTGCTTTTTCAATGTACTGCTTGTACTAGAACCACTGACAGAGGATGACAGAGAATCTAAGTTGAGACATGAGACAGTTAAAGAAATGGTTAACAGAGAAAAATGGCAGAAACTACATCCGCTTTTTCAATTAAGACCACTTTTAAAATGAATCTCTTGTATTAGGACTACATTTGCTTTTCCAACTTACCACTTGTACTAGAACCACTGACAGAGGATGACACAGAATCTAAGTTGAGATAGTTAAAGAAGAGGTTAATGACTACAAAAGGCACAAACTACATATGCCTTTTCAAGATCACATATTGACATTCTATTGAGAATTTGAGACACAAGACAAGCACCAAGGGAGGTGGAAAAAGAAAAAAAAAAAAAAAAAAAAGAAAAAAAGAAGAAGTCAAACACAAATTCGGTTCACATCTCATCCAATAACGAGTACAGACTGTAAATATACCTTCTGATAATACAAAACACTACAGATAAAATCAATAATAAACTTGCTATATGAACCATTCGGAGGAACAAAAAAGTATGACAACGTGATAAGAGTACCTTTTCAACAGGGATAGATACTTCACTCAAATTTGCTGGTTCTCCATTGGCTAGTTGATCTACTTTAACCTCATCCATCAACATCACACTGTCACTTGAAAATTCCTCAGATGAACAAATTATTTTGTTATCCCTCAAAATTCTAATGTTACTCTTCGTTCTTCTCCGTGGAGGAACTGACTTAACAGCAACAGGATCAGTGATATCAGACTCCAATACTGTTACACCATCAGAACGATCAGCTGATGCTATCTCAGCCATTGGTAAAATTGTGGATTTTAGTTTAACTTTCAAATTTTTATGCAAAGTACCCATATGAGCATGATTTCTAAGCCATTTTACTATTTTACATTGCAAGTCAGGCACCAAATTGTCTTCCTGCAGAAAAAAGGATAAACAGAGTCAGAAGAGAGCGATGAATATCTTATCCTTTTTTTTTTTCTCTGGCCATAAAATGGTCACAAACTACAAAGTAAATTTTAACATTACCGCAAGTGTTGAAAGTAAGGAGTCTGGTGAGATGCCAATCTCCAATGCTACATCTTTCGTGTTGACCTTTCCTCTATCAATTAACTACATCATTACAGATGAATGACTCAAATATGGAGTGCAGAAGAACAGAGAGTAGAATTAACTGAATAGAGACAACAAATTAATGTATCTCCACAAAAGCTGAATGGACGCACATATCCAAGTGAAACACAAGCATGCAAACATTTTCTTAGTACCTTTTTCAAAATCCGAGCAAGATTTAGCGAATCAGAAAGTTTAGCGTCCTCATTGTCACTTCTCTCAGACATACCCATGTTAAAAATCTGATCCCCATCGGCACATTCTGATATAACCACATCATTTAACCTGGAATCGGATAACTCAATTTCTTGTGATTCACTATCGGCAGATTTATCAGAAATCGAATCAGGTGCTTCTACATTATGGCCAATCTTTAACTTGTGTTGTTTGTCTGTCAACTGTTTAGATGGAACACAGTTGGCAGTGGATGAATCACTTCTCATAGCTATAATAGGATCTCCTAATTGAGGGTTCCCTCTACCATCATGGAATTCTGAGTGCTTTGAACAAAAGGCCCTTAACTCAACCTGTAGAAGCAAACAAAACCAAAACATGAAATTTTAATAAGAAAACCTCATAGAGGTCACCGCATGAAGTTACTAACATAATTGTAGCATCAGCAGTAAAACAAGAAAAAGGTGATGAAAATATGAGTGCATAAAACAAAGAGAAAAAGCTTACATTCTCAGATCCATATTTTCCCCAAACCTCCATTCTTTGTCTCGCCTCCCTTGCACATATAGGATGAAATGCAGTTCTACACGTTCCTGAATAAACCAACCCAGAAGCAATTACAAATTTACAATTACAACCAATATTCACACACATAAACCAAAAGAGCAAAAGTTAAAGAGTCTTAAAGGACGAACTACCAAACACAACTAATGCTCCAACAGACCATGATATATAACTGTAAAATGATAACCAGACAAGTTAACCCACAAAAAAATTATTAAAAGAATTGACTGCAACATGAAGCCAGCAGCTACCAAAGGGGAAAAGAATTTTTAAAGGCCCCATTATAGAGAGTGGCTTGCAAAGAACAGCGAAAGTTAAATGCAAGGCCTGCTCAAGAACACTCATTATGGTCCCATAACCTTGATGCCTTCATTTACTTCAATTTCTTCTTCAAATATTAATGAAGTGTTCAAATCATCATAGAATTTAGGGTACCGTAACTGCAGCCACACCAATAGCCCCAGCCACATAACAGATATTGCACAAAACCACAAGTAATCAATCACAGTGGAACACTCACAATAAGGAGCTTACCTTGCATTCATAAAATAGCCTGTAATGATAATTACAAATCATTATAGCAAAATAACAATAACAAAACCTGATCACTCATTCATTCCCACAAACAGAGAGGGAAAAAGGAGGAGTGGGATTAATCACCAAGGAGGCTGAGCGAACTGGAAATTATTAAGGGGCACTGGCAAATAAAAGGGTCTAGACATAAGAAAACAACATTTGTGCAGGGCAAGGATAAAAAGAACAGAATTATAATACGCAAAAAACAATATGCCAGCAAAATGAGTTGGGAAAGATAATCGAATGTGATGCGGAGTACAATCATTAAATTTTAGCTTCGTGCACACTCTCACTCCCACTCCCAAAATGTATTAACCAGTGACATTCAAGAATGTACAATTAAAGAGCAATTTACATATTTCAGAAGTGTAAAAAGTTCTAGAAAGCAATTCCTCACTTCACTGGATCACCATCTACTTTGTTAACCAGTGCAGAGAAGGGTCCTTTGGATGTTTAGAATTCATCTTCAATGTTATCTTTGAAATGGCAATGACAATATTATCCCTCCTTACTAGCATTATAATTGGTCTCTAATGCACATGACCAATATCAAAAGTATCCTAAATCCATTATAGTAATGTTTCACAAGTAACAGAGTATAAATTAACATGTAAATTTCCCAATTAACTATCACAATTGAAATTGAATAGAAAATAGAAAAAGTGATCTAACACTGAATTTCCAGTTCATAAATTGGTACATGTACCAAATTCACATAAACCGTCACCAAGTCGGTTAAAGGAGACATTAAACACCCTTTTGTGTAGCTTTGAACAGTTTCAACCCCCGGACCCCCTCTGCCATCAACCCTTGTGAATTACCCCCTCACAATAGTTTAAATTGTTAAAATACTAAATATATTTACAATAAAAAGGAAGGTATGAATGTCAACAATGTATGCACTTGGTACATCAACAAACATCAATGAATCGGAAGAAATAACCAATCACTGGATTGATTAAAATTTAATGTGAATTGATCACATAAACCTCAAAGGTGGAAACAGGACAAGTAAAGACCAGTTTACAGCAAAACAATTCCCTCTACTTGCAAGCATACTAGGACACAAAAATGTAACCAAAGATAATTTAAATAAAAAATTAAAAAAAAAAAGAGGAAGAAAGAAAGAAAAATAAACAGCAGAAACGGCGAAGAGATTTGCACTTGAACATGCATGTAAGTTCCAAAAGCATCAACTAAGACTAAAAACAAAAGAATAACAAGATTCATGTCTCACCTGGTGCTTGCACAAGAAATAGGTGTCATATCAAATAGTACGAGGTGTTACAGGGTAAAAGGGCATTACAATGATTTTTACATGCCTCCAAAGAAATGAATATTTGATTATCCAGATGATTACATTCAAAGCAATAAAAATTATTTTCTTCCAGAGGACTTTTAAGCATCAACTGCAATTATACTCAATAAATGCTTAGGGAACTACATGCTCATTCAACAACTAAGACCAGGAAGCACAAAATTACAAACGAATGACTTTCTTTGTACTGCCTAAAAGCAGATTGAACCAAATTCATCCTTCCATTTATATTCTAATACCAAAGAGAAACATGGCAATCATCCTTCAGTTCATACCAGAAAATATAAAGTGGATTTAGAGAACAAAACAACAATTACACCATATAACACAAAATAACTTGATTGCTGAATTCATTTTGCACTGTAACAGACGCACAATTAGCTGCAAATTCCAACCTGGTGTACCACCGAGAAAAAGAAAACCGTAATTGGACAACAAGGGAGCAACACACATACCATGACTGCAACGAACACAAGCACCACACTTCACCTTGCATACATTGCACACTAATTTCCTCCGTGTTTCCTTTATTTCTTGCACATTCATAATAGGTTCCATCTTCAATAAGTCCTCTACATATACCTCAGGCATCCACAGAGAACAAAACAAGTGTGCAAACTCAACAATAGACCCACTACTTTCCACACCAACAGGTTTCAAAGCACCACACTGTTTTGGGCAAAGCACACAAGGGTGCTTCACTGAATCCTCATCAACAGTCTTGTGCTTACACCAAGAACATAGCCAAGACTCATCTACATCCCCTTGTATGCCATAACAGTTGAGATGAACGGAGACCTTACAAGAAGAGCAAACAATCAATCGGTTTGATTCATTACCCATCTCACCCTTGCAGCAAAAATCACACGATGATAAGTTCCCTTCACAAGGAGAAGCAATCAAAATTTTCTCTAACCCAGCATCCGTACCTAAAAGCTTCCGCTTCTTGGATGGCCGCTCCGAGGTCAACATAATCCTACTCCTACAACTTAAAAGCCACTCTAAGCCGCTGGAGATATCTGAAATGGAGCAAGCTTTTCCTTCCTCCTGAGACAAACACTCGACTCTGTCACTTTGAGCTCGTACACTGTCAATTTCCATGAACTGCTCGTCCTCTTGCTTCACCTCGTCTTTTACCAAAACCTCATTTAAATGTGAACTTTCGTTCGCATAATTCACAGTCACATTGTTATCCACGACCTCATTTGCATGTGCACTTCCGTTCCCACAATTCACAATCACATTCTTATCCAAGTTCTCTGTATCAACCACTGGCACATGTTTCTCATTTCCAATGCACGGAATCAAAAAACACTTACTAGCAGCTAAAGACCTAATTGAAGAAGATATGTCGAACAAAGCATCAATATCCAGCAGTGCCAAGTCCCTAAAGTACTCCTCAGTTTCAACCCAAATATTCCCTCCCTTGGACCGCTCACTTCCCCGCGAAGACTTTTTATCTGCTCTAGAATGTGACTTCTTATGCCTCTTCCTGGTATCAGAATGCTTCAGCAAACTGGCCAATCCACAAGGCAAAGTAGAAACGCTTGAACTACCAACCGAAATGTTGGACCCCGACCCGTCCTCAGGGACATCGAATGGGGAGCGTTCGCTTAGAACTTTACGAGCCTGCGAGAAGAAATCAACGTCACATGAAGACGGCTTCTTTTTTGTTGTTGGAGATACTTGTTGGGTCGCCAGAACCCTAGAAATCAGGCGGCAAGGCCTTTCTTCAGTGCCGCAACCTCCGTCGGGACCCCTACCCATCATCTTCTTCCGCCGGGGGCATCGGCCACCGGTCATCTCAGAGACCAGCCACCGGCACCACTTAAAGCACCGCCACCACCTTCGTATTCCATAACCCAAACCCTAACCCTAATTAATCCCTCGGCGGAGCAAAACCCTAATTTTCCAAACGTAAACCTAACGCAAACCCTAATCTAACTCTTCAGTGGCGTTTCAGCGTTCGCGTGCACGAAGATGGAAGGAAAGAAAGAGGATAAAAAATCACGGCTAGGGTTAGGGTTTCAGTTATTCAGGTTCGTGCTGTTGGGGATTCGTTTTCACGATTTTCTTTTTTTTTTTTTGTGCAGTTCGATTTCGCTTTCAAAGCGCAGAGAGAGAGAGAGAGAGAGAGAGAGAGAGAGAGGGAGATTCGCGTTTTTTGCAGGCACGGGAGGGCGGTTCATTTTTGGAAGATATTTTTATAATGGGTTTCGATACTATGCTGTGACGCAGTAGATTTGTATCGTGTGGCTGCCGGGATGTTGCACGTGTCTTCTTCTAGTAGGCCCACATGTTTTGCCTTTTTTCTATTTTTATTTATTTTATAACTAGTATTTTTTAACATTTGTTGCCGTGTCTATATTCATTATAATTAATACTTATTCAGTGATTTTGTTTTTTTACAAGCTTTTGAAAGCCCGCGCACTGCTGCGTATGTGACTTTTTTTTTATGTATATATATTTATTATATTAATATAATTAATAAAAATATATTTTTCTTGAAAATACATCTAATTTTATTTTAAAAAAATATAAAAATAATTATGTTGCATATTATTTATGCGCAAGTCATAAGTCAAGTGAAATAAAATTTTAATTATTTATTATATTATATTAATTATGTGTATATAGTTTAATTTAAAATAAATTAATATTAATAATAATATATTTATTATTTATTTATTATAATACATAGAATAAACATATAATTTTAAAAAAAAATTAATTATAGAGTATAGTTATAAAAGAAAATAATAGTAATGATTGTTTAAAAAAAGCAATAAAAAAAGTGTCTAATATTATTCTTAAGGTAATAGGTTTAGGATATAAAAATAATGTATACCTACATTGTTTCAAAATATTTATGCACATTGTTTTAAAATATTTTTAATTATTAAAAATAAATTAAATATATTAAAACCTACATTAAAATTTAAAAATAAAGCAAATTTAATTATTTATTATTTATAATTACACATTTACTCTTTGTTTAGAGTAGGGTTTTTATAGTAATAACATGTTTCAAGTTTAAAAATTTTGAATTTGTGTTTAGAAAAGTGAAATATTTTTTAAAGTATAATTTTTGAAGACATCTAAAAACCTTTATTTTCTAATTTATTAAGATTTTCTCTTTAAAATCTCTAAATACTTTAAAAAATTTTCTCGTCTTCTCAATTACGAAGGTTTGAAAATTGTGAAAAACTTTATTTTGAAAAAAATTTACTTTATAAAATCTTACTTTACTCTACTTCTTCCAAAACAGAATGTCAATACTAATAACTCTAAATAAATACTATAAAAAGTTTATAAATATTATTTTAAATATTATTATTATTATTATTATTATAACAAAAAATAATAATTTTAATCAAAATCCTACCATTTTAAAGCAGTGTTTTTAGGAAAAAAAATGCCTAATAGATTAATAAAGTAAAATTTATTTTATCATAAAATAATATAATATTAAAACCGATTTAAGAAAAACATTAATAATGAATGCAAAATAAATAATTAAAAACAATTAAATTGAAAATAAAAAAGTAAAAATTATAAGAAAATCAACTTCTTTATGAACATATAAATGGTTTAACTATTAAAATAAATAAATAAAATTTTAAAAATTAAATTAATAAAATAAAATACATATATAAAAATTTAAAAGGGATTCTAGCATTCATTTTAATTCAAGAAATTTAATTAATTAAAAAAATATTGCACCGGGTCAAAGACTTTTTAATATATTAATTTTTAATAATGTAATAAAAAAAGACACTAAAAATAAAGAAATATAATAGGGAAACTATCACAACATTGCTATTAAACAATAAATTTCAAGATTATTTCAATAATAATAATAACTAAATAATTTGAAACAATTAAAATAAAAGTATAAATTAAAATGAGAAAAAATAATTTGAATTAATATATATATTTATTTATTTATTTGTTTATTTATATTTAAATTATTTGTTATTATACTGTTGGATGTTAAAAAAAGTAAAACGTAGTTTTTTATTAACATTGAAAAACATAATCTCATGGATTAATCTATAGATTAGGATTTAGAAATTATTTTTTCTTATAAATTTTATTTGAAGGAGAATAATATGATATATGAATAGTGATTATCATGTGGCAATTATAATTAGAAATTGTAGAAATAATAACACCCCTGACGCCTCATATATTCATAATCAATACGTGCTACATGTAATAAAAAAAAAGGGGGGGTGGGTGGTGTAAAGAGGACATTTCACTATTTTTAGGAACAGTAAAAGGTTGCCTTACTTTAGTATATGGTAATAATATACAATTATAAAATATTTTTTAATTAATTAATTAATTTAAAATTATACTATTTATTTATTACTATTTTATTTAGGTATTAAATTAGTATTTTCATAATAATGATATTTTCACTTTATTAATGTTATTTTTATATGTATTATTATTACTATTATTATTATTTTAAATTGTTATTTGTAATATTGTCATTATCAAAAATTAATTAAAGTTATATAAAATTAAATTAAAATAATAATAATTAAATTTCTTTAGACTATTATTATTATTACTAAAGTTTTATTTAATTTAAATATAATAAAAGAATTTTTGAACCTAATTATAAATATCTAAAAAGTTTAGGGACTAATATGGTAATTTAAAGTTTAAAAAAAAAAAAACCTTCAAAAGCATAAGCACCCCCGCCCCACCCCTATTCTCTCTATCCTCTCATTCTCTTCCCCTCTGTTCGGCCACCTCCAGCGCTGATGATGCTCCATCACCTGCAGATGACACCCAGGCGCCTGCCAACAACAGTGAGGGTCGATTAGACCAGTGAAAATGAGGAGAGAGAGAGAGAGAGAGAGAGAGAGAGAGAGAGAGAGAGAGGTGTGGAAGGGACGTGCGATGCGCCCCCTTTGCCGACTGGAATTCGGCGGCCATCATGCTAGCTATGGGTGGCAACGGCTTCCTTACACAACCAGCTGTTATTTCCAAACCGGCAGCCCTTGGAGTCGACGCCAAAGGAGAGAGATCCGGAGAGAGAGAGAGAGAGAGAGAGGGGAGAGAGAAAATGGTGGTAGGGGCTTTCCGGTGATCCAACCGTTGGATAGGAAATTCGAGACCACCGATGGACTCAACGCATCAAGACCTTTGAGATGGGACTAACCATGCTCTGATTGGACTCTGTTTGAAAAAGGTAATAATCAGACGGTCCAAATCGTTTGGTGAGATTTTTGACTTTTGTTGATGCCCAAAAATTTAATATAATTATTTAATAATTATTAATAATTTTTGGACTTTATTTAGGTGTGATCGAATAGATGATAGTTCATCGATGCCCAAGATCAAGTTTTCGGCTAGATTCAACTGTTCGACGATCTTTTCTTGAACATAGTCAATATTACAGTCGATCCTAACGTTTTCAGATATTCTGGACACGTTTCAGGTATTAGATTTGGCATAAGTAAATCTGAACTCCAAGTTATTCATTTTGCCTAATACTGAATTTAGAATAAAATTCATAAAATATTCGTGGATAGTCGAAAAATTATGATTCATTTTACAATAGCATTATAAAATTGTAAGGACTGCAGGGCGAGTTTATAGAATTTTTTAAAATTAGTTTGAATGGTTTTTGAAAAGTATTAGTTTTAAGCCTTATAATTAAATTGTCTGATTTCATGAGTTTTGTCTGGTTTGGAGGGCCATGTGATGTTGTTGAGTTATGGATTTGAGACTTATAATTTTAGAAGTGTGATTTGAACCACATTAAAGGTTAGATAGTGTAACAACTAGAAATTTTTAAAATTTTAAATAAAATAAAAAGGAAATATTATGTTATTAATATTATAGGATTTATTTGAATTGATTTTAAAAACAAAGGAAGATAATAATAATAATAAATAAATTGACAATAAATAAATTAATTAAAGTTAATTTATTAAATGAGAATGAAATAATTAAAATTTCCTATATTATATTATTTTTATTATTACTATAATTTTATTAAATTTAACATAATAAAATAATTTTAGACCTAATTATAAACCTCTAAGAAGTTGAAGGACTAATAGTGTAATTAGAAGTAAAAAAAAAAAAATAAGACCCAAAAACGCTGCACAGGACACCCCCCCAAGGTCTCATTCTCTCTCCCGGACTCCCTCTTTCTCCCTCCCTTTTTCCTTCATTTCCGGCCACCACTCACGTCAACCATCACCGGCCAAGGTTCCAACAGCCTCCCTCAGCCGCTCCAACACCGACCGACCCTTCCCCATCTGTTATGAACACCGATATAGCCTTCCACCGCCGCGAGAAAGGAGGAAGAGAGAGGTGGGAGCTTGTGCGAGGCCGCGACTTCCAAGCTTCGCCCCGACGTCGTCCGGCGGTTGTTTCTGACAAGGCAGGGCCCATTCAACTCTTGGCACAGCAAGCTTCAAAACCCGGCTAACCTTGCCTCCAATGGTGGCCGGAGAGAGGAGATTCGGTGCAGAAAAGTTGAGAGAAAATGAAATGGGTTTTGCCGGTTTCTAGCTACTTTTTCGATGATCCGACCGTTGGATCGGAAATCCGAGACCACCGATGGACTCAGGGCAATGAAATCTTTGAGATAAGACCGATCCCGCTCCGATCGAACACCGTTTGAAAAAGGCGATATTTGAACAGTCCAGATCGCTTGATGAGATTTTCGAACTTTTTCGATTCTCAAAATTTAAAAATAATTTTATGATAATTATTAAGAAAATTTAGACTTAATTTAGGTGCAATTGGATCGAGGATAGCTCACTGGCACCCGGACCGCATTTTCAGCCAGATCCGGCTGATCGACAGCCGATCTCAGAATGTGATTGATATTATAGTCAATCCTAACATTTTCAGACGTTCTGGACGCGTTTCAGGTGTCAGAATTGGCATAGGTAAACCCGAACTCCAAGTTGCTCATTTCCAGCTAATACCAATTTAGAATAAAAAAATACATAAAATATTCATGGGTAATTAGAAAATTACAATTCCTTTTGTGATAGATTTATAACTTTATTAAGGATTGTAGGAAAGAATTTTAGAATTTGTAGAGCTTGTTTGAATGGATTTTTACAAAATGTCAATCATAAGGACTAAAATATAATTTGTCAAATTTATGACTATTGTCTGATTTGGAGGGCCCAGGAGGGGCCATATGATGTTGATGAGATGTAATTGTAGAAATTGAGAATTTAGAAGTGTTATTTGAGCCTTTTTACAGATTGGATAGGTCCTAGGTATAGGAGAAACTCTTTCGAATTTTCAGCACGACTTAGGACACCTTTAGTATTTTCTAAACTTGTATTGAGTCAAAAATATTAAACAATTGTAATGGAATTGTCAGATGAGCCGGGACAGCCTTCCTCCTCCGCCCAGCCGCCGCAATAACCTCAGTTAAAGTCTGTGAGTAAAATATTAATTTTAATTGTAATTTCAATATTATTATATGTTTAAGCATGCCCATAAATCACTTATAAATATATATCTATGTAGTTAAATATTAGGCATGATTTATGTTGCATTTTAAATTAATGAAGTGTTATGGATGTTGTTTATGGTAATTTGGAGCAATGTGTGCATGTTGGCGTGCGTGTGGTATGGCATTGGATATGGACAGGATGGGTAGACACGACTTGAGAGACACTCGCTGGGACCCGGCTCTTTATGGATAAGTCGGGGTAGACACGGCTTGACAGACACTCACTGGGACCCCGCATTTGGGTTATTAAGCGAAAGTCCGACTTGAGAGACACTCGCTGACAGAGGTTGGATTAAGAGGGCTGTATAGAGGATCAACTCCCATATATGTATTTTTTAACAGTGTTGGGTGTGTGAGTGCTCTAAATTGCCTTTTTGCTGTTATGATATGAATTGTATAAAAATTTTGACGATGTTGCATTTCACTCCATAGGGTGCATTAGCTTTAGATAGTTATAGAGATTATGGTTAAAATTGGTATTTTACTCTCTGAGTCGAACGCTTACTCCTGTTCATCTATTTTCAGGCTACAGGAGGATTATTTGTTGTGGCTAACCTACTCTTCTTCTTCGCAGTTCCATTAATAGTATTTAATGTATTTTGTACAATTGAGTTAAATTTTAGACTTCGCATGTGTTAGAAGCACTTATTTTTATTTTGGGCCTGTATTATAAAAGTTATGTTAGACCTGTAAAATTATTAACTATATGCATAATGGGATTGGATAAGGGAGCTGAGCTCCCATTTGAGTTATGACATTTTGAGTATGTGGAGGGTGAGCTAAACTCCCCAATTTATTATATATTGTGTTTACAGGTCCGGCGAGTCAAAAACTCCCCATTGAATAGTCCATTTTATGGTCGAATTTTGTCTGGTTGAATTCTTAAAATTGGGCCCAAATAGGCCTTAAAGTTGCGTTGAGGAATAGTTAGGCTTACTACGGGCCTCGGGGCCTTTAGGCTGGCCCATATCCTATTGCCGGTCCGGCCCATGTGTTGGGTCATGACAGATAGGTCCTAGATATAGGAGAAATTTTGCCAAATTTTTAGCATAAATTAAGGTGTCTTTGCCTCTTTAAATTCTTAATTTGAGTTAGTACTAATAAATTCACAATATAATTATTTAGGTGATTAGAGTCAGTCATCTTCCTCTATTTAGCCACCACAGAAGTCTGTGGTATATTGTGAGTAGATATTGATTTTATTTATAATTACAATATTATTATACATATAAGGCATGCTTATGCATTCACTTATAATTATATGTATATAGCTATTATAAGCAAGCTTTGTATTGCATTATTATTTGATGAACATTGATGTGGGTGTCGCCTTAGGGTAATTTGAAGCCGTGTGCGTGTGTCGGTGTGCATGAAGGGTGGTACTGGATATGGGTAGGACAAGATCTTTTTTGTGATAAGTCGGGGTGAGTACAGCTTTGAGTTGATCTTGTTGACCCCCGCATTTGGATTATTAAGAGAAAGTCTAGCTCGAGTTGATCTCACTGATAGATGTTGAAATTAAGAGAGCTATATAAGAGAACACTACAAGAAAAAATTATATTTATGACGGAAAAATCCGTCACAATCAAATTTTGTGAAGGATTTGTGAGGGAAAAATTGACGTCATAATTTTGCTTGTCACAAATTTTTAGTGACAGATAAAAAAAATCAGTCACAAAATTGTAACGAAATTGTGACAGAATATCTATCAAAAGTTGTGACGAAATTCATTTGTCCATCACAAAATGTTGATCGGTCAAAACATGAATCCGTCACAAAATTGGAACAGATTAGTGACAATAAATCCATAATAAAATATTATTCGCCATAAATTGTTATGACTAAATTTTTTTATGACAAAAAATTTTTCGTTACAAAATTGTAAGGGATCAATCCATAACAAATTTGTGATGGATTAGTCCATCACAAATTTGTGACGGATTATAATTAGTCCCGTCACAAATTTAAATTTTTTTCTATTTTTTATATTCTAATTTTTTAATAATAAATAAATAATAGTGAATTAAGAATTATTATATTTATATAATTATTAATAAGCATAAATAAATATAATAATAAAATTTACAATAATTAGTAAATAAAAATACTATATATTATATAAAAGTATGAAATTAACCGTACAAGTAACAAATTCAGTTAACAAATGTATATAAACAATATCAAGCTATGGATTCGGTGTGAACTGATCATAGAGATCAATAGAATCACTTGAAGGGCAGATGATGACGCCATCTACCTTATCATATGTCTCATCTCTTCTTGCATAGAGCGAAACCACTCTTCACTGTATTGCCTAAGGGGCGATACCTCCTCCTCAATGCGTTGCTGGAGAATTCGCTCTTGATTTTCCCTCATGCACACGATCTCCTCCTCAAGCACTCTAAAATAACACTTCTAATATCCTCCTTATACCATCCACTGCTACAACATTTATACACAAATACAAGCACTTCTAAAACATTAACAATATAGCTGAATTTATAATAGTCAATCAACAATATTATATTGAACCATATCACTCTTACATTAACTTTGAAAATGAAATATAAATATTAATACAAATAACAATGAATGTGAAAATTAAACACATACAATAATTTAAAATCTTAATAATTATCAAAATTTCGGTAGAGTATCATTTGTACCAAAACATGTCATACTTGCCATGAAAGCAAAATAATGTTTATGCAATTAAAATAACACTTACAATATTCTCCTTATACCACCCAAAACTAAATAATTTACTTACAAACCCAAGCACTTCTAAAACATTATGGCTAATTGAAACTCTAAAACTGGAGCTATTAGGCATTAATTATAGCCCATCAAAATTGCAGGTAGAATAGAGGTCACAACCTAGGTAGCTAAGCAAAATTAACCATTTTTCAGCATTATATGAAGGTAGACCAATAAATTAATATCTTCTAGAGAAAAAAAAAAAAAGGGATTTATACTGCTGCTATGTTCTTGACCAAGGAAAATTGACACCTTGAAAAGTAAAAACACAAAGAAGCGCCAAATTATTTTGGATTTTTTTTTTAGATGCAACTAACACTACATTACGAGAATTTGGGACTTTCCCCATCAAGTAAGCAGCAAAAGATTAATTAAATTTGAAACCATAATGGCTAAAGTTGGTAAATAATTAAGGACTGAGGTACACAAGAAAAGATGAAGCATAATATGGATATTTAAGCATTTAAAATTCTAAGGTTTATCTCAACATGCAACAAAGTAAACAAATTACTTCAAAAATTAAATCAACAACAGTATTACGAAATAATCAAATTAAAATAATATTAATTTAAGACATTTTTTTAAAATTATTTTTAATGTAATATATTATAATTATAAAATTGAGTTTTTTAATCTTTTTTCTTTTGATAAGCAGAAAAGCTTTATTAATAAAATGGATGAAAAACCAACCATATATTGTAAAATTTTTTATTAATAACATCATGCAAACATCTGTATATCAGTTGCAATATTACTATGAAGGATGAAAAATGTTAAATTCAAATTTATGATGTCATAATCAACTAGATGATTAGGGGACAGGTTAAACATAAAAGAAGTAAAATTCATTATGAACACTTGATGCAATATTGAGTCCCACAGTGGATTCAACAAAGTATACAGAAATTACCTTGAAAGCGTCAGGGAGTACTTCGGCGAGGACCATCCAGATCATACATCTAGCAACAAAGCTAATACAGAAAGGCAGGAACTTATTAAATGTATCAGCACATATGAATGAAGGAACTGCTACAATGGGCTACAATGAGGAGAATCACAAATTAATATGTCAATTACTAAGAAGTTAATAAAATCCCACTAGAACATGAATCACATTTAAATAGAAATTTAATCCACTTAAACTATAATGCGACAACACAAGGCACTCCATGTGCTTGTCATAAATGTCACTGGTTCGACCTATTTATCATGTATAAGTGTCTATCATGTTTGTTTTATGGCATGAGACTCACCATTCCATCTTATTTACATCTCATATAAATAACTTGGGAACAAACATGATTATAATTTTTCTAGATAAGTCATGTCCTTATTGTGAAGTATCCTCAATTATGAACCTATTTATGAAACTTTGTGCTAGAAATACTGTCACTCATATTCTTAACAACTTAAGAATAGAATTTCTAACAAAATATCAATGGACCTTTTCTATTATACATAAATATATTATGTAAACGGAAAAGTGAAAATGCCTTTTATTAATAAAAACATGTACAAGATACATACTAAATGATATGCTCTAGAGCATACTATTAACAATCTCCCACTAGCACTAGAGCCATTCATTACAATACCTTAGACCCATCTTCTCAAGATGTCAGTCTAAGTGTACTTGTGACAAAGGCTTAGTGAATGGATCAGCTGGATTTTTTAGCTAATATTATTTTCTGCATGGCTATATCGCCTTGCCCAACTATCTCTCTGATAATGTAATTGCGCATTTCTATGTGTTTGGATTTCTAGTGAGACCGAGGTTCCTTATATCCAAACAGCTTCTTTTGCAGTATCTGATGCAGCAATATACTCAGCCTCAGTAGTGGAATCTGTAGTCGTACTCTGTTTGGAACTTTTCCAACTAACTGCGCCTCCATTACAAATGAACACATATCCAGAGGTAGACTTTCTATCATCGATATCTGATTGGAAATCAGAATCAGTATAACCATCCAATTGCAAGTCTCCACCTCCATAAATGAAGAATAAATCCTTTGTTATTCTCAAGTATTTAAGGATATTCTTAACAGCCATCCAGTGTTCTAAACCTGGATTGGATTGGTACCTGCTAGTCAAACTAACAGCATATGCGATATTCGGCCTAGTACACAGCATTGCATACTTCAAACTTCCAATAGCCGAAGCATATGGAATCCTGGCCATTTTATCTCTTTCTTCAGGTGTCTTTGGAGACATCTCTTTAGAAAGGTGGATACCATGTCTCACTGGCAACAATTCTCTCTTAGAATCAAACATGTTAAACCTCTTTAACACCTTTTCCAAGGATAGACTTTGGGATAAACCAATTATTCTTTTCGCTCTATCTCTATAGATGCGAATCCCAAGAATATAGGTTGGCTCCCCTAAGTCTTTCATGGAGAATGTATTTGACAACCATACCTTTACAGTTGTTAACATACCTGTGTCATTACCCATCAACAGTATGTCATCCACATATAAGACAAAGAAAGTGATACCTTTGTCATTTTTGATAAAACCAAATGACTTAATGGCTTCATCAAAACAGATGTTCCAACTCGTCAAAGCTTGTTTCAACCCATAAATGGATCGCTTTAGCTTGTATACCTTGAAACCATATTGGGATTCAAAACCCCTAGGTTGTTCTATGAAAATGTTTTCTTCAATGTATCTATTGAGAAAACTGTTTTGACATCCATCTGCCAAATCTCATAATCATAGTATGCAGCTATTGCTAATAGAATTCTAATTGATTTAAGCATGGCAACAGGCGAGAAAGTCTCCTCATAGTCGATTCCCTACCTTTGGCGAAACCCTTTTGCTACTTACCTTGCCTTATAGGTCTCTATCTTTTTATCAGAACCAATTTTCTTCTTGAAAACCCATTTGTTCCCTATAGATACAATACCTTCAGGTGGGTCAACAAAATCCCAAACTTGATTCTTATACATGGAATCAATCTCGGATTTCATAGCATCAATCCATTTTAATGAGTCTATATCTGATATAGCTTCTTCATAGGTAAGTGGATCATCTCTATGATCTACTTCTTCATGAGTAGATAACTCTTATTCTTCTTCAGGAAGGAAACCATATCTCACTGGTGGGTGAGATACCCTGGTTGTTCTCCGAGGAACAGCTGTAGATGTTTCATCAATAGGTGTAGGTTGACTAGATGGATCTATATCCATCTGATCTGTTTGTTGGTCAGAATTCTCCAATTCCAACACTATTTACCTTCCTTTGCCTCCTTCTTGAACAAACTGTTGTTCAAGAAATATGGCATCTCTACTTACACAACCTTTTGTGAAGTAGGCAAATAAAAATAGTATCCAAAACTATCTTTTGGATATCCAACAAATCGACCCGTTTCTGATCTGGTTTTCAATTTATCAGTGTTCAGCTTTTTGATATAAGCTGGACAACCCCAAATCTTAACATGCTTAAGACTTGGTTTTCTTCCATGCCATATCTTAGAAGGTGTGGAAGAAACTGATTTTGATGGAATTCTATTCAGAATATACAAAGCTGATTCTAATGCAAATCCCCAAAAGGAGATTGGCATATCAGTATAGCTCATCATACTATGTATCATATCCAATAGGGTACGATTTCTCCTTTCAGATACACCATTCAGCTGTGGTGTTCTTGGAGGAGTCAGCTGGAAAACAATGCCGTGCTCTCTCAAGTATTCATCAAATTTAGCACTCAAATATTCACCTCTACAATCTGATCGAAGAGCTTTAATACTCTTTTCCTGTTTGATTTTCTACTTTAGGTTTAAATTCTTTAAACTTTTCAAAGGATTCATATTTGTATTTCATCAAATACAAATACCGAAACCTTGATTTATCATTAGTAAAGGTAATAATATAATGAAAACCGCCTCTAGCCATTTCTTTAAATGGACCACATACATCACTATGTATTAGCTCCAAAATATTTTCAGCTCTTAACCCTTGTCCAACAAAGGGTGATCTAGTCATTTTGCCCTAAAGGCAAGATTCACAAGTTGGAGTAGGCTCTGAGCCCAATGAAGAAAGAATCCCCATTTTCTCTAGTTTTGCAATCTTATCTTCTGCAACATGACATAACCTTAAGTGCCAAATATATTTTGAACTTGAGTTGATTTTCACCATGGCATTGTATTCATTTAGATCGCTTGCATTCATTTTGTGTTTGTCATTATTATCCAAATAATAAAGACCATCATTCATATAACCCGAACCAACATATTTATTTCCAAAATAAATATTGTAAACATCATCTGTGAACTGAAATTCATAACCATTTATAGTCAAACTAGATATAGAAATGATGTTCTTAAAAGGTATCAGGTATATGCAAGACCTTGTTTAAATACAAAACATGTCTATACATGCATAAATATTTAGATCCTATGGCCAAAGCTTCAACAGTTGAGTTTTTGCCAACCCGGAGTCTAATATCTCGTTAGTGCAAGCGTCTATTATTGGCTATACTCTGGGCAGTTCCTATTTATGTGCCCATCATTATGGCAGTGGAAACACTTTCCTTTTGCCTTTGTCAGCTTTGGTCTTCCCTATCTGTTTAGCTTATCTTCTTGGAAGGATTAGGAATCTGAGGTTTCTTTTTCTTATTGCCCTTCTTCTTGTTAGACTTTACATCAGAAGAAGATGCAATCAAAGCTACCTCTTTTCCTTTATTGCCCGGCATATTCTTTTGGGCAATAACCAACATGTTGAGTAAACTAGCTAAGGTGCATTTCTGCTTAGTCATATAGAAATTTGTCACAAAATTCCCAAATGACTCAGGAAAGGACTGAAGGATCAAATCCGTCTGCAGTTGGAAATCCATATTAAAGTCAAGATGTTCCAGCTGCTCAATCAGCCGAATCATCTTATGGACATGATCTCCAATATTCTGTCTTTCAGACATTCTCATGCATAACAGCTGCCTAGATATCTCATACCTAGCATTCTTGCTGTGCTCACCATACAACTCTTGTAGGTGAAGGAGAATCTTACTCGCACTCTATATATTCTCATGCTGCTTCTGTAACTCATTACTAATGAAAGCAAGCATGTAACACTTAGCTCTCATATCATGCTCCTTCCACATGTCCAAAGTTTCATGTTCCTCTTGGGTGGCCTCTGGAGATAAGGGACCAGGAACATTTGAGTCTAGAACATATCCTATATGTTCAAGGTTCGGGACAAGTTTCAAATTTCTTAGTCAATCAGACAGATTAGGTCCTGTCAACCTATTGCGATCAAAGTATGCTTGTAAAGATATTGGATGATGGTGGTTGTTTTTGTGCTGCTTTCATACTTATACTGTGTATGGGTATATGGGCATGTGTTGGCTCCTACTAGTTATATATGGAGGTAGGTGTTGATCAAGATGGAATCTGTTCCTCTAAGTAAATAGGGATAAAATCCTATGTTTATTTAATTATTCTTGATGTTTCAAGTTCCTAGCCAAGACAGATAGATTTATTCAAAAATGAGTTTCTGATGAGAAAATCTTTTTAATCAAGAACTGGAATTAAAAGAGAATATAATATTCATAGCAAATGGGGTTTGACATAAACCATGACTCTAGCTTGAGTTGAGATTTTATAATAGATAGATTCTAGTGCATGGTAACATATGATTATAGGTTCATTTAAAGTAAACCTTATTACTAATTGGGTGGCCATGGCATGCTACGCTAGGTGTTAACCATGGTCTATGAGGTGCATAAAATGATTTAGAGAAATCATTTATGGTAAGAAAGAGTTCTGATGATATTAAGAGTTGATATTATATCTCATTGCCAATTAGTGATGAGCCTAATAAGTCACACACATACACAAGTAATCACCAAATTAAATATGATTTAACTAATTAATTAAAGAGTTTAATTGATTAATTAAATAAGTTTGGTTTGCAATTAGATTGCAAAGTCCCTAGCATGACTTGAAACCAAATCTAGATTATTAGATGCATAGTATAAGTTAAATTTATATTTAAAGTGTTTAAATATGAATTTAATTAATGAGAAATTAATTAATAAAGATTAATTAATTGATTTATATTTGATATAAATTGATTAGAAGAAGAGAAATAATTATTTTGGGTTGAGAACTCAAAATTAAGATACAGGACCATTTTGGTCATTTCATAGGGTGACATATGGCACCATGAGATGATGATATATGACACTACACATAAGCTTGCCATATGTCTTTTAATCATCTAAGATGATTAAAGTCAAGATTAAATATAGGTTTAACACTTGGCACAATGTGATTGGGTCAATTAAACCTAGAGCCAATCAGAAGGTGACATGTGACAAGGGTTTTAAGTGGTGACCTAGCTATATAAGGGAAATGATGAAAAGAAAAATACCTAGCTGCTATTTATTTCATTGGTGCTGCCCCAAAGCACCTCTCCCTTTCATCTTCTTCATCTCTCATCAATTCAAAGAGATTTCCCAATAATCTCTTGAATTAAAAATACTAGAAATCGTTTCTAGTGTCCTGTTTACATCTGTAATCTCTCAAAAGCTAAAAACTGATTTTCTAATTGATTGGAAAAGCTTTAGAAGTTGTTCAAGGGGCTGCCATGAGTGATCTTGGTGTGGACAAGCTAGAGGGACAACATCTGGTGTCCTAGGCGCATCCCAAAGGTGCCAAACACACTGTAGTGCATCAAGAGGTTAGTGCACTTATTCTTGATCTAATCTAGGGTTCTAAAATTAATCTGATTAATTCTAAAATCTTAAATGATAAATAAAAATCCAAAAACGTATTAAAAGATTTTTAATATGTTGTTTATCATTGAAATCAAATAGATAAAAATAAATCTTGTATGATGCATGTGACCCTAGAAGAAAAATTTTGAATTTTAATTATCTAAACTTGTATTTTTCATGAACTCAATATATCAACAAGGAATTGATTCAATGACAACATCAGAAATTATGAAAGCGATTGAATCTTCCACAGTTGAACTTTGCATCAGAAGGCCATCAAGACTCACCTCGAAAGGGAAGCAACAGGGAGTTAACATGGAATAAAATGCCACATTTCTCTTGAAAGCAATCAAGGTAGATGACCACACAAGAAGAGTATTTACTAATCTCTTCTTGTATTAACAGGCCAATTTACTAACCTCTTCCTTCAGTCCCCAATCAAAGAAGTGATCATAAAACTATAAAAAATGATAAGTTTCTATAGTTGATTAATAATAATTTTAGAGCACTTCTTAAATGTTATGCCAATTGAGAAAATTGAAAATTCAGTGTCATAACAAAAGCAGATAAGTAAAGAAAGATGGAGCAGAAGTTACTGTGGAAGGAACTTTAGGATGGGTAAGTGTCAGACCATATCCCTCCGTGAGGCATAACATGATCCCGTAGTATACCTAATGAATTAATGAACTTCGCCTACCGATAACTTATTAAATATACTATAAGGAATTTTAAATCAAATTCAATTCATTTTAAGATGTAAAGTGAAGTTGAATCATTATTAAAAGTCTTTAATTAGAGTTTAGGTCACAAGTTAGAATTTTAATTAATTAGGCATTTTGAAAATTTTACAAAAATTTTGACAGAGTACCGGGTGTAATTTGAGAAAACAGTTCTTCAAAACCTGTTAAAAACACTCCCAATATGTATTTCAACCACAACTCCAATAATTTCCAACACAATTCACCTCAATCAACACAATACAACACATTTTCAATAAACCTCATTATCATTTAATTTAATACAATTTACATACAAAAGTCTAACTCCGCCTAAGTAGTTTGCGATTAGCCGGTCCCAAGCTCGAATAAAGGAGGAGGGTTGCCGTAAGTGACAATCAAAGTAAAAATTTCGTCATACCTTATGATATGGATTCAAATGATATAAACGTTAGGGCGTCCTCTACTTACAACGCGCTACATCGGAGCCCGAGTGTAGTGAGAAATATCCAAGGGTGTAGGGCGTTCACCTAAAGCAATGCGCTATGCCGGCGCCCGAGTGTGGTGTTAAGTGAGCAAGGGTTCCCACATCATGGATGAGTGTGGGTAAAAAAGTTAGTCCATAGGACAAATAATAAAACAGATAGTGGAACAGAACACAAGATAGACATAGAAAACAATAAAATATATCATAAAAGGAGACCAATTAGGAAGGAACAGGATAGGAGGAGGATCAGGGTTAGTACTTGAAATGTTGGATCACTTACAGGAAAATTAATGGAGCTTGTGGATACCTTAGAAAGGAGAATAGTGAATATTGCATGCATTCAGGAGACTAAATAGGTAGGAGAGAAAAACAAGGAAATGGTTAATTCAGGGTATAAACTGTGGTTTACCGGAAAGGAGAGAAATAGGAACGGAGTAGGCATAATCATAGACAGGACATTGAAAGACATTGTAATAGCTGTGAAAAGAGTAGGAGATAGAATTATACTAGTAAAACTAGTACTAGAAGGAGAAACAATAAATGTAGTTAGTGCTTATGCCCCACAAATAGGACTAGATTGTGAGAGTAAACAAAGGTTTTGGAAAGATATAGATGATTTAATGTAAAACATACCAAATGAAAAGAATGTTTTTATTGGTGGAGATTTGAATGGACATGTAGGAAGTGATAGGCAAGGTTATGAAAATGTTCATAGAGGCTTTGATTTTGACAGTCGAAATGAGGAGGGAAAAAGAATCATGGATTTTGCTATGGTATATGACCTAATACTAGCAAATACCTACTTTATAAAAAGAGAGTCACATTTAGTGACTTTCAAAAGTGGGCAACATAGAAGCAAAATCGATTTCCTCTTAATCAGGAAGACAAATAAAGCTCTATGCAAGGATTGCAAGGTCATTCCAGGAGAGGCTTTAACAAGTCAACATCGGTTAGTGATCTTAGATGTCAAGTTTATGAACAATTCAAGTAAGGTCAGAAGAAATAGTGTAGCTCGAACAAAATGGTGGGAGTTCAAAGGAGTAAAGTAAGTGAAGTTCAAAAATGAGCTTCTCGAGTCCGAAGCATGAAAGCTGGACATGGAAGCCAATGATATGTGGATACCGATGGCATCAAATATTAGAGAAGTAGCTAGAAAAGTACTTAAAAAGTCTAAAAGACATGGACCACCCTCAAAAGAGAGATGGTGGTGGAATGAGAAAGTATAAAAGGCAGTGAAGAGAAAAAGGGAATGGTATAAGAAATTACCTAAATGTGATAATAATGAGACATATGAACAGTACAAGATAGCAAACAAAGAGGCAAAAAAGGCAGTTAGTCAAGCAAGAGCACAGGCCTTTTAAAAGTTATATGAGAAACTTAGAACTAAAGAAGGGGAAAAAGATATTTATAAATTAGCAAGGAGGAGAGAAAGGAAATGTCAAGATCTCAATCAAGTTAGGTGCATTAAGGATAAAGAAGGAAAAGTGTTGGTGAAAGATGAGGACATTAAAGAAAGATAAAGAAATTATTTTAATGATCTCTTTAATAATAGTCAAAACGGTAATAGCGTGAATATAGACTATAGAACAATAGAAAAGATTGTGAATTATACTAGAAGAATTAGATCTTTAGAAGTAAAGGAAGCACTTAAAAGAATGAAAGTGGATAAAGCCTGTGGACCCGATGGAATACCAATTGAAGTGTGGAAGTGTTTGGGAGATATGGAAGTGACATTGTTAACTAAATTATTTAATAAGATTCTAAACTCAAAGAAAATGCTTGATGAATGAAGGAGGAGTATTTTAGTACATATTTTTAAAAATAAGGGAGACATACAGAATTGCTCAAACTATAGGGGAATTAAACTCATGAGCCATACTATGAAGTTGTGGGAGAGAGTTATGGAGCATCGACTACGTCATGATACTTCTATCTCTCTCAATCAATTTGGCTTCATGCCCGGTCATTCAACTATGGAAGCGATCTTTCTCATTAGAAGCTTAATGGAGAAATATAGAGATGTGAAGAAAGATCTACACATGGTTTTTATTGATTTGGAGAAGGCTTATGATAGTATTCCAAGAGATGTCTTATGGAGTGTGTTAGAACAAAAGATGGTATCTATTAGGTACATACAAGTGTTGAAAGATATGTATGAAGGAGCAACTACTATTGTGCACACAGTGGGAGGGGACACAAGAGATTTTTCGATCTCAATTGGATTACACCAAGGATCAGCTATAAGCCTCTACCCTTTTACATTAGTTTTAGATGAATTGACGAAACATATACAAGAGAGTATTCCTTGGTGCATGATGTTTGCGGATGATATTGTTCTGATAGATGAGACGCGAGTATGAGTCAATAGAAATCTAGAGCTTTAGAGAAGTACTCTAGAGTCAAAGGGCTTTAAGTTAAGTAGAACGAAGACAGAATACATGCATTGCAAGTTCAGTGAAGGCTAAACTGGTGATAGGGAAGGAGTTAGTTTGGATGGAGTGGTACTGTCCCAAAGTAATTACTTTAAATATCTCGGCTCAGTCCTTCAAGTAGATGGAGGATGTGAGGAGGATGTTAGTCATAGCATTAAAGCCGGATGGTTGAAGTGGAGACGTGCTATGGGAGTTTTATGTGATCGCAAGATTCCTGTAACGACCGAGCTCTAACCACTAAAGGAATTGTCCGCTTTGGCCATAAGCCTCACGGTTTTGTCCCATAGGTGGAATGGAGAACTTCCCAGGAGGTCACCCATCCTAGGATTTCTCTCAAGCAAGCACGCTTAACTCTGGAGTTCTTCCAACTCTCCAGGCCATGTCCCTTAGGTAAATCCCACATCGGCAAAGCACGGAGATGGTTTTGGGTTCAAAAAGTAATAATATATAAAATGAGGGAACTAATCACTAGAGGCGCCTTTTGGTGAAATGGTCTGGAGAGTTGGAAAAACTCTAGGGTTAAGCGTGCTCGCTTGAGAGAAATCTTAGGATGGGTGACCTCCTGGGAAGTTCTCCATTTCACCTATGAGACAAAACCGTGAGGCTTATGGCCAAAGTGGACAATTCCTCTAGTGGTTGGAGCCCGATCGTTACAATTGGTATCAGAGCCGCTCGCGTGTCCTCTTGAGCAATGGTGGGGCAAACCTTAGTGAGGACGCTGAGTCCCGAAAGGGGGGGAGAAAGGTCCCCTAGGCAAATCCCACATCGGCAAAGCACGCAGATGGTATTGGATTCAAAAAGTAATGAAATATAAAATGAGGGAACCAACAACTAGAGGAATTATCCGCTTTGGCCATAAGCCTCACGGTTTTGTCCCATAGGTGGAATGGAGAACTTCCTAGGAGGTCACCCATCCTAGGATTTCTCTCAAGCGAGCACGCTTAACCCTGAAGTTCTTCCAACTCTCCAGGCCATATAAGGTAAAATTATTTTTTTTTAAATAATTATTTTTTTAAAATTCCAAATAATATAAGGTAAAATTTAGGTATCAAATTGTAAACTTCCCTTTATAATATATTCATATATTTTCTCAAAATACTTGTATGAATGAATTTCTATTTTTTATATTTTTAGGATTTCTTTTATATTTATTTTATTTATATTTTACTCTTTGCATTATTAAACTAAAACTTGTTAGTTTATTTACGATGGTTATTGATGAAATTAATTTTATTTAAAAAAAATAAAATTATGATAAAGCTTCACATTTTAGTTTTGATTTGATATATATATGATTAATTTATTAATTTATTTTTATATTATAAAGTAAGTTAAATTTTTTCAAAAAATTATCACGTGATATTTTTTGAAAATAGTTTAATTTACTAATTAATGTTATTATATTAATATTTTTATTTTAATTAAATACAAAAAATTAATTTTTATTAAATTTATACATGATGCAAGTATTTAACTAGTTAAGAGAAATAATTTTATTAAAAAGGAAAGCCCAATGAAAAAAAAAATTATTCTCGTAATATTTAAGTTTCGTACTCTTCAATGGCCTTAAATAACCTGCCTGAATAAGTTTGGAAAATCATATGAAATCTATTGTAACGTCCATTTCTTTCTATTATAAACGATCAGTCGATCATGATGAAATAAAATCTATTTGAGTGGATTTAATAATTTAAATGGTGGGATGTAACATTTTAAATGTTGGGATTTAATAATTTCTATTATCAATTATTTCAGCCAATAAAATTAAAGTAAATTTTATCTTTTTAAAATTTATTCTAAATATATAAATTTTATTTTTTTTATTCAATAGATATTTAATGACCAGAATAATAATTAGTGAGCTACTTGTAAGAATAATTATCTTTTTTACTCGACACAAAAATAATTAATATCAAAATTAATTAATAATAGGACCATCCATCTCATTCCACAATTGACTCACACAAGTTTTATCATAAAATTATTTGAATTGAAAATTTTAAATGAAATTAAATGACAAATTTGCATAAAAATTATTCTAAACTCTGTTAATGGCTTTTCTTCAATCAAATCATAGTAACAAGCTTCATATTTTAAGATACAAACCTCCTCATCATGTTCCTTCAAAAGTTAAAAATCTAGGAAGTACCGCTTTTCGCAAGCTGCAGCTCACACCATTACCAGACCAATTACTCTCTCCATTCTAGGGTTCATCAATTCCCGATAAGTTCCTTGTTCTTGGTGGGAGACTCCGAAATGCGGGTGGTAAGGGGAAGCTCAGACCAAATATTCACCAGCAAAGAAATAATTTAGAATCAATGCATTCATATGGAACATATTTTACAAAAGCCGTTCGTAGTACAAAACTTTTGAAAAAAAAAAAAAAAACACTAAAAGTTGAATTATCACTGACATTTGCTACAATCATGGGATATATACACACAATGGCGTCTGCTCCCCATTTCTTACAACAATTTATCTTTTCCACAGCAGACAAATAACTAAATGCTACTTTAAGAACCGTCAGAGCTATAAAGTTGAATTTTCAGAGCAGAACCCATGAATAAAAAATCTGATATCATCATAGTAAAGTTACAAGGCCAGATCCTGCACGTCATTTCGATCTTCATTAATTTAAACCAAGCTCGCATGCTTTTAGTTTTATGCAACCAAAAATTAATGGCTGCAAAATACAGCGTCCAAGAACAAGTCGACCCACTTGTATATGCAACATGATAAATGAGTCCTGCATGCTTTGCTGTGGACAGAACTGTTTTCAAGAGCAAAACCATCAATTCATGAAAATGACAAAATAACAAAGACAATTATACGAGACAGACAACATCAAGCTAAGATGCAGTATGAAGATTTGGATCCTATGAAACATAGACTAACTAAAAATGATGCCGAGTATCCTGTTTAGGAAAGGTCAATAGTTCTACTATGGTAACATATCCTCTGATAAATAGCAATCATGTCCTCTGATAAATAGCAATCATGTGATCTATTACAATGTTAACACAGGCAAGTAAGACATTTATATTTCTATTTTCAAACACATCAAAGGATCCATTGCGGTAATCACAAAACAGGCCTCAATTTACAATTCAAAAAATAGCCCAAACTTTAAAAATAGGTAATTATATCCTATACTTATTGCCCAAACCACCTAAATTCAATCAAGTACATGTAAACAACTAAATGGATAACTTAAACACACATTGATAAATTTATTAGCTTACCATCATCAACTTCATCTTTGAACAATAGCCATATAAATAACTGATTTTACATGTGATTTAATATATTTAGGTGGCTTCGCTATAATTGCAACAAATACTAAAGTATGGGCAGTAAATTGTGACTTGAATAAAATTTTAGGCCCTTCTCTTTTTTATGTGAATAACCCCTTTTGTAGAGGAGCTGTAGAAATTGAGTTTTACACATATAGAAAGACATTGTTATGGGGAATGGAGAGGGAAGCAATATGAAGTTTTACCTAATTATCAGTCGTCATAGGTGAGAGCTTCCAAGATTTTCGGCCAATATAAGGTGACGCAGAACCTGACAATGACGTGGAAAGTGATCGTCTTACAAATGAATGGTCTAAGAGCTGAGCAGCAGTAGGACGATCATTGGGATTAACTTGTAGGCATTGCAAAATAAAATCCCGTGCATCTTGTGAAAGAAAATCAGGAACAGGCGGTGGCACACCTCTGCCAATCCTAAACAATGCCTGCACCTGTTGAATCACAGAAAAGGGAGTAGATGTTAAAAGCCATAAACAAGAGTCCTGGCACATATCACAAAATTGCATGTGGAAAAGGAAATTAGCTGTTGTGCACTTAATGCCCAATTTAATGTAGAATTAACTCGTTAACTAGCCAAGACAAGCATATCCAAAAAAAGAAGTAGAAGTCTCAATTATCCAAGTCCTTTATGCTGCCATCAACATATAATGATATCTATGAAAAGAAGGGAGTGCAAAAACGTGGCACATACACATTCTAAATGGGAATATGGGATCTGACGGGTTAACATCTCCAAAACAGTGCATCCAAGGCTCCACACATCAGCTGGAAGCCCATAACCCTGATTTCTCCTATTGACAACCTGCAATACAAAGCTCAGTAACCAGAAACACTAATGGAAAATATTAAACATGATTTAACCCGACAGTTTGATAGACTATGCAATAGTGACAAATCTTGCAGGTAGGCATGTCAGATAACATTAAAGGAATAGAAATACAGAGTAAAAAACAAAAGTATACTACCATGGAAAGTATATTTTGTCTAATCTATAAACTAAAATGCATAAACACATACCTCAGGTGCCATCCAAAATGCAGTCCCCTTGCAAGATTTAACATCATTTAATTTTGTTGCCTGAAAAAGAGAATAGCACACAAGTTAGAGAACAAATTCGCCATCATTTCAGAACCTTTAAGGCTTTAACATATACAGAGAGATAGAAATCTGAGAGTTGGATAAAAACCTTTGCCAATCCAAAATCTGCAAGTTTCACTGATCCATTAGCATCTACCAATATATTTGCACATTTGATATCCCTAAAGTACCATAAGAAAATGCAATGAGATTTCAGTATCATATATGCTAGTTATATGTGAACCCATGGTGTGTGCATGCAAGAGTGCTTTAGTCAACTGCCAAAACTTCTGTATTGTAAAATGTACACAAAATTACTACATTAAACACACATAAAACCAACAAAACAAAATGCAGAAACAAATAACCAAAAGGGGCCCAGTACTGAATTGTAATGTGGTGTAGCAAGCCAACCCTGTATGATAAAAATTAAAGGACAAAAAAGATATGAAGAATTTAACAACCTCCCTCCCCTCCCAAAAAGAATTTAACAAAGTGGTCATACTAGACTAGATAAAATAAAAAGAAAAAGGGTAGACCTAAATTGACTTATTACACGAGAAATGATCAAAGAAACCTAATAATTCTTGAAGTGTGACAATTACAGGACAAATGATTGATATCAGCGCACAACTACAGAAGGTCAAGTACCTTGACTTTCACAAAAGGGATGAAGAAGAGGTGCAAACTTAGGATGAAATGGGGTAAAATAGAGAACAAAAACTTAAAGAGCACAAAACATTTCTAAACACATTGCCCTAGACAAAATGAATTAAAAGGGCAGATCCTTACAGTTGACCCCAATTAAGTAGGGATTAATGCCTGATTGAGTTGAGATGATTGGTATCAACGATGAAGAGGTAAATACAAGTAACATATATTTGGAAAACCATCAAAATATAAAAAGCCAAATAAATACCCATACACCTGAACTATTATGTTTTTGCCTAATAAACACTTGAACATTTTTTTTCCCTATCTCACACCTCAACTCAAAAAAAAAAAAAAAAAAACACTTAAATATAAATTTGTACAGTCAGCATCTTCCGTAAATACACGCGTGGAGAGGACAGTGAGCCTTATAAAAAAATTGCCGATGTGTAATTTATGCTAATTATTATTTTATTATTAAATTAAAGAAAATTTTCCATTCTCTCTGTTCATCACTACACCTGCATTTCTCTACCCTACACTCACATCCATAATTTTCCATCCCCTTTCTTTCTCTTCCTTACACTAAAATCTCTTATCTTGCACTATTCTCCCATGTCCCAATACTCAAAACAACTAAAAAAAAAAAGAAAAAAGGAAAAATGGACACTGATAGACCCCATCGCTTCAACTGCAACAAAGGCGCCCAAGCTTATCCAGTGTTCCCCACTAATGGCAAGAAACGTGACTGTGCCTTCGAAAATCCTGAACCTTCTTCTCCAATTCTGCCCTTCGTAATGGTGGTAATTCTACTAAAAACAACTATTGGGCAACATGAGCTGAAATACAGGTGAGACGTAGCACAGTTTACTTCACAAGTGGGGTTGGGTCGCACTATAGCGGAGATATGGCTAGGTCAATAGAAAAATGGGACACAAAACAAAAGAAATAAAATTGGAGATGGGAAAAAATGGCAGCACTAAAAGATGGTAGATTCAGTAGAGAAGCGATAGAGGCAGTAGGGTGTAAAAGGAAGCTTTACATGGTTATCATTAAAGGCAATGCAGTAAATGATTGTTGGTTTTATAATGTTGAAGCAAACCTGAGGGAGAATATGCCTAAGGGAATGCTTGTGGGATGGAGTAGACCTGCGGCGACGATGGATGAAGGGATGACATACGTAGTGGATGAAGTGAAAGGAGCTTTGAGTGAGTATGATAATGAAAGGGATTGTTGGAAGAAGGTGATTAAATTGCCTGAGCTTAAAAGGGCAGAGCAGATAGCTGCTGGGAGAAGAAGAGTTTGAGTGGCTTGTGTTAATGGAAAAAGAATTGTGGTGGTGGATGTGGTGGCTTCGCCTGCAAGAGTTTTGAAGTGGGCTTCTTTTCATGCATCTTTGGCCATTCGGAAAATCTTTTACACGTTGGCCCCATGTCTCTCAAACTCCAGTAACATTGAAAATTTGTATTTAAGTGTTAAGTTTTTTTGAGTTGAGGTGTGAGACAGGCCCAAAAAAAAAAAAGTTTCAATGTCTATTAGACAAAAATAAAATAGTTTAGGTGTCTGGGAATGTATTTGGCCAAATACAAAATCTAGTGTGATAATCACAACTATTAAAACCATGGGTAAAATACATGATAAAAAGAATAATCAATCACTTATCTCACCTATGAACAACATTTTGAGCATGAAGATACTTCAAACCATGCAAAATCTGCCTTGTGTATGCAGAAACTTGTGAATCTCGAAGATTGTATCTCTGATAGAGATTCATAAGGGAGCCTTTAGTTACAAGCTCAAGAAAGATATATAGTTTCGAGTTATCCTGCAAAAATCAGCATAGGAAACAAAATTAATGACCAAATACATACACACAAAGCATTTCCAGTACAGTTATTCCCACTAAGCAAAATGAAATACAGAGATGAAATATGCAGGATGCTTATAAGTAGATAAATTCATCACATTTCACAAGTTCCAAGGTCACTAAATTAATAGAGATTATATTCAATTAATTATTCTTGTCCAGCTTAGTTTCAACTATTTGAAGTTAGTTACAGGTAGCTGTGTGACATTGGTAAATCTGAAAGCTAGAATCAATTTGATAAATTCATTCACAACAAATTTGGAACAGAGAGACATTTTATACAGGGAATTGTTATCCAAATTTGGATAAATTTTAATGCATACAAATAAAATAAATTATAAAATAAAGAATTAATAAAAGGAGATAGTGTCTTCACTTCTATCAGTTATGTTCAAAATGATGCACAGAGAAGCAAATAACCGATGTGAAAAACAAGAGGTTACCTTATCAGTGCCGTAATACTGAACTATGTTTTCATGTTCGAACTGACTTAAAAGAGCAATCTCCTGAAAAACACAAGCATCTAATGTGATGAGAAAAAAAGAGTTCTGATAATAAGCCCCTTCAGGTTTCAAAAGAAATCCCACTCATCACAATTGCAGATTTGAATTTATTTCATTCAAGTATGACTATCTCACCTGCTCAAGTTGGTAAACACTTTGCTTGCCTTCATTTCCTTGATCAAGCAAAGAAACCTCTTTTACAGCAAAAAAGAATCCATCACTGCAGGAATAAATAATAAACAAAGCATGATTAGTGGAGAAAAAGTGTCACACAGACACACACACATATATAGACACCCCTCCTCCGCTTTTGTTACTAGTACTACCAATTGCTGCCTAACCACAAAATCTATAAAATTGAAGACAAGTTTTGCACAAAGTGCAAGAACCTAAAAACAGATTGGAAGACGCTGCAGCCATATGAAAAATGAAAATAGTCTGCTCGCAAATGATAATTAAAGAGCTATTTGAAGGAATAAAATGAAGAACAGAGGTTGAGCACTTACTTAGAGATTCCTTCATATACCGATCCGAACTACCCCCTTCCCAGAAGCTCACCTTTTTCCCAGTAATCAATAATCCTTCTAAATCTCCCATTTGGCGAAATGTTGGACATGAGTTCCGTGCTAGAAATTGATGAGCAATCCGACGTCGCATCATAATCAATGTTCTTCGCCGCATTTCGGCGATCCAGCCCCGGCATCCTACGGTTCTTAGGGTCCATAGGGCCGCCCCTCTTGCTATGAGTTAAAAATCGAGGCAAGTGATGCATAGAGACCTAAATCCATCTAAATCTCCAAAAGATTAAATTCACAAGAGTCAAACAAAAACTTGAAGAAACGTGACTGCTCTTTTTTCAGTAACTTTACCGGGAAAATCAGGAGAAGCAGGTGTTATGAATTTGGAAGAAAAGGGCAAGAGTCATAACGATTGAAAGCATAGAGTGAGAAACATTGGAGCTTGGACAAAGTAGACAGAGGTAAACGCCGTCGAAGCAGCGAGGAAAACGCGGTGACACGTGGCAAAAAAAAGGAAGGTGAGTGGATTGAGGTAGGATGTGTTATGTTTGGGTAAGGGTAGTAGCACGTTCCAATGTGTACGCCGTCGTACACGCTGGTTTAAAAAGGGAAACTCTTCTTTTCGTGTGTTGTCGATTTTTTTTTTTTTACAAAGGATTATAAAATGTCCTTGACGTCATTGATGGAGACTCAGTGAGTTATAACTGAGGTAAGCAAATATGCCAACAGCCAATTTATTCTAATATTTTATTTGGGCTAATTGGAAAAAGCACATGCACTTATATGATTTTTTTAGTAGCTTTTTTTATCATTTCCACAAAAAAGCAAGAGTAGAGATCGAATCCATCAAGACAACTCTTCCTATGCTTAGCATTCATAAATTTGTATCGGTTGTTGGCATAATTATTGAGTATTTGGCTTAATTTATAATTTAAATTATAAATTAATTCATAAATCTTAAAAATAAATTAATATATTTATTTATAATCATTTTTATATTTATAAATTTTAAAATTAAAAATTTAATTATTTATTTCAATACTTATAAATTTTATATTTATAAATTATTTTATTAATTATTTAATTATATTATTTTTATTTAATTTTTAAAATTTTACCGCATTACAAGAATGATCCCTCACAATCAACTATAACACCCATAGCCCAAAAGTTAGGCCCAATCTTGAACCATTAGCCCTAAGCCATGTAAAGCTCTAATATGAGGAAGCAAGTTCGAACCATCATACCAATATCGTTAGAGTCTTAGCTACTAGACGCAGCACCATAGGGGCTTATCACTCTTGAAACAACGTGAAAATTGAGGGAAGCAAAAACATAGGTGATCTCATACCTATAGATTGCTAAAGTCGAAGAAATCGATCGAGACTAAAAGAACTCCAATCATAGTCGTCATTTCAAGAAGCTCCATCAGGAAGCAAACTCTGACTTTGAGGAGGCAAGGCATAACTGACTTGCTATCGCTTGTTGCCACTATGAGATCAGGAAGCTAAGATTTTGCGCCAAAATGTCCCCCTAAAGACCGAAATCAAGCAAAATAGAACCCCTAAGCCAAGCCTCAACAAACAACTGCAATTTGAACACAAATTACAGTACACAAGTCTGCAACAAATCTTCCAAGAGCAGATCCAACCAAAGCCCAACCATGAAGCGCTGATCTATCAAAAAACAAAAGAAAAACTATTTACAACCCTACCTAAATAAGTAGGAGGACAAAACCCACGGAACCAAGCAAAGGGAAGGTTGCTTGCTGGCAAACAACATACTACTTCTCTCATCAAACAAGAAATAAAAACAAAAGAAAATTTCTCTCTCTATGCTCCTAAGAAATGGGAAGTACGTATGCTTGATGTAATGGTTGTATCAAATAAAATTTTTTATTTAAAAAATTACATAGTAAAATAATTATACATACATCGATTTTATGTATAATTTTCTGTACTATTAGAATCTTTCGATGTCAACTTCGAGTTCACGTGTGCAAGTGAAAATTACAATCATAAAAGTTGATGAAATATAACTAATCCGAACATGTACACACAAAGTCCATGAAAACACTAGCTTTAGACAATTAAAACTCATTTAATCGGTCTCTAATTGAAACTCTTGATGTGAAGAGTCCATTGATAATCTCATACTGTCAATATGATAACTAATTTTGGCAAGAACCGTGCTGCTTAGAAGGTTAAAACTTCTAACATTCAAGTTCATGTAGATTGTCTCACAATTTTGTGATTCTCATTTAGAAGAAGAAAAAAAAAAAGCTAAAAAAAACCTTTTAATTAGTTTCCTTGACATATTATCTTTCTTCCCCATTGATGGGCATTTGAACGTCATATAAAACAATTTATTTTACTCATTAAAAATATTTAAAATATTAAAATATAAAAATATGCGTCGATCAAACTTAATTTAAAACTAAAATAATAGAATCAATAAAAGAATTGAAAATAAAAAAAAAATAAATGCAAATTAAAATTCCACAATATTTAAAAATAAATAAATTATTGTCAGAAATATTCTATTCTTTAAGTATTTAATTCATTTAATAAACACACATTGAATCACACTTACTTTAATTATATACATATATAATAATATGAAAGAGCGACTTTTGAATTGATAATAATTTGTAACATTAATCAATTTTTTTTTTCTATATTTGATTAATTTGATTATAAATTAAAATTTTAACAAAGAGGTTTATATAAAATTATTGAATTTTTTCTTTATCTATAAATATGAATAGGAAGGGATAAATAAAATTATTTAAAAAACTTTTAAACTTCTATATGCCTATATAATTAATTTCAATTATTTACAATAATTAGGTTAATTAGTATTACTACGGAAAAAAAGGAAAGAGGATTTTTGTTTGAATTTTATTAAAAAATATAATTTAAATTAATATTTATAAATTATGCTATTTATTTTAAATTTAAATTAACTTTACTACAAAATAATTTTAACTTATTATGAGACTGTTTATATTTAATTTTTTACAGTAGTTCTGAAATAGGTGAAATACAGTTGTATTTAAAATTTAACATGTATATTCAATTAATTTGATCAAAATATAATATAATTTTTCAGATAAATTAGTTAATTAATTATCTTTATGTGATAAATATATTAATTTATAATTATTAAAAAAAAATTTTGAAGTCTTGTTTTATAAGTCTTTCATTAAAGAAACATATTCAAGAACATAATATTTTAAAATTAATTATATAACATTTTCTATAAGAAAAATAATAGTCATATAGTCATAAGGTTAATGATTTTTTTTAATAAAAAATAAAATAAGAAATTAATTATGAATCTTTAGATAATTGTAAGTATCCATGAGGGATTTTATACTGCTGCTATGTTCTTGACCAAGGAAAATTGACACCTTGGAAAGGAAAAACACAAAGAAGTGTACAATTATTTTGGATTTTTCAAAGCTAGTACAGAAAGGCAGGAACTTGTTAAATGTATCAGCACATATGAATGAAGGAACTGCTACAATGGGCTACAATGAGGAGAATCACAAATTAATATGTCAATTACTAAGAAGCTAACAAAATCCCACTAGAACATGAATCACATTTAAATAGAAATTTAATCCACTTAAACTATAATGCGACAACACAAGGCATTTAACAAACTCAATATATCAACAAGGAATTGATTCAATGACAACATCAGAAATTATGAAAGCGATTGAATCTGCCACAGTTGAACTTTGCATCAGAAGGCCATCAAGACTTACCTCGAAAGGGAAGCAACAAGGAGTTAACATGGAAAAAAATGCCACATTTCTCTTGAAAGCAATCGAGGTAGATGACCACACAAGAAGAGTATTTACTAATCTCTTCTCGTATTAACAGGCCAATTTACTAATCTCTTCCTTCAGTCCCCAATCAAAGAAGTGATCATAAAACTATAAAAAATGACAAGTTTCTATAGTTGATTAATAATAATTTTAGAGCACTTCTTAAATGTTATGACAATTGAGAAAATTGAAAATTCAGTGGCATAACAAAAGCAGATAAGTAAGGAAAGATGGAGCAGAAGTTACTCTGGAAGGAACTCTAGGATGGGTGAGTGTCACACTTTACCCCTCCGTGAGGTATAACATGATTCCGTAGTATATTTAATGAATTAACGAACTTCGCCTACCGATACCCATTAAATATACTATAAGGGATTTTAAATCAAATTCAATTCATTTTAAGATGTAAAGTGAAGTTGAATCATTATTAAAGGTCTTTAATTAGAGTTTAGGTCACAAGTTAGAATTTTAATTAATTAGGCATTTTGAAAATTTTATAAAAATTTTGGCAGAGTACTTGGTATAATTTGAGAAAACAGTTCTTCAAAACTTGTTAAAAATACTCCCAATATGTGTTTCAACCACAACTCCAATAATTTCCAACACAATTCACCTCAATCAACACAATATAACACATTTTCAATAAACCTCATTATCATTTAATTTAATACAATTTACATACAAAAGTCTAACTCCGCCTAAGTAGTTTGTGCTTAGCAGGTCCCAAGCCTGGATAAAGGAAGAGGGTTGGGGTAGGTGACAACCAGCGTAAAAATTTCGTCACACCTTATAATATAGATTCAAATGATATAAACATTGGGGCGTCCTCTACTTACGACGCGCTACATCGGAGCCCGAGTGTAGTGAGAAATATGCAAGAGTGTAGGGCGTTCACCGAAAGCAACGAGCTATGCAGGTGCCCGGATGTGGTGTTAAGTGAGCAAGGGTTCCCACATCATGGATGAGTGTGGGTAAAGAAGTTAGTCCATAAGACAGATAGTAGAACATATAGTAGAACATAACACAAGATAGACATAGAAAACAATAGAAGATATCATAGAAGGAGACCAATTAGGAAAGAACAGGATAGGAGGAGGATCAGGGTTGGTACTTGAAATGTTGGATCACTTACGGGAAAATTAATGGAGCTTGTGGATACCTTGGAAAGAAGAAGAGTAAATATTGCTTGCATTCAGGAGACTAAATGGGTAGGAGAGAAAAGCAAGGAAGTGATTAATTCAGGGTATAAACTGTGGTTTATCGGAAAGGAGAGAAACAGGAACAGAGTGGACATAATCATAGACAGGACATTGAAGGACGCTGTAATAGCTGTGAAAAGAGTAGGAGATAGAATTATACTAGTAAAACTAGTACTAGAAGGAGAAATAATAAATGTAGTTAGTGCTTATACCCCACAAATAGGACTAGATAGTGAGAGTAAACAAAGGTTTTAGAAAGATATAGATGATTTAATGCAAAGCATACCGAGTAAACTTGACATCGGTTAGTGGTATTAGATGTTAAGTTTAGAAACAATTCAAGTAAGGTTAGAAGAAACAGTGTAGCTCGAACAAAGTGGTGGGAGTTCAAAGGAGTAAAGCAAGTGAAGTTCAAAAATGAGCTTCTCGAGTCCGAAGCATGGAAGATGGATATGGAGGCCAATAATATGTGGATACAGATGGCATCAAATATTAGAGAAGTAGCTAGAAAAAGTACTTAAAAAGTCTAAAAGACATAGACTAACCTCAAAAGAGAGATGGTAGTGGAATGAGGAAGTACAAAAGGCAGTGAAGAGAAAAAGGGAATGGTATAAGAAATTACCTAAATGTGATAATAATAAGACATATGAACAGTACAAGATAGCAAAGAAAGAGGCAAAAAAGGCAGTTAGTCAAGCAAGAGCACAGGCATTTTAAAAGTTATATGAGAAACTTAGAACTAAAGAAGAGGAAAAAGATATTTATAAATTAGCAAGGAGGAGAGGAAGGAAATGTCAAGATCTCAATCAAGTTAGGTGCATTAAGGATAAAGAAGGAAAAGTGTTGGTGAAATATGAGGATATTAAAGAAAGATAGAGAAATTATTTTAATAATCTCTTTAATAATAGTCAAAATGGTAATAGCGTGAATATAGACTATAGAACAATAGAAAAAAATGTGAATTATACTAGAAGAATTAGATCTTTAAAAGTAAAGGAAGCACTTAAGAGAATGAAAGTGGGTAAAGCCTGTGGACCCGATAGAATACCAATTGAAGTGTGGAAGTGTTTGGGAGATATGGAAGTGACATTGTTAACTAAATTATTTAATAAGATTCTAAACTCAAAGAAAATGCTTGATGAATGGAGGAGAAGTATTTTAGTACTTATTTTTCAAAATAAGGGAGACATACAAAATTGCTCAAACTATAGGAGAATTAAACTCATGAGCCATACTATAAAGTTGTGGGAGAGAGTTATGGAGCATCGACTATGTCATGATACTTCTATCTCTCTCAATCAATTTGGCTTCATGCCCGATCGTTCAACTATGGAAGCAATCTTTCTCATTAGAAGCTTGATGGAGAAAGATAGAGATGTGAAGAAAGATCTACACATGGTTTTTATTGATTTGGAGAAGGCTTATGATAGTATTCCAAGAGATGTCTTATGGAGTATGTTAGAACAAAAGATGGTATCTATTAGGTATAAACAAGGGTTGAAAGATATGTATGAAGGAGCAACTACTATTGTGCACACAATGGGAGGGGACACAAGAGATTTTCAGATCTCAATTGGATTACACCAAGGATCAGCTATAAGCCCCTACCATTTTACATTAGTTTTAGATGAATTGACGAAATATATACAATAGAGTATTCCTTGGTGCATGATATTTGCGGATGATATTGTTCTGATAGATGAGACGCGAGAATGAGTCAATAGAAAGTTAGAGTTTTGGAGAAGTACTCTAGAGTTAAAGTGCTTTAAGTTAAGTAGAACGAAGACAGAATACTTATATTGCAAGTTCAGTGAAGGCTAAACTGGTGATAGGGAAGGAGTTAGTTTGGATAGAGTGGTACTGTCCCAAAGTAATTACTTTAAATATCTCAGCTCAGTCCTTCAAGTAGATGGAGGATGTGAGGAGGATGTTAGTCATAGCATTAAAGCCGGATGGTTAAAGTGGAGACATGCTATGGGAGTTTTATGTGATCACAAGATTTCTGTAATGATCGGGCTCCAACCACTAGAGGAATTGTCCGCTTTGGCCATAAGCCTCACAGTTTTGTCCCATAGGTGGAATGGAGAACTTCCTAGGAGGTCACCCATTCTAGGATTTCTCTCAAGCGAGCACGCTTAACCCTGGAGTTCTTCCAACTCTCCAGGCCATGTCCCATAGGCAAATCCTACATCGGTAAAGCACGGAGATGGTATTGGGTTCAAAAAGTAATTATATATAAAATGAGGGAACTAATCACTAGAGGCGCCTTTTGGTGGAATGGCCTGGAGAGTTGGAAAAACTCCAGGGTTAAGCATACTCACTTAAGAGAAATCTTAGGATGAGTGACCTCTTGGAAAGTTCTCCATTCCACCTATGGGACAAAACCGTGAGGCTTATGGCCAAAGTGGACAATTCCTCTAGTGGTTGGAGCCCGATCGTTACAATTGGTGTCAGAGCTGCTCACATGTCCTCTTGGGTGATGGTGGGGCAAACCTCAGTGGGGATGCTGAGTCTCGAAAAGGGGGGAGAAAGGTCCCTTAGGCAAACCCCACATCGGCAAAGCACGGAGATGGTTTTGGGTTCAAAAAGTAATGATATATAAAATGAGGGAACCAACAACTAGAGGAATTATCCACTTTGGCCATAAGCCTCACAGTTTTGTCCCATAAGTGGAATGAAGAACTTCCCAGGAGGTCACCCACCCTAGGATTTCTCTTAAATGAGCACACTTAACCCTGGAGTTCTTCCAACTCTCCAGGCCATTCCACCAAAAGGCGCCTCTAGTGATTAGTTCTCTAATTTTATATATCACTACTTTTTGAACCTAAGACCATCTTCGTGCTTTGCCGATGTGGAATTTGCCTAAGGGACCTTTCTCCCCCCCTTTCGGGACTCAGCGTCCTCACTGAGATTTGCCCCACCATCGCCCAAGAGGACACGCGAGCGGCTCTGATACCAATTATAACGATCGAGCTCCAACCACTAGAAGAATTGTTCGCTTTGGCCATAAGCCTCACAGTTTTTTCTTATAGGTGGAATGGACAACTTCCCAGGAGGTCACCCATCCTAGGATTTTGAAGGAGCAGAAGCGTGAAAAAACACAAGTTTATATCATTGAATTCAAAAATTTTCACCTACGGTCATATGCATCATGCAAGATTTATTTTAATCTATTTAATTTCGATGATAAACAATATATTAAAACTCTTTTAATATATTTTTGGATCTGTATTTGCCATTTAAGATTTTAGAATTAATCAGATTAATTTTAGAATCCTATATTAGATCAAGAACAAGTGCACTAACCTCTTGATGCACTGCAGTGTGTTTGGTACCTTTGGATGCATTTTTAGGACACCAGATGTTGTCCCTCTAGCTTGTCTACACCAAGATCACCTATGACAGCCCTTGAATAGTTTCTAAAGCTTTTTCTATTAATTAGAAAATCAATTTTTGCCTTTTAAGAGATTAAAGATGTAAACAGGACACTAGAAACAATTTCTAGTATTTTTAATTCAAGAGATTATTTACTAATCTCTTGGAATTGATGAGAGATGAAGAAGAAGAGAGAATGGGAGCCTCAAGGGTGGCGGCACAAAGGGAGGCAGCAGCTGGTTATATTTTTTCTTTTCATAACAACACTTATATAGCTAGGTCACCACTTAAAACCCTTGCCACATGTCACCTTCTGATTGGCTCTAGGTTTAATTGACCCAATCACATTGTGCCAAGTGTCAAACCTATATTTAATCTTAATTTTAATCATCTTACATGATTAAAAGATATTTAGCAAGCTTATGTATAATGCCATGTGTCACCATCTCATGGTGCCACATGTCACCCTGTGAAATGACCAAAATGCCCCTGTGTCTTAATTTTAAGTTCTCAACCCAAAATAATTATTTCTCTTCTTCTAATCAATTTATATCAAATATAAATTAATTAATTAATCTCTATTAATTAATTTCTCATTAATTAAATTTATATTTAAACACTTTAAATATAAATTTAACTTATACTATACATTCAATAACCTAGATTTGGTTTCAAGTCATGCTAGGTACTTCGCAATCTAATTGCAAACCAAACCTATTTAATTTGGTGATTACTTGTGTATGTGTGTGACTTACTAGGCTCATCACTAATTGGCAATGAGACATAATATCAACTCTTAATATCATCAGAACTCTTTCTTACCATAAATGATTTCTCTAAATCATTTTATGAATCTCATAGATTATGGTTAACACCTAGCATAGCATGCCATAGCCACCCAATCAGTAATAAGGTTTACCTTAAATGAACCTATAATCATATGTTACCATGCACTAGAATCTCTCTGTTACAAAATCTCAATTCGAGCTAGAGTCATGGTTTATGTCAAACCCCATTTGTTATGAATATTATGTTATCTTTTAATTTCAGTTCTTGATTAAAAAAATTTTCTCATAAGAAACCCTTTTCTGATTAAATCTATCTATCCTAGCCAGGAACTTGAAACATCAAGAACAATTAAATGAACATAGGATTTTATCCCTATTTACTTAAAGGAACATATTCCATCTTGATCAACACCTACCTCCATATATAACTAGTAGGAGCCAACACATGCCCATATACCCATACACAGTGCAAGTATAAAAGCAGTATCAAACTCAAACCACCTATATACAAGATAATTGTGCTATCTCAGGTCTAAAGATTATATGCACTGATATGATTTATGACAATACATTGATAGGAGTAAACTCCATGTGCTTGTCATAAGTGTCACTGGTTCAACCTACTTATCATTTATAAGTGCCTATCATGTTTTTCATATGGCATGAGACTCACAATTCCATCTTATTTATATCTCATATAAATAACTTGGGAACAAACATGAATACAATCTTTCTGGATAAGTCATGTACTTATTGTGAAGTATCCTTGATTGTGAACCTATTTATGATACTTTGTACTAGAAATACTGTCACTCATATTCTTAACAACTTAAGAATAGTGTTATCCCAAAGAAAGTGACCAAGAGAGGGGTGAATTGGACACTTTAGATAATTTTTCAGTCCTTGCTCAAGACTTAATGAAAAATTGAGGCTTTGCACTTCTATGTATGTGTATAACTCTGTTCCTAAGATGTAATTTAAGTAATCAATCAAGTTATGCACAAATACTAGCTCATACACAAAATAATTACTTGATATCAAGTGTATTTTCTCACATATAATTCAGAGTTTGCAATATTAGCTTAATAAAACAAATTCTCAACACATTCAATATATAATCAGAAAATCAAAGTGCTGAAAATTAAAGAGTTAAGGGAAGAAGAGAATCAAACACAATGTTTATAGTGGTTCAGCTCTCTTGGCCTACATCCACTCTTCCCAAAGTCCCACTTTGATAGTCACTCCACTATTTGATATTTTCAATAGGCAAGATTCAAAGCCTTTACAATATCAACAAGCTTCCCAGGTGCTTGAGGACCTTTACGACGTCTTTGCTTCCCACAAAAGACCACAAGTTTCACAAGGTGCTTGAAAACCTCCCACAAGCTTCACAAGGTGCTTGAAAACCTTCCACAAGTGTGTCCTCACACTTACACAACCTTAAATAGGTTTTGGTGTAGAAGAAATCACTCTCAATAACTCTCAAATACAGAATTTAATGCTAGAAGATTGAGAGAGAAGATTTGCTACTCAAGCTCAAGAGTAATTGAATGAAAGCTTTAAAAACCACAATAAATTCACTATGAATAAGAACACTTTCATTAGTTAGAATTGTAGTAAATGATGCCTTTTATAGGTGCTTTTCATTGCAAAAAACGTCTGCTGGAGAGTGTGTCCAACGGCTCTTTAATTTTCAAAAAACTAGCCATTATTGCTTAGAAAGTCGTGCAGCAGAGTTGAGTCAGGTCAGGTCATAAAAATAGTTAACTAAAATTTTCACCGGTTAACTAGTTTTGTAAGATAGAGAATTTTAGACATCAAAACTAGTTAACTAATTTTTGCAATGGGTTAACTAATTTCACTACTGCCTGACTTAAAAATTGAAATTTTGAGTTTTTGAAGAAAGGTTGTAAAAATTATTTTGACCATTCAAAAATCTTAGGAATGATATAAAAACACTTTCTAAACCCTTGAATCTAAAAACAAAATTGATTTTAGGTCTCAAATGGCATAAATTCTCCAATCTTGTACAATGAACCTAAGAACTTAACTTCTATCCTATTTCTTCATGGACTTTGATTCGTCTTGTGTTATACAAGATGATAAACTCCTTTTATATCAGCCATGTCAATAGAATAGTCCTTCCATCAATGTCTTTGCATATCATGACCTATAAAATTACTTCAAATACTTATGCACAAAAGGTTAATGTATATTTCATTAAGTTTTGTTATCATCAAAATCAAGCTCATTTTAGCTTACAGGGCCTACAATCTCCCCCTTTTTGATGATGTCAAAACTTAATGAATCTATGAAGATCATAAAAATTCAATTGTATAACTATCTACATATGTCATGTATGCAAGAACTTGCTTTTAGACAAGCTCCCCCTATATGTATGCACATAATCATTAAGAATGTTGAGAAGCTATGAAATAGCTCCCCCTAAGTCTGATATTCAAAGCATCTTGAAGATAATAACATGTTAAGCAATTTCCAAGATTAATTCATCCAAGATCAATTCAATCATCATACATAAGATATATCAACCATAAGTCAATCATAAAGGATCATCATCATATCTTCAATAACTTTCCAAAATAAGTCCAAAATATCTACATCAGAATGTGAACCATATAACCACTGAACAAAATTAGTTAACTAAAAATGTACCCAGTTAACTAAAAACATTCTGTCAGTTAAAAATTTTCTTATCTTCTCCAGATTTCTTCCCCTTTTTGACATCAACAAAAGGATAGGCTCTCTCCTATTTTCAAAAAGACACAACTTTGAAAGTCATAAAGCATATTTAAAAAAAAATCTCAAGATTTTTCTTTGTTGCTAAGAATTCTGCCACTTCTCCTAAGGTGAGTGGGATCAACAAGTTTGGCTTGTTGCTTCTTCTTTGGGGGTTCTTTTTCAGGTATGGGTACTTGGATTGCCACACCCTACCCCTCTGTAAGGCATAACATGATCCCATAGTATACCTAATGAATTACCAACTTCGCCTACTGATAACCCATTAAATACACTACAAGGGATTTTCAAAAACTTTTCTTACTTCTTTTACAGTGGTGAGCACTATTTACAGGTGTTAAAAACCTTTTTGAACTGAGGTGAATTAACTATCACATTTAGACTATTAGTAATTTCTGTAAAAAAATTTTGGCAGAGTGCCCTCCGTAATTTGGATAAAACAGTTATTCAAAAACCTGTAAAAAACACTTCAATATTTTCCTCAATCTCAAACTCTAGCATAATTCAACACAAATACACAATAATTTTTTAAAGACTGAGATACAAGAAATATAATACAATTTTTACAAGTCCAAATAACTCATAATTTATTTTACAACTTTAATGTACAATTTTAATTTACAATTGCTCAAAACCAAGAACACTATATACATACAGTGAATATACATTACAATACAAAATGCAAACTATGGTATACTCAATATACCCGATGATCTTTCAGTGTAGTACTAGCAGCCTAGTCTCATCGCTCACTGTCGTTTCACTGTGATAAAGAATGAAAGCTATCGCTGAGTAAAATTTACTCAGTGGTGCACAATAACAATTTGAAATGCGATATATAAATCTTTTATTGACAATTCACAAATCAAATAATTCACAAAATTTACAAAGTTCATATAATACAAATTTGATCAAATAACTGAGTAAATACGCTTGCCAATCAATAACACAATTTGATCAAATAACTGAATAATACAGTTTTGCCAATCAATAATACCATTTGATCAAATAACTGAATAATACCGTTTTGCAAATCAATAACACAATTCGATCAAATAACTGAAGAATGCCGTTTTGCAAATCAATAATACAATTCGATCAAATAACTGAAGAATACAGTTTTGCCAATTGATAACACAATTTAGGCCATGACACAATTTTTTTCACACATGCCGTGTTGTACACCACGACAAGATATACTCACCCCAATAATCGAAATCAATGAGGGAGGAAGCTAGCTGAATAATGAGTACTCATCCACACTCACCTCAGACTGACAAGTGAAAGAGGGAGGAACATAATCACACTCACCCCAGACTGATAAGTCAAAGAGGGAGGAATATATCACACTCATCCCATAAATGGAGGAGGAACATGGTAACAGTGTCATGCCAAGTGTGAATCAAAACAATTTCAAATCACAATATTTCATACAAACCATAAATCACATTTTATCTCAGTATTTCCATTTGTAAAGTTGGCAACACAATAATTTCCAAATAATATTCCCAAAACCAAAGCAATCAAAACTTATTCATAACTCATTTCTCCACATAAATTTGCTAGTAAAAGTAGTGAATATAAAAGTATTGTGCACGGACACAATTTAAAACTATAATGTTGAATTAAATTTTTAAGTAGAAAATGAGAAGTCAAAATTATTGTGCACAAACACAATTTAAAACAATAACATATAAATAATCGTAATTTATTTCAATTGAAAAATTCAAAAGAAATACTTATTGTGCACAAACACAATTTAAAACAATAACATACAATTAATCATATGAAATATTATTCAGAGTAAAATCAGTTGAAAACTAGTTGTGCACAAACACAATTTAAAACAATAACATATAAATAGTCGTAATTTATTTCAATTGAGAAATTCAAAAGAAATACTTATTGTGCACAAACATAATTTAAAACAATAACATATAAATAATCGTAATTTATTTCAATTGAAAAATTCAAAAGAAATACTTATTGTGTACAAACACAATTTAAAATAACAATATAGAAATAATCATAATTTATTTCAATTGAAAAATTCAGAAGAAATACTTATTATGCACAAACCTCTGATAACTGTCTCTTGGCTCTGACTCAATGTTTCCTTCCCCTCCCTGAGTCTTTGCTAACTGAGAAACACAATTTAAAGTGTTTTAGTACTCATTTAAACTGTCTCTAACGATAATGCTTGATAATTAATTCACGGAATTCATTTATTCGCTTAGTCAACCTACTATGTCGACCCTTGGTACATTCTAGGTAATTTAGGTTTTAATGTCATTAATATGTCACATTCAATAGTCTTTTAGGGTTGGTACATGTTACCAAATTCATTTTCGTGTATACTGCATTTTCTTGCGATTTGCTAGATTCCGGGATACTAGTTTGACCTAGCCGGACGACCTAGTTTCCTTGGTTTTCGGATTTTGGTCAAAACTACAAACTTGTAGATCTATGTCTTATGGAACGCGGGGCAAAATTTCAGGTCATTCTGAGTTATGTAGGCCAAGTTATGGTCATTTTACTATTGCTGGTCAAATTGCACCAAAATTGGTCATTTTAGGTCACTTTAGGTCATTTTAGGTTCGGCCAGTTTTTGGACCCTAACTTGTGCAAGCTGTTTGACTTACTTATGGTCATTTATGGGCTTTGATGTCTTCATAAGACTTGTAGATATGGGTCTTAACTATTCATGGTTAAAATTTCAGGTCAATTGGACCTGTTTTGAGTGAGTTAAGGCCTAAATACTAACTTCTGCCCAAATGGTCAATTTTCAGGCCTCATTTGCACTTAATCCGGATTTGGTCATTTTTCAAGCTACCTTGCAAGCAGAATTTTGGCAAGCTTCCTTCATGAAAGTTGGCACATTTTGTGCCTAGTTTCACCTCCAATTGGTCTCATACCAATTGGAGCCACACACTTAAAGTTATAGGCCTAAAATACAAACTGCCTTATTACAATTCTTGCATACATATCAAACATCACTTTTAACACTCACCAAACTTAACATTCAAACTAATTCTGGTTGTACCATGACCTAAACATAATTCACAACACATTATAGGTCATTTTGGCAACTTAAAATTACATTCAATGTGCATCAACAAGTGCAGAATTTGCCCAACTGAATTTACAACAATTTAACTCCATAACCAAGCTCATTCACATGTCCAACCTTCACACCACTATACATACATTCAAATTGCCATAACAACAAACATATTTTAACATCATTATTCCATAAACCAAGCATGAATTCCAGCATTCTTCAAGAGTTAACAAACTGCCACAATGGTACACTTACATTCCATTACTTTCCAAGCTTTAAATCTCATTTTACATTTACATATACTAAGTATACATTACCCAAATAATTTCTTACACAATATACATTTAATCAATCATTTAATTCACCATTTACAAGCACAATTAAACTGCCTTCAAGGTGTTTCCATGGCTGCCAAAAGTGCACATTCCCATTCAACATCAAAACTCAAAAATTTCTCCATAAATCAAACACCCATAACACCCTTACAAACTTTAACAAAGCAACAATCAAAAACTCAAACTTACCTATGGATGAGACTTCTTAAATCTTCACCAAAACTTGGTCTTCTTGCTGCCAATCTACTGCCCAAGTGGTGTAGACTAACTTTGATGAAGGAAGGTAGAAGGAAAGAAGCTTGAATCTCATATGCATGGAGCTTCAACCATGCGTCAATGGAGTTTTTTGTGAGCAAATTTTCTGCTGGTTCTAAGGTTGAAGATGAAGATGTATATTCTACCCAAATGAAGCTTTAGTGGTCCACTTAAATGAGTTAGTGGGCCACTATGTACGAATTAAATCATTGTTTATTCTAAGGTTCCATTTTTCCACATTTAACTCCTAATTTTTGCTATTTACATTAGGTACCACCAATTTAATTTTTCATGACATTTTCCAAGTGTAATATTATTTATTTTTAATGGAAATTTAGGTCAAAAGACAACTCGGGGTGTCAAATGACCACAATGCCCCTGTTCGGGTTGCATTCCCGATTTTTCGATAACACCGGGTTTTGTCCGTTTTTCGATTTCTCGCTTTTCTTTGTACTAATTATTTAATTTTTCTTTGATATTTCTAATGATATTGATGTCTCTTTAACTCTTAAAAATATTTTTCAGGGTTCCCCGCGGTCCAGGGCTAGTCAACGGTCCACGCCGTGACTTCCCGGTGCGGTCACCCATCGCTAGGGTTCTCGGCTCGCTTAACTTAGTTGCATTTCTTTACTATTATTTTTCCTTTATTTTTCTTGTATTTTCTTTTCTTGTATTTCATTATTTAATGTCTCCTCACTCATATCGAAGTGTAGTTCTAGGCATTCTAGCTGTCCGGACAACACTGGTCACCTAAAAGAGAACGCACTACCGAACTTAGGGGTGTTACAATTCTCCCCCCCTTAAAATAAATTTCGTCCACGAAATTTTTCCCAATAGCCATCTTACAATAGTCATACGTTTATTTTCTCCTTTCTATATGATCGTATAATCTTCTTTCTCTCGAATTTGTATAAGACTTTTAACAATCTAATACAATATTTAATTTGTTTGTATAACACCAATCTTCTCTTACTATTGTCCTGTCTAATATTTCGATTCATGTTCCTTCTTGAATGACCCTTGAGGTCATGTTAGAATCATTTATCTAGTCATTGGTCCTCTGACCATTCTAGTCCATAGTCTTCCTCATATTCGTAACATTTCTTTGTTATATTTGAACCAACTGTTCGAATTTTTACTTCCATAACTCTTTTTATCTGTCAATATTCTATAACTTACTTTCTTTTGTACTGAACTATAACTTTTCGATATTCTAACCTTTGAGTTTTAGATCCCTAAGTAGGATTTTCAAATTTATTTCTAACAATTAAATTCTTTCATGGCATAACTATACCAAAACAGATGCCGTTGGCAACTATTCTTATCTAGGTGTACTATCGGATAGTACGTAGCTCTACACAATAATCTCAAGTCAGTACTGTAATCTGCAGCTTACAGTATAAACATCAAGAACATTGCATAGTTACTACGATACATCCCAATAGATAAATTTTCCTATCTTTTATCATTTTCGAATTCACTAATATCCCGAACTTATTATGATTACAATATCATTAACAATTACTAACAGTGACATCCTTGCCCTCATTTAGAGCAATTCCATTACTGCATCTTACTTTTACGTCCCCTTGCCTTACATTAAATAGGCTCGCCAATTAGCTTTTTAATTTATGGTGTGTTAGAAAATACTTTTCGCCAATAAACTCTATCAAAACTAATTTCACTTATTATCACAATCCTTATTTTAAAGGGCTAATCACTAATGCATCAAAATTTATTCCCCTGTAAAGGAATAACAATAGAACATATAGTTCTAACACTAACATAAAAGTATGCACTCCTGTGTCAAACAATACATACTATTTGAGAAAGTACCGCAAATAATATCAAAAGTCTAAGTCTCTTCTCTCTCCAGATAGCGTATACTCCACCGAGCATCACCTGCTCGTGATTCACGATCGACTTCTAGGTGTACTACCCTACCTCTACCTTTTCCTCTACTAACTGATGGTGAACTCTTTGGGGTAGAAACTTGGGTTGATCCCTTTGGTGTAGTAAATGATCCAGAACGACATGGATTTGCACAATCCCTAGCAAAATGGCCAGTCTCTCCACAGTTAAAACATGTTCCTACGGCTCTATAACATACCACTCTATGTAGTTTACCACAATTTTCAAAAAGTCGATATTTCTGTGCATTCCAGGGTTTCTGTTGAGTTTTCTTATCGGATCGATGTGGTTTCATTCCGTAAGATCTATCTCTACCTGACTTCTTACTATCTCTCGTTGTATCCCCAAAGTTTTTCCTCTTTCCAAGAAGACCACTAGAACTTTGTTCTCTCGACTTTCCTCTTTTCTTTCTTCTCCGATTTCTTTTCTCAAAAGTCGCTTGATTCAATTCTTTCTAATTCTAGTGCTTGAGAAATAAGTTCAGAGAAGTTGTTATGTTTGAATCCGACCACTTGTAATCTGATACTAGGCTTCAAGCCGGTTTCAAACCTCTTACATCTCTCCCTACTGGTATAAAGTAGACTTACTGCATAAAGGCTCAAGTGGAAAAATTCCCTTTCATATTCAGCCACCTATCTACTCCTGCTTTGCACTTAGGAACTCTTGCGCTTCGATCTACATAAGCATCGTGACATATTTTTGTCTGAATTCCCGAGAAAGTCACTCCAGTGTTAGCACTCGCAGTTCTACCAAACTGGGGAATGGTTTTCCACTACCATAAGCATCCCCGTAGCAAAGATACCGAGTATTCAAATCTGAGCTCCTGCAGGTGTAATTCTTGAATACCCTATCCATCCTTTCTAACCACCGCTCGCTCTAGAGGATCTATCGTCCCTTGAACTCAGAGCCCCATATTTCATCAATTTCTCATATTGTCTAGCAGAAGACTGTGGTTGTACCACTGGTGTCTATATTGGGGCTTGAGTAGGCACATTACCAGCCATTTGTTGGAACATTGCAGCCATCTCACGAGCGAATCGAGTAGGGAATCGCAGATCGCAGGGCCGTGGAGCCGACCACCGACATTATGTAGGGCACTCACTCTATAGATTGATCGATCAACGATCACCCTCTTCCATACCAATGCGAGGATCTTAGACCTCCTAAACAATAACACAAGGAGATTTCCTCCCGTTAGTGCATATTTATAATGTAATGTACTGTATGTATCAGACAATGATATTGAGCAGTTTGTACTATGAAGAAAGAATATTCAAGCAACATGTGAAAACAGAATTTAAAAACTAGCTCGATACCACTAAAACATGTCACACCCTACCCTCTCAGAAGGCATAACATGATCCCGTAGTATACCTAATGAATTACCAACTTCGCCACCGATAACCCATTAAATACACTACAAGGGATTTTGAAACTTTTCTTACTTCTTTTACAAAGGTGAGCACTATTTACAGCTTGTTAAAAACCTTTTGAACCGAGGTGAATTAACTAACACATTTAGACTATTAGTAATTTCTATCAAAAATTTTGACAGAGTGCCCTCCGTAATTTGGATAAAATGCTTCTTCAAAAACTCAGAAAAGCACTTCAATATTTTTCTCAATCTCAAACTCTAGCATAATTCAACACAAATCCACAATAATTTTTCAAAGATCGAGATACAAGAAATATAATACAATTTTTACAAGTCCAAATAACTCATAATTTATTTTACAACTTTAATGTACAATTTTAATTTACAACTGCTCAAAACCAAGAACACTATATACATACAGTGAATATACATTACAATACAAAATGCAAACTATGGTATACTCAATATACCCGATGATCTTTCAGTGTAGTACTAGCAGCCTAGTCTGCTGCCCTGTCAGTCTGTCTACCTGTGACAGCAATGAAAAGCTATCGTTGAGTAAAATTTACTCAGTGGTGCACAATAACAATTTGAAATGCGATATATAAATCTTTTATTGACAATTCACAAATCAAATAAGTCACAAAATTTACAAAGTTCATATAATACAAATTTGATCAAATAACTGAGTAATACAGTTCTGCCAATCAATAACACAATTTGATCAAATAACTAAATAATACAGTTTTGCCAATCAATAATACCATTTGATCAAATAACTGAATAATACCGTTTTGCAAATCAATAACACAATTCGATCAAATAACTGAAGAATGCCATTTTGCAAATCAATAACACAATTCGATCAAATAACTGAAGAATACAGTTTTGCCAATTGATAACACAATTTAGGCCATGACACAATTTTTTTCACACATGTCGTGTTGTACACCACGACAAGACACACTCACCCCAATAATCGAAATCAATGAGGGAGGAAGCTAGCTGAATAATGAGTACTCATCCACACTCACCTCAGACTGACAAGTCAAAGAGGGAGGAACATAATCACACTCACCCTGCATCGATAAGTCAAAGAGGGAGGAATATATCACACTCACCCCATAAATGGAGGAGGAACATGGTAACAGTGTCATGCCAAGTGTGAATCAAAACAATTTCAAATCACAATATTTCATACAAACCATAAATCACATTTTATCTCAGTATTTCCATTTGCAAAGTTGGCAACACAATAATTTCCAAATAATATTCTCAAAACCAAAGCAATCAAAACTTATTCATAACTCATTTCTCCACATAAATTTGCTAGTAAAAGTAGTGAATATAAAAGTATTGTGCACGGACACAATTTAAAACTATAATGTTGAATTAAATTTTTAAGTAGAAAATGAGAAGTCAAAATTATTGTGCACAAACACAATTTAAAACAATAACATACAATTAATCATATGAAATATTATTCAGAGTAAAATCAGTTGAAAACTAGTTGTGCACAAACACAATTTAAAACAATAACATACAAATAATCGTAATTTATTTCAATTGAGAAATTCAAAAGAAATACTTATTGTGCACAAACATAATTTAAAACAATAACATATAAATAATCGTAATTTATTTCAATTGAAAAATTCAAAAGAAATACTTATTGTGCACAAACACAATTTAAAATAATAATATAGAAATAATCATAATTTATTTCAATTGAAAAATTCAGAAGAAATACTTATTATGCACAAACCTCTGATAACTGTCTCTTGGCTCTGACTCAGTGTTTCCTTCCCCTCCCTGAGTCTTTGCTAACTGAGAAACACAATTTGAAGTGTTTCATTACTCATTTAAACTGTCTCTAATGATAATGCTTGATAATTAATTCACTAAATTCATTTATTCGCTTAGTCAACCTACTATGTCGACCCTTGGTACATTCTAGGTAATTTAGGTTTTAATGTCATTAATATGTCACATTTGATAGTCTTTTAGGGTTGGTACATGTTACCAAATTCATTTCCGTGTATACTGCATTTTCTTGCGATTTGCTGGATTCTGGGATACTAGTTTGACCTAGCCGGACAACCTAGTTTCCTCTGTTTTCGGGTTTCGGTCAAAACTACAAACTTGTAGATCTATGTCTTATGGAACGCGGGGCAAAATTTCAGGTCATTCTGAGTTATGTAGGCCAAGTTATGGTCATTTTACTATTGCTGGTCAAATTGCACCAAAATTGGTCATTTTAGGTCACTTTAGGTCATTTTAGGTTCGGCCAGTTTTTGGACCCGAACTTGTGCAAGCTGTTTGACTTACTTATGGTCATTTCTGGGCTTTGGTGTCTTCATAAGACTTGTAGATATGGGTCTTAACTATTCATGGTTAAAATTTCAGATCAATTGGACCTGTTTTGAGTGATTTAAGGCCTAAACACTAACTTCTGCCCAAATTGTCAATTTTCAGGCCTCATTTGCACTTAATCCGGATTTGGTCATTTTTCAAGCTACCTTGCAAGCAGAATTTTGGCAAGCTTCCTTCATGAAAGTTGGCACATTTTGTGCCTAGTTTCACCTCCAATTGGTCTCATACCAATTGACCAATTGGAGCCACACACTTAAAGTTATAGGCCTAAAATACAAACTGCCTTATTGCAATTCTTGCATACATATCAAACATCACTTTTAACACTCACCAACCTTAACATTCAAACTAATTCTGGTTCTACCATGACCTAAACATAATTCACAACACATTATAGGTCATTTTGGCAGCTTACAATTACATTCAATGTGCACCAACAAGTGCAGAATTTGCCCAACTCAATTTACAACAATTTAACTCCATAACCAAGCTCATTCACATGTCCAACCTTCACACCACTATACATACATTCAAACTGCCATAACAACCAACACATTTTAACATCATTATTTCATAAACCAAGCATGAATTCCAGCATTCTTCAAGAGTTAACAAACTGCCACAATGGTACACTTACATTCCATTACTTTCCAAGCTTTAAATCTCATTTTACATTTACATATACTAAGTATACATTACCCAAATAATTTCCTACACAATATACATTTAATCAATCATTTAATTCACCATTTACAAGCACAATTAAACTGCCTTCAAGGTGTTTCCATGGCTGCCAAAAGTGCACATTCCCATTCAACATCAAAACTCAAAAATTTCTCCATAAATCAAACACCCATAACACCCTTACAAACTTTAACAAAGCAACAATCAAAAACTCAAACTTACCTATGGATGAGACTTCTTAAATCTTCACCAAAACTTGGTCTTCTTGCTGCCAATCTACTGCCCAAGTGGTGTAGACTAACTTTGATGAAGGAAGGTAGAAGGAAAGAAGCTTGAATCTCATATGCATGGAGCTTCAACCATGCGTCAATGGAGTTTTTTGTGAGCAAATTTTCTGCTGGTTCTAAGGTTGAAGATGAAGATGTATATTCTACCCAAATGAAGCTTTAGTGGTCCACTTAAATGAGTTAGTGGACCACTATGTAAGAATTAAATCATTGTTTATTTTAAGGTTCCATTTTTCCACATTTAACTCCCAATTTTTGCTGTTGACATTAGGTACCACCAATTTAATTTTTCATGACATTTTCCAAGTGTAATATTATTTATTTTTAATGGAAATTTAGGTCAAAAGACAACTCGGGGTGTCAAATGACCACAATGCCCTGCTCGTTGCATTCCCAATTTTTCGGTAACACCGGGTTTTGTCCGTTTTTCGATTTCTCGCTTTTCTTTGTACTAATTATTTAATTTTTCTTTGATATTTCTAATGATATTTCTACTTCAATTGATGTCTCTTTAACTCCTAAAAATATTTTTCAGGGTTTCCCGCAGTCCAGGGCTAGTCAACGGTCCACGCCGTGACTTCCCGGTGCGGTCACCCATCGCTAGGGTTCTTGGCTCGCTTAACTTAGTTGCATTTCTTTACTATTATTTTTCCTTTATTATTCTTGTATTTTCTTTTCTTGTATTTCATTATTTAATGTCTCCTCACTCATATCGAAGTGTAGTTCTAGGCATTCTAGCTGTCCGGACAACACTGGTCACCGGAACAGTAGAATGCACTACCGAACTTAGGGGTGTTACAATTCTCCCCCCCTTAAAATAAATTTCGTCCACGAAATTTTTCCCAATAGCCATCTTACAATAGTCATACGTTTATTTTCTCCTTTCTATATGATCGTATAATCTTCTTTCTCTCGAATTTGTATAAGACTTTTAACAATCTAATACAGCATTTAATTTGTTTGTATAACACCAATCTTTTCTTACTATTGTCCTGTCTAATATTTCGATTCATGTGCCTTCTTGAATGACCCTTGAGGTCATGTTAGAATCATTTATCTATTCATTGGTCCTCTGACCATTCTAGTCCATAGTCTTCCTCACATTCGTAACATTTCTTTGTTATATTTGAACCAACTGTTCGAATTTTTACTTCCATAACTCTTTTTATCTGTCAATATTCTATAACTTACTTTCTTTTGTACTGAACTATAACCTTTCAATATTCTAACCTTTGAGTTTTAGATCCCTAAGTAGGATTTTCAAACTTATTTCTAACAATTAAATTCTGTCATGGCATAACTATACCAAAACAGATGCCGTTGGCAACTATTCTTATCTAGGTGTACTATCGGATAGTACGTAGCTCTACACAATAATCTCAAGTCAGTACTATAATCTGCAGCTTACAGTATAAACATTAAGAACATTGCATAGTTACTATGATACATCCCAATAGATCAAATTTTCCTATCTTTTATCATTTTTGAATTCACTAATATCCCGAACTTATTATGATTACAATATCTATTAACAATTACTAACAGTGACATCCTTGCCCTTATCTAGAGCAATTCCGTTACTGCATCTTACTTTTACGTCCTCTTGCCTTACATTAAATAGGCTCGCCAATTAGCTTTATAATTTATGGTGTGTTAGAAAATACTTTTCGCCAATAAACTCTTTCAAAACTAATTTCACTTATTATCACAATCCTTATTTTAAAGGGCTAATCACTAATGCATCAAAATTTATTCCCCTGTAAAGGAATAACAATAGAACATATAGTTCTAACACTAACATAAAAGTATGCAGACCCCAGGTCAAACAATACATACTATTTGAGAAAGTACCAGCAATAATATCAAAAGTCTAAGTCTCTTCTCTCTGCCGTATAGCGTATAGTCCAGCTGGAGCATCACCCTGTTCTGGCTGATTCACAGTACTATGACTTCTAGGTGTACTACCCCTACCTCTACCTTTGCCTCTAATAACTGATTGTGAACTCTTTGGGGTAGAAACTTGGGTTGATCCCTTTGGTGTAGTAAATGATCCAGAACGACTGGATTTACACAATTCCTAGAAAAATGGCCAGTCTCTCCACAGTTAAAACATGCTCCTACGGCTCTATAACATACCCCACTATCTGGTTTACCACAAGTTTCATAAAGTCGATCCGACAAAGGCATTCTGGTTTCTGTTGAGTTTGCCGATCGGATCGAGGTGGTTTCATCCGTAAGATCTATCTCTACGGACTTCTTACTATCTCTGTTGTATCCCCAAAGTTTTTCCTCTTTCCAAGAAGACCACTAGAACTCGTTTCACCGACTTTCCTCTTTTTCTCTGCCTTCTCTCGATTTCTTTTCTCGTGTCGCCAGATTCAATTCTTTCTAATTCTAGTGCTTGAGAAATAAGTTCAGAGAAGTTGTTATGTTTGAATCCGACTACTTGTAATCTGATACTAGGCTTCAAGCTGGTTTCAAACCTCTTATATCTCTCCCTACTGGTAGAAAGTAGACTTACTGCATAATGGCTCAGGTGGAAAAATTCCCTTTCATATTCAGCACCGATCTACTCCTGTTTGCACTTAGGAACTCTTGCAGTTTCTGATCTACATTAGCATCAGGGACATATTTTTGTCTGAATTCCTTGAGAAAGTCACTCCAGGTTAGCACTGCAGGTTCTACCAAACTGTGGGGAATGGTTTTCCACCAGTCATAAGCATCCCCCTGTAGCAAAGATACTGAGTATTCAAATCAGCTCCTGCATGCAAGGCGCTTTCTTGAATACCCTATCCATCCTTTCTAACCATCGCTCGCTCTAGAGGATCTATCGTCCCCTTGAACTCAGAGCCCCATATTTCATCAATTTGTCATATTGTCTAGCGTAAGATCGTGGTTGTACCATCGTGTCTCAGATTGGGGCTTGAGTAGGCACATTACCACCATTTGTTGGAACATTGCGACCATCTCACGAGCGAATCGAAAGCAGAATCGCAGATCATGGGGCCGGTGCGCTAGACCATCGACATTATGTAGGGTCAGCATCCCCTTGCACCTCAGCCTCTATATATTGATTGACTGAACGATCACCCTCTTCCACAGTCAATGCGAGGATCTTAGACCTCCTAAACAATAACACAAGGAGATTTCCTCCCGTTAGTGCATATTTATAATGTAATGTACTGTATGTATCAGACAATGATATTGAGCAGTTGTACTATGAAGAAAGAATATTCAAGTAACATGTGAAAATATAATTTAAAAAAAACTAGCTCTGATACCACTAAAACATGTCACACCCTACCCCTCTGTAAGGCATAACATGATCCCGTAGTATACCTAATAAATTACCAACTTCGCCTACTGATAACCCATTAAATACACTACAAGGGATTTTCAGAAACTTTTCTTACTTCTTTTACAGTGGTGAGCACTATTTACAGGTGTTAAAAACCTTTTTGAACTGAGGTGAATTAACTAACACATTTAGACTATTAGTAATTTCTGAAAAAAATTTTGGCAGAGTACCCTCTGTAATTTGGATAAAAGTTCTTCAAAAACTCAGAAAGCACTTCAATATTTTTCTCAATCTCAAACTCTAGCATAATTCAACACAAATCCACAATAATTTTTCAAAGACTGAGATACAAGAAATATAATACAATTTTTACAAGTCCAAATAACTCATAATTTATTTTACAACTTTAATGTACAATTTTAATTTACAACTACTCAAAACCAAGAACACTATATACATACAGTGAATATACATTACAATACAAAATGCAAACTATGGTATACTCAATATACCCGATGATCTTTCAGTGTAGTACTAGCAGCTAGTCTCGCCTGTCGATCTGTCTACTGCGATAAAGAATGAAAAGCTATCGCTGAGTAAAATTTACTCAGTGGTGCACAATAACAATTTGAAATGCGATATATAAATCTTTTATTGACAATTCACAAATCAAATAATTCACAAAATTTACAAAGTTCATATAATACAAATTTGATCAAATAACTGAGTAACACAGTTCTGCCAATCAATAACACAATTTGATCAAATAACTGAATAATACAGTTTTGCCAATCAATAATGCCATTTGATCAAATAACTGAATAATACCATTTTGCAAATCAATAACACAATTCGATCAAATAACTGAAGAATGCCGTTTTGCAATTCGATCTTTTTCATGAACCACTCTTGTCTATCCAATCTATTAATCAACATATCCATCTTTGCATTGTGTTCAGCCATAATTCCCTTTTGCAATTCATGAGATTTTTCTAAAATACTCAAGGTCAGTCCACTCATTTCTTTTATTTCCTTCATCATGTCTAGATTTGCTTTACTGATTTTCACAAAATCTGACATTTTCAGCTTCATTTTCTCTTTCTTCTTAGAGCTTTCCCTTCATCTATCTTAGAACTCTTTTCTTTCAACTTGCTTAGTGGGATGTCCGATTCTGTTTCAGAATCTGATTCTGATTCTGATTCAATCTCAATCTCAGTCTCTTTTTCTTGCTTTTTGTCTTCTTTCTTACTCTTTTTTCTACCATCATCAGCCTTGAATATCTCCTTAATGGGGATAGGATTGCTAAACTTCTTTTCTTTGCTCAAATCAACTCCCAAAGCTTGAAATATAAGAGTCAAAGGCATAGCATATGGCAACCTTCTATGCTTACTAGACTTAGCAATCACTTTAAAAATCAAAAATGGCAAATTAAATCTGATTTTGTTAACCAAGTGCCACATAATGCATAGATCAAGGCTATTTGCATATGAATGACTACCACTTCTAGGATTGAGCAAATATCGAATGAAGGATTGTAGAATCCTAAAATTTTGAGGCACTAAACTGATGTTGGTCATTTCATTTTCAGGTGTACCCTCCGGAAAAATTGATAATTGAAATGCCTTCTCATCATATCCTTCAAGCTTCCTAGAATCTTTGAAGGTTCCAATCCTATTTCCATCATTTGGTAGGTTTAAAACAGAGGCTAAGAATTCAACATCAACAATCTGACTTTTCTTCTTAATTCTCACACTAAAACTTTCTCCTTTAACAACTTCTTTCATACTTCCATAAAATTCTTGAATCAAATAAGGATAATAATATTCATTCAACTCAGAAAATTCCATCCAACCTTGAAAAGTAAATAATTCTTCAAATTCATAAGGCAAGTCAGAAAATGAATCCCATTTAATGTACCTTGGCTCAAAAATATTTTGTTGCACAAAGGGTTTCGAAGCAGGGGCCTTTTCCATTTTCTTCTTTTTCGCAGAAGGCTCTGACCCAGCAATACCCTTTCCCTTTCTTTTTCTTGCTTGTTCTGCCACTGTCTCTATTTCGTCATTACTGTTCTCAACTTCAGTTCCTTCTTCTCTTTCTTTTTCGGAACTAGCAGCAGCTTTCATAGCATCACCCATGAATTTTTAAGGTTTGGTAGACACTTGTTTTACCCTTGCCATCGATCCTTGAAAAATTTCAATGAGAAGTAGCGGCTTAAGGAAGAACAAGATTTTACCGTTTAGGGATTTTGAGAAAGAAAATTGGGGATTTCTGGTTTTGAGAGTAATTTGGGGTTTCTAAGAGAGTGGAGAATCAACTTGCAGCAGAGAAATGAGGGAGTTTTAGATTGATTAAAGTGATATGCAGCAGTTACACAAAAAAAATTTTCAAATTTTAAAATTATGTACAATTTTTCGTGGAGAACCGGGAATCCCTTTTTGCGAAAACCCAATTTTACCCTTTGAAGACATAAAAAGAGCATAACTATGGTCAGGGGTATATTTGTCAAAATAGATTACTAAGAGAGCGAAAATACCCATTAGAAAGAAAGTAATTTTAAATCAGGCGCGTTTTGTCAATTGTACACAGAGGCAAAATTAGTTAACTAATTTTGAAACCCAGTTGGCTAAATATTACACAGGTATAAAACTAGACAACTGCAGTGAGAAAGTAGTTAACTAAAAACACATGTACGTAGAATATAGTACTAACAACATATTTACCCAATTTATGCACCAAATTCATATCAAATGCAATAAATATCATTCAATAGCTTCACTCTTGCCAAGTTCTCTTCTAATCCTACAAAAGTTTTCCTCATTTAGTGGTTTTGTAAAAATATCTGCAAGTTGTTGTTCTGTAGGAACAAACTCTAACTTAATGTCACCATTTTGAACATGATCTCTAATAAAGTGATGTCTAATTTCTATGTGCTTTGATCTAGAGTGTTGGACTGGATTTTTAGTTAGGTTGATGGCACTAGTATTATCACACCTTATAGGAACATGATCAACCTTTATACCAAAATCTTCTAATTGTTGCTTCATCCATAGAATTTGAGCAACACAACTTCCTGCAGCAATGTATTCTACTTCAGCAGTAGAAAGAGCTACAGAAGTTTGTTTCTTACTATGCCAAGATACTAAGGCATGACCTAGAAATTGGCAAGTACCCGAAGTACTCTTTCTATCCAATCTACTTCCAAAGAAAGTCGTAATCACTATATCCAACTAGATCAAATGTGTCGCATTTAGGATACCATAAACCAATTGAGTGTGTGCCAATGAGGTATTTGAAAATCCTTTTGACAGCAATTAAATGAGATTCCTTAGGACATGATTGAAACCGAGCACACAAACACACACTAAAGTGAATGTCAGGTCTAGATGCAGTTAAATATAAAAGTGAGCCAATCATGCCTCTAAATAGCTTTTGATCAACATCTTTACCTTTTTCATCCTTTTCCAACTTGATGGTGGAGCTCATAGGAGTCCCAATACTCTTCAAATCATCCATCTTGAATTTTTTTAGCATATCTTTGATGTACTTGGATTGATTAATGAAGATGCCACCATTGAGTTGCTTAATTTGTAGTCCAAGGAAAAAGGTAAGTTCTCCCATCATGCTCATCTCAAATTCATTTTGCATCATCTTAGAGAAGCATTTACATAGAGAAGCATTAGTAGCACCAAAAATAATGTCACCAACATAAATTTGAACGATAAGCATATCATGTTTATGTGTTTTTGTGAAGAGTGTGTTGTCTACTTTTCCTCTTTGGAAACCATTATCTAAAAGAAACTTACTAAGCCTCTCATACCAAGCTCTAAAGGCTTGCTTCAATCCATATAAAGCCTTAGTGAGTTTATAAACATGATCAGGAAATTCATAGTTTTCAAAGCCTGGTGGTTGTTCAACATAAACTTCTTCCTCAATATAACCATTCAAGAATGCACTCTTAACATCCATTTGATAGAGCATAAAATTTTTATAACATGCAAATGCACACAACATTCTAATGGCTTCAATTCTAGCAACAGGAGCAAAAGTCTCATCAAAATCAATACCTTCCTCTTGATTATATCCTTGAGCCACTAATCTAGCCTTATTTCTAATGACATATCCTTTATCATCCATTTTGTTCCTAAAAACCCACTTGGTACCAATGATAGAATAATTTCTAGGCCTAGGAACAAGTTTCCATACTTTATTTCTCTCAAATTGATTGAGTTCTTCTTGCATAGCAAGAATCCAACTCTCATCACTTTGAGCTTCATTATAAGACTTTGGTTCAAGTTGAGAAACAAATGCAACATTACTAAAGTATTTTCCAAGTTGAGCTCTTGTCATCATTTTTTGTGAAGGGCTATCAATTATGTCCTCCTTTGGATGATCTCTATGATATCTCCATTCTCGAGGTAGGTCATCATGATGTGGTTCATCAATTTGGAGTTCTTCAATATTGGGCAATACTTCTTGATCACTTTCTTGATCTTTCTCATTAGCATCTTTATTGTCAATATCATTCCCAATTGCACTTTGGGGCTCAATAGGTTGACTTTGTTGCTTTTGAGTCTCATCCTTTTTTTTTTCCAAAAATTTCACCTAGTTCATCATCATCACAAACAATCTTTCTTTCCAAGAAGTTATTAGTTTCATCAAATATAACATGAATGGTTTTCTCAACTAACAAAGTTCTCCTATTAAAGACTCGATAAGCTTTGCTATGCATTGAATATCCTAGAAAAATACCTTCATCTGATTTTACATCAAACTTTTTGAGATTATCTTTCTTATTGTTCAAAATATAACACTTACAACCAAATGCACGAAAGTAAGAAATGTTAGGCTTCCTCCCTTTCCATAATTCATAAGAGGTTTTCTTTAAGAGTGGCCTAATCATTGCTCTATTCAAGATATAGCAAGCAGTGTTTATGGCTTCTGCCCAAAAATATTTTGGAAGACTATGTTCACTAAGCATTGTTCTTGCCATTTCTTGTAAAGTTCTATTTTTCCTCTCTACAACTCCATTTTGTTGTGGGGTTCTAGGAGCTGAAAAGTTATGAAAAATGCCATTGTTTGAACAAAATTCATCAAAAGATTGGTTTTCAAACTCTCTCCCATGATCACTTCTAATGGAGGAAATGGGTAAGCCTTTTTCACTTTGTACTTTCTTACAAAAAGATATAAATACACTAAAAGTTTCATCCTTATGTGCAAGAAAATATGTCCATGTATACCTAGTGTAATCATCTACTATGACCAAGGTATACGCTTTACCACCAAGACTAATAGGTGTAATAGGACCAAACAAATCAAGATGTAATAACTCAAGAGGTCTAGATGTTGAAATAACACTCTTTGATTTGAAAGAAACTTTGGTTTGTTTCCCAAGAGAACAAGGCTTGCAAACATGGTCTTTTTCAAAGTTAATTTTTGGCAAACCTTTAACAAGGTCATATCTTAAAAGTTTTGAAATCACATACATACTAGCATGACCAAGTCTTCTATGCCACAACCAACTATCTTCTTCAAGAGATACAAGGCATCTTTCATTTCCATTTTCAATAATATTCAAATCAAGCAAATATACATTTTCACTTCTAGGTGCAATGAATAATGTATGATCATTATGCAAACTTCTAATCTCACAATGTGTAGAATTAAAAGTAACTTTGTAACCTTTGTCACATAATTGACTTACACTAAGGAGATTAAATTTCAAACCTTCAACTAATGCGACATCCTTTACGCTTGGATTTTTCCTAATAGAGCCACTTCCAATGATGTAAACTTTGCCTTTGTCCCCAAATCTCACATGTCCACCACTTTTCAAGGTGAGGTTTGAAAATTTTTCTTTGTCTCCAGTCATGTGTCTTGAACAAGCACTATCAACATACCATTGTTCACACTCTTGCTTGCTTCTAAAACATACCTGAAATTTATTGACTATTTCTTAGGTACCCAAGCAAGTTTGGGTCCTTGAGGGTTAGAGACATTAGGAATTGTTCCTTTAGGCACCCATATCCTTTTTACTTTTGAGGAACCTTTCCTTATGGGACAATGACTAACCATATGACCATTTTGGTTACAGTAAAAGCAAATGACATTGGATAATGAATGAGATGAAGCTTTTACCAAGAAATTTTTGTATTTTCCATAGTGCGTGAATCCATCATAACCAAGACCAGATTTTTGATTTGATAATCTTTGAGAACCAAGTAACGTATCAAGAATTTGTGTGCCATTTGTGAATTTAGCTAAATCATTTGTCAAAGATTCCACCTTAGTTTCTAAAATCCTGTTTTTCTCAATGAGTTTTTCACAAGCAATTTTTGAATCTTCTAACTCCTTATTCAGCTCATCAAACAAGAGCATTTGATTTTTATAAAATTTATTTTCTTGTACAACAATGCTCATAGAATCATTTTCAGCTCTTAAGGAAGCAATTTCTTTATTTAAAGCAGAACATTTTTTCTTATAAACTTTGTATTCTTCATATAATTTGGCAAATGCTTCTTCATAATCCTCAATACTAAGAGAGTCAGAATTATTTACCTCAGCGTTGATTTCTCTTTGTTGGGAACTTTATGGTTTATCCTCTCCTAGAGCCATGAGACAAATGTGTGCAACCTCCTTGTCACTAGAGTTATCACTTGAGGAATAATCACTATCCATCCAACCAGCAACCAAGGCTTTCTTGCTCTTGTCCTTTGAATTCTTCTTTTTCAGTTTAGGACAATTTTGCTTGATGTGACCAGGTTTGTTGCATTCAAAGCATTTAATCTCACTTTGATCTTTGCTTCTTTCACCTTTGGGAGAATATTTCTTCAGGAATTTCTTATATTTTGAACCTTCCTTTTTGAATGCTTTCTTGAATCTTCTTGTAATCACGGCAAGATCATCTTCATCACTTGAACAATTGAGTCATCACTTGAGGCAACCTTAAAAGCTATAGTTTTCCTTAATTCATCCTCTTGGCTTGACTTTAAGGCAATTCCTCTCTTTTTCTTTTCATCATCTACATTGCTCTTGCTCTTGTCATAAAGCATTTCATGAGCAATAAGAGAACCAATCAGCTCATCATAAGTGAATTTGGAGAAATCTTTGGTGTCAAAGATCACCGTAACTTTTGTTTCCCATGATTTAGGTAGTGACCTCAAGACTTTCTTGACTAACTCTTCTTCAGTGAATTCTTTTTCAAGAGCTTTGAGAACATTCACGGATCAAGAAATCTTGTGCTCATTTCTGAAATGGTTTCTCCAGGTTTCATCTCAAATAGTTCATATTCCCGAACAAGCCTATTTGCTTTTGATTCCTTCACTTGATTAGTCCCTTCATATGTGACTTCAAGTTTATCCCACACTTCTTTTGCAGATGCACAACCTGAAATACGATTATACTCAGTTGCATCAAGTGCACAATGAAGAATGTTTAAAGCTTTAGCATTTGAAGAAACTTTCTTCCAATCAAGTTCATTATATTCATCTTCTAGTTTTTCTCTATAACCATCAGCATGCAATTCTAATGGAATTTCAGGACCTTTAACAATTCTTTGCCATGCTTCAATATCAACAGATTGAATAAAATTTCTCATCCTCACTTTCCAAAAAGAATAATTAGAACCATTAAACAAAGGTGGTCTAGTGATAGAGTGTCCTTCAGCTAAAGGTGCAGGGATACCAGCTGTGTTAGATGTGCCAGCCATTGTAGGATCTCTCTAAGGTGTTTAAACCTCAAGCAAGAGAGACAAGCTCTGATACCAATTTGTTGTCCCAAAGAAAGTGACCAAGAGGGGGGTGAATTGGACACTTTAGACAATTTTTCAGTCCTTGCTCAAGACTTAATGAAAAATTGAGGCTTTGCACTTCTATGTATGTGTATAACTCTGTTCCTAGGATGTAATTTAAGTAATCAATCAAGTTATGCACAAATACTAGCTCATACACAAAATAATTACTTGATATCAAGTGTATTTTCTCACATATAATTTAGAGTTTGCAATATTAGCTCAATAAAACAAATTCTCAACACATTCAATATATAATCAGAAAATCAAAGTGCTGAAAATTAAAGAGTTAAGGGAAGAAGAGAATCAAACACAATGTTTATAGTGGTTCAGCTCTCTTGGCCTACATCTACTCTTCCCAAAGTCTCACTTTGAGAGTCACTCCACTATTTGATCTTTTCAACAGGCAAGATTCAAAGCCTTTACAATATCAACAAGCTTCCCAGGTGCTTGAGGACCTTTACAACGTCTTTGCTTCCCACAAAAGACCAGAAGCTTCACAAGGTGCTTGAAAACCTTCCACAAGCGTGTCCTCACACTTACACAACCTTAAATAGGTTTTGGTGTAGAAGAAATCACTCTCAATAACTCTCAAATACAGAATTTAATGCTAGAAGATTGAGAGAGAAGATTTGCTACTCAAGCTCAAGAGTAATTGAATGAAAGCTTTAAAAATCACAATAAATTCACTATGAATAAGAACACTTTCATTAGTTAGAATTGTAGTAAATGATGCCTTTTATAGGTGCTTTTCATTGCCAAAAACGTCTGCTGGAGAGTGTGTCCAACGGCTCTTTAATTTTCAAAAAACTAGCCGTTATTACTTAGAAAGTCGTGTAGCAGAGTTGAGTCAGGTCAGGTCATAAAAATAGTTAACTAAAATTTTCACCGGTTAACTAGTTTTGTAAGATAGAGAATTTTAGACATCAAAACTAGTTAACTAATTTTTGCAACGGGTTAACTAATTTCGCTACTGCCTAACTTAAAAATTGAAATTTTGAGTTTTTGAAGAAAGGTTGTAAAAATTATTTTGACCATTTAAAAACCTTAGGAATGATATAAAAACACTTTCTAAACCCTTGAATCTAAAAACAAAATTGATTTTAGGTCTCAAATGGCATAAATTCTCCAATCTTGTACAATGGACCTAAAAACTTAACTTCTATCCTATTTCTTCATGGACTTTGATTTGTTTTGTGTTATACAAGATAATAAACTCCTTTTATATCAGCCATGTCAATAGAATAGTCCTTCCATCAATGTCTTTGCATATCATGACCTATAAAATTACTTCAAATACTTATGCACAAAAGGTTAATGTATATTTCATTAAGTTTTGTTATCATCAAAATCAAGCTCATTTTAGCTTACAGGGCCTACAAATAGAATTTCTAACAAAATATCAATGGAAATTTTCTATTACACATAAATATATTATGTAAATGGAAGAGTGGAAATACCTTTTATTAATAAAAACATGTACAAGATACATACTAAATGATATGCTCTAGGGCATACTACTAACAGATTTTTCTCAAGAGAGCACGCTTAACCCTAGAGTTCTTCAAACTCTCCAGGTCATTCCACCTAAAGGCACCTCTAGTGATTAGTTCCCTCATTTTATATATCATTACTTTTTGAACCCAAGACCATCTCCATGCTTTGCCAATGTAGGATTTGCCTAAGGGACCTTTAAAAAGGCGCCTTTTGGTGCAATGACTTGGAGAGTTAGAAGAACTCTAGGGTTAAGCGTGCTCGCTTGAGAGATATCCTAGGATCGGTGACCTACTAGGAAGTTCTCCATTTCACCTATGGGATAAAATCGTGAGGCTTATGGCCAAAGCGGACAATTCCTCTAGTGGTTAGAGCCCGACTGTTACAGGCAATGTTTTTCCGTTACAAATTAGTGACGGATAAATCTGTCTGTTAATTTGTGACGATTTAGATACGGAATATTCTGTCTGTCAATAATTAAAATATTTAAAAAATAATTAAAAAATTTATAACTGATATTCCGTCACAAATCCGTCTAATGATATAATCTGTCAAAAATCCATCTCTAATTTGTGACGAAATTATTCCGTCACAAAAAATCCTTCACTAACTTATTCGCTACTTTTTTTTAATGACTACAAATTAGTAACAACAAAATAGTTATCATTGAATATGATTAGAATTTTATATCTATTAATATAAATATAAGTTTTAAAATTGATTAAATTTTTAGTTTTTTTAATAGTAATTTTATAATTATGTTGAAGATATTTTTGTTTATATTATTATTCCCTCCACCTACCCACACAAACATTTATAATGAATTAGTAAATATTTAGAACAATAAAAAAAAATAAATTAGTGAAAGTGAAATTCAGTGTTTAAGATTTTTTATTAATTTTATTATAATTAATTAAATATTTTTAATGAACTAATTATATTTATAGAATTAAAATTATATAACTACTATATTAAAAATTATTATATAATTTTTTTATATAATTGAAATTATTATTAATTATAGTAATATTAAAAGTTAAAATTATTTAAAGATTTGCTATTAGCTACGCCTTTCACTGTTAAAAGTGTTAGTGATTATGTTTATAGTTAAAATTTATTAGCAAAGAAGGGATATGATTAGAGAAAGAACGGAGATGGTCTTGGGTTCAAAAAGTAATGATATATAAAATAAGGGAACTAATCACTAGAGGCGCCTTTTGGTGAAATGGCTTGGAGAGTTGTAAAAACTCTAGGGTTAAGCGTGCTCACTTGAGAGAAATCTTAGGATGAGTGACCTCCTGGGAAGTTCTCCATTCCACCTATGGGACAAAACCGTGAGGCTTATGGCCAAAGCGGATAATTCCTCTAGTTGTTGGTTCCCTCATTTTATATTTCATTACTTTTTGAATCCAATACCATCTCTGTGCTTTGCCGATGTGGGATTTGCCTAGGGGACCTTTCTCCCCCCCTTTCGGGACTCAGTGTCCTCACTAAGGTTTGCCCCACCATCGCGCAAGAGGACACGCGAGCAGCTCTGATACCAATTGTAACGATCAGGCTCCAGAAAGGTCCCCTAGGCAAATCCCACATCAGCAAAGTGCGGAAATGGTATTGGATTCAAAAAGTAATGAAATATAAAATGAGGGAACCAACAACTAGAGGAATTATCCGCTTTGGCCATAAGCCTCACGGTTTTGTCCCATAGGTGGAATGGAGAACTTCCCAGGAGGTCACCCATCCTAGGATTTCTCTCAAGCGAGCATGCTTAACCCTGAAGTTCTTCCAACTCTCCAGGCCATTCCACCAAAAGGCATATCTAGTGATTAGTTCCCTCATTTTATATATCATTACTTTTTGAACCCAAGACCATCTCCGTGCTTTGCGGATGTGGGATTTGCCTAAGGGACCTTTCTCCCCCCATTTCGGGACTCAGCGTCTTCGCTAAGGTTTGCCCCACTATCGCTCAAGAGGACACGCAAGCGGCTCTGATACCAATTGTAACGATCGGGCTCCAACCACTAGAGGAATTGTCCGTTTTGGCCATAAGCCTCACGGTTTTGTCCCATAGGTGGAATAGAGAACTTCCCAGGAGGTCACCCATCCTAGGATTTCTCTCAAGTGAGCACGCTTAACCCTAGAGTTCTTCCAACTCTCCAGGCTATTCTATCAAAAGGCGCCTCTAGTGATTAGTTCCCTCATTTTATATATCATTACTTTTTGAACCCCAGACCATCTCCGTGCTTGCCAATGTGGGATTTGCCTAAGGGACCTTTAAAGAAGCGCCTTTTGATGGAATGACCTGGAGAATTGGAAGAACTCCAGGGTTAAGCGTGCTCGCTTGAGAGATATCCTAGGATGGGTGACCTCCTGGGAAGTTCTCTATTTCACCTATGGGACAAAATCGTGAGGCTTATGGCCAAAGCGGACAATTCCTCTAGTGGTTGGAGCCCGAGCGTTGCAGGCAATGTTTTTCCATTACAAATTAGTGACGGATAAATCTGTCTGTCATAAATCTATGACAGTTTAGAGACGGAATATTCTGTTTGTCAATATTTAAAATATTTAAAAAATAATTAAAAAATTTATGACGGATATTCCATCACAAATCTGTCCAATTATGTAATCTGTCAAAAATTCATCTCTAATTTGTGACGAAATTATTCCGTCACAAAAAATCCGTCACTAACTTCTGTTTTTCTTGTAGTTTCAACTTCCATATATATATATATATATATTTGATTTACATGACACACAGGTGTTTGAGTGCTCTAAATTATTTTTTGTGTGAATATTATTTGAACTTGATTAAATGTGTTGATATATGCTGCATTTCATTATTAGGGATGCATTAGCCCTAATTAGTTATAGAAATTGTATTTAAAATTAATATTTTACTCTGCGAGTCGAACGCTCACTCCTGTTCATCATATTTTTCTAGGCTACAGGAGAGTTTCATTTTCAGAATAACCTGTTTCATTTCCCTCAAGTTTATTGGCAGTTGTTCTTTGTATTTTGTTTTCTTAATCTAAAATTTAGAACTCCGTATGTGCTAGGGTTATTTTTAATTTGTGGGATTGTAATGATCTATTTTCTTTAGAAACTAGTAACCTAATTTTTATGGATATGTTGAATGTATGAGATGAATTGTTTTGAGGACAAGGGAGCTGAGCTCCCATTTGATTATATGATTGATTGAAGATTATGAGAGCGAGCTGAGCTCTCCAATTTGATGTATTCTGTGATTACAGGTCGGATGAGCTAAAAACCCCCTATTGGATAGTTCAGGTTATGGTCGGACTCTGTTCGATTGATTTCTTGAAATGGGACTTAGAGTATGGGCTTTATGGTTAGGTTAGAATAGTTAGACTTATTATAGATTTTGGAGGCTTTATGTTGACTCAAGTTTTAGTACTGATCTGATCCATAGTATCGAGTCATGACAATTTTGATCAAAATAAATTTTATTTTTAGAAAAAGGCTATAAACTTGTAATTAATAAATTGGTTGTTATACTTAAATTAGATTAAAAATTCAAATTCTCAATTTTAATATTTAATTAAAACTTATTCGCTACTTTTTTTTAATGACTATAAATTAGTAACAATAAAATAGTTGTCATTGAATATGATTAGAATTTCATATCTATTAATATAAATATAATTTTTAAAATTGATTAAAGTTTTAGTTTTTAATAGTAAATTTATAATTATGTTGAAGACATTTTTGTTTATATTATTATTCCTTCCACCTTTCCACACAAACATTTATAATGAATTAGTAAATATTTAGAACAATAAAAAAAATAAATTAGTGAAAGTAAAATTCAGTATTTAAGATTTTTTATTAATTTTATTATAATTAATTAAATATTTTTAATGAACTAATTATATTTATAGAATTAAAATTATATAACTACTATATTAAAAATTATTATATAATTTGTTTATATAATTGAAATTATTATTAATTATAGTAATATTAAAAGTTAAAATTATTTAAAGATTTGCTATTAGCTACGCCTTTCGTTGTTAAAAGTGTTAGTGATTATGTTTATAGTTAAAATTTATTAGCAAAGAAGGGATATGATCAGAGAAACTTTTAACAACATGATGGTATGGTAATCTTCCCATTGTTAAAAAATTTAACAACGTAAATATTGTCATTAAAAGTTATTAGCAACAAAGTGACATGAATTAGTAATTTTTTTTATTGCCAAATTTTATTATTATATAATTTTTATTGATATTTATAATAAATAATTAATTATATATTTGGAAATATAAATATTTCTCTCCTTCTTTATTTTATACATATTACAGATTATAGATTTCTATTATATATTTTAATCATATCTAGTAAATAACAAAGTTTATTTTATCAATAATTTTTTTTATAAAAAGAAAAGAAGTTGATAATTATTTTTTATATAAATTAATTTCATTTGATGGTGAAATAAATAAATTTTATTTTTTAAAAGTTTTCAATTTAAATTAAATTATTGTGGTAAATAATTAAAATTTAAAATTTTATCGTTTCTCCATTTTCTGCTGTGTGAAGAGTGTTAAAATCTCATTGCTGTTTTTGCTTCCACTATTTCAATCAATCAAGAAAAAAGAATGAGAGATTAAACGAAGAACTGATCGACTCGATCGAAATAATTTAATTTGATTTGAAATCAAACTTTTTTATTAGAATTTTTTTATTCAGAATCAAATATTGTTTGCGCACATATTTTATAATAGGGGAATTTAAAATTTAATGTATGAGTTTTATCTTATTTTATACTTTAATTCATAGACTTTATAAAATTAATTATTTAATCTTTAAATTTTATACTATATTATATTTTAGTTCTTAGGTTTTAAAAAAAAGTAATTATTAATTTCTTTAATTTTAATATATAAAATAATTTAATTCTTAAAATTTTAATATTTATAACAATTTTATTCATTGACTGAATAATTAAATTGTTTTGTATATTAAAATTACAAGGATTAAAATTTGACAGTGTAAAATTAAAAAACTAAATAATTAATTTTTAAAAATTAAGAGATGAAAGTGTAATGTAGTACAAAATCAAATAAATAAATAATTAATTTTTTAAAATTCCAAATAATATAAGATAAAATTTAGATATCAAATTGTAAACTTCCCTTTATAATATATTTCGCAAAATACTTGTATGATTGAATTTCTATTTTTGATATATTTAAGATTTCTTTTATATTTATTTTATTTATATTTTACTCTTTCCATTATTAAACTAAAACTTGTTAGTTTATTTACAATGGTTAATGATGAAATTAATTTTATTTTTAAAAAATAAAATTATGATAAAGCTTCACATTTTAGTTTTGATTTGATGCTTTTATATATATATATTTTGTAACACCCTAGGTAAATCTCACATCGACAAAACAGGAAAGAAATATTGAGTTTATAAGTTGGTGGTTCGTAACCTCTAGTGAAACATTTTAAAACCGTGAGAGCTTCGGCTCAGAGCGGATAATATTACTAGTGGACCGGGCCATTACACACACACACATATATATATATATATATATATATATATATATATATATATATATATATATATATATATATATATATATATATATATTTCATGAGTTTTCAATATGTAGCTATTTTTTATGTTTTTAACTATTAAATATCTCATGATATGATTAATTTATTAATTTATTTTTATATTATAAAGTAAGTTAAATTTTTTTTAAAAATTATCACGTGATATTTTTTGAAAATAGTTTAATTTACTAATTAATGTTATTATATTAATATTTTAATTTTAATTAAATACAAAAAATTAATTTTTATTAAATTTATACATAATGCAAGTATTTAACTAGTTAAGAGAAATAATTTTATTAAAATGGAAAGCCCAATGAAAAAAAAATTATTCTCGTAATTTTTAAGTTTCTTACTCTTCAAAGGCCTTAAATAACCTGCCTGAATAAATTTGAAAAATCATATGAAATCTATTGTAACGTCCATTTCTTTCTATTATAAATGATCAGTCGATCAAGATGAAATAAAATCTATTTGAGTGGATTTAATAATTTAAATGGTGGGATGTAACATTTTAAATGTTGGGATTTAATAATTTCTATTATCAATTATTTCAGCTAATAAAATTAAAGTAAATTTTATCTTTTTAAAATTTATTCTAAATATATAAATTTTATTTTTTTTATTCAATAGATATTTAATGACCAGAATAATAATTAGTGGGCTACTTGTAAGAATAATTATATTTTTTACTCGACACAAAAATAATTAATATCAAAATGAATCATAGGACCATCCATCTTATTCCACAATTGACTCACAAAAGTTTTATCATAAAATTATTTGAATTGAAAATTTTAAATAAAATTAAATGACAAATTTGCATAAAAATTATTCTAAACTCTATGAATGGCTTTTCTTCAATCAAATCATAGTAACAAGCTTCATATTTTAAGATACAAACCTCCTCAACATGTTCCTTCAAAAGTTAAAAATCTAGGAAGTACCGCTTTTCGCAAGCTGCTGCTCACACCATTACCAGACCAATTACTCTCTCCATTCTAGGGTTCATCAATTCCTGATAAGCTCTTTGTTCTTGGTGGGAGACTCCGAAATGCAGGTGGGAAGGGGAAGCTCAGACCAAATATTCACCAGCAAAGAAATAATTTAGAATCAATGCATTCATATGGAACATATTTTACAAAAGCCGCTAGTGGTACAAAACTTTCAAAAAAATAAAAAAGAAAAACACTAAAAGTTGAATTATCACTGACATTTGCTACAATCATGGGATATATACACACAATGGTGTCTGCTCCCCATTTCTTACAACAGACAAATAACTAAATGCTACTTTAAGAACCGCCAGAGCTATAAAGTTGAATTTTCAGAGCAGAACCCATGAATAAAAAATCTGATATCATCATAGTAAAGTTACAAGGCCAGATCCTGGACGTCATTTCGATCTTCATTAATTTAAACCATGCTCGCATGCTTTTAGTTTTATGCAACCAAAAATTAATGGCTGCAAAATACAGCGTCCAAGAACAAGTCGACCCACTTGTCTATGCAACATGATAAATGAGTCTTGCATGCTTTGCTGTGGACACAACTGTTTTCAAGAGCAAAACCATCAGTTCATTAAAATGACAAAATAACAAAGACAATTATACGAGACAGACAACATCAAGCTAAGATGCAGTATGAAGATTTGGATCCTATGAAACATAGACTAACTAAAAATGATGCTGAGTATCCTGTTTAGGAAAGGTCAATAGAGAACTATGGTAACATATCCTCTGATAAATAGCAATCATGTGATCTATTACAATGTTAACACAGGCAAGTAAGACATTTATATTTCTATTTTCAAACACATCAAAGGATCCATTGCGGTAATCACAAAACAGGCCTCAATTTACAATTCAAAAAATAGCCCAAACTTTAAAAATAGGTAATTATATCCTATACTTATTGCCCAAACCACCTAAATTCAATCAAGTACATGTAAACAACTAAATGGATAACTTAAACACACATTGATAAATTTATTAGCTTACCATCATCAACTTCATCTTTGAACAATAGCCATATAAATAACTGATTTTACATGTGATTTAATATATTTAGGTGGCTTCGCTATAATTGCAACAAATACTAAAGTATGGGCAGTAAATTGTGACTTGAATAAAATTTTAGGCCCTTCTCTTTTTTATGTGAATAACCCCTTTTGACGAGGGGCTGTAGAAATTGAGTTTTATACACACACACACACACACACACATACACACGCGCACACACACATATATATAGAAAGACATTGTTATGGGGAATGGAGAGGGAAGCAATATGAAGTTTCACCTAATTATCAGTAGTCATAGGTGAGAGCTTCCAAGATTTTCGGCCAATATAAGGTGACGCAGAACCTGACAATGACGTGGAAAGTGATCGTCTTACAAATGAATGGTCTAAGAGCTGAGCAGCAGTAGGACGATCATTGGGATTAACTTGTAGGCATTGCAAAATAAAATCCCGTGCATCTGGTGAAAGAAAATCAGGAACAGGTGGTGGCACACCTCTGCCAATCCTAAACAATGCCTGCATCTGTTGAATCACAGAAAAGGGAGTAGATGTTAAAAGCCATAAACAAGAGTCCTGGCACATATCACAAAATTGCATGTGGAAAAGGAAATTAGCTGTTGTGCACTTAATGCCCAATTTAATGTAGAATTAACTCGTTAACTAGCCAAGACAAGCATATCCAAAAAAAGAAGTAGAAGTCTCAATTATCCAAGTCCTTTATGCTGCCATCAACATATAATGATATCTATGAAAAGAAGGGAGTGCAAAAACGTGGCACATACACATTCTAAATGGGAATATGGGATCTGACGGGTTAACATCTCCAAAACAGTGCATCCAAGGCTCCACATGTCAGCTGGAAGCCCATAACCCTGATTTCTCCTATTGACAACCTGCAATATAAAGCTCAGTAACCAGAAAAACTAATGGAAAATATTAAACATGATTTAACCAGACAGTTTGATAGACTATGCAATAGTGACAAATCTTGCAGGTAGGCATGTCAGATAAAATTAAAGGAATAGAAATACAGAGTAAAAAACAAAAGTATACTACCATGGAAAGTATATTTTGTCTAATCTATAAACTAAAATGCATAAACACATACCTCAGGTGCCATCCAAAATGCAGTCCCCTTGCAAGATTTAACATCATTTAATTTTGTTGCCTGAAAAAGAGAATAGTACACAAGTTAGAGAAGAAATTCGCCATCATTTCAGAACCTTTAAGGCTTTAACATATACAGAGAGATAAAAATCTGAGAGTTGGATAAAAACCTTAGCCAATCCAAAATCTGCAAGTTTCACTGATCCATTAGCATCTACCAATATATTTGCACATTTGATATCCCTAAAGTACCATAAGAAAATGCAATGAGATTTCAGTATCATATATGCTAGTTATATGTGAACCCATGGTGTGTGCATGCAAGAGTGCTTGAGTCAACTGCCAAAACTTCTGTATTGTAAAATGTGCACAAAATTACTACATTAAACACACATAAAACCAATAAAACAAAATGCAGAAACAAATAACCAAAAGGGGCCCAGTACTGAATTGTAATGTGGTGTAGCAAGCCAACCCTGTATGATAAAAATTAAAGGACAAAAAAGATATGAAGAATTTAACAACCTCCCTCCCCTCCCAAAAAGAAAAAACTTCACAGTGAATCCTTACTCTGTTCAAATAACAAAGTGAAAAGGGGGAAAAACTAACTTTGATCAAAGAAACCCAATAATTCTTGAAGTGTGACAATTACAGGACAAATGATTGATATCAGTGCACAACTACAGAAGGTCAAGTACCTTGACTTCACAAAAGGGATGAAGAAGAGGTGCAAACTTAGGATGAAATGGGGTAAAATAGAGAACAAAAACTTAAAGAGCACAAAACATTTCTAAACATATTGCCCTAGACAAAATGAATTAAAAGGGCAGATCCTTACAGCTGACCCCAATTAAGTAGGGATTAATGCCTGATTGAGTTGAGATGATTGGTATCAACGATGAAGAGGTAAATACAACATACATTTGGAAAACCATCAAAATATAAAAAGCCAAATAAATACCCATACACCTGAACTATTATATTTTTGCCTAATAAACACCTAAACATTTTTTTCCCTATCTCACACCTCAGCTCAAAAAAAAAAAAAAAAAAAAAAAACCGTAACACTTAAATATAAATTTATACAGTCAGCATATTCCGTAAATACACGCGTGGAGAGGAGAGTGAGCCTTACAAAAAAATTGCCGATGTGTAATTTATGCTAATTATTATTTTATTATTAAATTAAAGAAAATCTTCCATTCTCTCTGTTCATCACTACACCTGCATTTCTCTACCCTACACTCACATCCATAATTTTCCATCCCCTTTCTCTCTCTTCCTTACACTAAAATCTCTTATCTTGCACTATTCTCCCATGTCCCAATACTCAAAACAACTAAAAAAAAAAAAGAAAAAAGGAAAAATGGACACTGATAGACCCCATCGCTTCAACAGCAACAAAGGTGCCCAAGCTTATCCAGTGTTCCCCACTAATGGCAAGAAACGTGACTGTGCCTTCGAAAATCCTGAACCTTCTTCTCCAATTCTGCCCTTCGTAATGGTGGTAATTCTACTAAAAACAACTATTGGGCAACATGAGCTTCAATACAGGTGAGACGTAGCACAGTTTACTTCGCAAGTGGGGTTGGGTCGCACTATAGCGGAGATATGGCTAGGTCAATGGAAAAATGGGACACAAAACAAAAGAAATAAAATTGGAGATGGGAAAAAATGGCAGCACTAAAAGATGGTAGATTCAGTAGAGAAGCGATAGAGGCAGTAGGGTGTAAAAGGAAGCTTTACATGGTTAACATTAAAGGCAATGCAGTAAATGATTGTTGGTTTTATAATGTTGAAGCAAACCTGTGGGAGAATATGCCTAAGGGAATGCTTGTGGGATGGAGTGGACCAGCGGCGACGATGGATGAAGAGATGACATACGTAGTGGATGAAGTGAAGGGAGCTTTGAGTGAGTATGATAATGAAAGGGATTGTTGGAAGAAGGTGATTAAATTGCCTGAGCTTAAAAGGGCAGAGCAGATAGCTGCTGGGAGAAGAAGAGTTTGAGTGGCTTGTGTTAATGGAAAAAGTATTATGGTGGTGGATGTGGCGGCTACGCCTGCAAGAGTTTTGAAGTGGGCTTCTTTTCATGCATCTTTGGCCATTCGGAAAATCTTTTACATGTTGGCCCCATGTCTCTCAAACTCCAGTAACATTGAAAATTTGTATCTAAGTGTTAAGTTTTTTTGAGTTGAGGTGTGAGATAGGCCCCAAAGAAAAAAGTTTTAATGTCTATTAGACAAAAATAAAATAGTTTAGGTGTCTGGGAATGTATTTGGCCAAATACAAAATCTAGTGTGGTAATCACAACTATCAAAACCATGGATAAAATACATGATAAAAAGAATAATCAATCACTTATCTCACCTATGAACAACATTTTGAGCATGAAGATACTTCAAACCATGCAAAATCTGCCTTGTGTATGCAGAAACTTGTGAATCTCGAAGATTGTATCTCTGATAGAGATTCATAAGGGAGCCCTTAGTTACAAGCTCAAGAAAGATATATAGTTTCGAGTCATCCTGCAAAATTCAGCATAGGAAACAAAATTAACGAACAAATACATACACAAAAAGAATTTCCAGTACAGTTATTCCCACTAAGCAATATGAAATACAGAGATGAAATATGCAGGGTGCTTATAAGCAGATAAATTCATCACATTTCACAAGTTCCAAGGTCACTACATTAATAGAGATTATATTCAATTAATTATTCTTGTCCAGCTTAGTTTCAACTATTTGAAGTTAGTTACAGGTAGCTGTGTGACATTGGTAAACCTGAAAGCTAGAATCAATTTGATAAATGCATTCACAAAAAATTTGGAACAGAGAGACATTTTATACAGGGAATTGTTATCCAAATTTTGATAAATTTTAAAGTATACAAATAAAATAAATTATAAAATAAAGAATTAATAAAAGGAGATAGTGTCTTCACTTCTATCAGTTATGTTCAAAATGATGCACAGAGAAGCAAATAACCGATGTGAAAAACAAGAGGTTACCTTATCAGTGCCGTAATACTGAACTATGTTTTCATGTTCGAACTGACTTAAAAGAGCAATCTCCTGAAAAACACGAGCATCTAATGTGATGAGAAAAAAAGAGTTCTGATAATAAGCCCCTTCAGGTTTCAAAAGAAATCCCAGTCATCACAATTGCAGATTTGAATTTATTTCATTCAAGTATGACTATCTCACCTGCTCAAGTTGGTAAACACTTTGCTTGCCTTCATTTCCTTGATCAAGCAAAGAAACCTCTTTTACAGCAAAAAAGAATCCATCACTGCAGGAATAAATAATAAACAAAGAATGATTAGTGGAGAAAAAGTGTCACACACACACACACAAACACATATATAGAAAACCCTCCGCTTTTGTTACTAGTACTACCAATTGCTGCCTAACCACAAAATCTATAAAATTGAGAGTGCAAAACTGAAGACAAGTTTTGCACAAAGTGCAAGAACCTAAAAACAGATTGGAAGACGCTGCAGCCATATGAAAAATGAAAATAGTCTGCTCGCAAATGATAATTAAAGAGATATTTCAAGGAATAAAATGAAGAACAGAGGTTGAGCACTTACTTAGAGATTCCTTCATATACCGATCCGAACGACCCCCTTCCCAGAAGCTCACCTTTTTCCCAGTAATCAATAATCCTTCTAAATCTCCCATTTGGCGAAATGTTGGACATGAGTTCCGTGGTAGTACTTGATGAATCATCATCACTGGATGTGGTAAACGAACATGACTCCCATACCCTCAACGAATTACCATCTTCTTCTCTCTTAATAGCAGCCAAATCAAGTCCGTGTTCACCAAGTCCTTCTTCCTCATCATCACGGCAGAAGTCTCCACTAGCCACCAACAAGGAACCTCTATCATTCTCAGGCGCAAAATCCCTCAATAAATCCCAAGTTGAACAAGCGTTATCGATCACCGGTAACGTCATTGAAGGCGGCGGCTTCAACAGCGGCGGCCTAACCCCTTTGATTCCCCCTGCTGCACCGCAAACAACACCGCGACAAGCATTTAACTTAGCTGACTCAACTGGCTCGTCCCGAGACAACTCAGCAGCGTCTGTAATGCTAACACTATCTACAACCCTAGTACACAATTCACTCTCCTCCTGATCCTGCAGCTGATGATGATGTTTCTTGTCCCCTATCCCCGGACTATTTGCCTCGTGCAATCTGGACCGCGGCAGAAGATCTGAAGCCGACCGGACCTTCATCGCCTCCCACGCCGCCGCCGGAATAGCAAAATCCTCGGGACCCGACAAGCCCAGGGTCCGACAAATGCGGTCAAACTCACCATCGGTTCCTTCAATCCGAAAACTAGTCCGATCTGGCAAGTCAGGAGACCTAGTGACCAGAGACGACGATGACAAGTCGTCTGAAGAGGAGCAATACGACGTCGCATCATAATCAATGTGCTTCGCCGCATTTCGGCGATCCAGCCTCGGCCTCCGACGGTTCTTAGGGTCCATAGGGCCGCCCCTCTGGCTATGAGTTAAAAATCGAGGCAAGTGATGCATGGAGACCTAAATCCATCTAAATCTCCAAAAGATTAAATTCACAAGAGTCAAACAAAAACTTGAAGAAACGTGACTGCTCTTTTTTCAGTAACTTTACCGGGAAAATCAGGAGAAGCAGGTGTTATGAATTTGGAAGAAAAGGGCAAGAGTCATAACGATTGAAAGCATAGAGTGAGAAACATTGGAGCTTGGACAAAGTAGACAGAGGTAAACGCCGTCGAAGCAGCGAAGAAAACGCGGTGACACGTGGCAAAAAAAAAAGGGGGTTGAGTGGATTGAGGTAGGATGTGTTATGTTTGGGTAAGGGTAGTGGCACATTCCAATGTGTACGCCTGTCGTACACGCTGGTTTAAAAAGGGAAACTCTTCTTTTCGTGTGTTGTCGATTTTTTTTTTTTTACAAATGATTATAAAATGTCCTTGACGTCATTGATGAATACTCAGTGAGTTATGACTGAGGTAAGCAAATATGCCAGCAGCCAATTTATTCTAATATTTTATTTGGGCTAATGAAAAAAAGCACATGCACTTATATGATTTTTTTAATAATTTTTTTATCATTTTCCACAAAAGCAAGGGTAGAGATCGAATTCATCAAGACAATTACTTAGCATTCATAAATTTTTATTAGTTGTTGGCATAGTTATTGGGTATTTCACTTAATTTATAAATTAAATTATAAATTAATTTATAAATTTTAAAAATAAATTAATATATTTATTTATAATAATTTTAAAATTTATAAATTAAAAAAGTTAAAAATTTAAATATTTATTTTAAAATTTATAAATTATTTTATTAATTATTTAATTATATTATTTTTATTTAATTTTTAAAATTTTACTGCATTATAGAAAAAGATCCTAACAATCAACTATAACACTCGTAGCCTAAAAATTAGGCTCAATCTTGAATCATTAGCCCTAAGCCATGCAAAGCTCTAATATGAGGGAGCAAGTTCGAACCATCATACCATTATCGTTAGAGTCTTAGCTACTAGACGCAGCACCATAGGTCCATAGGGACTTATCACTCTTGAAACAACTTGAAAATTGAGGGAAGCAAAATGTCATGGACTGGGAGTTTATCAACACCAAACTCTAGCAACTCGTGCGGCCTTAGTCACCTCATTGGACTAAGTCAGCCTTCCAACACACTTAGTCTATATGATAGACTAATAAGGGTGACAAAAGTATGCCTAAGTGAGAAGGTACAAAAGGAAACAAAAGATAGTAGTGGGAAGAGTTTGGACAAAGGGAAGGTAATTTTATTAACTCAAGAAAAATGGCTACACAAGCCTAAGCTTTACAAGAGAACAACTACACAAAGCTTAAGAGCACAAGTGTTTGTGGGAAGCTTGGATGCTTGGTTGATGTCTTCTTGGATGTCCCAAATGTGTGCCAAGATCCCCTATTTATAGTGTGGTGGCTGCCCCAACTTGTGGCTGAAATTGCTCCTCCAATTGGATGGCTAAGATGTGCCTTGGGATCACCAATTTTGGATGGAGGGTTGGGATTTTGCCTTGGGAAAATTTTGGTGCTAGTGGAGGAAGCTTCTAGCACATTTCCCATAAAAACACCCCAAAAAGCTTGCTGAAGAAGCTGGGCACGTTCTGGGCAGTTTCTGGACCATTCTGGGCCAAAATCTGGATTTCTGCCCCATTCTGGCGTTTCTGGGCGATTCTGGAAATTTTCAGCAGTGAACCTCGTTTTGCCTGCCTCCCTGGGGGCTCCAGGCGGCCTACGGGCCCCTACAACCCGCCCAATCGCTTTCCGCGCTCCCCAGACACTTCGCGCGCTCTCCAGGAGCTTCCAGAAGCTTCGCGCGGATGAACCTCGTTTCGTTCTACGGCCCGCGTGCGCACCGCACGTCCTGAACCTCGTCCGTGCTCTCCGTCGCCCACACGCTGCTACGCCCCTCACCAGAAGAACCTCATTTCGGCCAAACTCTCGGGCGCTGCTGCGCTCCGCGCTCCCATGCGCGTGCCCAAACCTCGTTTCGACGCTGTCCCTCGCAGCTTGTGCGCCCTGCTGGCCTTTATGCGCGTTGCCCCGCCTATGAACCTCGTTTTGGCCCGCGTAGCTCCCCAGCATGCTCCGCAGGTATCGGTAGGCCTCCAGCTCGTAATGAACCTCATTTTGGGCCCAGCTTGGCAGCTTGAACCTCATTTCCACCTGCGCTTGCAGAATTGCTCTCCAGCTCACCCGATGGGCCTGTTTAGCCGGTAAACCTCATTTTCCGCCCGCATTGCCTACCACACAATGCGTACCATCCTCTTTGCCTCGCAAGGACTTACGCCTACTGAACCTCTCTCTGTAGGCCACCTTGCGAAAAAAATTAGACCTCTACAGGAGTTAACTTTTGTGGAGTGACATTCTCCCCCACTCAATCCCAACGACGCCCTCGTCGTTTGGACCTCCTCCCATGTCTCCGTCCATACACGACTTGGTTGCCTTGGGCTTGCTCTAACTGTGCGTCAGTAGTGCCTCCCTTGTCCTTGTGGCTTGGTGCACCAGCTCTCCCCTTGGCTTTGCACCTCCTTCTGCTCCTCCATGAGCGATTTTGCCTCGGACTCTCCTGCCTTGGCGATGCCACATCCCTTGGACTTTTGGCTACTGACTTCCCTCGTGCAGAGTCCACCTTCCTCCTTGGTGGATGCCCCTTTAGCAACTTAGGAGTGTTTCCCTCCTTACACTCCTTTGGTCCCCTTTTGGGAGTACCTCCTCCCTTTCCATGCTGCTCCTTCCCATGGACAACAGCAGTTGTGGTTGATGATGACTTCTGCACCTCCACGTGCATGGTTGCAAGGGTACTCGACGGTGAGGACTTCCCTCGCAACAAAGGAACCATATATGTGTAGGAGGGGGGTGTGAGGTGAAATATCATCCATTAGAATTATATAAAATGCACCAGGTAATGCCCAGGAAAATGGTGGAGTCACAATGGTCTCACTTAAGTACCACCTCCTTAGACAGCATTTCCTAGACATGCACTTCATACAATCCTAATAGAATCAAACCACTGGTAAGTACCGTCTTCCCATAATACTACCACGGTACTAAGGATTTATGCCACAAAGGCATAGATAGACAGGAGTCGCCACCCGGGTAATAACCGCGACATATTCAGTATTTTTTCCGAGGATCATGGATGGCAACTTACTCCTTGCAGCGTTTCCACAACCGTCATTACCATAGCCCAATGTCTAGGTTCGGGATAGTGGGTACGTAAGGGGAAGGTGTTAGGCACCCCTTACGCCTGGTCTAACCTCGTTAATTCGAGTGCCAGTCCTCTACTAATGTTTCTAAAAGTCTTGTTTATTATTCCTTTATTAAACTTCATCCTAAAAAATGCAATTCTAATCCTACACACGCAATTAATTCACAAAAGGGTTGTTATTTACACACAATTTTCATGCACAAGTAATCCCTATCTATGGGGTTGCTAATTATTTAAATGATATTTACCAGATGACTAAAATTAATTTATTATTGAGAATTTAATTTACAAAAAAAATTCAATTTCAAATAACCATACGTTTCTATTTAACCTAATTAATTAATTTTCACCAACTTACCCTAAGGATAATTGAACTAAGTTAATTATGTACATGTGTAATTTATTCTAATATCACATAAGGCCCAAACAATCACAACCTAATAAAGATTTTTAACATGTAAATTTATTTTACAATTACCAATTATTAAATTAAATTTATTTACATGCCAATGTTAGTTTAATTTGCAAACAAGATTAATTTTAATTTACAAAGTATTTATTTAAATTAATTACATGTAAAAGTGAGTTAAATTAAAAACAAAGTTAATTTTAATTTGCCAAATAAAAGTTCTATTATTACTACAAATGGTTATTCGAGAAGTTTAGAGCTACTTACCTGTTGGTAAATGCAGTTGCCATTAGGGCAAGCTACCCTTAAAAAAGGGTATTATCTTCTAGTATGACAATGATATCCCTGGCTTACTCCCGTTTAGCTCTATATAAGCTCCACGCAAATGCCCTATTTGGTACTTACATTAGGGTTACTTACCAATTTTGTTTATAATAAAAAATAAAGAAACTAAAGAAAATAAAAGAAATAAAAAAAAATATTAATAACAATTTACATTGGATTATAACTCTAATCTCCTAAAAGGTTAAGATTCCTAATTAGTTATAACTACCTAATGGTCTAAGTCTTCTAACATGATACAAATACTTCATAACACTTCTTGAATTAAAAGAATACAAAAAAATAGATCAAATATCAATTAAAACCCAAAAAAATATAAGAACATGCATAAATATACAATTTTCAAATTCTGACAGTTTAACGGTAGTAAGAAATTCGATTTTTTAAAAATAGTTATACATGCCTAAAAATCATAAAAAAATTACAGAAGACAACCTACATATCATACAAGATCATAAAATTTATAAATTAAACAAAACCCTAGCCGAATGGTCTACATAAATCGTAACTTTTCTAAGTGATAGAATCGTACTACTTTTTTGTAAAATTCATAACTCATTAATCACAATAAATATGAATGCAAAACCAAATGGAAAAGATTCATAAGATTCTGAAGTTAATTTTTGTCACAACCCAACCTATGGGCCGGACCGGCACTAGAATCTGGGCCAGCCTAAAGCCCCCGAGGCCCATATTAAGCCTAACTATTCATTAACCCAACTCTAAGGCTCATTTGGGCCCAATATCAAGAAATCAACCGGACAGAGTCCGGCCATAAAGTGGACCTTTCAACGGGAAGTTTTTGACTCACCCGACCTGTAAACAAAATATATCATCAATTGGGGAGCTCAGCTCACCCTCCACATACTCAAATCAACATAAAGATAAATGGGAGCTCAGCTCCCTCATCCAGTCCATCAAACATGCATATAATAATTTTACAGGTCCACATAATAATTTATATTACAGACCCAAATCATTTAAATATTTCTAACACATGCGAAAATTATAGGAGTAAATAAAATTACACAAATATTGATAAACAACCTGCGAAGGAGAAAAGCAGGTTAACCACAATAAAATCCTCCTGTAGCCTGAAAAAAATATTGAACAAGAGTGAGCGTTCGACTCAGAGAGTAAAATATCAATTTTAACCATAATCTCTATAACTATCTAAAACTAATGCACCATGTAGAGTGAAATGCAACACCAGCAATAATTTCACATCATAACATCAAAAAGGTAATTTGGAGCACTCACACACCCAGTAATATCAATCATAATATATATATGGGAGCTGATCCCCTATACAGCTCTCTTAATTCCAACTGTGCCAGCGAAGAACTCAGCTCGGACTTCCACTTAATAACCAAATCGGGGTCCCAGCGAAGAACTCAAGCCGTGTCTACCCCGAAGGACCGGGTCCCAGCGAAGATCTCAAGCTGTGTCTACCCGTCCTATCCATAGTCCACACCACATCACACACACGCGAACGCACGCACACTGCTCCAAATTACCACAACAACATACATGGCACTTTCACAGTTATGAATGCGACATAAATCGTGCCTAAATTTATCTACATAGATATATGCATATAAGTGATGCATGGGCATGCTTGAACATATAATAATAGTGAAATTACAATTAAAATTAATATTTTACTCACAAACTTGACAACGGTCACTGTGGCCGCTGGGCGAAGGAAGAAGGCTGTCCCGGCTCACCTGACAATTACATTACAATTATTTAACACAATTGACTCAATACAAATCATGAAAAGACCAAATACGTCCTAAGTCGTGCCGAAAATCTGGCAGAGTCTCCCCTATACCTAGAACCTACCCAACCTGCAAAAGGGCTCAAAACACACTTCTATATTCACAATCCATATATCCACAATTCAATCACATCACACAGCCTCTCCTGGGCCCATCAAATCAGTCATCCATCACAATATGTAAAATTTTAATTTAATCCTTATAATTGATCATTTTTGCAAAAACTAACCAAACAAGCTCTAAAAATTCTAAAACTTTGCCCCGTAGTCCTTAGCAATATTACTAGGGTATTGCAAAAAGAATCATAATTTTTTGAGCTACCACAAATATTTTATGAATTTTTAATCCTATTTAAGCACTAGAAAATTACGAAAAAGCAAGGTTCGGGTTTACCTTTGTCGATTCCAATTTCGGGGACGCGCTCGGGACGTCTGACAATTGGGGGGGGGTAGCCAAAACCTCGGTCCAATTCGGAGACTTTTCGTAGCAGTGCATCGTAGGAAATTCACGAACCGATCAGCTGTCGAATTTCCGCGAATTGAGAATACCTACACGAAGCCCACAACACGGGGGTTAGTACATAAATTTTTCAGAATTTTCTAAGCTCATTTAATGCTCAGAAAGATACTGCGAAGTTCCGTGGAACCCACCGAAAAATGGTATCAGAAAAATTCGAAATTTATGTCACTGCGAAGCTCTCGACGAGTAGATGAGTTTAGACACAAGACCCGGTCCGATTAGTGGCCGGATCGGCCGGATTTTGGCCGGGAAGACGAACGGTCGCGCGCGTGCGTCGCTCCACTTCGGGTGCTGTTTTCCTGCGTTCTAGGAGGCGGCCGGCCGTGGGGGAGCGGTGAGGCGGCGCGCTGGCGAGCTGGGGTGACAGTGGAGGTGGCGGCGCAGCAAGGGGAGGAGGGAGGGGAGAGAAAAAGAGAGAAAAGGGAAGAGGGGTCGGATTCGACCGGTCCTATTCGACCGGTCCGATCCGATCCTGTTCGATTCGGCCTGTTTGATTCGAATACAAAATTTTGAATTTTTACTCTGCCTCAGGACAGAAAACGAGGTCCAAAAATTCCAAAAAAATTCTAGAAAACTTAGAAAAATTTGTAGACTCCAAATATATTTTTAGTTTTGCCACGTGGTCTTTAAATTAATTTTTAAAAATCATCAAAGTTTATATTTTCAGAAAATTGAACCCGATTTTTAAAATTCAAAAATTCTCAAATAATTTCTTAAAATTTAAATAAAATTAAAATATCAATAATACTCATAAAATAATAAAATTTAAAATTTTGGGGTGTTACAATTTTAGACACTAGATTTACACAAAAATATTAAGGAACAAGGGAGATATGGGCTCTACAAGTCGGATATCCTGCAAATCAGATTTTACAGAAACTCTAACTTCAAATAGCCATAACTTATAAAATATTAAAGCTTTTTCAGTGATTCTTGAGCCTAAAATTAATGAAATTTCGTGTAGAATATGAATATAATTTTTACAAATTTTTTACAGATTCAAAAATAAAGAAAAATAATAAAAATACAAAAGACAGAAACTAAACATATGCAGAGTTGTGTATCCCCTCAAATTAAACATGATTACATAATCTATATGAACATATAAAATAAATTGAAGACAAAGAACATAAAATTAAAATATTGTGTGGCATAGATCTTGAAAATAAAACAATAAAAACTGACCTTCCAAAAATCTTGTATAAAAATCTTCTTGAAGAAAATAAAAATAAGGAAGAACTCAAAGAGTCTTGGATATCTCTAAATTTCTTATAGCTCTGAATTTTCTCTTCCTCTTTCCTCCCCTCTCCTTTTTCTTTTTTTTTTCTCTTTTTCCCTTTTTTTTAATTTTTTTATCAGTGGGGTTATTTTAAATTTAACATGTATATTCAATTAATTTGATCAAAATATAATATAATTTTTCAGATAAATTAGTTAATTAATTATCTTTATATGATAAATATATTAATTTATAATTATTAAAAAAAACTTTGAAGTCTTGTTTTATAAGTCATTCATTAAAGAAACATATTCAAGAACATAATATTTTAAAATTAATTATATAACATTTTCTATAAGAAAAAGAATAGTCATATAGTCATAAGGTTAATGAATTTTTTTAATAAAAAATTAAATAAGAAATTAATTATGAATATTTTTCACTATAAATTTATTTTCATGAAATAAATTTTATTTAATTAATAATTATCATTCAATAAATTAAAATAAATCTAATTTTTTACAAAGATTTAAATAAATAAATTATTCCTTTTTTGGGCTTTTATAGTTTCTTTTAATCATGTATGTGTATTGTATAGTATTATTAATAGAAAAATAGTAAATTAATTTTATGGACAAAATCAAAGATTTTTTTATTAATTAGAATTTACTATGCTGTAAAATACTTTAAAAATATTTTAATAATCAATGTAAAAAATATATTCTTAAAAATTTTCAATTAAAATTTAATGTTATTTATGAATTTTCTTGTGGGTATGAGTATAGTTGCCTTACACTACTATGAACTGTGGAGACTTAAAGCTCCTTATACAAGCATCAAGTAAACACTTACTTGGATGAGATGTATAATTATAATAATTTTTTTTCTTAAAGGAATTTTAATTAGAATAAGGTTTAGAATTTAGATAAATAAGGATATTTTACTCAATAAATAATATATATATTAGATTAAGATTCCATTCATTCAGAATATTTTTAGTTGTGAGTTTAAAAGAAAAAAATCTTTATTTTTTTTTTTTATATTTGCTAATAAACCGTTCACAAAAATTTATGTGTCATTGAGTCCTTCAACTTTTAATTTTAAATAAATCGAATAGCTTCTTTTTAAAATGAATTAAACTCATATGTATCACGCGCTATAATATGAAAAGGAAAATTTTATTTAATTTAAAGTCCCTAAATTTTTCATTTTTTTATTATTGAAACCTTAACTAGAACGGATAAACTATATTATTATATTTATTTTTTAATATAATTTTCTTTATATCATTGTAAGTATCCATGAGGGATTTTATTTTAATATTATATTAATTTATTTAACAACATTTATAATTTATGTTGTAAATATTACAAAAAAATGATGTAATTTGAGTAAAAATAAAAATTTAGGAGTTTAATCAAATACAAACCTTATTCCAAAACTCAATAGCAAAACACATATCTGCAACAAAGTGGGTCTATATCAGTGAAAGAAATAATATTGATGATAACTTTTAGCAGCAACAAATGTGTGGATGGCCACCCGCGGCATACTAGAATGGACCCATTTGCAAGGAAATGGGAATGGCTATGATGTTGGCGAATAGGCTCTTCAAATTTTATTTGTCCCACATTATATATTAAATAGAATAATTTACAATTTAGTATTTAATGTGTAGTGAATTAAAAAGTTATTTTAACCATCTTAATTTTATATTTTTTTTATCATACTTATATATGATTAATGCGTGTATAAATTATAAATATATATATTTTAGCATAATTAATTATAATAATTTAATATACAATGCACAGAAGACAATTTAATAAAAAATCATTTTTTCAGATAATATATGCATATATTATATTTTAAATTTAAATATAATATATATAATTATTTAAATATAAAATATATTAACTATTTAAATATAAATTTTGAAAAGTGAATGACTAATTTTGTCACGACCCAACCTATGGGCCGAACCGGTACTAAGACCTGGGCCAGCCTAAAGCCCCTGAGGCTCGTAGTAAGTCTAACTATTCATTAACCCAACTCTAAGGCCCATTTGGGCCCAATTTCAAGAAATCAACCGGACATAGTCCGACCATAAAATAGACCTTTCAACGGGGAGTTTTTGACTCACCCGACCTGTAAACACAATAAATAATCAATTGGAGAGCTAAGCTTACCCTCCACATACTTAAATGTCATAAAAATAAATGGGAGCTCAGCTCCCTCATCCAACCTATCAAACATGCATAAAATAATAAGTTTACAGGTCCAAAATAAAAATTTATATTACAGACCCAATTCAATAAATATTTTAAACACATGTGAAAATTTTAAGAGTTAACAGGTTTATACAAACATTAATTAACGACCTGCGAGGGAGAAAAGCAGGTTAACCTAAAAAATACCCTCCTGTGGCCTGGAAAAATATTGAACAGGAGTGAGCGTTCGACTCAGAGAGTAAAATATCAATTTTAACTATAATCACTATAACTATCTAAAACTAATGCACCCTGTAGAGTGAAATACAACATCAACAATAATTTCATATTATAATATCACAAAGGTAATTTGGAGCACTCACACACCCAATAATATGGGAGTTGATCCCCTATACAGCTCTCTTAAATCCAACATGTGCCAGCGAAGAACTCAAGCCGGACTTTCGCTTAATAAACCAAATTGGGGTCCCAGCGAAGAACTCAAGCCGTGTCTACCCCGAAGGACCGGGTCCCAGCAAATATCTCAAACCGTGTCTACTCGTCCTATCCATAGTCAACACCACATCACACGCACGCCAACGCACGCACACGGCTCCAAATTACCACAACAACATCCATGACAATTTAATAGTTGTAAATACAACATAAAACGTGCCTAGAGTTTAACTATATAGATACATATATATAAGTGATGCATGGACATGCTTAAACATATAATAATATCGAAATTACAATTAAAATTAATATTTTACTCACAGACTTGACAGCGGTCACTGTAGCGGCTGGGCGGAGGAAGAAGGCTGTCCCGGCTCACCTGACAATTTTTTTACAATTATTCAATAAATTTGACTCAATACAAGCTAAGAAAAAACCAAATATGTCCTAAGTCGTGCCGAATATCCGGCAGAGTCTTCCCTATACCTAGGACCTACACAACCTGCAAAAGAACTCAAAACACACTTCTATATTCACAAATCATACACTCACAACTCAATCACACCACATAGCCCCTCCTGGGCCCATCCAAACAGTCATCAATCACAATATGTAAATTTATAGTTTAGTCCTTATAATATATTATTTTTGCAAAAACTACCCAAATGAGCTCTAAAAATTCTAAAACTTTGCCCCGCGGTCCCTAGCAATATTACTAGGCTATTGCAAAAAGAATCATAATTTTATGAGCTACCACGAATATTTTATGGATTTTTAATCCCATTTAAGTACTAGAAAATTATGAAAAAATAAGGTTCAGGTTTACCTATGCCGATTCCAACTCCGGGGACGCACTCAGGACATTTGACAATGGTGGGGTAGCCAAAATCTCAATCTAATTCGGAGACCTTTTCGGTAGCCGGTCTGTCTGGCCGGAAATTCACAGACCCGGACAACTGTCGAATTTCTGGGAATTGAAGATACCTACATGATGCCCACAACACGGGGGTTAGTATAAAATTTTTAAGGAATTTTCTAAGCTCATTTAATGTTCGAAAAAACACTGCAAAGTTCTATGGGACCCATCAAAAAATGATGTCAGAAAATTTCAAAATTTATATTGCAGCGAAGCTCTCGACGAGTGGAGCGCTCTGGTACACTCAGTTTTCTAGTGGGGTTCACGGTTTGCGAGAAATCTAGCCCAAAAGTCAAAATGGGCTAAAACTTCCCGGACAAAAATTGGACAAACCGCTCAATGTATTTTGGTGTTCTTAGTGTCTATGGAAAGCTCTCGAGGTGTAGATGGGTTTAGACACAAGACCCGGCCCGATTGGTGGTCGGATCGGCCGGATTTCTGCCAGAAAGACGAAGCGTCGCACGCGCGCAGGGGTGGCTTTCGAGCCTGTTTTCCAGTCGCCTGGAGTGTCGGCCGGGCGTGGGGAGGTGGTGGGGCAGCGTGCCGGCGAGCTGGGGTGGCTGGGGAGGCGGCGGCGCGGCGAGGGGAGGAGGGAGGAGAGAGAAAATGGGAGAGAAAGAGAGAGGGGTCGTGACACGTGCGGGGAGGAAGAAAAAGGAAGAAGGAGCCGGTCCGATTCGACAGGTCCGATCCGAACCTGTTCAATTCAATCGGTTCGATTCAGTATACAAAATTTTAAATTCTTACTCTGCCCTGGGACAAAAAACGAGGCCCAAAAATTTCGAAAAAATTCTAGAAAACTCAAAAAAATTTATAGACTCCAAATATATTTTTATTTTTGCCACATTGTCTTTAAATTAATTTTTAAAAATCATCAAAGTTTATATTTTCGGAAAATCGAACCCAATTTCTAAAATTCGAAAAAATTTCAAATAATTTCCTAAAATTCAAATAAAATAAAATATCAATATTTACCCAAAAATAATAAATTTAAAAATTAGAGGTGTTAGATTCTTCCCCCCTTACAGAAAATTCGTCCTCGAATTTTACACAAGGCATAATAAAGTATAGGATTATATATTGAACAGATAAGGGTACTTGCTACACATGTCCCGTTCTGACTCCCAGGTGCACTCTTCCACTGACTGGCTCCTCCACAAAACCTTAACTATAGGGATTTGTTTTCATCTTAGCTGCCTCACTTGGTAGTCCACTATGGCTACAGGTTGCTCCTCAAACGTCAAGTTTTTTTTCAGCTCTATTACATCCAATTGTAGCACATGGGAAGGATCAGGAACGTATTTCCTGAGCATGGAGATGTGAAACACAGGATGAACATGAGAAAAGTTGGGTGGTAGCTCCAACCGGTAGGCAACTGCTCCAACTCTATCAGTAACCTCAAAAGGTCCAATATACCGAGGTGCCAACTTGCCCTTCTTTCCAAATCTCATGACTCCCTTCATCGGAGAAACCTTCAGGAATACATAGTTGCCTACTGCAAACTCTACATCCCTCCGTCTGGGGTCCGCGTAACTCTTCTACCTACTGAAATCTATTTTCAATCGTTCCCTGATTAAAGGAATTATCTCTGAAGTGTACTGCACTAGGTCTACATCATGCACTTTCGCTTCTCCCATTTCCGTCCAACACAGAGGAGACCTACACTTTCTTCCATATAGTGTCTCATAGGGTGCCATCTCTATGCTGGAATGGTAACTGTTGTTGTAGGCAAACTCAACCAAAGCTAGCTGATCATCCTATTGACCTCCAAAATCCAAAACACTCATGCGAAAGCATGTCTTCCAGTGTTTGAATTGTCCTTTCGGATTGTCCGTCTGTCTGAGGGTGGAAAGCAGTACTAAAGTTCAACTGTGTGTCAAGTGCCTCCTGCAACTTCCTCCAAAACTGAGAAGTAAACTAGGGTCCTTTGTCAAATATTATGGAAGCAGGAATTCCATACAATCTGATTATTTCTCGAATGTAGAGTCGGGCGTACTGTGCCACAGAATATGTAGTCTTCACAGGCAAGAAATGAGCTGATTTAGTTAGGCGGTCTACAATTACCCATATCGAATCATATCCTCGTGTGGTACGAGGCAACCCAGTGACAAAATCCATAGTAATCATCTCCCACTTCTATTATGGGATAGGGAGCTCTTACAACTTCCCTGACGGCCTCTGGTGTTCAAACTTCACCTTCTGACAAGTCAAGCACTTGCACACAAAGTCTGCTATGTCTCTCTTTATGCCATTCCACCAATAGCTATCTTTTACATCATGGTACATCTTGGTGGAACCTGGGTAGACACTGTACAGTGTATAGTGTGCCTCTCACATGATTTCATTTCTGAGATTGTCCACATCGGGCACACATATCCTAGAACCTTGCATAAGGGTGCCATCATTGGCGAATCCAAACTCACCAACTTCACCTTGTTGTACTCTTTCTATGATCTTCATCAATTGTTGGTCTCTGTGCCGGGAAACTCTAACTCTGTCCCGCAAGTCTAGCTTCACTGAAAAATGAGCCAACAATACCCCCTCATCTGAAAGATCTAGGATTAAACCTTTATCCATCAACTCATGTACTTCCTGAATCAACGGTCTCTTCTCTGCTGAAATATGCGCCAAGCTACCAGAAGATTTTCTGCTCAAAGCATCTGCTACTACATTGGCCTTCCTAGGGTGGTACTGGATGGTGCAATCATAGTCTTTTAGAAGCTCCATCCATCTCCTCTGTCTCAAGTTTAAATCCCTCTGTTGGAAGATATACTTCAAACTCTTATGGTCGGTGTATATCTCGCACACTACACCATACAGGTAGTGTCTCTAGATTTTTAGTGCAAAGACTACAGCTGCCATTTCCAAATCATGGGTGGGGTAGTTCTGCTCATGCCTCTTCAGCTGCCTTGAAGCATAAGCCACTACTTTTCCATTCTGCATCAAAACACACCCTAAACCAACTCTGGAGGCATCACAATACACGGTATATCCTTCACCACTCATCGGTAGTGTCAACACCGGGGCGGTGGTTAGACACCCCTTAAGCTTCTGGAAACTCTCCTCACAATCATCTGTCCAAATGAATGGAACACTCTTCTGAGTTAACTTAGTTAGGGGAGCCGCTATCCTGAAAAAATCTTGCACAAAACGCCTACAATAGCCAGCTATACCCAGAAAATTTCGCACCTCAGTGACTGTTGTAGGCCTAAGCCAATCAGTTACAGCTTCAATTTTCTTGGGATCCACTTGAATACCTTCACTAGAAACCACGTGTCCCAAGAATGAGATACTTTATAGCCAAAATTCACATTTTGAAAATTTGGCATATAGCTGGTGCTCCCTCAAAGTCTGCAACACCATTCTCAAGTGCCACACATGTTCTTCCTCGGTCCGAGAGTATACCAAAATGTCATCTATGAATACATGACAAAACAGTCTAAAAATGGCTTGAACACCCTGTTCATCAAGTCCATGAAGGCTGCTGGTGCATTAGTGAGTCCAAAAGACATCACCAAGAACTCATAATGACCATATCTTATCCTGAATGCCGTTTTGGATACGTCCTCATTCCTGAATCTAGCCCCTTGGAGCTGATCAAACTGATCATCGATCCGAGGAAGTGGATACTTGTTCTTCACAGTCACCTTGTTCAGCTATCTATAGTTAATACACAATCTCAATGACCCATCCTTCTTTCTTACAAATAGAACAGGAGCACCCCAGGGTGAAGTGCTCGGACGTATGAAACCCTTGTCCAAAAGCTCCTGTAGTTGCTCCTTTAGCTCTTTCAATTCTGCTGGTGCCATCCTGTAAGGCGGCATTGATATGAGGTTCGTACCCGGCATAACATCAATGCAGAACTCTATTTCCCTTCCTGGTGACAACCCTGGAAGCTCCTCAGGGAAGACATCCATGAATTCTCTGACAACAGGAACATTTTTCATGTTGACACCTTCTACAGATGTATTTCTCACCAATGCCAAATACCCTTGACATCCAAGCCTCAACATTTTTCTAGCACTAATTGCTGATACCAAATTATATGGAGCCATGCTCCTGTCACCATCAAAACTAAACCCTTCCACACCAAGTATGTGGAAATACACCTTTTTATTCCTGTAGTCTAAAGTGGCATAATGAGTTACCAACCAATCCATCCCCAAGATTACGTTTAAATCCATTACTGGTAGAGGAACCAAGTCTGCTGGAAGAGTCTTTCCATCCACTACTACTAGGCTACCTGGAAAAAACCATATCTACATTTATGTTGTCACTAAGTGGGGTAGCTACCGACAAAGGGCATTCTAAAGTTGTAGGGTTTCTACCCAATCTCATGGCAAACACAGGGGAGACATTTGAGTGCGTAGCACTCGGATCTATCAAAACACGAGCCTCATAGGAACAGACTAGAAGAATACCTACCACAACTGCATTGGAAGCCTGAGCATCCTGGTGGGTCAGGGTGAAAACCCGAGCTTGACCCCTACCCTGAGTGGTAGAACCCTGATACTGACTTCTACCTCCTGATCTACCTCCAAATCCACGTCCCCCTTGTCCTCGGCCCTGTTGGCCACTGAACTGACTGTCTGCCATGCTGGAAGCACCAGGATATAACTTATGAGGAACATTTGCAACAGAATCCTGTGACCTCATCTGTGGCTCGCTGAATACGGGGCATTCCCTAGCAAAGTGACCTTGTTGGCCGCATCTGAAGCATACTCTTGAACCATCATACAAGGTCCTGAATGTCCTCTTTCACATTGTGCACAAGGTGTAAAGGAGGATCCTGAACCAGACCCAGAACTGCTGTACCCCGAACTATGACCACTGCTGGATTCATACCCTGGCCTGAACCCTCGAGGTTTGTGTCTAAAACCACTCTTCTTATTCCTACTTCTTCCTCTGTAATTACTTTGGCCACCACTATCCGGAGCACCCATGTGGGGAACACCTGAAGAACCCTCTGCTCTATTTTTCTTTGCCCTTCCACTGTCATCTCCGGTGCAGCTAATCTCAATCTGTCTGGCTCGATCAACTACTACATCAAAAGACTGATCAGACATCATGGCCAGGTTTGCATACCTCCTATCAAGCCCCTTTAGAAATCTCTTCACCTTCATGGTTTCTGTAGCTACTGCTGTAGGGGCATACCTGCTCAGTTCTAGAAATTCTGTAGCATATTCATCTACAGACCTGCCATTCTGTCTTAAGGCCTCAAAAGCCCACTGTTTTTTATCTCTGAAACTTTTTGGTACAAACCGGTTGATAAACGGTTCCACAAACTGAGTCCACGATAAACCCTCCATCCGAGGTAATATGTAGTCATTCATCCATTGTCTAGGCATAGGCCCCATAACATGCTGCATACACTCTATAAGTCTTCTGTCAGTCAACTGTAACACTGTTCCTACTTGTCTGCAGGAATCCAAAAACCGATATGTATCGTCTAACACATCATAAGTATCAGGCACCAACTTCTTGAAATTGATTATCTGTTTATAATGTTCCTCTCTCGGTGCGGTGGACTGCTGCTGCTGTGGAGGGTGGACCATATACTGTGCCATCATGTCAATGGTTCTCTGCAACCCAGCTAGAGTAGCTGCCATTGGGTCCATGGGACCCTGTGCCATAAAAGACTGATCCTATACTAGTGGCAACTGCTCTTTTACTTGGGCAGCTCTAGGCCTCCTACCCCACCTCCTCGGGGCAGGCGCCTCATCCTGTGCCGACACCTCGTCAGGCACATCTAGTTCTGGTGCAGTGGCAGCTCTCCTGCTTCTACGCTTTTTCCTGAAATTCAGCAGCATTAGCCCACAAAATTCAAAACAGCATGTTACACAGCTCTATAGACTCATATTTATACATAATTATATGAAGTAGAAACTAGAAGCAAAGATGACAATACAAGACGAATGTGGACCCTATTTTCTGCATGTGACTCCTAGTAGACTCTTCCCAACACTTTAGACAATTTTTCCCTATGAATCTGGAGCCTAAGCTCTGATACCACATTTGTCATGACCCAACCTATGGGCCGGACCGGCACTAGGACCTGGGCCAGCCTAAAGCCCCCGAGGCCCGTAGTAAGCCTAACTATTTATTAACCCAACTCTAAGGCCCATTTGGGCCCAATTTCAAGAAATCAACCGGACAGAGTCTGGCCATAAAATAGACCTTTCAACGGGGAGTTTTTGACTCACCCGACCTGTAAACATAATAAATAATCAATTGGGGATCTAAGCTCACCCTCCACATACTTAAATGTCATAAAAATAAATGGGAGCTCAGCTCCCTCTTCCAACCCATCAAACATGTATAAAATAATAAGTTTACAGGTCCAAAATAAAAATTTATATTACAGACCCAATTCTAACACATGCGAAAATTCTAAGAGTTAACAGGTTTATACAAACATTAATTAACGACCTACGAGGGAGAAAAGCAGGTTAACCTCAAAAATACCCTCCTATGGCCTGGAAAAATATTGAACAGGAGTGAGCGTTCGACTCAGAGAGTAAAATATCAATTTTAACTATAATCTCTATAACTATCTAAAGCTAATGCACCCTGTAGAGTGAAATATAACATCAACAATAATTTCACATCATAATATCAAAAAGGTAATTTGGAGCACTCACACACCCAGTAATATAGGAGCTGATCCCCTATATAGCTCTCTTAAATCCAACCTGTGCCAGCGAAGAACTCAAGCCGGACTTTCGCTTAATAAACCAAATTGGGGTCCGAGCGAAAAACTCAAGCCGTGTCTACCCCGAAGGACCGGGTCCCAGCGAAGATCTCAAGCCATGTCTACCCGTCCTATCCATAGTCAACACCACATCACACGAACGCCAACGCACGCACACTGCTCCAAATTACCACAACAACATTCATGGCACTTTAACAGTTGTGAATGCAACATAAAACGTGCTTAGAGTTTAACTACATAGATACATACATAAAAGTGATGCATGGGCATGCTTAAACGTATAATAATATCGAAATTACAATTAAAATTAATATTTTACTCACAGACTTGACAGCGGTCACTATGGCGGCTGGGCGGAGGAAGAAGGCTGTCTCGGCTCACCTGATAATTTTTTTACAATCATTTAATAAATTTGACTAAATACAAGCTAAGAAAAAACCAAATACGTCCTAAGTCGTGTCGAAAATCCGGCAGAGTCTCCCCCATACCTAGGACCTACCCAACCTGCAAAAGGGCTAAAAACGCACTTCTATATTCACAAATCATACAATCACAACTCAATCACATTACACAGCCCCTCCTGGGCCCATCCAAACAGTCATCAATCACAATATGTAAATTTACAGTTTAGTCATTATAATAAATTATTTTTGCAAAAACTGCCTAAATAAACTCTAAAAATTCTAAAACTTTACCCCGCGGTCCCTAGCAATATTACTAGGCTATGGCAAAAAGAATCATAATTTTCTGAGCTACCACGAATATTTTATGAATTTTTAATCCCATTTAAATACTAGAAAATTATGAAAAAGTAAGGTTCGGGTTTACCTATGCCGATTCTGACTCTGGGGACGCGCTCGGGACGTCTGACAATGGTGGGGTAGCCAAAATCTCGATCCAATTCGGAGACCTTTTCGGTAGCCGGTCTGTCTGGCCGGAAATTCACAGACCTGGACAACTGTCGAATTTCCGCGAATTGAAGATACCTACACGAAGTCCACAACAAGGGGTTAGTATAAAATTTTTATGGAATTTTCTAAGCTCATTTAATGCTCGGAAAAATACTGTGAAGTTCCGTGGGACCCACCGAAAAACGGTGTCAGAAAATTTTGAAATTTATATTTCCGCGAAGCTCTCGACGAGTGGAGCGTTCTGGTACTCTCGGTTTTCTCGTGGGGTTCACGGTTTGAGAGAAATCTAGCCTAAAAATCAAAATTGGCTAAAACTTCCCGGACAAAAATTGGACAAATCGCTCGATGGATTTTGGTGTTCTTAGTGTCTATGGAAAGCTCTCGAGGTTTAGATGGGTTTAGACACAAGACCCGGCTCGATTGGTAGCTGGATCGGCCGAATTTTGCCGGGAAGAAGAAGCGTCGTTCGCGCAGGGGTGGCATTCGCGAGCGTTTTCCGGCTGCCTGGAGCGTCGGCCGGCCTTGGGGAGGTAGTGGGGCGGCGCGTCGGCGAGCCGGGGTGGCGGCGGCGCGGCGAGGGGAGGAGGGAGGAGAGAGAAAACAGGAGAGAAAGAGAGAGGAGTCGGGACGCGCGCGGGGAGGAAGAAAAAGGAAGAAGGAGCCGGTCCGATTTGACCGGTCCTACCCAGTCCGGTTCGATTCAGGATACAAAATTTTGAATTTTTACTTTGCCCTGCGACAGAAAATGAGACCCAAAAATTCCGAAAAAATTCTAGAAAACTCAAAAAAATTTGTAAACTCCAAATATATTTTTAGTTTTGCCACGTGGTCTTTAAATTAATTTTTAAAAATCATCAAAGTTTATATTTTCAGAAAATCAAACCTAATTTCTAAAATTTGAAAAAATTTCAAATAATTTCCTAAAATTCAAATAAAATAAAATATCAATATTTACCCAAAAATAATAAATTTAAAAATTAGGGGTATTACAAATTTGTTACTTTATCAATATATCATGGGCTTAATTGTTTTAATTGAAACATAAATTAACCATAAATTAACGGTAGAGACTATTTTATTGACGGATTAAAAACTAAAAAATTAACTTATTTAATTTTGAAAATATAAAAATGAAATTATATATTTTTCTAAATAAAAGAACTAAATTATAAATTATCCTATTAAATAATATAAAGCTATATTGAATAGAAATAAATTGAAACTAATTTTATAATATGTATGAGTAAATTTTTAAATAGTGAAATAATTAAATTTAATAATTTTATAAAATATATTAGATTATTAAAAAATTAACATTCTACGGAAAATAAGTATACAATTTTCTATAAAATAATACAATAAAACATTATTTTAAATTATCAATAATAAGTACATTAATTTTTTTTATTATATTGAGTTCGTAAAAAATATTATTATTATATTGAGTTGTAAAAAATATCTTATACATATTTACTTTTAATATGTCATTATATTTACATTAATTTAATAATATATTTAATTTATAAAAATACAATATTATTTCACATATAATTTATGAGATAAAAGATATAATTTTATAAAATTTATTGTTTCCTGTAATCTATGGTTAAGGACTTAAGGTTATAAAATGAATGATGGAAAATGTTCCACTAACATTGTTATGATCCGTTTGTTTGTCGAAATTATTTTCTTTAAAATGTTTTTTTATTACTTAGCAATTATATTATAAAAAAAAAGTCAATAGAAAATATTTTTTAATTAAAAAATTTATAAAAATTTAGATAACTTAAAAAAAATTCTAAAAAATTAAAAAATAGAATTTTATGTTTATATATGTCAGTTTTCCGAATGAAGCTAATTTTTTAATTCTCCAAAATTTAACTAAGATTTGAGAAATAATTAAACACTATTTTCCTTTAAAACAAAAATTCTGTCTTCCAACTGTTCTACAAATAGAAAATCATAACTTTTTTTTTTTATAATAAAATTACACTATAACCTTTTAATTTATAAAACTGAATAATTATTTTAAAAAATATTTATTTACAATAATAAAAAAATTAATCATATTAATATAAAATAAATTAATAATATATCTTAAAAATTTTTAAAAGTAAAATAAGCTTTTAAATATATATTTTACAATGATTTATTTTTTTTAATTATAAAAGAAATAAAATATTTTATATTTTTTAAATAAAAAATCATTTTTTATCATTTATAAGTGACCACGTTTGCTATTATTAAAAATAAAAAATAAAAAATTATTTTTTATGAGTAAATAGAGCTAAAATCATTTTAAGGAAAACTATCTTTTCTTTAAAGCAAAAAGTTATTTTTATAAATTTTAATAATTTTATTAAAATATGAAAATACTTATATGTGTATATGTGTATGGTATAAATATATTATTAATTTAATATTATAATTAAATAATAAAAAATATTTTTATGAAATACTTTTTCTTAAAAAATAATTTTTGTATAAAAATTTTTTTAAATAAAGAGAGCCTTAATTTTATTAAATATATATAATTAAAAAATACAATAATTATTTTATGGCATTAATAAATTACTTTTTAGTGGAAACTAGTAAATTATTTGAAGTAAAATATTTATTAATCTTTTTTAATATTTATAGAAGATGATATGCATATTAGTTTTACACATAATTCAACTATTTTATTTAAGCTAAAAAAATTTTTATTTTATAATATTTACTATATTTGAACATAATTTCTTAATATTTGTAAATTATTAAAAATTTATTTTTTTAATGACAATATTTACAGACAGAGATAATTATCTATTAAAAAAACACACCGAATCCAAAACAAACACAAAATTTTAAGAAAGTCCAGTCCAGCATGGAGAAGAAAGAGCCCAAAGAGATAGAGAAAATTATTAGAATTAATTAATTTTTCTGAGAAGAAAGAAGGAGTCTGTTTTTCATACGTTTTCGTTCTCATAGTATCCAAAACTAACAGAAATTACGCCTCTCTATCATTCGTGATAAACAAAACCCTAATCTCCCCCTCTCTCGCCCAAATTCTTTCTCCAGAAAATCTCAAACCCTCAACGCATTACAATCTATCCCTTCTCTTTACGTCTCTCATTCTGCGACACTGAAACTCTCCCTCTCTCTCTCGCTCTCTCTATCTCTGTGTCTCTGCTTTGAAACGCATTGTTGGGAATTTGGCAATATTAACACTTCGAGAGCGGTTATTGAAACGGTTACGTTTTGGGCTATAGCTTCCTTTAATCATAGCGCGCTAGGGTTATTTCTCCCTCGCTTTGGCTGTTTTCTCCTCCTCTCCATCTATAGTTTTCCTTTCCATTTTTCAAAAAAATTAAAATTAAATTATTGTTTGTTTCTGTTCTAACCCTAAAACGTTGCAGTAACACAGATACAGGTATGTGTGTGTGACTAGGGTTTCTATTTGTGCACATTATTCCTTTGAATGGGGGTTCTGACTCTGATTATATTTGGTCTCTGAGGTCCTGAAATTATACTGTTTGATGGGTCTGAACTCGTGTTACAGAGTCGTGGGTGTTGTTTCGTTCTCGCTATAAATTTTTTTTGAACCTTAGTATTTCGGCGTTTTGGAAGGTATTCGTTACGGATGAGGGCCTATTGAGCGTGTCTGTTTGTTTTCTGCAAATCCATCTTCAATTGAAATGGAGGTGGAGAGAGATGGAGAGACGTGGAGACAGAGGGGCTTTTGATTATATTCCATTGCGTTTTATGTAAAGTCTCGCATCTTGTTCATGCCATTGCTGTTGTTCTTGGGCTCTCTGGTCTTGTACTAACTTCACAATCTGCTTCTTTCAAATCTTATTCTATTTAAGCCTGATTTTGCCATATAGAGAACAACCAATCTGCCAAACACTTAACAATTTAATTTCTGTTTAGTATTGTTTCTTTTTCAATTTCTGAGTTGAACAATTGGTTGCGAGTGGAGTAAGGTTGGATGTTTTAGTTTTAGTGGAAAGAAGACAGGATTAGGGATAGAAGGTGGTGGGTTTTTTTTTATAGAAAGACTATAATTCTGTTAGGAGAAGAGGGGAGGGGGTGAAAAAGGTGAGAAGTATTACTTTTTCTTTTTTAATCTGATGATGTTCAGTACTGCTTCTTATGGAAAGAAGTGAACCCACATTAGTTCCAGAATGGTTGAGAAGTTCTGGGAGTGTTTCAGGGGGAGGCAGTTCAGCCCACCACACTGCATCTTCTTCTTCCCACTCAGGTATTTTCAATTTCCCCAATTTTTTAATTCCTGTTGTTCTTCAAGTATCTCATATCTTGTTTAATTTTGAGTATGTTTAATCATTTGATTTTATTTTTTTATTTCTAAGTTTGTTATGTATGATAATTGAGCTATTATTGTTAAATAGATGTTTCGTCGTCAGCACATCATGCTAGAAACAGGAATTCTAAGAGCATAAGTGATTTTGATTCCCCGCGATCGGCGTTTCTTGACCGAACATCTTCTTCTAATTCCCGGAGGAGTTCCAGTAATGGGTCTGCAAAGCATGCATACAGTAGTTTTAGTAGAAGTCACCGTGACAAGGATCGAGAAAGAGACAAAGAGAGGTTGAATTTTGGGGACCATTGGGACTGTGATGTTCCTGATCCTTTGGGAAGCATACTGTCAAGTAGAAGTGAGAAGGATACTTTGCGGCGTACCCATTCGATGGTGTCAAGGAAACAGGGTGAGGTATTACCTCGAAGATTTACAGGGGACTTAAAAAATGGGAGTAACAGCAATCATGTGAATGGCAATGGTTTGATTTCTGGGATCAGTGTCGGTAGCAGCATTCAGAAGACAGTGTTTGAAAAGGATTTTCCCTCACTTGGGAGTGAAGAGAGACAAGGAGTGCCTGATATAGGAAGGGTTTCATCTCCTGGCTTGAGCACAGCTGTCCAAAGCTTGCCTGTTGGTAGTGCTGCTTTGATTGGTGGGGAAGGATGGACATCAGCTCTGGCTGAGGTGCCCGCTATAATAGGAAATAGTGGCAGTGGTTCCTTATCTGCTGTACAAACTGTTGCTAGTTCAGCACCTGGGACTCCAAGTACAATGGCTGGTCTCAATATGGCTGAAGCACTGACTCAGGCTCCATCAAGAACTCGTGCTGCTCCACAGGTAACTGAGCAGGTAACCTTTGCCTCCTCATAGTTGTATGATATAAATGGCTTTGGTTGGTCTAATGAGAAGTTATCATCAACCTGCAGTTGTCTGTCCAAACTCAAAGGCTTGAGGAATTGGCTATTAAGCAATCGAGGCAATTAATACCAGTAACACCTTCAATGCCTAAGAGTTCGGTAAGAGCAATTTCTTTATGAATTATGAGAATTGGTTTAATAGTTGTGCTCTTAGCTTTTTTTTTAATCTGTTAGACCATTATTAAACACTGATTTATCTGAGATATTATATGAAATGTAATCTACTTTATATCTTTTCTGTTTGCTTGCCTGTTTAACTTTTGATCCTATGAATCTCATTTACTGAGATGTTTTAGAAGCTTACTCTTCTGATTCATTCGATTTCTTTAGGCTAAATTCAAAATCTTAATATTTTAGATGAAAGATTTGAATGATTTATCGTTCATATGTTCTGCTGAGAATTTTAGGTGAACTTTTGCTACTATACTTAATGGTTTAACATGGTGATAAATATCTTACTTCTGCAGATTCATGTGTAGCATGCTTGGCTGTCTCTTTGTGCATTCAGTAGCATTAATAATATTGACGGGGGTTTGCATTGTGAACATGAGATTCTGTTTTTCCAATTTGGAGCTGGGTGGATTCAGATTAAGATGTCTATCCTCTCGTAGATTGTATTAAATGAATATGATAGTATGATGAAAAATGTATGTTGAGCAAGATGGTAGTCCTTGACCTTGACATAGAGTCCAGGAGTTTTCTTGCAATTTTCACTGAGTTTCCATTTAAATTTCTGTGCTTTGGAATGCCTAAATCCAAGTTCATCCTTGTATGTTGAATGTAAAATTGGTTGTAGCTTTGGTTGCTTGTTAGCTTATGTCTTGAGTTATGCCAATATAATATACTGCCAGTTGGGATTTTTAACGAACTAACTAGCTTCCATTCTTCAGGAGACAAGCTGAAATTTTGATTAACAATTTGAATGGGGATAGAGGGCACATTGAGTATTTGCATGCATGACAACCATCTGTCTATCTTGGGGTAATTAATTGTCAATTTTCCTTTTTCCAGGTTCTCAATTCATCCGATAAATCAAAACCCAAAACTGCAGTTAGAGCTGGTGAGATGAACATGACCGCCAAGAGTCTGCAACAACAGCCCTCTTCATTGCACCCTGCCAATCAAGCTGTTCTTGGGGGACATGTCAAAGCTGATGCACTAAAGACATCTCATGGGAAGCTCTTTGTTCTCAAGCCGGGATGGGAAAATGGTGCATCCCCCTCTCCAAAGGATGTTGCTAGTCCTAAAAATAATGTCAGCAGAGGATCAAATAGCCAACTTGCTGTTCCTTCAGTTCCATCTGCACCTTTGAGGAGCCCAAACAATATGAAGCTTTCTTCTGGGGAACGCAAGTCTGCTAACTTGAATTTGATTTCAGGGTTCAATGTGGAAAAGAGACCTTCTATGTCTCAAACCCAGAGCCGAAATGATTTTTTTAACCTCCTGAAAAAGAAAACCTCAACGAACACTTCTGCAGCTCTCCCTGATTCACCCTCTGCTCTTTCATCTCCCACCAGTGAGAAATCCCGTAACGTGAGCAAGGAAGTAGTCAGTGCTCCTGCAAGTCTTCAGGGTATTAAGAATGGTGCTGAGTTGACTAGCAATGGTGGCACATGTGAAGAGATTCAGAGATTTTCTGAGGAAGAAGCTGCATTCCTTCGTTCACTTGGTTGGGAAGAAAATTCTGGGGAGGATGAGGGCCTCACGGAAGAGGAGATCAATGCTTTCTATCAGCAGGTAAACAACTATAGCTTTGTTGCAACTTAATTCTTACTATAGATCTCTAAACTTACTAGTTTCAAATTTATGGTTTATTGAAAATTCACTTTAATTTGGTGTCAGCATACCCAAAGTTTTAGGAAATTAAGAATGTACATTCAGTTTTTTTTTTTTTTTTTCCCTTTCCCCTTGTAGTTTTGTTTTTAATGCACAGTATTGAAGTCAGGATCCAAGTTACAGTGCCTATGCTGGTTGAGTTGTTTGTAGCCAAGTTAATTTAATTGGCTGTAATAGCAGTATAGGATTCTTTCAGCTTTGAAATTACCATAGTCAAAAAGGCTGTATTAGCAAGGTTGTTTTGAGCATTCTATAAATGCAGTTGCACTTATTTTGTTTGCGTCATTTTCTTTTGCAGTGCATGAAATTGCAGCCGTCCTTTAAACTCTGCCCAGGTATGCAGCAAAAGCTGTTTGAATCTCATGCACCTGTTATGGGTGGAGCTTCATCTGAGCTCAGCTCTACTGACTCTGGATCAGAAATTTGATGCTGTTCCCCTGAATACTAGATCCAAGAAATTCCAATTTTTGATGGCAGATGGTTAGTCTTTTTTTTTTTTTTTCCTCTTTTTTCTTTTTTCTTTTGAAGAAAGCTGATGAGTTGAATGTGAAAGGAAGGGTGGATATTTGGTGAAACTCTGCATTTTGCAAATAGTGCAATAAGTCACAGGTGCCTCAATCCTGCCTTCCCAATTGAGGGGAATTTTCAAAGGTGTCAAGATTGGTTTTGGGAGAGGGTAGGATAGGAACTATTTTGTATGAAATGGAAGATGCTGGAGAAATTGCATCTTTTGGGGGTATTTTGGTTTTTTCTTTCTTTTCAAGAGGGTTTGATTCTACAAAGAAAAAAAAAAGGCTTATGGTGTTTTTTTTTTTTGTCAATTTTACGGAAAAAAGGAAATCAAAAAGTTTCATTTTTAGTCTAGCTCATGTTGATGGAATTATTTCTCGAGTTCTCCCTTGGGCCTCTGTCTCCCTAAGCATTATAGAATAGAAGAAAATAGTGGTCTTTATTGTTGTGCTTTTGATCTCAACTAATTTAAGTGTGAAACCCCTTACCTGTAACAGCTAGGAGGTGTGCCATTGGTTGGTTCGGTTTTAAATAGGTTTCAATCTGAAAAAACAGATTGTAGATTTTGAATGCTCGAATTAAACTGAACTGAATGAAATTGGTTGGTTTGGTTTATCTATTCTTCCAAATCTCAGCCAATGTCTATTGATTTCAAAGCAAACAAAACAGATTATCTCTAGTAACAGATTATTCAAACAGATTTCAAGTAAACAAAATTAGCAATCAAATACAACCAACAATTCTTCTTATTTTCAAATTGAATGAGAAACAGTAAAACATAGAATTGAAAACAAAACAAACCGAATTGAAAACTGGAAATAAAATGAGAAACAATAAAACTTGGGGAATCTTCTCTCCTTTCGATTCGCTCTATTCCAGATACAAGGGAGGCTGCCGTTGGTTGAGATTTGTTGCCTAGAGTTAGAAGGATGTAAGTAAAACGGCACATGTTTGGAGGTTTAACCGTCGTTGGGAAACAATGGATATTCTTCGCGGATATATGGATTTCTCTGTGTACGTTGGTATGTCGAGAGAGGCGCATGGGTTTTGACTCTGAGAAGTGGGGAAGAATGCGTGAGATCGAGGCTATGACTGCAACCTGCGACAGGTGAGTGAAGGGAAACATCAGAGAAGGGTGAGGGAGTGCAATAAGTGAAGAAAAAAAAGGGGCTATAAACACGATGTTGTATAGTTGAAAACTAGAATTTTTTATTAAATTAACTGAATTGAAGAATAAAATTGGACCAATCAATTAAAAAATAAAATAAAATTGATTTGATTTGATTTTTTAATTAAAACATAAATATGTTGATTCCTAGTAACAGCTAGTAAAATGTAGAGATTCGTCATAAGATCAGACAAGAGGATTAGTACTAAATTGCCAATGCCAAAATTTAATTAGTAATTGATATATTATTAAAGTTATGGTGAATCTTATTATAAAATATAATGAATACCATTATAGAACATGATTTTTTAAATTTTGATGGGTTGCTTGTATAAATCCTGATAAAGTGGGTGTATTATGTCTTATGACATGCCATTTTTCACCTTTTTTTTTTTGTTATGTTTTTCTTTTTAAATAAATATGCGCTATTGAGATAGATTATAAATTTGATTTAATAGGATGGTACCATCTTAATATTTTAGCAATGCATGTCCATAAGTTCACTTAGGTTCTTAATATATTGTACAGCATGACCTAAGGACCTAATAATTACAATGACTAAAGGCATATATTATGATAAATTCATATTCCAATCTTTACTCCTCTAATTCTCTTAAAAAAAAAAAAAAAAAAAAAAAGAAACTTTACTGGCACTCGCTATATTTGGATGTTCCTAGATCGCACAGAATTACACCATGAGAACAACTCTTATTTTTGCCGACTTTGGGAGGTTGGTGAGCTCTCAGTGTGCAGCCGTTACAAAAATTAAATTGCACAATATATGCTATATCTTCAAGATTAAAGGCAAGCCTATGAGGCCACGATTAACACTGAAATTAAAAAAAGAAAAAGGATAACTAGCTAGATAGAATAGTGAAAATTGCTCCCATCTAAAACTGACGATATTTCAGTCCCAACCTCCCCTTACCACCTGAGTTGGGCCCGGGTGGCCTCACTCGTTGGGATACCCGCCGACTAGCGTTTCCGAGATGGAAGACCTGTTTAATATTATTGTGAAAATTATAATCGAAAAAAAAAATCACTTTTTTAAAGAGTATCAAAAAATAATTTAAAATTAAATTTAATAAATTTTAAATATAAAATCATTAAAATAATAAAATAATTTTTTTAAACTATTTTTTTAACATCTAAAATGATATTTTTATTCAAAAATTAAATTTTAACCTCCAAATGCAATACCAAATAGAATAAAAATACTTTTTATCCTCAAGACTGCTTGACAAAGCCGTTAAGAAAAATAATTTGAAAAAACTTATTTTATTATTTTAGTATTTCTATGATTAAAACTGATCAAATTTAATTTTTAATTATTTTTTAATACTCTCTAACTAATATATTTAAAAAAATAATTTTCTCAATTGTAGTTTCAACAGCAATATCAAACAAGCCATAAGTTGAAATTTGTAACTCAAAATACGTGGTTCACAAATAGAATTTGCAAGAACTGATAATAATAAGATTAACATATACTCTTGAGAAAATTGGTAAGGATTCGCCTCGCAGCACTATAAAGCATAGAATAAATGATGGGAACTAAACCATAATGATGAATAACCGACTAGATAAACCAGAGCATTAGAATTTGTTGCGAAACCATCACAAATTCCATAAAAGTTGCACGGGTTTACCACTGATGCTCAATATTGTTAGGCAACTCAAGATTGCTAGCACAGCATAAACATGTACACAGGCTGATTTTTTCATCCCATTGATTTAGTAAGTAAATGATACATGCAGTTTCAAGCTCCAAAAGGCATATGTACTGATTCGGCACAACTTATTCTGCGTGCGAAGTCCAATAAATCAGCCCACTGTAGTAAACAAATTTTAGTTAATAAAAAAGGATAGAGATGCCAAGGAAGAGAAAAATATTGGGCAACAATACATAACTCCAAGCAAAACATGTATGATGTAATAGAAATAACTTTACACGTTCGCCCAAGCTTGTCTGTCTTTGTTTCTTCTGTGTGTGCATGCAGGTGTGCAACTATCACTTCCAGCTCAAGTGCAGTTATCAGAGAGAGAGAGAGAGAGAGATTAGGAAAGAATGAAGATGCTTTAACACAAGGCTATCTGAAGATTGTCTAATTCTAATATCAATTTGAATAACTAAGAAGCAGAATTCTTTAGATGCTTTCAGAACATGCAAGTGTTTTTAGACTAAAATAATGTGGTAATATCATGACTTTTATCATATCAATCAATAAAGTATCACCCATGTCAAAAGATATGCAACAGATGAGAGACGCACATGTACAGATCAAGACAATGATTTACCTGATCAACACAAGCACACACTGCAACACACCGGCAGTTCCTGTCCAAACTGAAGGTCCAGTTTTGACAATTGAATCTTGTATTAATAAGCCCACTGATGCTGCTAGAGAAATGAAGGATACAACATATGCAAAGAAAAGCCAAAGCTTCAATCTGTTGCAATTAAGAGATGGAGCAGCAAACGTTAGCTTGAGCAGGCAAGCATAAAGTAAAGCATCTAAATCTTGTAAATCAATTGAACTACAAATCACAGAATCAACAGGCGTGGGAAGGCAAGGTCAATAAAGTAAAGCATCTAAATCTTGTAAATCAATTGAACTACAAATCACAGAATCAAACAGGCGTGGGAAGGCAAGGTCAATGAATTTTCATTATTCAGAAGTATGCACGCATAAACAATCAGCCATATGATGCAACCAACATTCAATCCAATTTCTCGGAACAAATGAATAATCAAAAACATTTTATTAAGCAATATCATGAAAGTTTTCATCTCAGTGCTAAATTTGCCAAATTAAGTCAGTAAAGTTTACAGTAAACCCCAAAAAGGTAAAAACTCAAGCTTCAATTTATTGAGAGTAAAAGTTGAGAAGGGGAAGAACCATTCCTCTTGTTCATGCCATTATAAAGAATTGGAAGATTATCATGTGAACTTAAAATCCTGGAGGCAAATGTAACTGTAAACAAGCCTTTACAGCAGCACGCAAAGGAGTTACAAGATGGGAAATCATTTTTTAACCCTGCATGAAACACGACGGAGAGCCACATTGCAACAGAAAATTAGCCAACTTCAAAAACCCAGTTGAAATGTATTAAAGGAATTTTTAACATACACACAAAGAGGATCATTTTGTGAAACCTAGTTTTGTGCATTGAATAGGTTTTATAAATAGAGAATTCCCATTGGATACGATTTGAAAACATAAGGGGATGATTTGATAGCATAAGGAGTCCACAATTTGAGTCCAATACAATGACAGCATGTGCTCACAAGAGTTGCTTGTCTCAATATCTACAACCAAAATCACAAATTCATATGTCCAAAAAGAAAATGAATAAAGACATATGGAATTGTAAAATTCGTGAGCAGAAAGAGAAGTATCAATTTTTCTGATAAAGAAATATGACCAAACTCATAACTACCAATTTCTAAAAGTCAATAGAGATAAGCACCAAAAAGGACAATGGGTGTCAGGCCTACAAGAAATTTAATATTTTATTGACATATATCTAGCAGAAAAGGCTTAAGAATCTATAGCCAGCTCTAATTGCCTTTAAAAATGACAAACTTGGGAAACTCAAACAACACTTCTTCTTAATCTATTAAATCCTATCAAGTATAACGTGATTTGCATCAGAAAACTAATGCCCTACAGTCCCAACTCTAAAGGCACATGTTAGGGAGATTCTCAATTGGGATTAGAGCAACTCCCTGGCTTCAGGGGAGTGAAGGGCTAAGACTTGCCTACCTTGCACCATCATTACCATGTTAGCAGGCAAACATATCATGGTAAAACTTGTAAGACTTAAATACGGATTAAGGGAAGCAGGGATGCGACCCATTCTATATGCCCCAACCATCTCACTGCAGGTGTCATCAAATCTACCCTATACAGGCGTTGAAAAGGTGGGCCTGGTCTATGTTAGACATTTTTGGACCTCAGCACCAAAATAAATACAAATATATGTAAGTACTGAAATTGGGCAGGCCAGGTAAGGGCAGACCCTATACAAACTTAAATCCAAAGCCAGCCTACGTTTGAGGTGGACCTCAGCCGAATAAGGCCTATGGACAAAAACCCCTTGGCTAAGCTCAGCATTTTTTGGCTGGCAGGTCCCCATTTTCGTAAGAAGGCCTACTTATCAGTACGTAAACACATTAACAGAATGCTGTATGTTGAAAGGTTCAGAAAAGATATTCTGCAGAATAAAATTTTTATCATTGCTTTTTTTTTTTTTTTTCCCCTTGTGTCTATCCCTTTAACTCTGCCTAAATGGTTTGCGCTTAGCTGGGCCCAAATCCGGATAAAGGAGGAGGGTTGCAGTAGGTGACAACCAGCATAAAAATTTCGTCACACTTTATTATATGAATCCGTAACGAGAGTATTAGAGAAAAGGTAGGAGTGGTGCCAATTGAGGATAAGTTGAGAGAAGGGAGATTGATGTGGTTTAGTCATGTGAAGCCTAGACATACGGAAACTCCAGTCAGACAAGTAGAGAGCATTAGGTTAGAGGATAGAAAGAAAAAAAGGGGTGGACCTAAATTGACTTGGAGAAGAGTAGTATAACATGACCTAGAAGCTTTACACATTTCTGAGGATTTAACCTAAAATCGTTTAGAGTAGAGAAAGTGAATCCATATAGTCGACCCCAAATTTTTGAAATAAAAGTTTAGTTGAGTTTAATTGAGTTGTGTCTATCACTTTCATAGAACACATTGCCCCAAAAGAGGATCAGTTCTTCATTCTCAAAGGATCAATTCTGCCAGTCATTCCAATATATATGGAACCATATTTTAACACTTCCAAATCATTTCAAAATATTCTATTAACCAGATTCAATTATTCTCCTCCGGTATTTTACAACTCAAATTTGCAGTATATTACAAGTCAAAATAAATGGGCTTCATAAAAAAAAAACCTCCAAAATGATGAACCAAGTGAAAAATTGAACTGATTAGAAGCAGCCCAACACTCTAATAGTATGTACGACTACTCCTTATCTCTCATGTATGCTTTAGTACAAAATCCAACTCTTCCTACACTATGCATTTTAAAGACAATTAATTGACTATGTTTAATACATATTAAAAAGTGCATTTAAGGATAAATCTGCATCTTGAAACACTTCCAAACCCAACCATGGTCAAATGCCCATGGGGTGGAGGTGAGTTGGCGCAGGAGCTAGAACAACTAAACTAATCCTAACCCAAACTAGTTGGGATCCGCTATATGGATCATTTTCGCCATTTAGCTTTATTGAGACTAGTTCTGCATCAATATCATTAGATTTTCTACATTGAACATGACCAAACCATCTTAATTAACACTCTCTTATTTTATACTTTTAAACATGACCAAACCATCCGGGAGAAAAAGGCTGCACACATATAATATACAGTCACTCTAAAAATAAGTTATCTACAACCTTCATATTGCAACTGATCAACAAATGGAAACTCAACCTGGCTATATACCCTGATCCAGACTTACAATCCATCTCAACTCAACATATCTGGAATCCTGAAGGTTGAATGCTTGAATCCTTCCATATATGTTAAATTGAATTGCACTAGGCACACTAATCCATCAAACAGGTCATTTACAAAGACATATGACACAAGGCTCAATCTACCCTCAGAATGTTTACATGGTGATCTTCATCTTTTACTCTCTAATTTCAAAATTTGAACATTGTAGCATCAACATCAAGGAACAAAATCATCGTCATCAGCACACATACTTGCAACTACAACCTTGTTTGGTTTAAAATACTCTACTTCCTGGAAAGTATATTTCTTGAGAAATACACTTGTAGGGAACTTACTTCCTGGGAAGTATAATATAAACGTGTTTGATAAACAAATTAACTTCTCATAAAGTAGTTTGCTTTTAAATTGTAAAAAGCAACAATACCCATAAAATAATTCAAAGTATTACAAATTAAATGACAAATTGGTAAATTCATTATACTTAACTAGGTGCAACTTACTAAGTTTTACCTAGGTAAGCTACTTCCCTTGCACAAGGGAAGTAGAGTGCTTTCCTTATTAGGAAGTTGGTTTGATAATGCAAAGCAAACAAGATTATATTCTGCACAAGTTCTAATTCCTTAATCTACTTAAAGGCCTATATTTATTGGTACAAATTTCAAATTACTAGACACTACTTCAAATTTTCAACATGGCCTATGTGACTCATCAGATGATCTTCATTCAGTGTAGTGCTATTCAAACAAAATCCATTACAATCTAAGCTATCATAGTCGGTTTCAGTGAGAAAAGGGGGCAATAACAATGGCACATAAAAACATATTTGTGATTAAAAAAAAAGCAAAATTCAACAATTGAGACAAAATCTACCAGACCAAGAGAGAACAAAAAACTTAGAATTAAACAGAATAAGCAATCGAGATAAGAAGTATGTGATATTGCTGACCTCCACTCGCCTTCTTCATATGGAGAATAATCAATATCTTCTTTCCTAACGCAATTAAACATTAGAGCAGCAATAGATGCAAAAATGCCTGCAATAAAAAACATAATCAAAACCCTAAAACCAATAAAAAAAGCATAAACACGAATGAGAAAAGGTTAAGTATAAGAGCCAGAGCAAAAGAGGAGACCTGGGAGGTAATGAACAAAAGAGACTTTGACGGAACTGCAAACGACGGCGTCAATCCAGAACCACCAGCCAGCGCCGAACACGGCGCCTGCGACTCCGGGCCCGAAGATCGCCCAAACCTCCATTAAATCCATGAGTCTATCTCCCTGAAGCTTGTACCTCCTTTTTTCTTCTGTTTATTAACAAAATAATTAGAGAATGGGCGTGGATGAAAGTTGCAGCTAAATTGAGCTGTGTATGGATCGCCTTCGTCCTGCAACTGCAGCTTCCTCCCTTCGAGTCTACACTTTACTTTTTGTTTTGTTCTTTTCCTTTCTAGAAGTAATTAAAATTTAGAAAATTATTATTTAATTTTTATATTTTAATTATATTAATTATTTAATATATATATATTTTAAAAAATATATTATTTAATTTTTTTATTTTTTTTAATAAATTGTTTAATAATACTAAATTTTTTATTATTTATATTATTTAAAATTATTATTTAATTTTTATATTTTAAAAAAATTAATTAATTAACTCTATATTTTAAAAATATTATTTTTTTAATTTTTATATTTTAATAAAATTAATTAATTAATATTTATATTTAAAAAAAATTATATTAATTAATTATATAATTTAATTCTATTGATTATTTAACCACATAATTATATTTTATATTTGAATTACTCTCATCCTCTTCTCATATTCTCTGTCTATGCATGTTTCTCCTCATATCCACTCACACTGTTTTCTCCTTTCTTTACTTCTTTATGTTTTTTTCCTCTTCACCCGTTTCCCTTCATACATTCTTTGTTTACAAAAAGTTAATAACTTTTCTTAAATTTCTAAATAACCAATAAAAATTATTTTTTAATAAAAAAATATAAAAATAATATCTAAATAATTAAAAATAAAAAAAATATAAATTTAAATTTAATCTCACATAACAAAATTTATATTTTTATCCAACTATATATTTTTTAAAATATTATATTTTCTAAATATAGATATTAACTAATTAATTTCACTAAAATTGAGATACTAAATAGTAGTTTGATCAGTATTAACTAATAAAAATTGACGAAATGACTAAATAGTTTAATAAAAGTAAAATACACGAACTAAATAGTATTTTTTTTTAAATATAAAAATTAAGAAATTAGTTTTATTAAAATACAGAGACTAAATAATAAGTGAATTAGCGAAAACATGAAAATTGGTGCATTGGAGCATTAAATTTTAAAATTTTTCTTGTAGGATTTTATGCATCATGCCACATCTCTTATGTGCCTAATTAATTTCAATGCTCAATATTATATTAAAACACTTTTAATATGTATTAGGATCTTCATTTGCCATTTAAGATTGTGAATTAACAAATTAATTCAATTAAACCCTAGTTTGAAAGAAGAGTTTGAGCACTAACCTCTTTGATGTACTATGAATGTAATTGACACCTTTTAGAAGCACCTAGGACCCCAGTTGTTATCTCTCTAGCTTATCCACACAAAGATCACCAATGGGTAGCCCCAAATTTTGCTTCTTAAGCTTTGCCAACTAATTATAATTTGGGGTTTTGCTTTTAGAGAGGTTATATGTATGTATAGGACACTATAAACAATTCCTAGCAATTTTAATTCAAAGGAAATGGATGATTTCTCTTTGAATTATTGAGAAATTGAGAGGAGAGGAAGAAAGCAATGTGTCGCCACACTTGTGAGGCAAGAGAGCGTTTTTTGTTTCTTTTTTTTTTTCTATTTTATAATTAGGTCAAATAATCACTTAAACCCTATGCCATATGTCACCACCACATTGCATCTTATTTTTAATTGACTTAATCACATTAAGCCAAGTGTCAAAGCTATACTTAATCTTTACTTTGATCACCTTGCATGATAGGAAGACAAATGGCAAACTTATATGATGCTATGTGTCACCATCTCATGGTGCCACATGTTACCATCTCATGGTGCCACATGTCACCATGTGAAATGACCAAATTACCCTTATATTTTAATTTTGAGTTCTCAACCCAAAATAATTATTTCTCCTCTTCTAAACAATTTATATTAAATATAAATTAATTAATTAATCTCCATTAATTAATTTCTCACAATTAAATTCATATTTAAACACTTTAAATATAAATTTAACTTATACTATACATTCAATAACCTATATTTAGTTTCAAGCCATGCTAGGGACTTTACAATCTTATTGCAAACCAAACCTAATTAATTAATTAATTAAACTCTTTAATTAATCAATTAAATCATATTTTACTTGGTGATTAACTTGTATATATGTGTGACTTACTAGACTCATCACTAATTGGCAATGAGATATGATATTAACTCTTAATATCATCAGGACTCTTTCTTACCATAAATGATTTCTCTAAATCATTTTAGGCATCTCATAGACCATGGTTAACACCTAGCATAGCGTGCCATGGCCACCCAATTAGTAATAAGGAATACCTTAAATGAACCTTTAATCACATGTTACCATGCACTAGAATATCTCTGTTACAAAATCCTAATTCGAGCTGGAGTCATGGTTAATGTCAAACCCCATTTGCTATGAACATTATGTTCTCTTTTAATTTCAGTTCTTAATTAATTAGATTTTCTTATTAGAAACTCTTTTCTGACTAAATCTGTCTGTCCTGGCCAGGAACTTGAAACATCAAGAACAATTAAATGAATATAAGATTTTATCCCTATTTACTTAGGGTAACAGATTCCATATTGACAAGCACATAGAGTTTACTCTTGTCATAAGCATTACTGGTTCGGCCTACTTATCATGTATAAGTGCCTACCATGTTTGTTATGTGGCATGAGACTCACCACTTCATCTTATTTATATCTCATATAAATACCTTGGGAACAAACATGATTACAATCTTTCTGGATAAGTCATGTCCTATGTGAAGTATCCTCGATTGTGAACCTATTTATGATACTTTGTGTTAGAAATACTATCACTCATATTCTTAACAACTTAAGAATATAATTTCTAATAAAATATCAATTGACATTTTCTATTACACATAAATATATTATGTAAATAGAAAAGTGAGATTGCCTATTATTAATAAAATATGCACAAGATACATACTAAGTGATATGCTCTAGGGCATACTACTTATAACAATCTCCCATTAGCACTAGAGCCATTCATTACAATGTCTTAGACCCATCTTCTCAAGATATTGGTCTAACTGAGTTTGTGACATAGGCTTTGTGAATGGATTAGCTGGATTTTTAGCTGATGCTATTTTCTGCATGGCTATATCGGCTTGCCTAACTATCTCTCTGATAATGTGGTAGCGCCTTTCTATGTGTTTGAATTTCTGGTGAGACAGGGATTCCTTGGCTTGTATGACCTCTCCATTGTTGTCACAGTATAGAAGAACTGCTAACTTTTAATGGAAGAAACTACTGTAAGTTCTGTCACGAACTTCTTTATCCAAACAGCCTCTTTTGCAGCATCTGATGCAGCAATATACTCGGCCTCTATAGTGGAATCAATAGTTGTACTATGTTTGGAACTCTTCCAACTAACTGCACATCCATTACAAATGAACACAAACCCAGAGGTAGACTTTCTATCATCGATATCTAATTGAAAATTAGAATCAGTATAACCATCCAATTACAAGTCACCACCTCCATAAATTAAGAATAAATTCTTAGTTCTTTTCAAGTACTTAAGGATATTCTTGACAGCTATCCAGTGTTTCAAACTTGGATTGGATTGAAACCTGCTAGTCAAACTAACAGCATATGCGATATCCAGCCTAGTACACATCATTGCTTACATTAAACTTCCAATAACCGAAGCATATGGAATCTTGGTCATTTTATCTCTTTCTTCTGGTGTATTTGGAGACATCTCTTTAGAAAGGTGGATACCATGTCTCACTGGTAACAATCCTCTCTTGGACTCAAGTATGTTAAACCTCTTTAACACCTTTTTCTAAGTATAGACTTTGGGATAAACTAATTATTCTTTTCACTCTATCTCTATAGATGCGAATTCCAAGAATATAGGTTACCTCATGGAGAATGTATTTGATAACCATACCTTGACAGTTGTCAACATACCTATGTCATTACCTATCAACAGAATGTCATCCACATATAAGACAAGAAAAGTGACAGCACTATCACTAACCTTCTTATATACACATAGTTCATCCACATTTTTTATAAAACCAAATGACTTAATGGCTTTATCAAAATGGATGTTTCAACTCCTCGAAGATTGTTTCAACCCATAAATGGATCGCTTTAGCTTGCATACCTTGGAACCATCTTGGGATTCAAAACCCCTAGGTTGTTCCATGAAAATGTTTTCATCAATGTATCCATTAAGAAAAGCTGTTTTGACATCTATCTGCCAAATCTCATAATCATAGTATGCAGCTATTGCTAATAGAATCCTAATTGATTTAAGCATGGCAATAGGCAAGGAATCGACTATGGCGAGAAAGTCTCCTCATAGTCGATTCCTTGCCTTTGGTGAAACCCTTTCGCTACTAACCTTGCTTTATAGGTCTCTACATTTCCATCAGAACTGTCACACCTTACTCCTCTGTAAGGCATAACATGATCCTGTAGTATACCTAATAAATTACCGAACTTCACCTACCGATAACCCATTAAATACACTACAATGGATTTTAAAATAATTTTCTTACTTTTTAAAGGTGGTGAACATTTCTAGCAGGTATTAAAAACGTTTAATCGAAGTTTTAGAGTTAGGTAAAATTTTTGACTATTTTTATTTTTGCGCAAATTTTGTAAAAATTTTGGCAAAGTGCCGGCTGTAATTGAGAAAAACCAAAATTTTTGACCTGTAGAAAAGAACTTCCTATAATTCACTTCATCAAAATCAACCACCATCACAACTAAAATCAACACAATTTTTCTCAAACTCCACATTTCAAGTCAATTCTCAACTCAATTATGTTCAAAACTAATAACTAAAGAATTTTATTCACATTCCATTAAAGACAGATTGATTTACATTCATCGATCTAAATTTACATCAGGAAATCCAAAATAATATTAATACAAGTTCTGTGCAACAGCTCAAGACCAATTTACAGAGTGTACATACGGTCACATACATCAAAATAAATATATACAATAAGGGTATAATGTAATACTCGACAAAAGATCTAAAGGTAGTACTATAATCTTCAGCAGCTCACTCGGCTACTTTACTAGTCTCTCTACTTGTGACAATAATAAAAAGTCATCGCTGAGTACAATGACTCAGTGGTGCACAACATACTAAAAATATTAATTTACGCATAATTTAAATCACAATTATTCTAAATATGGTACTGAAAATGGTAAACAGATATAAGTCACAATTTAAAATTTTAGTCAAATAATTTTTCACTTTAAAAGTAACAAAACAAATTTTTATAAAAACACATAGTCATATCATGCTATCAATATATTGTTCATCTCAATAACCAGAGGCTTATGAGGAATACCAAGGCTAGCTAGCTCAAATCTATGGGTACCCATTCAGATTTTTTCATCTACTGGCACACACTTCAGCACTTCAGCTAAAGAGGGAATATAAAACTAATTCCTCCCACTAGTCAAGCTAGTGAGGCATTTAGATATTTGGTCATGACACTGCGGTTTCAAACTATTTAAACAATTTTCTAAACATTAAAAATTGCCAATCATACACATACAATTTATTTTTCCAACAATTTAAGTTAAAAGCATATTGTTCCTTTCAATCACAATTTTCAATACAAATAAGTCACAATTTAATTGTCACAATCCATTTCACACAATTTGCAAAAGAAATTTAAAGACATTTTTTATGTTGTGCACAAACCTCGTGCGAGTAGCCTCTAGGCCTTGACTCGATGTTTCCTTTCCTTTATCCGTATTCTTTTCAACTGAAATACACAATTTGTAGTGTTTCAGTATCATAACTTATAATAAATCCAATAATAAATTTATGTTTACTTAATTCAAATCTTAATATACTTAAAATCATGTTCTTAAAAATTTGCATTTTGGAGTTACTATTCATGGTACTATTCAAGTCAAAATGTTGACTTTCTCATGCTTAATAGGTATGTGAATTCCAATTACACCCACATACCACATTTTAGGTACCTAATTTGTTGGTTTTGGTTGCCCTTTCAGTTTTTAGATCTCCTAATGACAATTTCAAATTTTTCAGTTATTGTGCCCTGTTTCACACTGTTCTATTGATCTGATTACTGTGAGAATTTGGCTAAGTGTCTTCATCAAAGTTGTTCCTTATTATCTTATCTTTAATTCTCTTTTTGAATTACTCCATTTGGAGTTTTTTAGCCCAAGATATGGTCATTTTTCTAAGGCTGGCCGGATTGGTTTTTAACCCAGAATTATGTGCTTGTTTAGGTTCTGGCAGTTTTGGACAACTAAATTTGGGTGGCAAAATGACTTGGTTATAGGAAGAATTTGGATTGGTGTTCTTCATGAAAGTTGTAGTGCTATGTCATACCTTTCAAATGCTACAAAAATCAGATCATTTGGACCTGTCTAGCTCAAGTTATGGCGAAATAAATAAACACTGTTTATTTGGTCATTTTGGTACAGTGGCAGTGCATAATATTCGGGTGTGACCTAATTGTTTACTATCTAAATGTCATTTTCTGGGTATGGTTTCTAAATAAAAAATGTGTCATTATGTGTCTATTTTCATTCTCAACTAGCCTCACACCAATTGGGTTGGTAAAATTTTAGTTTGGTCCCTCAAAGGGAATTAGGTCAAACAGTCAGATTAGGACCCCTAAGCAATCTGAATTGCTTTTCAATTCTACCAATTCCAACACATCACAAATGGTCCCAATTGACCATTTCTAACCTCAATTAAGGTCATTTTTCATTCACTTAATGAAATCAAAGTATATATCCTTAATCTACATACTTAATTACACTTCTACATCACTTAAACTTCATCAAACTCAAACAATTTCAGTTCCCCTATAAGCTGGCCGAATTCCACATGTAACCCACACACTTGACTTGTTTCATTTCTTTCATCAATTCTAAGTTTATTTCACATACATAAGCATAAAGTTAAAGAGGAATTGAAGAGTTAGAACACTAACCTTGACTTTGAATTTCAATCTTCCAATTCTCTCCAATTTATTTCAAATTTTCTTTATCAATCTTCTTTAAAAGTAGAAATAGCAAAGTTTATGGGGGATTTTTGGGGAATTTAGGGTTGACTTATGGAATTAAAAGCTTAAGACTAAGCTTTCATGGAGGTTACAAATGGAGGTGGAGGAGGAGTATGGGTTTCGGCCAAAAGTGAAGAAGAAGAAGAAATGAAATTCCTTTTCATTTTTTTTTTAATGTTTTTATGTGTAATTAAAGTTAATTTGACTTGGTCAATTATTGGGGAAATTATAATTACATTTTGACATCATATATGATGTCATTCATGTGAGGTAATAAATCAAATTTTCATTCTTTTTCTTTTTCTTAAATTTTTTCTTGTTTCTTTAATTTAATTCTCGATTCCGAAATTTTTGTTTCTCTAATTTTATTGGACAATTAGGTCAGGAGTCACCTCTAGGGGTGAATTAACCAATTTGCCCCTCTCCGATCTGATCCGGTTTGTAAATAATTCGATATTTCTTTCGGATCTTTAACATAATTATTTGACCTACTTATCAGTTCTTTTCTGTGAATTTCTCTTTTCCACTAGGTTCGCAAAAAGTCCTTAGGACCACAACGTCACATTTTCCTGTTCAAAAGTAGGGTTAGGACTGACCTCGCAGTCATTTCCGGGAAGATCACCCATGGCTCTGACTCCCGGCTCATTTAACCTTTTATGTTCTGTTTTTCTTATTTATACTTAACTATATGGAAATCACTAATTATTTGCATTCAGAGCTTATCTAGGTGTTTTAGATGTGGTTCTAATCCCCTTAATTATCCGGATCGACATCGGTCACTGGAACAGTAAAATATACCAGGCTATGCATATAGGGGTATTACAATTCTCTCCCCATTAAAATAAATTTTATCTCGAAATTTTACCTGGTATTAGTCTCTGAATAGCTATGGGTGCTGTCTCCTCATGTCCTCTTCATGCTCCCAAATAGCCTCCTGACTTGAATGATGGTTCCACAGCACTTTAACCAACGGTATCTGCTTGTTCCTTAGCTGTTTCACCTCATATGCCAGAATTTCAATAAGTTCTTCCTCGTATGTGAGGTCTGGATTCACTTCAATCTCTTCTACTGGTAATACATAAGATGGGTAGGATCTATACCTCCTTAACATGGATACATGGAAGACATTATGTATCTTCTCTAACTCTGGAGGTAGTGCCAAACGATATGTAAAAGGATCCACTCTTTCTAGAATCTCATATGGTCCGATAAAACGAGGACTTAGTTTCCCCTTTCTGTCAAATCTCATAATTTTCTTTCAAGGGGAAAACTTGAGGAATACTTTCTCAGCCACTGCATACTCAATGTCTCGCATCTTCAGATCAATATAGGACTTCTGACAATCTGATGCAGCCTTGAGTCGATCTCTGATCAATCTGATCTTCTCCCCTATCTGTTGAATAATTTCTGGCCCAATCATCTTTCTTTCACCGACTTCATCCCAACACAGGGGAGTTCTGCACTTTCTGCCATACAGAGCTTCATATGGAGGCATCCCAATGCTTGATTGGTAGCTGTTGTTGTAAGCAAACTCAATCAAAGGCAAGTATGTGTCCCAACTACCTTCAAACTTAATTACACAAGCCCGCAACATATCCTACAATATCTGAATTATCCTCCCAGACTGGCCATCTGTCTGTGGGTGGAATGCCATGCTGAAGTTCAATCTAGTTCCTAGGGCTCTCTGAAGACTACCCCAGAATCTAAAAGTGAACCTAGGATCTCTGTCGGATATAATCGATACTGGCACTCCATGTAGTCTCACAATCTCATCTATATACAATTTGGCCAATCTCTCTAAACTATAGTCCATCCAAACTGGCAGAAAATGAGCAGACTTGGTCAATCTGTCAATTATGACCCATATTGCATCATGGTTTTTCTGTGTCCTCGGAAGTCCCATCATAAAATCCATCGTTATTCTTTCCCATTTCCATTCAGGTACTGGTAGTGGATGTAATAAACCAGCTGGTGCTTGATGGTTTGCCTTCACTTGCTGATAAGTTAGTCATTTAGAGACAAAATCAGTTACATCTCTTTTCATGCCCATCCACCAGTAATGCTCTTTCAGCCCTCTGTATATTTAGTGCCACCAGGGTGCATAGAAAAAGGAGACTCATGTACTTCCTTCATAATGATCTGTCTCAAGTCAACGTCATTAGAAACGCACATTTTGCTTTGGTGTAACAGTAGACCATCATCTCTCACAGAGAATTCGATTTTCTTGCCCTGCTGGACTTTTTTCTGTAGTTTCTAATATCTTTCATCATTCTAAGTAGTCATTCTGATATGATCAATCAACATTGGCTGTACATGCCATGCAACTACTGTCTGTCCCTCATAATTTACTTCTAAGCTGGCTTACAGCGCTTTCAATTCATACACCATGGATAAAGAAGAAACTCTTAAACTTGCCATAGTCTTACGACTTAAGGCATCAGCTACGAAATTAGCTTTCCCTGGTTGATAGTCTATCAGACAATCATAGTCTTTAATCAGTTTTAACCATCTCCTCTATCTCAAATTCAACTCTTTCTGAGTGCCCAGATACTTCAAACTCTTATGATCTGTGTAAATGTAACACTTCTCCCCATACAAATAGTGTCTCCAGATCTTAAGAGCAAATACAATAGCTGCAAGCTTCAAGTCATGTGTCGGATAATTCCTCTCATGTGGTTTCAGCTGGTGTGATGCATATGCAATAGCATTTTGGTCTTATATCAGTACACAGCCTAACCCATTGTGAGAAGCATCACTGTAAACTGTGTATTCTTTACCTGGGATAGGTAAAGTCAGGATTGGAGCTTCAGTCAAACATCTCTTCAGTTTATCAAAACTTTGCCGGCATTTATTCGTCCACTAAAATTTCACATCTTTTCGAAGCAGCTTGGTCAATGGAGAAACTAACATAGAAAATCCCTTCACAAATCGATGGTAGTATCTAGCTAAACCCAGAAAACTACGAATTTCTGTGACATTCCTAGGTGGCTTCCAATTAAGGATAGCTTCTATCTTACTGGGATCTACCTTAATGCCTTCTGCCAATACTATGTGCCCCAAGATAGATATTTGCTTCAACCAAAATTCACACTTTGATAATTTTGCATATAGTTGTTTCTCCCTCAAAGTCTGTAGTATAATCTGCAGATGTCTATCATGCTCCTCTGCACTCCTCGAGTAGACTAATATATCATCAATAAATACCATCACAAACTGATCAAGGTATGGTCTAAAAATAGTATTCATCAGATCCATAAAAGCAGCCGGAGCATTAGTTAATCCAAATGGCATGACCAGGAACTCATAATGGCCATATCGAGTTCTAAAGGCAGTTTTAGGGATACTCTGCTCTTGCACCTTCAGCTGATAATAACCCAATCTCAGGTCAATTTTGAAGAACACAGCTGCACCCCTTAACTAATTAAATAAGTCATCAATGCGGGGCAATGGATATCTATTCTTTATTATCACCTTATTCAACCGCCGATAATCAATACATAAGTGAAGAGTGTCATCTTTCTTCTTAAAAAACAACACTGGCGCTCCCCAAGGTGATACACTAGGGCGGACAAAGCCCTTGTCAAGCAACTCTTGCAACTGCACCTTCAACTCTTTCAATTCTGCTAGTGCCATTCTATAAGGTGTTATGGAGATTGGGTCCACACCAGGCATAACATCAATCTCAAACTGTACCTCTCTTTCTGGAGGTAATCCTGGCAACTCATCAGGGAACACATCCGAAAAGTCACATACTGTAGGGATGTCCCTCAATGCTGGACTTCCCACTTGGGTGTCTATCACATGTGCCAAGTATGCTGCACATCCCTTTTTGATCATCTTCCTAGCTAGTGCAGCCAAAATGATGTTTGATGGCAATAACTGCTTCTTCCCATGTATTACCACATCACCGTACAGAGGGAGACCAAAAGTGATCTTCAGTCTATAGTTAATCATGGCGTGATGCATGGCTAACCAATCCATACCCAAGATGATGTCATAATCTCTAAAGGGCATTTCAATCAAATCTGATAAAAAAACATGTCCTTGGATCACCAAAGGACAATCTTTATACATTATGTTGACCCTGACCTCTTATCCTAACGGACTAGTTACTAGCACCTCAAAATCCATTTTGACACACGGAATAGCAAGGGAACTAACGATACTAGCACTAACATAGGAGTGGGTAGAACCCAGATCAAACAATACAAATACTTCTTGTTCAGAGATAGAGAATGTATCGGTCACAATGTCAGGAGTTTCAGCTTCTTCTCGCTGTCTCATCGTGTAGAATCTAGCCAGAGCACTACCTTGTTCTGACTGGTTTACTGTACCCTGGCTGACTGAGGTGCTGCCCCGACCTCTACCTCTACCTCTGCTAACTGGTTGTGAACCTCTGGTAGCAGAACTCCGAACAGATCCTTCTACAGTAGTAGGAGGTGGCCTAAATTTACGAGCACTGGTACAATCTTTAGCTAGATGCCCTGTACCCCCGTAGTTAAAACAGGCTTCTGTAGCCCAGTAACATATCCCACCATGGGTCTTGCCACATGTCTCACAAGGGCGGGGAGGATGAGAAGTCCTGGTCGTCTGTTGACCAGACCAAGGGGGTTTCTGCCCAGAAAATCTACCCCTACCAGACCTTCCACCTCTACTTGATCCCCCAAATTTCTTTCTTTTTCCAGTATTGCCATCGAAACTTTGATCCGCTGACTTTCCACTTTTCTCTTTTTCTGATTTCTCTGTCTTCTCTGTTTTCTCTTTCACTGGTGTCGCTTCTGACTCAATTCTTTCTAACTCAAGTGCTTGAGAAATAAGTTCAGAGAAGTTATTATGTCTGAATACAACCACTTGCATCCTCATACTATACTTCAAATTGGTCTCAAACCTCTTACATCTTTCTCTGCTAGTAGGCAGTAGACTCCCTGCATAGTGGCTTAAGTGGGAGAACTCTCTTTCATATTCTGCCATTGATTTGCTTCCTTGTTTCAAGCTTAAAATTTTCTGTAACTTCTGGTCCACATAAGCATCTGGGACATATTTTTGTCTGAACTCTCTGAGGAAGTCATCCTAGGTTAGCACTGGAGGTTCCAACAAGCTATGGGGGATGGTTTTTCACCAATCATACTCATCCCCTTGTAGCAGTGACACTGAATACTCGAATTTCAATTCATTCGTGCAGTGCAGTTTCTTGAATACTCTATCCATTCTCTCTAGCCACTGCTCTGCCTCTAAAGGGTCCACTGTGCCCTTAAACTCTGTAGCCCCGTACTTCAGTAGTTTATCATACTGTCTGGCTGGAGCCTGAGGTTACACCACTGATGTCTGAAGTGGAGCTTCAGCAGTTGGAACATCGCAGCCATCTACTGAGCAAATTATGCAGGAAACTGCGATATTTGTGGGGCTGGTGCCACTGAACCACTGACATTTTGAAGGGCTGGGGCTTCCCCTTATGCCTCAGCCTCTACAAATTGCTTAACTGAGCGGTCCCCTTTTTCTATTTAAATTCAAGATTATTATACCTCCTGAACAAATAACACAAGGAGATTTCCCTTCGTTAGTTTATATTTATAATGTAATGCACTGTATGTATCAAATAAGGACATTGAGCAGTTGTACTTATCAAAGAAAATATACAAATTCACAAGTCAAAATATACATTAAAAATTTGCTTTGATACCACTAAAATGTGTCACACCTTACCCCTCTATAAGGCATAACATGATCCCGTAGTATACCTAATGAATTACCGAACTTCACCTACCGATAACCCATTAAATACACTACAAGGGATTTTAAAATAATTTTCTTACTTTTTGAAGGTGGTGAGCATTTCTAGCATGTATTAAAAACGTTTAATCGAAGTTTAAGAGTTAGGTAAAATTTTTGACCATTTTTATTTTTGCACAAATTTTATAAAAATTTCGGCAGAGTGCTTGTTGTAATTGAGAAAAACAAAAAATTTTGACCTGTAGAAAAACACTTCCTATAATTCACTTCATCAAAATGAACCACCATCACAACTAAAATCAACATATTTTTTCTCAAACTCCACATTTCAAGTCAATTCTCAACCCAATTATGTTCAAAACTAATAACTAAAGAATTTCATTCACATTCCATTAAAGACAAATTGATTTACATTCATCGATCTAAATTTATATCAGGAAATCCAAAATAATATTAATACAAGTTCTGTGTAACTGCTCAAGACCAATTTACAGAGTGTACATACGGTCACATACATCAAAATAAATATGTACAATAAGGGTATAATGTAATACTCGACAAAAGATCTAAAGGTAGTACTATAATCCTCAGCAGCTCACTTGGCTACCTTACTAGTCTCTCTACCTGCGATAGCAATAAAAAGTCATCGCTGAGTATAATGACTCAGTGGTGCACAACATACTAAAAATACTAATTTAGGCATAATTTAAATCACAATTATTCTAAATATGGTACTGAAAATGGTAAACAGATATAAGTCACAATTTAAAATTTTAGTCAAATAATTTTTCACTTTAAAAGTCACAAAACAAATTTTTATAAAAACACATAGTCATATCATGCCATCAATATATTATTCATCTCAATAGTCAGAGGCTTACGAGGAATACCAAGGCTAGTTAGCTCAAATCTATGGGTACCCATTAAGATTTCTTCATCTACTGGCACACATCTTAGCACTTCAGCCAGAGAGGGAATACAAAACTAATTCCTCCCACTAGTCAAGCTAGCGAGGCATTCAGATATTTGGTCATGACACTATAGTTTCAAACTATTTAAACAATTTTCTAAACATTAAAAATTGCCAATCATACACATACAATTTATTTTTCCAACAATTTAAGTTAAAAGCATATTGTTCCTTTAAATCACAATTTTCAATACAAATAAGTCACAATTTAATTGTCACAATCCATTTCACACAATTTGCAAAAGAAATTTAAAGAGATTTTTTATGTTGTGCGCAAACCTCGTGCGAGTAGCCTCTAGGCCTTGACTCGATGTTTCCTTTCCTTTCTCCATATTCTTTTCAATTGAAACACACAATTTGTAATGTTTCAGTATCATAACTTATAATAAATTCAATAATAAATTTATGTCTACTTAATTCAAATAATAATAAACTTAAAATCATGTTCTTAAAAATTTACATTTTGGGGTTACTATTTATGATACTATTCAAGTCAAAATGCTGACATTCTCATGCTTAATAGGTCTGTGAATTCGAATTACACCCACATACCACATTTTGGGTACCTAATTTGTTGGTTTTGGTTGCCTCTTCAATTTCTAGGTCTCCTAATGACAATTTCAAATTTTTCAGTTTGTGTGTCCTGTTTTGCACTATTCCATTGGTCTGATTACTGTAAGAATTAGGCTAAGTATCCTTCATCAAAGTTGTTTCTTATTGTCTTATCTTTAATTTCCTTTTTGAATCACTCCATTTAGAGTTTTGTAGCCCAAGATATGGTCATTTTTCTAAGGCTGGCCGGATTAGTTTTTAACCCATAATTCTGGGCTTGTTTAGGTTCTGGCAGCTTTGGGCAACTAACTTTGGGTGGCAAAATGACTTGGTTATGGGCAGAATTTAGGTTGGTGTTCTTCGTAAAAGTTGTAGTGCTATGTCATACCTTTCCAATTCCAGAAAAATCAGGTCATTTGAACCTGTCTAGCCCATGTTATGGCCAAATGAACAAACACTATTCATTTGGTCATTTTGGTACTGTTAATTTTAACTTGGTCAATTATTGGGGAAATTATAATTACATTTTGACATCATATATGATGTCATTCAAGTGAGTTAATAAATCAAATTTTCATTCATTTTCTTTTTCCTAAATTTTTTCTTTTTTTTTTTAATTTAATTCTCGATTTCAAAATTTTTGTTTCTCTGATTTTATTGGACAGTTAGGTCAGGAGTTACCTCTAGGGGTAAATTAACCAATTTGCCCCTCGCTGGTCTGATCTGATTTGCAAATAATTTGATATTTCTTTTAGATTCCTGACCTAATTATTTAACCTACTTATCAGCTCTTTTCTGTGAGTTTCTCTTTTCCACTAGGTTCTCAAAAGTCCTTAGGACCACGGCGCCACATTTTCCGGTTCAAAAGTGAAGGAGCAAAAGCATGAAAAACATAAGTTTAGATCATTAAATTCAAAATTTTTCTTCTAGGGTGTCATGCATCATGCAAAATTCATTGTTTATCTATTTGATTTCAATGTTAAACAACATATTAAAACTCTTTTAATATATTTTTGGATCTACATTTGCCATTTAAGATTTTAGAATTAATAAATTAATTCATTAGAATCCTAGATTAAATCAAGAACAAGTGCACTAACCTTTTGATGCACTGTAGTTGTGTTTGGTACCTTTGGGATGCACTTAGAACATCAGATGTTGTCCCTCGAGCTTGTCCACACCAAGATCACCATTAGCAACCCCTTTATCAGCTTCTCAAGCCTTTCCAATCAATTAGAAATTTAGGTTTTGCCTTTAGAAAGATTACAGATATATACAGGACATTACAAACGATTTCTAGCAATTTTAATTCAAGAGAATGTTGGCAATTCACTTTGAATTGATGAGAGATGAAGAATATGAGAGCGGAGAGGCTCAAAGGTGGAGGCACCAAAGATAGAATGAGCAGATTATAATTTTTCTTTTCATCCTTTCCCTTATATAGCTAGGTCGCCACATGTCACCTTCTGATTGGCTCTTAGTTTAATTGACCCAATCATATTGTGCTAAGTGTCAAACTTAGATTTAATCTTGACTTTGATAATCTTACTTGATTAAAAGACAAATGGCAAGCTTATGTGTAGTGCCATGTGTTACCATCTCATGGTGTCACATGTCACCCTGTGAAATGACCAAAATACACTTGTGTCTTAATTTTGAGTTCTCAACCCAAAATAATTATTTCTCTTCTTCTAATCAATTTATATCAAATATAAATTAATTAATTAATCTCTATTAATTAATTTTTCATAATTAAATTCATATTTAAATACTTTAAATATAAATTTAACTTATACTATATATCCAATAACCTAGATTTGGTTTCAAGCCATGCTAAGGACTTTGCAATTTAATTGCAAACCAAACCTATTTAATTAATCAATTAAACACTTTAACTAATTAATTAAATCACATTTAACTTGGTGATTACTTGTGTATGTGTGTGACTCACTAGGCTCATCACTAATTGGCAATGAGATATGATATCAACTCTTAATATCATCATAAATCTTTCTTACCATAAATGATTTCTCTAAATCATTTTAGGCACCTCATAGACTATGGTTAACACCTAGCATAGCATGCCATAGCCACCTAATTAGTAATAAGGTTTACCTTAAATGAACCTATAATCATATGTTACCATGCACTAGAATCTCTCTGTTACAAAATCCCAATTCGAGCTGGAGTCATGGTTTATGTCAAATCCTATTTGCTATGAATATTATATTCTCTTTTAATTCCAGTTCTTGAGTAAAAAGATTTTCTCATCAGAAACTCTTTTCTGATTAAATCTATCTGTCTTGGCTAGGAACTTGAAACATCAAGAACAATTAAATGAACATAGGATTTTATTCCTATTTACTTAAGGTAATAGATTCCATCTTGATCAACACCTATCTCCATATATAACTAGTAGGAGCCAACACATGCCCATATTGCCATACACAGTACAAGTATGAAAGCAGTATCAAACTCAAATCACCTATATACAAGATAACTGTACTATCTCAGGTTTAAAGATTATATGCACTGATATGATTTATGACAATGCATTGACAAGAGTAAACTCCATGTGCTTGTCATAAATATCACTGGTTCGGCCTACTTATCATGCATAAGTGCGTATCATGTTTGTTATGGCATGAGACTCACCATTCCATCTTATTTATATCTCATATAAATAAATTGGGAATAAACATGATTACAATCTTTTTGGATAAGTCATGTCCTCGATTGTGAACCATCCTCGATTGTGAACCAATTTATGATATTTTGTGCTAGAAATATTGTCACTCATATTCTTAACAACTTAAGAATAGAATTTCTAACAAAATATCAATGGACCTTTTCCATTACACATAAATATATTATGTAAACGGAAAAGTGAAAATGCCTTTTATTAATAAAACATGTACAAGATACATACTAAATGATATGCTCTAGGGTATACTACTAACAATCTCCCACTAGCACTAGAGCCATTCATTACAATATCTTAGACCCATCTTCTCAAGATGTCGGTCTAACTGAACTTGTGACATAGGCTTAGTGAATGGATCAGCTGGATTTTCAGCTAATGCTATTTTCTGCATGGCTACATCGCCTTGCCCAACTATTTTTCTGATAATATGGTAGCGCTTTTCTATGTGTTTGGATTTTTAGTGAGACCGGGGTTCCTTATATCCAAACAGCTTCTTTTGTAGCATCTGATGCAGCAATATACTCTGCCTCTATAGTGGAATCTGCAGTCGTACTCTATTTGAAACTCTTCCAACTGACTGCACCTCCATTACAAATGAACACATACCCTGAGGTAGACTTTCTATCATTGATATCTGATTAAAAATCAGAATCAGTATAACCATCCAATTGCAAGTCACCACCTCTATATATCAAGAATAAATCTTTAGTTTTTCTCAAGTACTTAAGGATGTTCTTGACAGTTATCCAGTATTCCAAACCTAGATTGGATTGATACCTGCTAGTCAAACTAACAGCATATGCGATATCTGGCCTAGCACACAACATTGCATACATCAAACTTCTAATAGCCGAAGCATATGGAATCCTAGCCATTTTATCTCTTTCTTCAGGTGTCTTTGTAGACATCTCTTTAGAAAGGTGGATACTATGTCTCACCGGTAACAATCCTCTCTTGGAATCAAGCATGTTACACCTCTTTAACACCTTTTCCAAGTATAGACTTTAGGATAAACCAATTATTCTTTTCGCTCTATCTCTATAGATGCGAATCCCAAGAATATAAGTTGCCTCCCCTAAGTCTTTCATGGAGAATATATTTGACAACCATACCTTTATAGTTGTCAACATACCTGTGTCATTACCTATCAATAGAATATCATCCACATATAAGACAAGGAAAGTACACTATCACTAACCTTCTTATATATACATGGCTCGTCCTCATTTTTGATAAAACCAAATGACTTAATGACTTCATCAAAATGGATGTTCCAACTCCTTGAAGCTTGTTTTAACCCATAAATGGATCACTTTAGCTTGCACACTTTGGAACTATCTTAGGATTCAAAACCCTTAGGTTGTTCCATGAAAATGTTTTCTTCAATGTATCCATTGAGAAAAGCTGTTTTGACATCCATTTGCCAAATCTCATAATCATAGTATGCAACTATTGCTAATAGAATTCTAATTGATTTAAGCATGGCAACAGGCAATAAAGTCTCCTCATAGTCAATTCCTTGCCTTTGACGTAACCCTTTCGCTACTAGCCTTGCTTTATAGGTCTCTACCTTTCCATCAGAACCAATTTTCTTCTTAAAAACCCATTTGTTCCCTATAGGTACAATACCTTCAAGTGGGTTAATAAGATCCCAAACTTGATTCTTATACATGGAATCAATTTCAGATTTCATAGCATCGATTCATTTTAAAGAATCTATATCTGATATAGCTTCTTCATAGGTAAGTGGATCATCTCCATGATCTACTTCTTCATGAGTAGACAACTCTTGTTCTTCTTCATGAAGGAAACCATTTCTCACTGGTGGGTGAGATACCCTGGTTGATCTACAAGGAACAACTATAGATGTTTCATCAATAGGTGTAGGTTGACTAGATAGATCCATATCCATCTGATCTGTTGGTTGGTCAGAATTCTCCAATTCTAACTCTATTTGCCTTTTTTTGCCTCCTTCTTGAACAAACTTTTGTTTAAGAAATATGGCATCTCTACTTACCACAACCTTTTGTGATGTAGACAAATAAAAATAATATCCAAAACTATCTTTTGGATATCCAACAAATCGACCCTTTTCTGATCTGGTTTCCAATTTATCAGTGTTTAGCTTTTTGATATAAGCTGGACAACCCCAAATCTTAACATACTTAAGACTTGGTTTTCTTCCATGCCATATCTCATAAGGTGTGAAAGATACTGATTTTGATAGAATCCTATTTAGAATATACAAAGTTGATTCTAATGCAAATTCCCAAAAGAAGATTGGCATATCAGTATAGCTCATCATACTATGTACCATATCTAATAGGATACGATTTCTCCTTTCAGATACACCATTCAGCTGTGGTGTTCTTAGAGGAGTCAGCTGGGAAACAATGCCATGCTCTTTCAAGTATCCATCAAATTCAGTACTCAAGTATTCACCTCCACGATCTGATCGAAGAGCTTTAATACTTTTTTCCGTTTGATTTTCTACTTCAGATTTAAATTCTTTGAACTTTTCAAAGGATTCATGCTTGTATTACATCAAATACAAATACCCAAACCTTGATTTATCATCAATAAAGGTAATAAAGTAATGAAAACCATCTCTAGCTATTTCCTTAAATGGACCACATACATCACTATGTATTAGATCCAAAATATTTTCAGCTCTTAGTCCTTCTCCAACAAGAGTGATCTAGTCATTTTGCCTTGAAGGCAGGATTCAAAAGTTGGAGTAGGTCCAGAACCCAATGAGGATAGAATCCCAATTTTCTCCAGTTTTGCAATCCTATCTTTCGTAACATGACCTAATCTTAAGTGCCAAATATATTTTGAACTTGAGTTGATTTTCCCTATGGCATTGCATTCATTTAGATCACTTGCATTCAATTTGTATTTGTCATTATTATCCAAATAATAAAGGCCATCATTCATATAACCCGAGCCAACATATTTATTTACAAAATAAATATTGCAAACATCATTTGTGAACTGAAATTCATAACCATCTCTAGTCAAACTAGATATCGAAATGATGTTCTTAAAAGCATCAGGTACATATAAGATATTATTCAAACACAAAATATATCCAGACATGTAAAAAGATGTAGACCCTATGGCCAAAGCTTCAATAGTTGAGCTTTTGCCAATTCGGAGTCTAATATCTCATTACTACAAGCTGCTACTACTTGCTATACTCTGGGCAGATCTTATTCCAGTGCCCATCATTCTCGCAGTGGAAATACTTTTCTTTGCCTCCATCAGCTTTAGTCTTCCCTTTTTGTTTAGCTATTTTCTTGGAAGGACCAGGAATCTGAGGTTTATTTTTTTTATTACCCTTCTTCTTGTTGGATTTTCCAGCAAAAGAAGATGCAATCAAAGCTGCCTCTTTTCCTTTATTGTCCGGCATATTCTTTTGGGCAATAACTAATATATTGAGTAAACCAGACAAGGTGCATTCCTGCTTCATATGGAAATTTGTCATAAAATTCCCAAATGACTCAGGAAGGGACTGAAGGATCAAATCCATCTGCAGTTGGAAATCCATGTTAAAGTCAAGATGTTCCAACTGCTCAATCAGTCGAATCATATTGTGGACATGATCCCCAATATTCTATCCCTCAGACATCCTCATGCGGAATAGCTATCTAGATATCTCATACCTAGCATTTCTGCTGTGCTCACCATACAACTCTTGTAGGTGAAGGAGGATCTCACTTGCACTCTGCATGTTCTCATGTTGCTTCTGTAACTCATTACTTATAGAAGCAAACATGTAACACTTGGCTCTCATATCATGCTCCTTCCACTTGTCCAAAGTTTCATGTTCCTCTTGAGTGGCCTCTAGAGGTAAGAGACCAGGAACATTTGAGTTTAGAATATATCCTTTACGTTCAAGGTTCAGGACAAGTTTCAAATTTCTTAGCCAATCAGATAAATTAGGTCCTGTCAATCTATTGTGATTAAGTATGCTTACAAGAATATTGGATGGTGGTGGTTGTGGTGTGCTCATTATTATCAAAAAATTAAATGTGAAAATAACCAGATTAATTAGTAAATGTATCATGTATTTAACCAAACTGATTATGGTCTTTTAATCAAATTGGTTCTCCCACTAACTTAGTGAATCCTACACTTCCAAAGTAGAAAACAGAAATCCTAGTTGGATGGATTTCTAATGGGTGATTGAATTCTTATAATCCTATTGATCATCCTCAGGTACATCCATTATTGGAATTACAATAAACTATAAGTGAGCAACTCCTTGCCCATCACATCTCATGTGAGGTTTAATCCTTTACCTAGCCCCTAATGCTCAAAATCTCAGGTACATCCATTATTGACTTAATTTGTATTAGTTAAGTTGATCCCATTGAGCCAGTAAACATGCAAATAATTTTATGTCCTCAGGTACATCCAATATTGGCCACCAAACCATTTACATATTTACAACATCTCATGCTTAACAATTATTCTTAAAAAAAAACTCTTAAATTAATTGCATTATATGCAAGTATTTAAAATTTCTTAAATAATTGCCTCAATGGAGGGCCCATGTTATAATTACTTTAATTATACAATTTCCAACTTAATCATTTATTTGGAAGATTTTATGGTCATCCTAATTACTATTATGGTCTCACTTTGCACATTATCCAATTAGCATGCTGAAGAAGTGAAAGCATGAAAAACACAAGTTTATATTATTGAATTTAAAAATTTTCACCTAGGGTCACATGCATCATGCAAGATTTATTTTTATCTATTTGATTTCAATGATAAACAATATATTAAAACTTTTTTAATATATTTTTGGATCTGTATTTGCTATTTAAGATTTTAGAATTAATCAAATTAATTTTAGAACCCTAGATTAAATCAAGAACAAATACACTAACCTCTTGATATACTGCAGCGTATTTGTACCTTTGGGATGCTCCTTTAGGACACCAGATGTTGTCCCTCTAGCTTGTCCATACCAAGTTCACCTATGGCAGCCCTTGAACAGCTTCTAAAGCTTTTTCTATTAATTAGAAAATCAAGTTTTACCTTTTAAGAGATTAAAGATGTAAACACGACACTAGAAGCAATTTCTAGTATTTTTAATTCAAGAGATTATTTGCTAATCTCTTGGAATTGATGAGAGATGATGAAGAAGAGAGAATGGGAGCTTCAAGAGTGGCGGCACAAAGGAGGCAGCAGCTGATTATTATTTTTCTTTTTCATAACAACACTTATATAGCTAGGTTACCACTTAAAACTCTTACCACATGTCACCTTCTGATTAGCTCTAGGTTTAATTGACCCAATCACATTGTGCCAAGTGTCAAACCTATATTTAATCTTAATTTTAATAATCTAATATGATTAAAAGACATTTGGTAAGCTTATGTGTAGTGCCATGTGTCACCATCTCATGGTGCCACATGTCACCCTATAAAATGACTAAAATGCCCCTGTGTCTTAATTTTGAGTTTTCAACCCAAAATAATTATTTCTCTTCTTCTAATCAATTTATATCAAATATGAATCAATTAATTGATCTTTATTAATTAATTTCTCATTAATTAAATTCATATTTAAACACTTTAAATATAAATTTAACTTATACTATACATCCAATAATCTAGATTTGGTTTCAAGTCATGCTAGGGACTTTGCAATCTAATTGCAAATCAAACCTATTTAATTAATCAATTAAACTCTTTAATTAATTAATTAAATCATATTTAATTCGGTGATTACTTATGTATGTGTGTGACTTACTAGGCTCATCACTAATTGGCAATGAGATATGATATCAACTCTTAATATCATCAGAACTCTTTCTTACCATAAATGATTTCTCTAAATCATTTTATGCACCTCATAGACCATGGTTAACACCTAGCATAGCATGCCATGGCCACCCAATCAGTAATAAGGTTTACCTTAAATGAACCTATAATCATATGTTACCATGCACTAGAATCTCTCTGTTACAAAATCCCAACTCAAGCTGGAGTCATGGTTTATATCAAACCCCATTTGCTATGAATATATGTTCTCTTTTAATTTCAGTTCTTGATTAAAAGATTTTCTCATCAAAAACTCTTTTCTGATTAAATCTATCTATCCTGGACAGGAACTTGAAACATCAAGAACAATTAAATGAACATAGAATTTTATCCCTATTTACTTAGAGGAACAGATTTCATCTTGATCAACACCTACCTTCATATATAACTAGTAGGAGCCAACACATGCTCATATATCCATACACAGTACAAGTATGAAAGCAGTATCAAACTCAAACCACCTATATACAAGATAACTATGCTATCTCAGGTCTAAAGATTATATGCACTGATATGATTTATGACAATACATTGACAAGAGTAAACTCCATGTGCTTGTTATAAGTGTCACTGGTTCGGCCTACTTATCATGTATAAGTGCCTATCATGTTTGTTATATGGCATGAGACTTACCATTCCATCTTATTTATATCTCATATAAATAACTTGGGAACAAACATGAATACAATCTTACTGGATAAGTCATGTCCTTATTGTGAAGTATCCTCGATTGTGAACCTATTTATGATATTTTGTGCTAGAAATACTGTCACTCATATTCTTAACAACTTAAGAATAGAATTTCTAACAAAATATCAATGGATCTTTTATATTACACATAAATATATTATATAAACGGAAAAGTGAAAATGCCTTTTATTAATAAAAGATGTACAAGATACATACTAAATGATATGCTCTAGGGCATACTACTAACACATGCATATATCATATACTTGCATACATTCCCATATATCTCATGCATTCATGGATAATAAATAAATATGGTATGATAATGGACTTTCTAAGGGATTCAATTCTGAGCCACTAAGAATTGAATTAGGGCATTCCTAGGTGTATTTCATTTATTCATATTACAAGAGTTGCTGAAGGAGTACATAATTAATACTTGATCTTGAATTCCTTCCATTGGTCCTACCAATGCTCTTGACCTCCTTGATCTTCTTGCAATCCAATTACATAGTAATCCTTGGCATACCAAGGCGAATTTACGAGAACCAAATAAATGAAATTACAACTCAAAAAATATTACAACCTTTATAATACATGCCACCAAAATAAATTAAAATAAATTAATTAATTTACAACCCAAAGAAACATAAAAGAAATAAATCCAATCACATTAGTCTTTTATTGTCCATGATCATCCATCATGCATATCACTATTTAACAATTAAATAAAACATACATACTTAAATTAAATTGAATATCTCATATTCAACTTGAAAATTCAGATTTGAATATGATTCAAGCAAATTTAAAAATTTAGATTTGAATCACATTCAAACAAATTTAAAAATTCAGATTTGAATCAAAATTTCATTGTGTGATTAAAACTCCTAATTAAACACTTTAATTAGTCATGGGCCTAATTATGGGCCTTGAAACAAAGCCCACATTCAAGCCCAAACAGCCATGCACACCCTAAGTTTGCACAACCATGGAAGCACCCACCTATGGTGACTCCATACAAGCATTGAAAAAATTATCTCATGATCAAATCACACAATTAAATCATATAATTAACAATCTAAATGACAAATATAGTGGCTCTGATACCAATTGAATGAGTGGAAGCATGAAAAACATAAGTTTAGATCATTGAATTCAAAATTTTTCTTCTAGGGTGTCATGCATCATGCAAGATTCATTGTTTATCTATTTGATTTCAATGTTAAACAGCATATTAAAGCTCTTTTAATATGTTTTTGGATCTATATTTGCCATTTAAGATTTTAGAATTAACAAATTAATTAATTAGAACCCTAGATTAAATCAAGAACAAGTGCACTAACCTTTTGATGCACTGTAGTTGTGTTTGGTACCTTTGGGATGCACTTAGGACACCAGATATTGTTCCTCTAGCTTGTCCACACCAAGATCACCATTGGCAGCCCCTTTATCAGCTTCTCAAGCCTTTCCAATCAATTAAAAATTCAGATTTTGCATTTAGAAAGATTACAGATGTATACAGGATACTAGGAACGATTTCTAGCAATTTTAATTCAAGAGAATGTTGGAAATTCTCTTTGAATTGATGAGAGATGAAGAAGATGAGAGGGGAGAGGCTCAAAGGTGGTGGCACCAAAGAGAGAATGAGCAGATTATAATTTTTCTTTTCATCATTTCCCTTATATAGCTAGGTCGCCACATGTCACCTTCTGATTGGCTCTTAGTTTAATTGACTCAATTACATTGTGCCAAGTGTCAAACTTAGATTTAATCTTGACTTTGATCATCTTACATGATTAAAAGACAAATGGCAAGCTTATGTGTAGTGCCATGTGTCACCATCTCATGGTGCCATATGTCACCCTATGAAATGACCAAAATACCCTTGTGTCTTAATTTTGAGTTCTCAACCCAAAATAATTATTTCTTTTCTTCTAATCCATTTATATCAAATATAAATTAATTAATTAATCTCTATTAATTAATTAATTTCTCATAATTAAATTTATATTTAAACACTTTAAATATAAATTTAACTTATACTATACATCCAATAACCTAGATTTGGTTTCAAGCCATGCTAGGGACTTTGCAATCTAATTACAAACCAAATCTATTTAATTAATCAATTAAACACTTTAACTAATTAATTAAATCACATTTAACTTGGTGCTTACTTGTGTATGTACGTGACTCACTAGGCTCATAACTAATAGGCAATAAGATATGATATCAACTCTTAATATCATCATAACTCTTTATTACCATAAATGATTTCTCTAAATCATTTTAGGCACCTCATAGACTATGGTTAATACCTAGCATAGTATGCCATAGCCACCCAATTAGTAATAAGGTTTACCTTAAATAAACCTATAATCATATGTTACCATGCACTAGAATCTCTCTGTTACAAAATCTCAATTCGAGCTGGAGTCATGGTTTATGTCAAACCCCATTTGCTATGAATATTATGTTCTCATTTAATTCCAGTTCTTGATAAAAAGATTTTCTCATCAGAAACTCTTTTCTGATTAAATCTATCTGTCTTGGCCAGGAACTTGAAACATCAAGAACAATTAAATGAACATAGGATTTTATCCCTATTTACTTAGGGTAACAGATTCCATTTTGATCAACACTTATCTCTATATATAACTAGTAGGAGCTAACACATACCCATATACCCATACACAGTACAAGTATGAAAGCAGTATCAAACTCAAACCACCTATATACAAGATAACTGTGCTATCTTAGGTTTAAAGATTATATGCACTGATATGATTTATGACAATGCATTGACAAGAGTAAACTCTATGTGCTTGTTATAAATGTCACTGGTTTGGCCTACTTATTATGCATAAGTGCCTATCATGTTTGTTATATGGCATGAGACTCACCATTCCATCTTATTTATATCTCATATAAATAACTTGGGAATAAACATGATTATAATCTTTATGGATAAGTCATGTCCTTATTGTGAAGTATCCTCGATTGTGAACCCATTTATGATACTTTGTGCTAGAAATACTGTCACTCATATTCTTAACAACTTAAGAATAGAATTTCTAACAAAATATCAATGGACCTTTTCTATTACACATAAATATATTATGTAAACGGAAAAGTAAAAATGCCTTTTATTAATAAAACATGTACAAGATACATACTAAATGATATGCTCTAGGGCATACTACTAACAAAAAGTAGGGTTAGGACTAACCTCGCAGTCATTTCCTGAGAAGGTCCCCCATCGCTATGACTCTCGGCTTATTTAACTTTTTATGTTTTATTTTTCTTATTTATACTTAACTATTTGACAATCACTAACTATTTGCATTCAGGGCTTATCTAGGTGTCTTAGATGTGGTTCTAATCTCCTTAATTATTCAAACCGATACTGATTACCAAAATAGTAAAATATACCAGGCTATGTATATGGGGGTATTACAAGAACCAATTTTCTTCTTGAAAACTTATTTATTCCCTATAGGTACAATACCTTCAGGTGGGTCAACAAGGTCCCAAACTTGGTTCTTATGCATGGAATCAATTTTGAATTTCATAGCTTCAATCCATTTTGAAGAATTTATATCTGATATAGCTTCTTCATAGATAAGAGGATCATCTCCATGATCTACTTCTTCATGAGTAAACAACTCTTATTCATCTTCATGAAGAAAACCATATCTCACTAGTGGGTGAGATATCCTGGTTGATCTGCAAGGAATTACTGTAGATGTTTCATCAATAGGTGTAGATTGACTAGATGGATCTATATCCATTTAATCTGTTGGTTGGTCAGAATTCTCCAATTCTAACTCTATTTGCCTTCCTTTGCCACCTTCTTGAATAAACTGTTGTTCAAGAAATATGACATCTCTGCTTACCACGACCTTTTGTGATATAGGAACATAAAAATAATATCCAAAACTTTCTTTTGGATATCAAATAAATCGACCTTTTTCTGATTTGGTTTCTAATTTATCAGTGTTCAGCTTTTTAATGTAAACTGGACAACCCCAAATCTTAATATGCTTAAGACTTAGTTTTCTTTCATGCCATATCTCATAAAGTGTGGAAGAAACTGATTTTGATGGAATCCTATTCAGAATATACAAAGCTGATTCTAATGCAAATTCCCAAAAGGAGACTGGCATATCAGTATAGCTCATCATACTGTGTACCATATCTAATAAGGTATGATTTCTCCTTTCAGATACACCATTTAGTTGTAGCATTCCTGGAGGAGTCAGTTGGGAGACAATGCCATGCTCTTTCAAGTATTCATCAAATTCAATATTTAAGTATTCACCTCCACGATCTGATCGAAGAGTTTTAATACTTTTTCCTGTTTGATTTTCTACTTCACATTTAAATTCTTTGAACTTTTCAAAGGATTTGTATTTCATCAAATACAAATATCCAAACCATGATTTGTCATCAGTAAAATTAATAAAGTAATGAAAACCGTCTCTAGCCATTTCCTTAAATGGACCGCATACATCACTATGTATCAATTCCAAAATATTTTCAGCTCTTAGCCCTTGTCCAACAAAAGGTGATCTAGTCATTTTGCCTTGAAGGCAGGATTCACAAGTTGGAGTAGGTTCAGAACCCAATGAGGATAAAATCTCCATTTTCTTTAGCTTTGTAATTCTATCTTTTGCAACATGACCTAATCTTAAGTGCCAAATATATTTTGAACTTGAATTGATTTTTATCATGGCATTACATTCATTTAGATTGCTTGCATTAGATTTGTATTTAACATTATTATCTAAATAATAAAGTCCATCATGCATATAGCCTGAGCCAACATATTTATTTCTAAAATAAATATTGCAAACATTATTTGTGAACTGAAATTCATAACCATTTCTAGTCAAACTAGATATAGAAATGATGTTCTTAAAAGCATCAGGTACATGCAAAACATTATTTAAATACAAAATATGTCCACACATGTATAAAGATTTAGATCCTATGGCTAAAGCTTCAACAGCTGAGCCATTACCAACCCAGAGTCTAATATCTCGCGACTGCAAGTTGCTACTACTTGCTAGTTCCTGCATATGATAAGTAATGTGAGAACTAGCACTAGTGTCTAAAACCCAAGCTATAGATGAATTATGAGTATCATCAGAATCTAAATAACAAGACACAGATATACCTTTTGAAGGTCTATCCTTCTTGTCCTTCAGAGAAGTAAGATACTATAGGCAGTTCCTTTTTCAGTGCCTATCCTTCTGGCAGTGGAAACACTTTCCCTTTCCTTTGTCAGCTTCGGTCTTGCCCTTCTGTTTAGCTATCTTCTTGGAAGATTCAGAAATTTGAGGTTTCTTATTCTTATTGCTATTCTTCTTTTTGGACTTTCCAACATAAGAAGAAGATGCAATCAAAGCCACCTCTTTTCCTTTGTTGCCCAGCATATTCTTTTGGGCAATAAATAGCATGTTAAGCAACCCAGCCAAAGTACACTCTTGCCTTGTCATATGAAAATTTGTCACAAAATTCCCAAATGACTCAGGCAGGGGCTGAAAGATCAAATACGTCTGTAGTTGGAAATCCATGTGAAAGTCAAGATGTTCCAGCTGCTCAATAAGTCGAATCATCTTGTGGACATGATCTCCTACATTCCATCCCTCAGACATCCTTATGCGGAATAGATATCTAGATATCTCATACCTAGCATTCTTGCTGTGCTCACCATCATATGGCTAAAGCTTCAACAGTTGAGCCATTACCAACCCGGAGTTTAATATCTCACGACTGCAAGCTGCTACTACTTGCTAGTTCCTGCATATGATAAGTAATGTGAGAACTAGCACCAGTATCTAAAACCCAAGCTGTAGATGAACTATGAGTATCATCAGAATCTAAATAACAAGACACAGACATACCTTCTGAAGGTCTACCCTTCTTATCTTTCAGAGAAGCAAGATACTCTGGGCAGTTCTTTTTCTAGTGCCCATCCTTCTAGCAGTGGAAACACTTTCCCTTGCCTTTGTCAGCTTCGGTCTTGCCCTTCTGTTTGGCTATCTTCTTGAAAGATCCAGGAATTTGAGGTTTCTTATTCTTATTGCCTTTCTTCTTTTTGGACTTTCCAACATAAGAAGAAGATGCAATCAAAGCCACCTATTTTCCTTTATTGCCTGGCATATTCTTTTGGGCAATAACCAGCATGTTAAGCAACCTACCCAGAGTACACTCTTGCCTTGTCTTATGGAAATTTGTCACAAAATTCCCAAATGACTCAGGCAGGGACTGAAAGATCAAATCCGTTTACAGTTGGAAATCCATGTGAAAGTCAAGATGTTTCAGCTGCTCAATAAGCCGAATCATCTTGTGGACATGATCTCCTACATTCTGTCCCTCAGACATCCTCATGTGGAATAGCTGTATAGATATCTCATACCTAACATTCCTGCTGTGCTCATCATATAACTCTTGCAAGTGAAGGAGGATCTCACTTGCACTCTGCATGTTATCATGCTGCTTCTGTAACTCATTACTCATAGAAGCAAGCATGTAACATTTGGCTCTCATATCATGCTCCTTCCACTTGTCCAAAGTGTCATGTTCCTCTTGAGTGGCCTCTGGAGGTAAGGGACCAGAAACCTTTGAGTCTAGAACATATCCAATACGTTCTAGGTTCCGGACAAGTCTTAAATTTCTTAGCCAATCATAAAGATTAGGTCCCGTCAACCAATTGTGATCAAGTATGCTCGCAAGGATATTGGATGGTGGTGGTTGTTGTGTGCTCACTATTATCAGAAAATTAACTGCAGAAAATGATTAGATTAATTAGTAAATGTATCAAGTAATTAACCAAAATGATTATGGTCTTTTAATCAAATTGGTCGTCCCACTAACTTGGCGAATCCTACACTTCCAAAGTAGAAAATGGAAATCCTAGTTGGATGGATTTCTAGTGGGTGATTAAATTCTTATAGTCTTATTGATCACTCTCAAGCACATCCATTATTGGAATTACAATAAACTATAAGTGAGCAACTCCTTGCCCATCACATCTCACGTGAGGTTCAATCATTTATCTAGCCCCTAATGCTCAAAATCTCAGGCACATCCATTATCGATTTATCTTGCATTAGTTAAGTTGATCCCGTTAAGCCAGTAAACATGCAAATAATTTTAATGTCCTCAGGCACATCCATTATTGGCCATCAACTATTTAAATATTTACAATATCTGATGCTTAACAATTATTCTTAAGAAAATCTCTTAAATTAAATGCATCACATACAAGAATTTAAAATTTCTTAAAATAATTATCTTAATGGAGGACCCATGATATGACTACTTTAATTATACCATTTCCAACTTAATCATTTGTTTGAAAGATTTAGTGGTTGGCTTAATTACTATTATGGTCTCACTTTGCATATTATCCAATTAGCATGCATATATTATATACTTACATACATTCCTATACATTTCATGCATACATGGATAAACAATTAATATGGTATGATAATAAACTTTCTAAGGGATTCAATTATGAGCCACCAAGAATTGAATTAGGGCATTCCTAGGTATATTTCATTCATTCATTTTACAAGAGTTGCTGCAGGAGTACATAATCAACACTTGATCTTGATTTCCTCCCACTGGTTCCACTAATGCTCTTGACCTCCTTGATCTTCTTGCAATCCAATTACATTGTAATCCTTGGCATACCAAGGCAAATTTACAAGAATATGGACTTTAAAGTCCTCAAATAAATGAAATTGCAACCCAAATTATTACAACACTTATAATACATGCCACTAAAATAAAATTAATTATTTTACAACCTAAAGAAAAATAAAAGAAATAAATCTAATCACATTGGTCTTTTATTGTCCATGATCATCCATCATGCATATTAAAATTTAATAATTAAATAAAATATACATACTAAAAAATTAAATTGAATATCACATATTCAACCAAAAAAGTCAGATTTGAATCTCATTCAAATCATTTAAATTTAGAAACTCTTTTCCAAATTTAACTCTATGAAAACAATTTTCATAAATTAATTGTGTGATTAAAATCTCTAATTAAACAATTTAATTAGGTATGGGCCTCATTATGGGTCTTAGAAACTAAGCCCATAACAAATCGCACCCTTGGGGTGTGATACATTCAAGCCACCACCCATGATCAACACAACATTCATACCGCCACCTTTGATCATCACAACTAGCTTTGAATCAATCAACATTTGATACAATCACACAATTAAACTTCATATTCAATCCTAATGGCAAATATAGTGGCTCTGATACTAATTGAAGAAGCGGAAGCATAGAAGTTAGTGCATTGGAGCATTCAATTTCAAAATTTTTCTTCTAAGATTTCATGCATCATGCCACATCTCTTATGTGCCTAATTAATTTCAATAGTCAATTGCATATTAAAACACTTTTAATATGTATTAGGATCTTCATTTGCTATTTAAGATTGAGAATTAACAAATTAATTCAATTAAACCCTAGTTTGAAAGAGGAGTTTGAGCACTAACCTTTTTGATACACTATGAATGCAATTGGCACCTTTAGGTTGCAACTAGGACCCCCAAGTGTTGTCCCTCTAGCTTGTCCACACCAAGATCACTAATAGGCAGCCCACAATTTTGCTTCTCAAGCCTTGCCAACCAATTATAATTTGGGGTTTTGCTTTTAAAGAGGTTATATGTGTGTATAGAACACTAGAAATAATTCCTAGCAATTTTAATTCAAAGGGAATGGATGATTTCTCTTTGAATTATTGAGAAATTGAGAGAAGAGGAAGAGAGCAATGTGCCGCTACACTTGAGAGGCAAGAGAGAGTTTTTTGTTTCTTATTTTCTTTTTCCTTTTATAATTAGGTCAAATAATCACTTAAACCATTTGTCACATGTCACCACCACATTGTATCTTATTTTTAATTGACTTAATCACATTAAGCCAAGTGTCAAAGCTAGACTTAATCTTGACTTTGATCACCTTGCATGATATGAAGATAAATGGCAAACTTATATGATGCCATGTGTCACCATCTCATGGTACCACATGCTACCATATGAAATGACCAAATTACCCTTACGTTTTAATTTTGAGTTCTCAACTCAAAATAATTATTTTTCATCTTCTAATCAATTTATATCAAATATAAATTAATTAATCTCTATTAATTAATTTCTCACAATTAAATTCATATTTAAACACTTTAAATATAAATTTAACTTATACTATACATCCAATAACCTAGATTGTTATACCCTACTCCTCCGTAAGGCATAACATGATCCCGTAGTATACCTAATGAATTACCGTACTTCACCTACCGGTAACCCATTAAATATACTATAAGGGATTTTAAAATAATTTTCATTCATTTTTAAGTTGGTGGGTAATTTTTATCAAGTATTAAAAACCTTTAATTGACACTAAGTCATAAATCAAATTCTCGATTAAAATCTGGTGTTAGAAAAAATTTTCTAAATTTCAGCAGAGTGCCTGCAGTATTTTGAGAAAACAGTTCTTCAAACCTGAAAGGAAAAACACTTCCAATTTGTTTTCTCAACCATAACTCCAATACAAATCATTTTCATATCCCAATTTAATACAATCAACTCAATTCAATTTTAAGCCATACATGAGTTTCAAAACTCATGAGGAAATTTGAATATTATACTCATTAGGATAATAAAATTAATATTACAAAAATATATAAGTGAAGAAATTCTCAAATTAAGATTACAATAATTTGATTTCATTACATACTAAAATAATATTACAATAGTTTTTGTACAACTGCTCAAACAATTTACATACATATAATTACATGCGTACATCAAAATCTAATGTACAAGAGTATACCTTTAATATATCGGAAGCTAATCCCAATGAGTCTTCAAGGCGAAGCTATCGAAAATCTCACTCAGCTGCTTTATCTTTACTTTCACCTGCGACAGCATATAAAGCTATCATTGAGTGGTGAACTCAGTGGTTCATAACTATAATTTAAAATATAATATATAATACCTTACCAAAATTTTAGCAAAGAATTTGAAAATCTTGAAATTCAATCAAAATTTCAAAAATCAAAATATTCATTGTCAACAAAATAAATCATTTGTTAAAATGACTCTGCTCAAGAATTTCAATTTATCAAATCATAACTGAATATTTAAAGTAATTCCAGTAATTTATGGAAACAAATCTTAATTTCAATAAAATCAATTATGCATAAATCCCATTTGAAATCACAATTCTTACTATTTAAAACCTATTCTTTATCTCACTAACTATGCAAGACTAATCCATACGGGCCATCTTCAGGGCGATTCTAACTCCCTATGATCGGGGAGATCAAATCAGGATTCTAACTCCCTATGGTTGGGGAGGTCGAATCATCGTGCATAGTACACACCATAATAATGCAACTTCCGAAAGGGCCAATGAAAAACTTAGATCTAACCTCTAATAAAAGGAGAATATAAGCCTGTGCACGTATCATGATAGTAAAAAAAAAGCTAATTTCATTGTCTCCTCAACAAATGAGAGAGATGGATAATAATCTAGTCAAGCATCTATAGTGAGATATAAAATAATATCATAAATCTCTTTGTCCTTTTTTTTTTCTGTGAGCATAAATCACAACACAATTCAATTCGATATCAATTCCAATATTGTAACACCCTCACTGTAGCAATTTCGTACATTTTACTGTTTTGGTGACCGGTGTCGGTCCGGACAGCTAGAACGTCTAGAAAAATATTTAAACTAAAGTGAGGAACCATAATTAACTCAAATAGTAATAAGAAAAATTTAGGAAAAATTTTAAAAATAAAATACAACCAAGTTAACCTAAAAATTGCCCTAATCCGGGTGACCTGCATTCTGCTTGGACAAAATGACTAAATAAACAGTGTTTATTCATTTAGTCATAACTTAGTGTAGAATGGTCCAATTAACCTGAAATTTTACCAACAGAAAGCTGAGACATAGAACTACAACTTTTATGAGGAACACAAATCCAAATTCTGACTATAACCTAGTCAATTTGCCCAGAATTTTGGATTCTGTCTAATCCGGCCAATTATGGTGTTTAGGCCATAACTTGAGCTACAAAACTCCAAATGGAGTGATTAAAAAAAGGAAATGTAACTAGACAAAATAAGGAACAACTTTTATGAACACAATTTTGCCAAATTCCTACTGTATAAATGACCAATGGAATAGTATATATGAGGATTGAAATCTGAAAATTTTGAATAACTAACACTAAGCTTAGAAATGGTATTGACAACCAATATCAATAATTTTAGAATGCAAAATATAGTATGTTGGGAGTATTAGAACTAATGTACCTATTATCTATGCAAAAGTCAATATTTTAGTTGACTAATGAAACGAATAGTAACACCTAAATTTAAATTTCAAGAATTGTACAATTTAAAAGTGTAACATGCCCTAGTACATCTAACAAGATTGGTTTGGATAGGTTGGCATGCCAATAGGGTTCAGTTAGCAATATTGTACATAGCATTATGCCATTCTGTGATTTTATGGCTTTTAGCCATTCTGACATTGTGTTGATACTTGGCCTTGTGCTTAATGTTATTACAGCTTATTAGCTGTTCTGTTGCATACCGGGAGATGCATATGTGACCGATGGTGTGACAGCCTGAAGTACTAGATACCTAGTGCTAGTTTACCCATTTATCCAGTCCAGTCATCCAGTATAGGTTACTTAGGCAATCAAAAATGAAAGTGAATAAATTTAATAAAATTATGAATATAACATGTACAAAATAAATAAGATTACCAATAATGATCGAAAAATTGTCTGCATAAGACATCAGAACATGCACTGCATATTTATTTTCTGTTGTTTCTTTTTATTTTATTATTGGCACCACTAAGCATTATTACTTAGCGCATTGCTTTTTGCCACGCGTAGGTTCTGGAGAGACCGACCGAGAGCCCAGTAGACCATAGACTGGGTGAGACCTTCTGCAGCTCTGCATAGTGTCCGTGTTACCTCAGCGTCATTAGTGCATTGGTAGGACACTAGGTTTTATTTTGATATTTTGTAATTAACTTTTATTTTCTCATGTGAAATTGGGACTCATGTAATGTATTTTGTTATCAATGTAAATAGTGTAAATTATGTTTATGAATGAAAAAGTGAATATTTATTTATGATTTGTACATGAATATCCTATGAAATGAATGAATGAGAATTGGGAGTATATTTGAGAAATATTGAGATTTTGTTGATGAAATGGAGTTTGGGATTGATTGAGAATTTTGGAAGTGTTTTTCTCAGGTTTTGAAGAATTGTTTTCTCTATTTTTAGCCGGTACTCTGCCGGATTTTCTATAAAATTTACGGAACCTCAAATAAATTTATGATTTCAATAAATGACTTCAATGAATGATATTTCACGAATTATACTTCATAACTATGAAAGAAACAAATTAGGAAGGATAAAAATGATTAAGCTAAAATAGGGTGTTCCAGTACACTGTGTGACATATCTTACTTGGCTATACTGTAGACGAGTAAGGGGTGTCACATTTAGTGGTATCAGAGCACGGTTTAAGTGTTTCTGGGCCTAGATTGAGTCCATACCATGCATTGCATTTGTATGAGTCGAGGTGACACTAATGCAGATCTGTTTGTCTTTGTTATTTTGATTAGGATATGGACCCCACATGTCAGAAGGCAGTTGAGGAGGAAGTGGAGAGTCATGCTCCACCTGCAGCAGCTGAGACTGGGGGTAGGGGAGAACCTGCTCCACCAGTTCCAGCAGAGCCTGCTTAGCCTCCACAAACCATGTTTCAGCAAATAGCCGAATTCTTCAGACAAATGGTTGGGGTAATGCCACCACAACCATCACCTCCACAGCAGAAATCACACTTGGAAAGATTGAGAAAATTTGGAGCAGTGGATTTCTTTGGCAAGAGAGAAGATGATAAATCATTGCTGAATGTAATGGTAGAGTTTTAAAACAACTCCACCGCACTCCGAACAAAATCTAGAAGTCTTTGTATCTGTTGCAAGATGATGCCTACCAATGGTAGTATACAGTGTCTAGTGAAGTGCAGCAAGAAGTAATAACTTGGGACTTCTTCCTCTCAGAATTGAAGAAGAAATATATGGGTAGTGTATACCTAGAAGAGAGAAGAAGAGAATTCATTAACCTGAGGCAAAGACAGCTAACAGTGGCCGAGTATAAAAAGGAATTTGTCAGACTGAGTCGCTACGGAAGGGAGATAGTCCCTAATGAAGTCAAAAGATGTAAGAGATTTGAAGAGGGATTAAATGACAACATAAAGATCATGGTTACTGCCCTGGGAATTACAGATTTCACCAAGTTAGTGAAAGCTATAGTAAAAGTTGAAAAGGCAAGAATAAGTGAGCAGACTAGAAGGGAGAGACAGCAGAAGAGGGGCTCGGGTCAGTCTAGCTCATCTCTTGCACCTGGGAAGAAGTTCAAAGGTCCACCTGCACAGAGCTCAGGTCAACCACAAGGTCAGGGTCAGTCCCAGGGGCCTAGGCCACAGTTCACCCCTAGGAGAGGTCAGTCCACACCATCAGTGGGCAGCTGTCACGACCCAACCTATGGGCCAGATCGACACTAGAACCTGGGCCAGCCTAAAGCCCCCGAGGCCCGTAGTAAGCCTAACTATTCCTTAACCCAACTCTAAGGCCCATTTGGGCCCAATTTCAATAATTCAACCGGACAGAGTCCGGCCATAAAATAGACTTTTCAACGAGGAGTTTTTGACTCACCCGATCTGTAAACACAATATATAATCAATTGGGGAGCTCAGCTCACCCTCCACATACTCATACAACATAAAAATAAATGGGAGCTCAGCTCCCTCATCCAGCCCAACACACATGCATAAAATAATAAGTTTACAGGTCCAAAATGACAATTTATATTATAGACCCAATTCAAATAAATATTTCTAACACATGCGGAAATTCTAAGAGTTAACAGGTTTATACAAACATTAATAAATGACTTGCGAGGGAGAAAAGCAGGTTAACCTCAAAAATATCCTCCTGTGGCCTGAAAAAATATTGAACAAGAGTGAGCGTTCGACTCAGAGAGTAAAATATCAATTTTAACCATAATCTCTATAACTATCTAAAGCTAATGCACCCTGTAGAGTGAAATGTAACATCAGCAATAATTTCACATCATAACAGTAAAAAGGTAATTTGGAGCACTCACACACTCAGTAATGTCAAATCATAAATATATGAGAGCTGATCCCCTATCCAGCTCTCTTAAATCCAACCTGTGCCAGCGAAGAACTCAAGCTGTGTCTACCCCAAAGGACCGGGTCCCAGCGAAGATCTCAAGCCGTATCTACCCATTTTATCCATAGCCAACACCACATCACACGCACGCCAACGCATGCACACTGCTCCAAATTACCACAACAACATCCATGGCACTTTATCAGTTGTGAATGCAACATAAAACGTGCCTAGGGTTTAACTACATAGATATATACATATAAGTGATGCATGGGCATGCATTAAATATATAATAATATTGAAATTATAATTAAAATTAATATTTTACTCACAGACTTTACAGCAGTCACTGTGGTTTTCCCGACTCACCTAACAATTTTATTACAATTGTTTAATACAATTGACTCAATACAATCCAAGAAAAGACCAAATACGTCCTAAGTTGTGCCGAAAATTCGACAGATTCTCCCCTATACCTATGACCTACCCAACCTGCAAATGGGTTTAAAACACACTTCTATATCCACCAACCATACACCTACAACTCAATCATATCACACAGCCCTTCCTGGGCCCATCCAAACAGTCATCAATCATAATATGTAAAATTACAGTTTAGTCTTTATAATTGACCCTTTTTATAAAAACTACCCAAATAAACTCTAAAAATTCTAAAACTTTGCCCCGCGGGCCTTAGCAATATTACTAGGCTAATGCAAAAAGAATCATAATTTTCTGAGCTACCACTAATATTTTATAGATTTTTAATCCCATTTAAGCACTATAAAATTACGAAAAAGCAAGGTTCAGGTTTACCTATGCCGATTCTGAATTTGGGGACGCGCTTGGGACGTCTGACAATGGTGGGATAGCCAAAATCTCGATCCAATTTCAAGACTTTTTCGGTAGCCAGTCTGTTTGGCCAAAAATTTACAGACCCAGACAACTATCGAATTTCTACGAATTGAAGATACCTACACGAAGCCCACAACATGGGGATTAGTACATAAATTTTACGAAATTTTCTAAGCTCATTTAATGCTCGAAAAGACATTACGAAGTTTCGTGGGACCCACTGAAAAACGGTGTCGGAAAATTTCAAAATTTATATTGCCGTGAAGCTCTCGACGAGTGGAGCGCTCTGGTACTCTCGGTTTTCTCGTGGGGTTCACAGTTTGCGAGAAATCTAGTCCAAAAGTAAAAATGAGCTAAAACATCCCAGACAAAAATTGGACAAACCGCTCGATGAATTTTAATGTTCTTGGTGTCTATGGAAAGCTCTTGAGGTGTAGATGGTGTTTGACACAAAACCTGACCTAATCGGTGGCCGGATTGATTGGATTTTGGCCTGGAAGATAAAGCAATACACACAGATCGCGCTGGCCATGGCGGCTTTCCTGGCCTGTGCAGCAACCGCGAGGTGAGGAGGGTCGGGTGGTAGCAAAGTAGGGGAGGAGGGAGGAGAGAGAAAATGGGAGAGAGAAAAGGAGAGGTCGGGACGCGCGCGGGGAGAAAGAAAAAGGAAGAAGAAGCCGGTCTGATTCGACCAGTCCGATTCGGTCTGGTTCGATTCTATCGGTTCGATTCAAGATACAAAATTTTGAATTTTTACTCTGCCTGGGGACCGAAAAAGAGGCCCAAAAATTCTCAAAAAATTCTAAAAAACTCAGAAAAATTCGTAAACTCCAAATATATTTTTAGTTTTGCCACGTGGTCATTAAATTAATTTTTAAAATCATGAAAGTTTATATTTTCGGAAAATCGAACCCGATTTCTAAAACCCGAAAAAAATTTCAAATAATTTCCTAAAATTTAAATAAAATAAAATTGTAAAATTTATCCATAAAATAATAATTTAAAAATTAAGGGTGTTACATTCTTTCCCCCTTACAAAAATTTGTCCTCGAATTTTACACATGACAGAATAAAGTACAGAATTATACATTGAATAGATAAGGGTACTTGCTACGCATGTCCCGTTCTGACTCCCAGGTGCACTCTTCCACTGACTGGCTCCTCCACAAAACCTTTACCATAAGGATCTGTTTTGATCTTAGCTGCCTCACTTGGCAGTCCACTATGGCTACAGGTTGCTCCTCAAACGTCAAGTTTTCTTTTAGCTCCATTACATCCGGTTGTAGCACATGAGAAGGATCAGGAATGTATTTCCTAAGCATAGAGATGTGAAACACAGGATGAACATGAGAAAGGTTGGGTGGTAGTTCCAACCGGTAGGCAACTGCTCCAACTCTATCAGTAACCTCAAAAGGTCCAATATACCGAGGTGCCAACTTGCCCTTCTTTCCAAATCTCATGACTCCCTTCATCTAAAAAACCTTCAGGAATACATATTCGCCTACTGCAAACTCTACATCCCACCTTCTGGGGTCTGCATAACTCTTCTGCCTACTGAAAGCTGTTTTCAATCGTTCCCTGATTAAAGGAACTATCTCTGAAGTGTACTGCACTAGGTCTACATCATGTACCTTCGCTTCTCCCATTTCCATCCAACACAGAGGAGACCTACACTTTCTTTCATATAGTGCCTCATAGGGTGCCATCCCTATGCTGGAATGGTAACTATTGTTGTAGGCAAACTCTACCAAAGCTAGCTTATCATCCCATTGACCTCCAAAATCCAAAACACTCATGCGAAGCATGTCTTCCAGTGTTTGGATTGTCCTTTCGGACTGTCCGCCTGTCTGAGGGTGGAAAGTAGTACTAAAGTTCAACTGTGTGCCAAGTGCCTCCTGCAACTTCCTCTAAAATCGAGAAGTGAACTGGGACCCTCTATCAGATATTATGGAAGCAAGAACTCCATGCAATCTGACTATTTCTTGAATGTAGAGCCGGCGTACTGTGCCACAGAATATGTAGTCTTCGCAGCCAAGAAGTGAGCTGATTTAGTTAGGCGGTCTACAATTATCCATATCAAATCATATCCTCGTGTGGTACGAGGCAACCCAATCACAAAATCTATAGTAATCATTTCCCACTTCCATTCTGGGATAGGGAGCTCTTGCAGCTTCCCTGACGGTCTCTGGTGTTCAAACTTCACCTTCTGATAAGTCAAGCACTTGGACACAAAGTCTGCTATGTCTCTCTTCATGCCATTCCACCAATAGCTATCTTTCACATCATGGTACATCTTAGTGGAGCCTGGGTGGACATTGTACAGTGTATAGTGTGCCTCTCGTATGATTTCATTTCTGAGATTGTCCACAGGCACACATATCCTAGAACCTTGCACTAGGGTGCCATCATTGGCAAATCCAAACTCACCACCTTCACCCTGCTGTACTCTTTCTATGATCTTCATCAATTGTTGGTCTCTGTGCTGGAAAACTCTAACTCTGTCTTGCAGGTCTGGTCTCACTGAAAAATGAGCCAACAATACCCCCTCATCTGAAAGATCTAGGATTAAACCTTGATCCATCAACTCATGTACTTCCTAAATTAACGGTCTCTACTCTGCTGAAATGTGCGCTAAGCTGCTAGAAGATTTTCTGCTCAAAGCATCAGCTACTACATTGGCCTTCCCAGGGTGGTACTGGATGGTGCAATCATAGTCCTTTATAAGCTCCATCCATCTCCTCTGTCTCAAGTTTAAATCCCTTTGTTGGAAGATGTACTTCAAACTCTTGTGGTCGGTGTATATCTTGCACACTTTACTATACAGATAGTGTCTCCAAATTTTTAGTGCAAAGACTACAGCCGCCATTTCCAAATCATGGGTGGGGTAGTTCTGCTCATGGCTCTTCAGCTGCCTTGAAGCATCAGCCACTACTTTTCCATTCTGCATCAAAACACACCCTAAGCCAACTCTGGAGGCGTCACAGTACACGGTGTATCCTTCACCACTCATAGGTAGTGTCAACATAGGGGCGGTGGTTAGACACTTCTTAAGCTTCTGGAAACTCTCCTCACAATCATCTGTCCAAATGAATGGAACATTCTTCCAAGTTAACTTAGTTAGGGGAGCCGCTATCTTGGAAAAATCTTGCACAAAACGCCTATAGTAGCCAGCTAGACCCAGAAAACTTCGCACCTTAGTAACTGTTGTAAGCCTAAGACAATCAGTTATAGCCTCAATTTTCTTGGGATCTACTTGAATGCCTTCACTACAAACCACGTGTCCCAAGAATGAGATGCTTTCTAGCCAAAATTCACATTTTGAAAAATTGGCATATAGCTAGTGCTCCCTCAAAGTCTGCAACACCATCCTCAAGTGCCACACATGTTCTTCCTCGGTCCGAGAGTATACTAAAATGTCATCTATGAATACGATGACAAAACGGTCCAGGAATGGCCTGAACACCCTGTTCATCAGGTCCATGAAGGCTGCTGGTGCATTAGTGAGTCCAAAAGACATCACTAAGAACTCATAATTGTCGACACCATATTTTGGCCGATCCCCAAAATCAATAAATTTCGAAACTGATCCCCAGCACTAAGTCTCCCTTTGCCAGCCAATTACATTTCCGATCTCTCTTTACCGAACAATCACATTTTCAACCTCTCCTCAAAAGGAATCAAATCAATACTAAGTCCCCATGTCATTTAAAGCCTTGCCGATCTCTCAAATCAATTGCCAAATCTCCTGAATAGTCAATTACATTCCCGATCTCTCTCATCGCATTTAAATCGAACCAAAGACTAGATCTTCATTTTAAAAGTTTAGGAATAATCAAGTTAAGGTTCCAATCCGGTTTAATGGCGATCTCGATCTTAAGTACTCAAGCCAAATTTTCAATTTTAAATTAAGTCCTGTTTAGCATTGGTTCCCTGCCGATCTCATGCTTATGGTGTTTTCCGACCTCTTACACTTAGATTAATAATCACCTTTAGTTGTTTTAATATGCTCAGACAATCAAGTGCTTAAGTAATTTAGAGATTTTCCGATCACATCCATTCACTAAACAAAAAGCGAATTTCATTTCATATTAAAGTTTGTACAAGTCATTCGGCTGGAGGATCAACCCCAGCCTGATCTACATTTTGCTCATCTCCTCTCTCACCCTCAGCCTCCTTCTCGCTATCCTCACCCTCATCCTGGGGAGCCAAATCTACCATCCAAGAGAAGTCCTCTTTGGGGTACCGATTTTTGAGCTCGGCCAGGAGATCCCTATGAGCATTCACATAAGCACCGGCCTCCCTTGTCACCGCCTCTTCCTCTTTTGCTTTGAGCTCCTCAGTGAGCTGAGCAACTTCACCAGCCCGGAGCGCCTGAATCTCTTCAAGAACACGATCTCGCTCGGCTAGAACACGAGCTTGCTCGGCCAGCTTGTCCTCGTAGAACTTCATCCGCCCCTCAATTTCGGATATGTAGTTCTGAGTGGATGAGAGTTGGGATCGGAGGGAAGCCACTTCATGACCCATCTTCTCGACCTCCTTACCCAGGCGATGAGCCTTCTCCCAGACGATATGCTGATTCACTAAGCACTCCACGTTCAGGCTCATGGAGCGGGTCAGGATGTCATCAAGATTGTCCGGAGACAGCCTGTCCCGATCCTCTCAAAGGCAGATAGAAGCCCCCAGAACTTTAGCCAAACCCAGATTCTCCCGAACAGTTCGGTTCTTCTCCAAGGAATGGATCAGCACTTGAGCACCGCGGGAGAGGGTCCGTGTGGTAGGTTGAGAAGGACCCCCTTCCGCACCTGAAGCGACTGGAGGAGCTGGAGACGGCTCTTCTTGGCGAGGAGGAGATCGGATCACTTCTACCTCGGGGATCAGCTGCCCCGAAGGTTGAGATGAGCCCCCTTGCATTTCCTCAGCTTCATGCCTGGGTGTCTGGAGCAGTTCGGATCGCTTCATCTCTCGCACTTTCCAGGAGACTTCTCTCTTTCGCTTCCGGCTCTCCTTAGAGGCTTCACCGCTTGCCATACCTGCACAAAGAAGAGGTCAGTGAGATCGCTAAGGTCCAATGGTCTAAGATATAGAAAATACCGATGCCGAGGTCAGAGAGCTGAAGCTCGCGATCTTCGCTGGTGATCAATTCCATTGCAGTTCGGTAGTAACTGCGTCCAAACAAGAGAACTTCTCTCTGCCTGCCTGATCTTTCAGCTCCATCACCATCAGGCCTTCTTCTCTATTTAAGGTGATGCGCTTCGGAAGTACAGGGCCCTGGTGCAGCCAGCTGCGAGGGAAGCCCTCAAAGCCGTTCGGAATTTTACTCCTCAGGATAAAGAAGCGGTTCTTCCAATTCTTCAGGGAGGAGGGTAGGTCGGTAAAAAGCCCACAATGGGGTTTCGCCTGGAAGAACCAATACTCGTCGTCCTTTCGACGAGTCAGCCTATGCAGTTTGGCGAACACCTTTGCTGTAGGTCGGAGCCCCTTAGCTCGGCATAGGCCTCGGAAGGCTACTAAGATCCGCCACGAGTTCGGGTGAACTTGAGCGATGCACACTTGGTGATATTTTAAAACTTCCTTGAAGAAGTCGTCCAAAGGGAACCGTAGACCGGCTTTTAATTGTTCTTCATAGATCATGATCACATCGTTCTCCTCGAAGAAGTGATCAGCACGAAGATCACCGTGACACCTAATCAACTCGTAGGAATCAGGCCGAATGTTATACTCTTGGCTGAACGACTGCAGATCGGTTTCCTGAAGGACCGATGGCAACTCGTCCATGGGAAGATTCTCCCTCCCTGAAGAAGGTACATGCCTTGATGGTGCTACTTGCCCTCGAGCTGGAACAGGGACCCTAGAAGGTTCAGGTCGCACGCTTGGTCTAACCACCTCCACTTACCACGAGATCTGAACAGAAGGGGGGTTTGCCGCTCTCTGACCCTCGGCGCCGCTCATTTTCAAAGGAAACAAGGAATTTAAACTAAAAGAAGGATCAAAACCCTTACCAGAATCTGATCGATGTCGGAAGAACTTGAGGAAACGAGAGAATTTTGAAGTTGTTCGCGAGAAACTGAAAATGGCATAAGGGAGCAACTGGCTAACCCCACCCCTATTTATACTCGTCTGAGCATTTAATGCTCACGATGTTCCAGGCAGTGCATCGGGTAGCGGGACTCGCTTTGCTACGACATCGTCTCACGAATATTCCAAAAATTCCATAAGGAGAGACCGGCTAGTTAGGGATCGGCTAATTAAGGCGAATGTTTGGAAGTGCAGATCGGATAAGGGCTATTCAGTTGGAAACCAGATCGGATAAACACACCAGAGATCGGAGAATAATCAATGTAATAATAATAAAGTGATAACTGACAAAATAAATTTTATTTCCAAAAAGTCAAATTACATCATTTGGGCGATCTCAAGAGATCGGATTACATTAAAGGTCTGATTACATCATAAGGGCGATCTCTAGAGATCGGATTACATTGAAAGTAAAATTACATCATTTGGGCGATCTCTAGAGATCGGCAGTACATCCCATCTAATAAAGACCTATGTCAAAGCCTAGTCTCGTGGCTAAGTCAAAAGATGTATTTGACCAGGAGATCGGCTGTTGACATCGGATAGATGTACAGCTTAGATGGGCGGACTATGACTCTCATGAGAATGAGAGAGGTCATCATCAAAGTTATCGCTCGAAACTAAGCCACTATCGGAACACCCAGTGTGGTGAAAAGCCAGATGACCGCCAAGGAGCAATCACCGGTGTTAAGGGGAATATTAGCAGTCTTCTCGCCCGAAATCGGTTCGCCGATTATGTTGGACGAACGATTCGAGATCGGTACGATCGAGGTTCTCGATCCAGATCGGTTAATTAGTCCGGTTCTCTCACTATCATCGGATAGGGTTATCATGATTCTCCGATCACCGGGATCGTAAATTTTTAGACAAGGAACAAAGAGAATAATCGGGAAAAGATCAAAAGTGGTCACCATGGCCGGAATTATTGCCGGAGCAGCTAGAACAAGAAAAGTGAGAAGGAAAGAGAAAAATCAAATGAGGAAGGGTTTCCTGCTGAAGGTATATATATATGGGATGGTCTGAGCATTTATTACTAAGCAGAAAACGAAGCACACGCCTCGGAAATTGAGGGAATAAATGCTTTGACTGGACCGGACCTGATGAAGAAAAGACCAGAGCAGGAGAGGTCGGAAGAAGGGAGGCCGGCATGAAAGACTGGAAAAGGAGCGTGTCAGGAGAGATCGGAAGAGAGGAGCCCGTTATGAGAGATCAAAAAAGGATCATGTTGAAAAGACCAGAAAGGAGGAAGACAAAAAGAATAAGACAGTTTTTGCTGATTATCGTCATAATCAGGGCCGAGGTAGTTAAAGCGACGCAGATGAAATCTCCACCGCACGCCCGAATCGCCAGACATCGACATGTGCCAGAGTACGTCATGACAGCGCTGTACATCCTAATCTCCACCGTTGATCTCATTTGTAAGGACGAGCCCGGAGCCCTTGGATCAAAGAAGAAGATGACAAGATCAACGCCTTTTATTCCCAGCCCTCGGATCGCCCCAGACAAGAAAATTTGGGACCGTCAGATTAGAAGAGAAAAAGGACAAATATTCTGAAGGGGATCTCGGCCGTCCGTTCTGATTCTCTTTAATTCCTGAGCCTCAGATCGTGTCCTTAGAAATCCTGACCCTCCATCTCCCTCAAAATAGATCCTGACCCTTCAGGGGAAGCACCCGGTTCCTATAAATACCTGTAAGAAAACTGTTCAAAGGAGGACGAATAGTGAATATAGCGGAAGGACTCTGAAACTTAATTCAGCTCGTTACTCTGCTATTTTTGAGCTTTCATAAGAAAAACTTTTGAAACCAGTTTTCTGAAGTATTTTCTTGCAAAGGGATTTCTGAATACTGAAACTCACCATTTTCATTGCTCAAGATCTGTGACACTCTCACTTTCTGTCTTTGTTGTCTTTATTTCCACCCCCGTTGCCCAAGCTCAACTTCATTCATACTCGGTTATAATTTTGATCGAAGTGCATTTTAACAAGGTATTCTTCATTTCAAGGCGAACCTTAGTCTTCAGGTTACCAGCCCGCGGCCCCATTACGTTCTGTGATCCCGTAATTAGTTCAATAGATCCGACTCCCTACAGGTGAGTGCTCATATTGCTGTTTTATTAAGTGCTCGTTCTTATTTTACGTACTTCCTTCGTTCTATATATATATAAATTTTCTCCAAGTTTATATTGCGCTAAAGAACACGAGGAAGGTCATTCTCGAGTTTACTTCCTTGTTGACCACTCCATTCTTTTTGTTAATCTTTGTTATTCCTGAATGTAAGTCCTATAGTCCCGAGTAGCATATAAGTGGTTGGATAAAATGTAGGTAACTATATCTTAAGGGTATCTTTAAAATAATGAAAGGTCTGAATAATAAGTCGGAAAAATAGTAAGGCCGAATCACTAGAATAACACAAAAGACAATTGAGTAAGACGTCATAAGGCAGAGTAAAACCTAACCTTAAGATAGATAAATGGGATAGATCGGGTATCAATAGGTACTGGTACCACATAGGAAGGTCAGAAAATTCAGTTTGGTATCCCCTGACTAGTCACAAGGTACCAATGAGTTAAAAGAAGCCTTATTTCGAGCCCCGGCATCTTTGAATGCCAGAACCCTTAGTTCTAAGATTTCGTGACGGGTAGCTGTGATCAAATTTCGAGAGATCGGAAAAGTCCTTATCCGACTCCTATTAGAATAAAAGAGATCAGAGGAGAGTTCTTATCCGGTTCTCTATCTTAAATAAAAAATATTTAAAAGAGATCGGAGGAGAGTTCTTATCCTGTTCTCAACCTAAATTTTAATAAATATTTAAAAGGAGATCGGAAGAGAGTTCTTATCTGATCCTCAATCAATTTTTTTAATCTAAAAGAGATCGGAGGAGAGTTCTTATCCGATTCTCAATCTAAAGTTTTAATAAATATTTAAAAGGAGATCGAAGGAGAGTTCTTATCCGATTCTCAATCTAAAATTTTAATAAATATTTAAAAGGAGATCGGAGGAGAGTTCTTATCCGGTTCTCCATCTAAAATTTTAAAAAAATGTTTAAAAGAGATCGGAGGAGAGTTCTTATCCGGTTCTCAATCCAAAATTTAAATAAATATTTAAAAGGAGATCGGAGGAGAGTTCTTATCCGATTCTCAATTAAGATCTTTAACGAATATATGAAAGAGGTCGGAGGAGAGTTCTTATCTGATTCTCAAACTGAATTATTTATACGCACAATAATCCCCAAAATAAACAATATGCAACAGCCACTCACTAAGGTTGTCTCATTTACTTATGTATCTGAGTAATCCGGATTAGTGAAATATCAAATATTCCTTTTGTCAAAAGGATTAACTTCTTCCTCCGCTCAGCCGCCACAGTGATTGCTATCAAGTCTGTGAGTAAAATATTAATTTTAATTGTAATTTCACTATTATTATATGTTCAAGCATGTCCATGCATCACTTATATGTATGTATCTATGTAGTTAAACTCTAGGCACGTTTTATGTTGCATTCATAACTGTTAAAGTGCCATGGATGTTGTTGTGGTAATTTGGAGCAGTGTGCATGCGTTGGCGTGCGTGTGATGTGGTGTTGACTATGGATAGGACGGGTAGACACAGCTTGAGATCTTCGCTGGGACCCGGTCCTTCGGGGTAGACACGGCTTGAGTTCTTCGCTGGGACCCCGATTTGGTTTATTAAGCGAAAGTCCGGCTTGAGTTTTTCATTGGCACAAGTTGGATTTAAGAGAGCTGTATAGGGGATCAGCTCCCATATATTATGATTGATATTACTAGGTGTGTGAGTGCTCCAAATTACCTTTTTGCTATTATGATGTGAAATTTATTGCTGATGTTGCATTTCACTCTACAGGGTGCATTAGCTTACATAGTTATAGAGATTATGGTTAAAATTGATATTTTACTCTCTGAGTCGAACGCTCACTCCTGTTCAATATTTTTCCAGGCCACAGGAGAATATTTTTGAGGTTAACCTGCTTTCTCCCTCGCAGGTCGTTTATTCATGTTTGTGTAATTTTATAAACTTCTAGAATTTCCGCATGTGTTAAAAATATTTAATTGATTTAGGTCTGTAATATAAATTATTATTTTGCACCTGTAAAATTTTTATAACATGCATGTTTGATGGACTGGATGAGGGAGCTGAGCTCCCATTTATTTTTATGTTGATATGAGTATGTGGAGGGTGAGCTGAGCTCCCCAATTGATTATTTATTGTGTTTACAGGTCGGGTGCGTCAGAAACTCCCCGTTAAAAGGTCCATTTTATGGCCGAACTCTGTCCGGTTAATTTCTTGAAATTGGGCCTAAATGGGCTTAGGGTGTGTTTTGATGCAGAATGGAAAAGTAGTGGCTTATGCTTCAAGGCAGTTGAAGAGGCATGAGCAGAACTACCCCACCCATGATTTGGAAATGGTGGCTGTAATCTTTGCACTAAAAATCTGGAGACACTACTTGTATGGTGAAGTGTGCGAGATATACACCGACCACAAGAGTTTGAAGTACATCTTCCAACAGAGGGATTTAAACTTGAGACAGAGGAGATGGATGGAGCTTCTAAAGGACTATGATTGCATCATCCAGTACCACCCTAGGAAGGCCAATGTAGTAGCAGATGCTTTGAGAAGAAAATCTTCTGGCAATTTGGCGCACATTTCAGCAGAGAAGAGACCGTTGATTCGGGAAGTACATGAGTTGATGGATCAAGGTTTAATCCTAGATCATTCAGACGAGGGGGTATTGTTGGCTCATTTTTCAGTGAGGCCAGACTTGCGAGACAAAGTTAGAGTTTCCCAGCACAGAGACCAATAATTGATGAAGATCATAGAAAGAGTACAGCAAGGTGAAGGTGGAGAGTTTGGATTTGCCAATGATGGCGCCCTTATGCAAGGTTCTAGGATATGTGTGCCCGATGTGGACAATCTCAAAAATGAAATCATGCGAGAGGCACACTATACACTGTACAATGTCCACCCAGGCTCCACTAAGATGTACCATGATGTGAAAGATAGCTATTGGTGGAATGGCATGAAGAGAGACATAGCAGACTTTGTATCCAAGTGCTTGACTTGTCAGAAGGTGAAGTTTGAACACCAGAGACCGTCAGGGAAGCTGCAAGAGCTCCCTATCCAAGAATGGAAGTGGGAGATGATTACTATGTATTTTGTGACTGGGTTGCCTCGTACCACGCGAGGATATGATTCGATATGGGTAATTGTAGACCACCTAATCAAATCAGCTCACTTCTTACCTGTGAAAACTACATATTCTGTGGCACAGTACGCCCGGCTTTACATTCGAGAAATAGTCAGATTGCATGGAGTTCCTGCTTCCATAATATCTGACAGAGGGCCCCAGTTCACTTCTCGGTTTTGGAGGAAGTTGCAAGAGGCACTTGGCACACAATTGAACTTTAGTACTGCTTTCCACCCTCAGACAGATGGACAGTCCGAAAGGACCATCCAAACACTGGAAGACATGCTTCGCATGAGTGTTTTGGATTTTGGAGGTCAATGGGATGATCAGCTAGCTTTGGTGGAGTTTGCCTACAACAACAGTTACCATTCCAGCATAGGGATGGCACCCTATGAGGCACTATATGGAAGAAAGTGTAGGTCTCCTCTGTATTGGACGGAAATGGGAGAAGCGAAGGTGCATGATGTAGACCTAGTGCAGTACACCTCAGAGATAGTTCCTTTAATCAGGGAACGATTGAGAACAGCTTCCAGTAGGCAGAAGAGTTATGCAGACCCCAGACGGAGGGATGTGGAGTTTGCAGTAGGCGACTACGTATTTCTGAAGGTTTCAGCCTTCTTCCTCCGCTCAGCCGCCACAGTGATTGCTATCAAGTCTGTGAGTAAAATATTAATTTTAATTTTAATTTCACTATTATTATATGTTCAAGCATGTCCATGCATCACTTATATGTATGTATCTATGTAGTTAAACTCTAGGCACGTTTTATGTTGCATTCATAACTGTTAAAGTGCCATGGATGTTGTTGTGGTAATTTGGAGCAGTGTGCGTGCGTTGGCGTGCGTGTGATGTGGTGTTGACTATGGATAGGACAGGTAGACACGGCTTGAGATCTTCGCTGGGACCCGGTCCTTCGGGGTAGACACGGCTTGAGTTCTTCGCTGGGACCCCGATTTGGTTTATTAAGCGAAAGTCCGGCTTGAGTTCTTCGTTGGCACAGGTTGGATTTAAGAGAGCTGTATAGGGGATCAGCTCCCATATATTTTGATTGATATTACTGGGTGTGTGAGTGCTCCAAATTACCTTTTTGCTATTATGATGTGAAATTTATTTTTGATGTTGCATTTCACTCTACAGGGTGCATTAGCTTAGATAGTTATAGAGATTATGGTTAAAATTGATATTTTACTCTCTGAGTCGAACGCTCACTCCTGTTCAATATTTTTCCAGGCCACAGGAGGATATTTTTGAGGTTAACCTGCTTTCTCCCTCACAGGTAGTTTTTTCATGTTTGTGTAATTTTATAAACTTCTAGAATTTTCGCATGTGTTAGAAATATTTAATTGATTTGGGTCTGTAATATAAATTGTTATTTTGGACCTGTAAAATTTTTATAACATGCATGTTTGATGGACTGGATGAGGGAGCTGAGCTCCCATTTATTTTTATGTTGATATGAGTATGTGGAGGGTGAGCTGAGCTCCCCAATTGATTATTTATTGTGTTTACAGGTCGGGTGAGTCAGAAACTCCCCGTTGAAAGGTCCATTTTATGGCCGGATTTTGTCCGGTTAATTTCTTGAAATTGGGCCTAAATGGGCCTTAGAGTTGGATTAATGAATAGTTAGGCTTACTACGGGCCTCGGGGGCTTTAGGCTGGCCTAGGTCCTAGTGCCGGTCCAGCCCATAGGTTGGGTCGTGACACTAAAGCTAATGCACCCTATAGAGTGAAATACAACATCATCAATATTTTCACATCATAAAAGCAAAAAGGTAATTTGGAGCACTCACACACCCAGTAATATCAAATCATAAATATATGGGAGCTGATCCCCTATACAGCTCTCTTAAATCCAACCTGTGCCAGCGAAGAACTCAAGCCGGACTTTCGCTTAATAAACCAAATCGGGGTCCCAGCGAAGAACTCAAGCAGTGTTTACCCCGAAGGACCGGGTCCCAACAAAGATCTCAAGCCGTGTCTACCCGTCCTATCCATAGCCAACACCACATCACACGCGCGCCAACGCACGCACACTGCTCCAAATTACCACAACAACATCCATGACACTTTATCAGTTGTGAATGCAACATAAAACGTGCCTAGGGTTTAACTACATAGATATATACATATAAGTGATGCATGGGCATGCATTAAACATATAATAATATCGAAATTACAATTAAAATTAATATTTTACTCACAAACTTAACAGTAGTCACTGTGGCGGCTGAGAGGAGGAAAAAGGCTGTCATGGCTCACCTGACGATTTTATTACAATTGTTTAATACAATTGACTCAATACAACCCAAGAAAAGACCAAATACGTCCTAAGTTGTGCCGAAAATCCGGCAGAGTCTCCCCTATACCTAGGACTTACCCAACCTGCAAATGGATTTAAAACATACTTCTATATCCACCAACCATACACCTACAACTCAATCATATCACACAGCCCCTCCTGGGCCCATCCAAACAGTCATCAATCACAATATGTAAAATTACAGTTTAGTCTTTATAATTGACCCTTTTGCAAAAACTACCCAAATAAACTCTAAAAATTCTAAAACTTTGCCCCGCGGGCCTTAGTAATATTACTAGGCTAATGCAAAAAGAATCATAATTTTTTGAGCTACCACGAATATTTTATGGATTTTTAATCCTATTTAAGCACTATAAAATTATGAAAAAGCAAGGTTCGGGTTTACCTATGCTGATTCCAAATCCGGGGACGCACTTGGGATGTCTGACAATGGGGTAGCCAAAATCTCGATCCAATTCCAAGACTTTTTTGATAGCCGGTCTGTCTGGCCGGAAATTCACAGACCCGGACAACTGTCGAATTTCCATGAATTGAAGATACCTACACGAAGCCCATAACACGGGGGTTAGTACATAAATTTTACAGAATTTTCTAAGCTCATTTAATGCTCGGAAAGACACTATGAAGTTCCGTGGGACCCACCAAAAAACGGTGTCGAAAAATTTCAAAATTTATATTGTCGCGAAGCTCTCGACGAGTAGAGCGCTCTGGTACTCTCGATTTTCTCGTGGGGTTCACGGTTTGCGAGAAATCTTGTCTAAAAGTCAAAATGGGCTAAAACTTCCCGGACAAAAATTGGACAAACCGCTCGATGGATTTTAGTGTTCTTGGTGTCTATGGAAAGCTCTCGAGGTGTAGATGGTGTTTGACACAAGGCTCGGCCCAATCGGTGGCCGGATCGGTCGGATTTCGGCCAGGAAGATGAAGCGGCGCGTTGCGCCGCTTCGCACGCGGTTTCCTAGCGTTCCAGGTGGCGGCCGGCAATGGGGGGAGGCTAGGGTGGCACGCCGGCGAGGTGGGGAGGGCTGGGTGGCAGCTGGCCGGCGAGGGGAGGAGGGAGGAGAGAGAAAATGGGAGAGAGAGAAGGAGAGGTCGGGACGCGCAGGAGAAGAAAGAAAAAGGAAGAAGAAGCAGGTTCGATTCGATCGGTCCGGTTCGATTTGGTCGGTCTGATTCAAGATACAAAATTTTGAATTTTTACTCTGCCTTGGGACCGAAAACGAGGCCCAAAAATTCCCAAAAAATTCTAGAAAACTCAGAAAAATTCGTAGACTCCAAATATATTTTTAGTTTTGCCACGTGGTCTTTAAATTAATTTTTAAAAATCATCAAAGTTTATATTTTCGAAAAATCAAACCCGATTTCTAAAACCTGAAAAAAATTTCAAATAATTTCCTAAAATTTAAATAAAATAAAATACTAATATTTATCCATAAAATAATAAATTTAAAAATTAAGGGTGTTACAGCAGCTCTCCAAGGACGGGGTTCAGGGGACCAGCCCCAGCATCTTTTGCATGTCCGCATTGCCTGAAAATGGCATAAGGAGGAGTGTTGGAGAGTGACTGGTGCCTGCTTAAGGTGTGGGTCAATAGAGCATCAGTTGAGGAATTGTCCACGTGGAACTACTACTACTGCTCCAACACATGTAGACAGACCTGCTCCTGCTCCACAAAGGGGTAGGAAATCTGGCAAATCTGAGACAGTGGGACCATCACAGAGGCCTGCATCTGAGCTAGCAGAAAGGCCTGAGGGCAGAGCACTTGCCAGAGCCTATGCCATAAGAGCTCAGGAGAAGCAAGATGCCCCGGACATCGTCAGGGGTGCATTCTCCCTCTACAATACATTTGTGCATGCATTGGTGGATTCAGGATCCACTCATTCATACATCTGCATCAACTTACATGTAGAAAGGGGGATACTGGTAGGGGAGAGTGACCAAGAAATTCTAGTCACTAATCCATTGGGCCACAGTGTAGTAGTGAACAAAGTATATAAGAGTTGCCCGTTAAGGATGCAGGAGTATGAATTCTTGGCAGACCTGATTGAGTTGCCTTTCCATGAGTTTGACGTAATTTTGGGAATGGACTGGTTGTCACGTTATCAAGCAATAGTTGATTATAAATTGAAGAGAATTTCTTTGAAAACTCCTGAGGGTAATGAGATCACAGTTGTGGGGGAAAGGACAGATTTCTTATCCAATATCATCTCAGCCACAGTTGTAAGAAAATTAATGAGAAAAGGCTGTGAAGCCTACCTAGCACATGTGGTGGATAGTAGGTAGGCTAAGCCAAATTTATGTGACATACCCACCGTAAGAGACTTCCCAGATGCGTTCCTTGAAGAATTGTCTGGCTTGCCATCAGAAAGGAAAATCGAATTTGCTATTGACATACTGCCAGGTACAACACCAATCTCTATTGCTCCTTATAGGATGGCATCCACAGAATTAAAAGAACTGAAAATCCAGTTGCAGGAGTTGCTGGATAAGGGGTTTGTACGCCTCAATGTATCACCATGGGGAGCTCCAGTGTTGTTTGTGAAGAAGAAGGATAGGACTTTGAGGCTATGCATTGATTACAGGCAGTTGAATAAAGTAACAGTGAAGAACAAATATTCGTTGCCTAGAATTGATGATCTGTTTGATCAGTTAAAAGGAGCAGGAGTATTTTCCAAAATTGATCTCAGATCAGGGTATCATCAGTTGAGGGTGAAGGATGCAGATGTGCTAAAGACTGCATTCAGGACCCGGTATGGGCATTATGAGTTCCTGGTGAAGCCCTTTGGCCTAACAAATGCACCAGCAGCATTCATGGACCTTATGAACCGTATCTTCCATCCATACCTAGATCGGTTCATAGTGGTCTTTATTGATGATATTTTGGTGTATTCCAAGACCAGTGAAGAACATGATGAGCATTTAAGGATTGTTCTGCAAACCCTGAGAGAAAAAAAGCTATATGCTAAGTTGTCCAAGTGTGACTTTTGGTTGAATGAGATTGCATTCCCTGGACCCATAGTGTCAGCTGATGGAATTAGAGTGGATCCTAAGAAAATAGAAGCAGTGATGGAATGGAAGCCTCCCAGGAATACAACTGAGGTCAGAAGTTTCTTGGGGCTAGCTGGGTATAGCTGCTCCAATGACCAAGTTGTTACATAAGAATGTCAGATTTGACTGGAATGACAAGTGTCAGACCAGTTTTGAGAAGTTGAAGGCTATGTTGATAGAGGCACCAGTGTTAACACAGCCAGTGTCGGGAAAGGACTTTGTGGTTTACAGTGATGCCTCTCATAATGGGTTAGGGTGTGTATTGATGCAAGAGGAGAAGGTGGTCGCTTATGCTTCCAGGCAGCTAAGGCCACATAAATAGAATTACCCTACTCATAATCTAGAATTTATAGCAATTATCTTCGCATTAAAGATATGGAGGCATTACTTATATGGTGAAAAGTGTTACATTTACACAGACCACAAAAGCCTAAAATACTTGCCAACCCAGAAGGAGCTCAACCTTAGACAGAGGCGATGGATTAAGTTCCTGAAGGATTATGATTGTGTGATTGACTACCATCCTGGGAAGGCAAATGTAGTTGCCGATGCTTTGAGCAGAAAATCCATCACAGCTTTGAGATCATTGAATGCCCGTCTATTCTTGGCTCGAGATGGAGCTATTTTGGCTAAGTTGCAAGTGAGGCCAAACCTGCTACAGTAGATTTTAGATGGGCAGAAGGCAGATGAAAAGTTAATGACTATTATGAGCAAAATCTCAGAAGGGAAAGCAATTGACTATAAGGTGAAAGCAGATGGGTGTCTGTACTACAAAGGAAGAGTATAAGTACCAGACGATGGGGAATTTAAAGCCAGTATTCTGAAAGAGGCACACACCAGTGTTTATGCTATGCACCCAGGAAGTACAAATATGTATCATGACCTAAAGCTTCATTATTGGTAACCTGGTATGAAGAAGGACACAGCTGACTATATGATTAAATGCTTGACATGTCAGCAAGTCAAGGCAGAACATCAAGTTCCATCAGGTTTGCTACAACCTATACGCATACCTGAATGGAAATGGGATCGGGTCACCATGGATTTTGTAAGTGGTCTACCTTTCACCCAGAAGAAGCATGATGCAGTATGGGTGATAGTAGATAGATTGATGAAATCAGCACACTTTCTGCCAGTAAGGACTGACTACTCATTAGAGAAGTTAGCAGAATTGTATATCAGTGAGATAGTTAGACTACATGAAATTCCACTTTCCATTATATCTGATCGAGATGCAAGGTTTACATCAAGATTTTGGAAGAAATTGCATGAATCCTTGGGTACACAACTCCACTTCAGCACAACTTTCCATCTCAGATGGATGAGCAATCAGAAAGAGTAATCCAGGTAAACAATTGAAACCAATTAAACTAATACAAATATTGAACTGAAATGATAATAATAACATGAAATATATGTCAAGTCCTTGAGAACATGCTGAGGAGTTGTGTCATTGAGTTTGAGGGAAGTTGGGATAGATACCTCCCATTGGCAGAATTTGCATACAACAATAGCTACCAAGCTAGCATCCAAATGGCCTCATAAGAAGCACTGTATAGGAGGAAATGTAAAACTCCAGTGTGCTGGACTGAATTGGGCAAAGACAAACTGGTAGGGCCAGACCTGGTGAAACAGACTGAGGAGAAGGTAAAGCTAATCAAAGCCAATCTGAAGGTTACCTCAGACAGACAAAAATCTTATGCCGACCTTAAGAGAAAAGAAATAGAATATGCAGTTGGCGACAAAGTATTCCTCAAGGTGTCATCGTGGAAGAAGGTACTGAGGTTTGGAAGAAAAGGTAAGTTGAGCCCTAGCTTCATTGGCCCATATGAAGTCATTGAACATGTGGGACCAGTAGCCTACAGGCTAGCTTTACCATCAAAGCTGGACAAGATCCATAATGTGCTCCACGTATCTATGCTAAGAAGATACCGCTCAGATCCTTCACATGTAATCTCCATGGAAGAAATTGAAGTACAACCGGATTTAACATATGAAGAAGAACCCATATGGATCCTGGCTCAGGAAGTGAAAGAGTTGAGGAATAAGCAGATTCCACTAGTGAAAGTGCTTTGGAGGCACCACAACACCAAGGAGACAACTTGGGAAAGTGAACAGACGATGAGGTAACAGTTCCCTCAACTATTTGCATCAGATAAATTTCGAGAACGAAATTTATATTAGAGGGAAAGAGTTGTAACACCCTCACTGAGCAATTTCGTACATTCTACTGTTCAGGTGACCGGTGTCGGTCCGGACAGCTAGAACATCTGGAAAAATATTTAAACTAAAGTGAGGAACCATAATTAACTCAAATAGTAATAAGAAAAATTTAGGAAAAAAATTTAGAATAAAATACAACCAAGTTGACCTAAAAATTGCCCTAATGTGGGTGACCTGCATTCTGCCTGGGCAAAATAACCAAATGAATTCATTTGGTCATAACTCAGTGTAGAAAGGTCCAATTAATCTGAAATTTTACAAGCAGAAAGCTGAGACATAGACCTACAACTTTTCTGAAGAACACAAATCTAAATTCTGACCATAACCTAGTCAAATTGCCAACCAAACTTAGGTTACCAAATCTGGCAGAACCAGTTTTGCCCAGAATTTTGAATTCTGTCCAATCCGGCCAGTTATGGTGTTTAGGCTATAAATTAAGCTACAAAACTCCAAATTGAGTGATTAAAAAAAGGACATGTAACTAGACAAAATAAGGAACAACTTTCATGAAGATAATTTTGCCAAATTCCTACTGTATAAATGACCAATGAAACAGTAAATATAATGATTAAAATCTGAAAATTTTGAATAACTAACACTAAGCTTAGAAATGGTATTAGCAACCAATAACAACAATTTTAGAATGCAAAATGTGGTATGTTGGGAGTATTATAACTAATGTACCTATTGTCTATGCAAAAGTCAACATTTTAGTTGACTAATGAAATGAATAGTAACACCTAAACTTAAATTTCAAGAATTGTACAATTTAAAAGTGTAACATGCCCTAGTACACCTAGCAAGATTGGTTTGGATAGATTGGCATGCCAATAGAGTTCAGTTAGCAGTACTGCATATGGCATTATGTCATTCTGTGATTTTATGGCCTTTAGCCATTCTGACATTGTGTTAATACTTGGCCTTGTGCCTAATGTTATTACAGCTTATTAGCTGTTCTGTTGCACACCAGGAGATGCATATGTGACCGATAATGTGACGGCCCGTGGTACTAGATACCCAGTGCCAGTTTACCTGTTTATCCAGTCCAGTCATCCAGTATAGGTTACTTGGGCAAACAAAAATGAAAGTGAATAAATTTAATGAAATTATGAATATAACAAGTACAAAATAAATAAGATTACCAATAATGATCGAAAATTTATCTGCATAAGACATCAGAACATGTACTACATATTTATTTTCTGTTATTTCTTTTTATTTTATTATTGGTACCACTAAGCATTATTGCTTAGCGCATTGTTTTTTGCCATGCATAGGTTCTGGAGAGACTGACTGAGAGCCCAGTAGACCACAAACTGGGTGAGACGTTCTGCAGCTCTGCATAGTATCCGTGTCACCTCACCGTCATCAGTGCATTGGTAGGACACTAGGTTTTATTTTGATATTTTGTAATTAACTTTTATTTTCTCATGTGAAATTGAGACTCATGTAATGTATTTTGTTATTAATGTAAATAGTGAAAATTATGTTTATGAATGGAAAATTGAATATTTATTTATGATTTGTACATAAATATCCTATGAAATGAATGAATGAGAATTGGGAGCATATTTGAGAAATATTGAGATTTTGTTGATAAAATGGAGTTTGGGATTGATTGAGAATTTTGGAAGTGTTTTTCTCAGGTTCTGAAGAACTGTTTTCTCTATTTTTAGCCGGTACTCTGCCGGATTTTCTATAAAATTAACAGAACCTTAAATAAATTTATGATTTCAATAAATGACTTCAATGAATGATATTTCACAAATTATACTTCATAACTATGAAAGAAATAAATTAGGAAGGATAAAAATGATTGAACTAAAATAGGGTGTTCCGGTACACTGTGTGACATATCTTACTCGGCTATACTGTAGACGAGTAAGGGGTGTCACAAATATCCAATAATTTTTATGCCCATCACAATTCAAAACATCAATTTGTTTTTTTTTTTCCATGCAAATCCCATTTCAATCATAAATTTCTGAAACTGGATTCATTTAATCCATATCAAAAATAAAATCATAACTTAATCATTTTCCCACAACTAAACTCATTTATACCATAACAAATTTCAATAATCATTGAAATGAATTCAATAATTGATAAACATAATACATAAAGAAACTAAAATCCTTTAATCAAATAAAATATGCAAAACCTTAACAATGTAAAACGAGTTGTGCACATCTTTGTTGACTAATTTACTCCACCTTTCGTTTTTCCTTCGAAGATTCCTTTTTAACTGAAACACATAAATTTAAAGTGTTTCAGTATCCATTTCTAATACTTAAATTCCAACAATTTCTTTATAGACTTATCTTACCTATTACGGTTTATAATTTCGGGTCTTTCATAGTTTTGTATATAGTGGCACTATTTATGGCACTATTCAAGTCAAAATATTGACTTTTTCCTACTAAATAGGTTTATTAATTCTAATTGTACTCATATACCACATTTTGTGTGTCAAATTTGCTGGCATTAATTGCCAATTAAATTTCTAAACTACCTAAGTAAAATCCTAAAAATTCAGTTTTGGATCACAAGTTTCTACTGCTCCATTGGTCTATCTACAATGGAAATTTGCTAAGTGTCCTTCATCAAAGTTATTCCTTATTGTCTTAGCTTTAATTTTCTTTTTAAATCACTATATTTAGAATTTTATAGCTCAAGCTATGCCTATTTTCCTAAGGCTGGCCGGATTGGTATCTACCCAGAATTCTGGGCAGATTTTTAGTTCTGGCAGTTTTGGGCAGCCAACTTTGGGTGACAAAATGACTTCGTTATGGGTAGAATTTGGGTTGGTGCTCTTCATTAAAGTTGTAGTGCTATGTCATAGCTTTCTAATGGTTCAAAAATCAGGTCATTTGGACCTGTCTAGACCAAGTTATGTCCAAATAAACAAACACTGTTCATTTGGTCATTTTTGTACAGTGGCAATGTGCCAATTACGAGTTTGACCTAATTATTCACTAACTTAGAATCACTTTCAGGGCAGGGTTTCTACACAAAAATTGTGGCATTATGTGTCTAATTTCATTTTCAATTAGCCTCACACCAATTGGGATGGTAGAATTGTAATTTTGGTCCCTGAAAGGGACCTAGGTCAGGCTGTCTAGTAATAACCCCTCACCAATCCGAATTTCATTGCAATTCTAATCACTCCAACACATCTCAATTGGTCCCAATTGACCATTTTAAAACTCGCTTAAGTCAAAGTACATTAATTTATCAAATTCTCAAATTTTCCCGCCCAAAACCCTAAGGGTGAAGAATCCTAATTTTGCATTTGCCACATTTCATGAAATCTAAACATACCAATTACTTATCCTTAGTCCATAATTACACATTTAATTAGATTAAAACATAACAATTCCCTAAACCTCAATGGCTGCTGAAATTCCCTTCTTCCTAATCATGCAAATTTTTTTCAAGTTCTTCATATAATTTCATTCACTTCAACCTAAAATCAGCCAATTATTCAATAAGAAAACTTGGATTTACTGACCTGAAATGAAGCTTTTTCTATCTTCTCAAACTCTCCAATTTTTCTTTCTTTTTCATTTTCAATCTTCAAATCAAGACCCAAGGACAGGTTTTAACCAAGGAAACATCAAAATCTATGGATGAATTTTTGGTTTAAGAAGCTTTAAAATAAACTTTCATGGTAGAAAAATGGAAGAGATGAGAGAGAGAAGAGAGAGAGGGGCGGCATCCTTAGGAAGAAGATGTGTTTTATTTTTTTTTTAATTGGTTAATTTATGTAGGCATTATCCCAAATTTTCAAATTTTAAAAATTATGATTTATTGTGTCTGTCGCAAGGTGTTTTGCGGTCGCCTGAACGAACCCTCACCGAAGTGGAAAAGAATGAGGAGTCGCCACTTTAGTTTTGAGGGAAACTAAAGAAAACCATTTGTGAAGATAAATTGAAATAAAACCACTTCAAAACAGAGATTCTAAGTTCGGGGTCCGTAAACGGGTGGGGAAGGTGTTAGGCACCCCACCTCGTCCCTTAATTAGGGTAAGTAGATTTAACTTCGCACTCTTTATAAATTAGTTAGGAGGACTTGAATGGAAATATTAATCCTTTTGACAAAAGGAATATTCGATTTTTCACTAATTCGGATTACCCAGATACATAAGTAAATGAGACAACCTTAGTGAGTTACTGTTGTATGTTAGTTTTGTTTGAAGGGCTATTTTATTAGAATCCAATTTTTGAAATTGGATGAGAACTCTCCTCCGATCTCTTTTAAATATTTATTTAAATTTTAGATTGAGAACCGGATAAGAACTCTCCTCCGATCTCTTTTAATATTCATTTAAATTTTAGGTTGAGAACCGGATAAGAACCCTCCTCCGATCTCTTTTAAAATATTTATTAAAATTTTTAAGCTTGAGAACCGGATAAGAACCCTCCTCCGATCTCTTTTAATATTTATTAAAATTTTTAAGCTTGAGAACCGGATAAGAACCCTCCTCCGATCTCTTTTAATATTTATTAAAATTTTTAAGCTTGAGAACCGGATAAGAACCCTCCTCCGATCTCTTTTAATATTTATTAAAATTTTTAAGCTTGAGAACCGGATAAGAACCCTCCTCCGATCTCTTTTAATATTTATTAAAATTTTTAAGCTTGAGAACCGGATAAGAACCCTCCTCCGATCTCTTTTAAAATATTTATTAAAATTTTTGATTGAGAATCGGATAAGAACCCTCCTCCGACCTCTTTTAATTAAATGGTAGTCGGATAAGGATTTTTTGATCTCTCTAAATTTTACCTATCGAGAGGGCCTAAGGCTAAGGGTTCTGACGTTCAAAGGTGTCAGGGGGTTTGCGCAAGACTTCTTTAACTTATTGGTACCTTAGGACTGGGCAGGGGATGCCAAACCGAATCCTCCAACCTTCCTATATGGTCGCTTCACTAGCATTTTTTTTCGTAGCCGATCTATTCCATTTAGTTATCCAGGGTTTGGTTTTACTCTGTCTTATGACGTCTTGCCCTATGACCTACTGAGTCATTCTAGTGACTCAGCTTTACCATTTTCCAGGCTTATTATTCAGACCTTTCATTATTTCAAAAGGACTCTTAAGTTGTCGTTACCCACATCTCATCCAACCACTCATGTATCGCTTGGAACTAGATGACTTACGCTCAGAAATAATAAAGATTAACAAAGGTATCAACACGGGAATAAACTAGAGCATAACCTTTCTCTGTATCTTTCTAGCGTGATATGAACTTAAAGAAAATAACATACGTAAAGAAAGAAGAACGGAAATGCGTAAAACAAGAACTAAACTTAATAAAATGGCAACATGAATACTGACCTGTAAGGAGTCGATTCTAGTGAACTAACCGAGAATCACAAAACGCAATAAGATTGCAAGTTGATAGCCGGGAGACCAAGGTTCGCCTTGGAACAAAGAGTGCTTCACTAAATGCAATCGAGTCAGAATTATACCCGAGTTTAAATGAGATTGAGCATGGGCGATGAAAGTGAAAATAAAGATAACAAGGAACTGAAAAAAAAAAATTGTGAACGCTACGGGATAATGAACGAGCTGAAAATGGAGAGTTTTAGTGTTCAAAATCTTTTAAGAAAATACTTCAGAAAACTGGTTTCAAAAGTTCTTCTTATGAAAGCAGAGTAACGATCTGAATTAAATTTCAGAGTTCTTCCACTATAGTAACTTCCTCTTTTTTGTCTGTCCTTTAAACAGTTTTTCATGCAGGTATTTATAGGGACCGGGTGTTCCCCTTGAAGGGTCAGGATCTATCTTGAGGGAGATGGAGGGTCAAGATTTCAAAGGACATAATCCTAAGCTCAAGAATTAAAGAGAATCAGAATAGACGGCCGAGATCCACTTCAGAATATTTGTTTTTTTCCTCCTCTAATCTGACGGTCCCAAATTCTCTTATCCAGGGCGATCCAAGGGCTAGGAGTGAAAGGCGCTGGTTTTGTCGTCTTCTTCTTTGATCCAAGGGCCTTGGGCTCGTCCTTACAAGTTGGATCAACGGTGGAGATTGGGAGGTATAGCGCTGTCATGACATATTCTGGCACCTGTCAGTAATGTGGGCGATTCTGGGGCGTGCGGTTGAGATTTTACCTACAACGCTTTAACTACCTCGGCTCTGATCATGGCGACGGCGGTAGGCGCCTTATTCTTTTTGTTTTCTGCTCTCTATTCCTTTCCGATCTTCTTAACATGATCCTTCTCCTATCTTTCATACCGATCTCCCCTCTTCTGATCTCTATTATTCCAATATTTCCCTTAATCAGGCCCGGTCCGGTCAAAGCATTAATTCCCCTCGATTCCCGAAGTGTCCGCTTCGTTTTCTGCTTAGCAATGAATGCCCGATTTTCCCCTATATATACCCCTGACAGAAGAGACTTTCCTTATTCGATTTTTCTCTCTTCCTTCTTACTTCCCTGTTCTAGCTACTCCGGCAGTAGTTCCGGCCATGATTGTGGCTGTTGATCCCTTCCCGATGGACCTCTTTATTCCCCGACTGAAAATTTATGACCCCGGTGATCAAATAATCGTGACAACCTTATCTGATGATGGTGAGAGAACTGGACCAATTAACCGATCTGGATCATGGACCTCGATCGTGCCGATCTCGAGTCGTTCGACTGGTATAATCGGCGAACCGATTTCGGCCGAGAAGACTGCTAATGTTCCGCCAACCCTTGGCGGTTGCTCTTCCAAGTTTATTTGGCTTCTCACCACATTGGGTGTTCCGACAGCAGCTTTCCTCCACATTGGGTGTTCCGACAGTGGCTCAGTTCCGGTCGATGACATCCTTTGGATCAGTCACAATGTGGGCTTTGACATAGGCCCTTTAGATGGGATGTTCCACCGGTCTCTGAGATCGCCCAAATGATGTATTTTATTTTCAATGTAGTCCGATCTCTAGAGATCACCGAAATGATGTAATCCAATTTTAGTATAATCCGATCCCTAGAGATCGCCCAAATGATGTAATCCGATCTTTTGGAAATAAAGATTTTATTTTGTCGATTATCATCTTATTATTATTGCATTAATTATTTTCCGATCTTTTATGTGATTATCCGATCTGATTCTTCATTTGAATGACACTTATCCGATTCATAACTCAAAACACCTTGATCTGCTGCTCTATAATTAACCGATCTCTTCATAGAATCTTGGGAATATTCGTGAGACGTGTCAGAACAGCTGGCGAGTCCCGCTATCCGATGCACCACCTGGAACATCGTGAGCATTAAATGCTCGGACGAGTATAAATAGGGGTGGGGGTTAGCCATTTGCTCTCTTGTGTCATTTTCAGTTTCTCGCGAACAACTTCAAAATTCTCTCGTTTTCTCAAGCTCTTCCGACTCCGATCAAGCTCCGGTAAGGGTTTTGATCCTTCTTTTAGTTTAAATTCTTTATTTCCTTTGAAAATGAGCGGCGTCGAAGGTCAGAGAGTGGCGAGCCCTCCTTCCATCCAGTTCTCGTGGTCATCTGATGAAGTAGAGGTGGTCGGGCTAAGCGCGCGACCTGAACCTCCTAGAGTCTCCGTTCCAGCTCGGGAACAAGTGACATTATCAAGGCATACACCTTCTTCAAGGAAAGAGAATCTTCCCATGGACGAGCTGCCATCGGTCCTTTAAGAAACCGATCTGCAGTCATTCAGCCAGGAGTACAACATTGAGCCTGATTCATATGAACTTATCCGGTGTCACGGCGATCTCCGGGCCGATCATTTTTTCGAAGAGAACGACATGATTATGGTATACAAAGAACAGTTGAAAGCCGGGCTGCGGTTTCCTCTTGACGACTTCTTTAAGGAAGTCTTAAAATTTTTCCAAGTGTGCATAGCTCAAGTTCATCCGAACTCGTGGCGGATCTTAGTAGCCTTCCGAGGCCTCTGCCGAGCTAAGGGATTCCGTCCTACGCCTAAAGTATTCACCGAATTGCATAGGTTAACTCGTCGAAAGGACGACGAGTACTGGTTTTTCCAGGCGAAGCCACATTGCGGGCTCTTCACCGAAAAACTGGAAGAACCGCTTCTTTATTCTAAGGAGCAAAATTACGAATGGCTTTGAGGGTTTCCCTCGTAGCTGGCTACACCAAGGCCCCTTAATTCCGAAGCGTCTCGTGTTGAATAGGGAAGAGGGCGCAATGGTGATGGAGTTGAAGGAGCAGGCGTCCAGAGAGAAGTTCTCTTGCTTGGATGCAGTGACCGCCGAGCTGCACCATTGGACTATGGAATTGATTACCGGCAAAGATCGCGGGCTTCAGCTCTCTGACCTCGGCATCGGTATTTTCTACATCTCAGATCTCAGGACCTTAGCGATCTCATTGACCTCTTCTTTGTGCAGGTATGACAAGCGGCGAAGCCTCCAAGGAGAGCCGGAAGCGAAAGAGGGAGATCTCCCGGAAGGTACGGGAGATGAAGCGGGCCGAGGAGATGCAGACACCACGTCATGAGCCGGGGGAAATACGAAAAGGCCCGTTTCAACCTTCAAGACCGCCGATCATAGAAATGGTCCGATCTCCCCCTCACCAGGAGGAGTCGCCTCCTCCTCCTCCCGATTTGGCGCGAAGGGGGTCCTCCCAACAATGTAAGGCCCCTTTCTCGCGGGCGCCAAGTTCGATCCACTACCGGAGAAGAACCGAACTGTTCGGGAGAACCCAGGTTTTGCTAAGGTATTGGGGTCCTCCATCTGCCTTCGGGAGGATCGGGACAGGCTGTCTCCGGATAGCCTTGATGATATCTTGACCAGATCTATGAGCCTGAACATTGAGTGTCCGTGAACCAAAGACATGGTCCGGGAGAAGGCGCATCGCCTGGGTAAAGAGGTCGAGAGGATATGGCATGAAGCAGCTTCCCTCCGATCCCAACTATCATCCGCTCGGGACTACATATCTCAACTCGAGGGACGAATGAAGTACTATGAGGACAAGTTGGCCGAGCAAGCTCATGTTCTGGCTGAGCGAGATCATGCTCTTAAAGAAGTGCAAGCGCTCCGGGCCGATGAAGCTGCTCAACTCGCTCACCTTGCTGAGGAGCTCAAGGCGAAAGAAGAAGAGATGGTGACCGGAGTGGCCGGCGCTTATGTGAATGCTCACAGAGATCTCCTGGCCGAGCTCAAGAAGCGTTATCCCGAGGAGGACTTCTCTTGGATGGCTAACCTAGCTCCAGAGGATGAAGGTGAGGATAGCGAGGAAGAGGCTGAGGGTGAGAGAGAGAACGGACAAAATGTAGATCAGACTGGGGGTGATCCTCCAGCTGAATAACTTGTACAAATTCTTGAAATGAAATGAGATGGAATGCCTCTTTTGTTCGATGAATGATTGTGATCGGAAAATTTCTAAATTATTTAAACACTTGATTGTCTGAGTATGTTGAAATAACTGAGTGATTGTTAACCTAAGTGTGAGAGATCGGAAAACACAATGAGCATGAGATCGGTAGGGAACCAACGCTAAACGGAACTTGATTAAAATTAGAAATTTGGCTTGAACATTTAAGATCGGGATCATCATTAAACCAGAACAGAACCTTTGATTATTCTTAAACTTTTGAAAGGGAGATCGGCAACAAAAATGGTAACAAAGATCTAGTGTCAGTTCAATTCATTTGTCAACAGAGATCAGGAATATACTTGACTGGTCAGGAGATTCGACAATGGGTTTGAGAGATCGGTGAGTGATTTAATAGACCGGTAAGGCTTTGACTGATGTGAGGACTTAGTATTGATTCAATTCCTTGTGAGGAGAGATTGGAAATGTGGTTAGCTGTCAAAGGGAGACTTAGTACTGGGGATCAGTTTCAAAGTTTATTAATTCTGGGGATCGACCAAAATATGGTGTCGATAGTGTCATGGATGATGTCATAATTCTTTTTACTTTTTGAATTTCTTTCTTTTTCCTTTGTTTTCTCCATAATTTTTCAATTTAATTATATAATTTAAAATTTTAATTTCTCACATTTTATTGGACAATTAGGCCATGAGTCATCTCTAGAGGTGAATTGACCAATTTGCCCCTGATCCGGTTTGCCAATAATTCAGTATTTCTTCCGGAATCCTGATCTAATTATTTGATCTGATTCTCTACCTTCTCTTGTGATTTTCACATTTCCCCTTGCTTCGTAATATTTTCTAGGACTGGAGTGTCACAATGTCCTATACGAAATTAATCGCAGTCACTTCCCGATGCGGTTACCCATCCCTGTGACCCCCGGCTCATTTAACCTTTTATTTTCTATTTTTCTTATCTGTATTTAACCTTCTGGTAATCATTATTAATTCTTGTTCAGGGCTTTTCTAGATGACTTAAACATGGTTCCAATCCTCTTAATTGTCTAGACTGACACCGGTCTCTGGAACAGTGATTTGCACAGAACTATGCATATAGGGGTGTTACATAGATTTGGTTTCAAGCCATGCTAGGGACTTTGTAATCTTATTGCAAACCAAACTTATTTAATTAATTAATTAAACTCTTTAATTAATCAATTAAATCACATTTTACTTAGTAATTAACTTATGCATGTGTGTGACTCACTAGGCTCATCACTAATTGGCAATGAGATATGATATTAACTCTTAATATCATCAGAACTCTTTCTTACCATAAATAATTTCTCTAAATCATTTTAGGCATCTCATAGACCATGGTTGACACTTAGCATAGCATGTCATGGCCACTCAATCAGTAACAAGGAATACCTTAAATGAACCTTTAATCATATGTTACTATGCACTAGAATCTCTCTGTTATAAAATCCTAATTCGAGCTGGAGTCATGATTAATGTCAAACCCCATTTGCTATAAATATTATGTTCCATTTTAATTACAGTTCTTGATTAATTAGATTTTCTTATCAGAAACTCTTTTCTGACTAAATCTGTCTGTCCTGGTCAGGAACTTGAAACATCAATAACAATTAAATGAACATAGGATTTTATCCCTATTTACTTAGGGTAACAGATTCTATCTTGATCAACACCTATCTCTATATATAACTAGTAAAAGCCAACACATGCCCATATACCCATATACAGTACAAGTATGAAAGCAGCATCAAACTCAAACCACCTATATACAAGATAGCTGTGTTATCTCAGGTCTAAAGATTATATGCACTGATATGGTATATAATAATGCATTGACAAGAGTAAACTCTATGTGCTTGTCATAAGCGTCACTGGTTCGGCCTACTTATCATATATAAGTGCCTACCATGTTTGTTATGTGGCATGAGACTCATCATTCTATCTTATTTATTTATCATATAAATACCTTGGGAACAAATATGATTATAATATTTCTGGATAAGTCATGTCTTGTGTGAAGTATCCCCGATTGTGAACCTATTTATGATACTTTATGCTAGAAATACTGTCACTCATATTCTTAATATCTTAAGAATATAATTTCTAACAAAATATCAATGGACTTTTTCTATTACACATAAATATATTATGTAAACGGAAAAGTGAAATTGCCTTTTATTAATAAAATATGCATAAATACATACTAAATGATATGTTTTAGGACATACTGCTAACAATAAGTTACCTTTAAAATTATGATTATGCAATATATATATATATATATATATATATATATATATATATATATATATATATATATATATATATATATATATATATATATATATATTTTTTTTTTTTTTCTTTGGATCAATGATGATTTTGGCTCTGGATATATCATTATTAACAAATTACTCCTATATTTTCAGAAATTTAAAAATTTTGAATTAAATTTTTTAATTTAAATAAAAATTTAAGAAATTTAATTTTTACATTAAATTAAAATTTATAAATTAATTTAGACAAAAAATTAAAGTTAAATTAATATTCCAATAAATATAAAAATAAAAAAAAAAACATTAAACTTTTTTCTTCTCCATCTTTTCCTTTTAAATGAATATACAAAGGGAGAAAATCATATTCATCTTATATGTTAAAAAAAATATTTCTTATATAGAAAATTTGAGCTCAAAACAAAGAGGGATAGAACTATACCTCCCAAGTCCCGCCTTGCCTACAAAGGGCAAAGAACATAAAATATCAATTTAAAATTTTAATTTATTTATAAAATACATCAAATTACTAATTATCATAATACAATATTTTCACTTCATTAAAAAAAGTTATCAGAGTGAAAATTTTTTATTTTTTTGGTTGACTCAAGAAATTAAATTTGAGAAGGCTTAATTAACTTTAAAAATATCATTTAAATAAAATATAATTTATATAATACATGTAATTTTTTTTTAAATATATAAAAATTTTATTGGATGGAGATGGGCTGTTGGTCTAGGCTCACAAAGACCGCAGCCCGACCCAACTGAAACCCCTAGCGCATGCGGCTTCTCTCGAGTCTCCAGTTAAGGGACAAGAGAAAAAGAAAAAGTGCGCTTCAGCGTTCAGCGTTCAGCGTTCGTCATCAAGAGAGAGAGGGATTGAAGATAGAGAGAGAGAGAGAGAGAGAGAGAGAGAGAGAGATTAGATTTTGCATAAATGTCGCAATGGTGGCGTTAGAGTACGGTCACCGCCACAAATCGGAACAAGCAAAGAAGTAAATTAACGCCCCACGCACACATCTGTCACTGCCGTAACGCGAAGATCGGGTGCCGCTACTTCGCCTCCTCTCCGCCCATAATTCTCCTCCTTGTTCGACCCAACTCCAAAAACAAAAACTTTTCATAAAGAGAGACAGACCCCGATCCCCCACTGCGGTTTCTCCTTATTTATTATCTATCTCTGCCAGGTATGCTTCTCCATCTCTCCTTTTTATGTCTCTCCTGATTCCCATTTTCTCTCTCATGCTTTTTTCTTGTATAAGATCGTGTAAAATTTGGGTATTTTCATCCATCCTTTATCCAAATCCGTTTTATAGGGTTTGCATTTTTAGTGGGTTGATCGGCGATTTATTTTTTGATTTTTCATTTTCCTTGCAGAACTACTGATATTTTGCTTGTCAAATTTTTATTATTATTTTTTTAATCTAAGACTAGGGTACGTCTAAAATTTATTTACATCAATATTTAAAAAGTTTTGATTTTTGGCATTTGGTTGCGTGCCCTTTGGAATTGTTTAGCTGCTACTCATGGTGCGTGGTTTGAAAAAATTTTGGTGTATTTTGATTTACACTTATAATGACACAAGCATTATCTCTAGTTATTTCACTTCAAACTGCTACTCAAAAATGGGAAATTTAAGCTTAAAAATGGCTTTAAGCTTTCTCATTTTAAATACAACATGCCACTCTTGCAGGTGCTGTGAGTTGCTTTTTAGGATTGGGTAGGTGTGTGATTATGGCTTATTTCATTGCAATAAGCTGTTAAGAACATTTTCATTGCGAATGTTTTGTCAGGTCGTAATAGGTTGCGTAGAACATTTTCTATTGGGAACGCCTAGTTGCTGAAATAATTATGTTGTAGCTTCATACTTCTGAAAATATTTGAAACTTAAATAAGACGTTATTTTGTGACTCTGTATTCTGATTCTCGAGTTGAGAAGAAAAATACATTTTTTTGATATTGAAGGCATGGTTTTAAATCCCGATCACAGTTACGGTCTTAATGTCGTGGTAACAGTTTGGGGCTACCTAATTTTATTTTAAAAATTTGCAAAGTTTATGAAATGAGTAGATATTGGTAGATATAAGTAAAATTAAGATACACAACTTTATAATAAGTATAAATACATCAAAGTAGATGCTATTTTGTAATTAATAATATATTTTAGTAAAATTAATTCTTAAAAATAGTTTAAATTAGAAAGTATTATTGGGGTAACGGTCGTTACTGTTACTTAACTGTAAACGGCACCGTGATCGTTACGTGGCTGTAATGGCCAGCATTCGTGCAAATCAAGATATACCTTTACATAACAGCCTAACAGGTAACAGTTCCGCTAAAAACTTGTAAATAACAGCCGTTATGTTGTGTAACAGCCGTTATTTAAAATCATGATTGAAGGTTCATAATAATTAAAAAAATATATTTCTTTGACATGAAAGATATAAAATTTACTGATGTAAATGTTGGACATATAATTTAGGGTGAAGAAAAGTCACAATTGGAAAAAAAAAAAGAGTTTGAGATTGATAATCCATACTATTTTTCTAAATAAAAGTAACATTTTAGATACTGTTGAAAAAAGCAATTTGGAAAAAACTGTTTTATTATTTTAGTGTTCTTATGACTAAAACTTATCAAATTTAATTTTAAATTATTTTTTAATACTCTCTAACTAATATATCTAAAAAAATGATTTTCTCAACAGCAGTTTCAATAGTAATACCAAACGGGCCATTAGTCTATTTTATACCTCTCAAATCAAGATTTCTTTTGCAAACTTTATTTGAGAAAGCTTCTCTTTTTGAAAGTCATTTTTGCCTTACTTCTGCGTATAATTTTGTGGCTGCTAATTTTAGCTAATTGATTAGAGACTCACTTTTTGTAAATGAAATTTCAAAGTGATAAGTATGTATTCAAGTATTTTTATGTTTTTATGCCGCAAACAAGGTGCATGAAGATGAAGTATTACTCTTGGACTTTGCAATACTGGCTCCAAGTGATCTCTCTCTCTCTCTCTCTCTCTCTCTGTTCCCTTTTACCATTTTGTACACCTTAACTTTGCCATATAAGTGTGGTCATATTATTAATCAAAATAAAATTTGAAAATTTCATCTCTGGTTAACAGTCTGTAGTTGGGTGTCCTTAATGTTATAATTTTTCTTTAACTAATGATGTTTGACTCAACATTGACATTTGTCACTTGGAATCTTCTGGATTTTGATTACTGTAATAGGTTTGCATGCAAATCCTGCATTTGAAACTGACAGCCACTTGTCATTGGTAACATTGGTGGGACCTTGCTCAAAGGGCAGAGCTTTCTTGTGGGTGGTTTGATGGTTGGATGGCAATCACTATTAAATGTGATAGATTGGGTTTTGATTAGACGAAATTTAAGACAATATAAGAGCACCTTGTTGTTCAACATAATAAACAAAAAAGAAGGGAAGGCCTAATAATGTATTTTAAACCGTATGATGATAATATCTTTGGCATTGCAGTTAAATCCTGTCACTTGAGAATGGCCATCTATTCAGGTATCCTTAGGGCTAATGGTTGCACAACTTTTTATTATTTATTTATTTATATTTTTCTTTTCCCCAACTATAGAAAATAACTATTTGTTATTTGTTCTTGAGCTGTTTGTTGGCATGAATCTCATCCATTATTTCTAGTATGCAATGACGAAAAGAAAGAAGGGGGTGGGGGTGAGGGAATTTGCCATGTGCGCTTTTTCATTTATTTTTGTTGTTCTTCTAGTTTATTAATTTTTTTGGTGGTGTTCTTGTTAGGTGACTTTTCGTGTATAATCTCAAAAATGTTACTTTATGCTTTGTCTCCAATATGAAGGATGTCTGAATGCATGAGGCTCCTATATTGTGGGCTCCGGGGAGGTTTAGATGTAGGTAACATTCCTCTTGCATTGTAAGGAGGCTCTTTTCATGCTTTTAACCTGTACCTTTTAGAACAATATAGAACCAAAATTTCTTTTAGGTTACAAGACTAAGCTGGGAGTTGTCTTCTTTATATTTTTCTCTTTCTGGCATAAGAAAAGAAATTTTAGCTTCTCGAATTATTTTATTGGTTTGGTGATTGAAAGTGCTAAACAGCAGCATAGTACCAGCGGTAGCTGCAATGATGCATGACATGTGAAATGTCATGGTCTTATTTTTTAGTGTCAACAATATAAAAAATAATAGGAAATAAAATGATTGCAGATTATTTTCACATCAGTGATCAGTGTGCAACTGCTTATGAAAATATCCAACGAATTCTGATGGGTTTCTTTGTTCCTATTGCTGTATTTGTATTGAAAATGTCTTGACAATAAAATTTCTTGTGAGTTGCTTTAAAAAGAGAGGTGTTTTCTTCTCTCTAAATGGTTACCTCATCATAATTGACATGCACACATTATTTAATGGAAGTTAGCAAGACATTTATGTGCTATTCGTGGTTGGTATATTAAGCTAGCTATTTGGACCTAAAACTCAAATGTATGCCGACGCATGGTATATGCTATAAGCCTATGACTTGGTTTTAGAGAACCAGGGTGTGGTTTTGACATTAATGCATGCGTTGTTGGAACCTGAAATGCCCTTACATAAAAATTTGTTGAGAATAATAAATAGATATATGTAGGTAAAATGAGATGGACTCATTTTGAGTATTCTCTCTCTTTTCCAGCTTGACTTTGTGAATGGGGAAAGTTAGTAAGGTGAAGTGCAAGGCTGATTCCCAGCGTCGCAGAGTGACTCCATATCCTTTGCCATCTTGCCCAAGGAAAAGTGCCGAAGATTGCCACTCAAAGAAGAAACATTCAAAAGCCTTGGAGAAGAGTGAATGGAAAGGTGCAACCTGTTCTGTTTGTCTGGAATTTCCTCACAATGCAGTGCTCCTTCTTTGTTCCTCTTATAACAAGGGTTGTCACCCATATATGTGTGCCACTGGTCGTCGATTTTCCAATTGTCTTGGGCAGTACAAAAAAGCCTATACTAAAGTAACTTCAACTGAAGAGACGCAACAATTGAACAGGTCTGCAGACAATTCAAGTTTCCATTTGGGAGCTGGGGAGGCTAATGAGAAGATGCAAGTTCCAGAGCTTTTATGCCCGCTCTGTCGGGGTCAGGTGAAGGGTTGGACAGTGGTGGAACCAGCCCGGAAGTATCTCAATGCCAAAAAAAGAACCTGCATGCAAGATAAGTGCTCATTTGTTGGAACTTACAAACAGCTCAGGAAGCATGTTAAGGCCAAGCACCCATTGGCACGACCCCGAGCTGTGGACCCTGTTCTTGAAGAAAAATGGAAGAAGCTTGAATGTGAGAGAGAGCGAAATGATGTAATCAGCACAATTATGTCGTCAACTCCAGGGGCTGTGGTGCTGGGGGATTATGTGATTGAGCCAGGCCGACATGGCTTTTTTAATGATTATGATTATGATTCGGATGAGTCTCTGGATGATCGTTTCTTTCCTTTGGGATCCTTTAATCGAGGACAGAGTAGTGGTCATTATCGCAATGGATTTCACCTAGATTTTGACTCATTGGATGAGGATGACTATGGGTTGCGTCGTCCTGGGGCTACTGGTCCTGCAGCACTCTCTGGGCGTGGTCTCCACAGATTACTGCTGACAAGGGCTAGGAGACCTTGGAGGTTTAGAGGAGGCAATAGGGGTCAAAATTACTGATTAAAAAAAGGTTTGAGGACTTTAAGTTATTATAAACTGTTTGTTCTAGATTTACTTTTCACTGCCATCATATGCCACAGGTGATGGTTGCCACTGCTGTGTTCCCCTGATGTGGTATAATGTGATTGGCAACTGGAAAGTGATTTCAATAAGTAGTAGGGATAGCAGTTTAGAGGGTCTTTTTCTAGGTGATTTAGTCGTGACGAGGGCCAAGGCATTTTATTGGTCTGTTTCCTTCTAGTTTTATGATTTGACTGTCATTTGATCATCGCATATTCATTTGAATTGAGATGATATGATCAGAGACGTTCTTGATATGTTTGTTCTGGAGATGCTCTTTTCTTTATTCTTATGGTCGATAATTATGTGGGAAATTTTATGTTATATACAGTATGAAGAAAAATATTTGGTCAATAAAGTTATTAAAATTGTCATTCCTTTTTTAATTACCAAGTGGTCTTAGCTGGGCATAGACGTAAACTTATATTTATATAAAAAGATACAAAAATCTTTTCTTCTTTTTCAGGGAGCGCATGTATCTCTATTAAACTAAGGTCCCTTAACTACAAGATTCAGCCTTTTTGTTTTTTTTCCCATTATCTATATTCAGATACTGAACCATCTTGAATGCGTAGTCCAAATCTTTTCTAGTTAAGCTTAATCGTCTCTTAGTTTTGAAAGGTTCCCTTTTAGATAAGTGGCTGAATGAGCTCAAAATGGTCAAGTAAAGTGGTAGATACCAAAAAAGAAAAGAAAAAACTAGTGCCTCTAATGGAGAACGGCCAGCAAAATTGAATCCAAACTTAATAGGATAGGAAATGGTAATATGTACATCATGTGCTAGTGCAAGAATTTGGGTCACTTTCTGTTGAAGATGATGAGGCTGAAACCAGATAATGGTGAAGCACATGTCTGCACACCAGTAGAAGATTCTCGATGCATGGGTTAATAATTTTTTTTCTTTTAACATCTATTACTTTGGTAATTGTTATTCGTCCAAGAGTCATGAAAGCAATTGTGACTTGGCTTTTATATTGTTCTCACTAACACCCTGTTTGGGAAACCATTTAGTAGGAAGGAAAATAAAGAGTGAAAAATAAAAAATATTTTTCTTTTGTTATTTTCTTTCCTCTTGTTTGGATAGAAAGGAGTGAAAATAAAAAGATGAAAGAAAAGTATAATAAATTTACAATTTTATCTTATGTATTTTAAAAAAAAAAACTTTAGAAAAAGGGTAATTTTGTAATTTTAATTTATAATCTCACACTTTTGTTATTTTCTCTTCAAATTGGAGAGAAAATAACAAAGAAAAAATAAGAGTTATTTTTTCCCATTATCTTATTTTTCCTTCATTTTCAAACAAGAAAAAGTATCAATCTCAATTTATTTTTCTTTTTTTATTTTCTTTCCTCTCCCTTTTCCTCCTATTCAAACAGGGTGTAAAGCTGCACATTAAGCTAGTTTTGTGTTTGAGGGGTCTTAGTAAAATTACTATAGTTTTATCAAGATACCGAATCCTATCCCTGAATTTTGTGAATTTCGTGTGCATGTGTTCTGCCTAAAGAAAAAAAAAAAAAAAAGCTTCACGAGGGATGAGCGATTTGGAGTGACCAGTGTGCAACGCCATGGTTGAGGTCTGTGCTTGCATGGACATGCTTAGAGGTTGGTTCTTCAAGATTTTATATTTGTCATGGAGTGTGTGTGCGTAAAGTTTATATGGGTTGAGAAGTCTTGATAAAATTATCATGATTTTATCAAGAGTCTTGAATTTGTATACGTATATTCTGCAAAAAAAAAAAAAATTTGTGTCGTTAATATAGTGCCATATACTTGCTCTTTTTCACCTCTCTCTCTCTCTCTCTCTCTCTCTCTCTCTCTCTCGTTTCTATATTACCGAGCTGCTCAGCTTCTGTAAGCTTTTAACATTTGATTGGACCATAAATATCTCCTTTTCTTGTTCTTCTTCAGTTCACCCATGTGTTTTCGGGGAGTCCACAGTCTGTCCACGCCAATGGCTAGTTGTTGTAGTTGAAGAAGATATTTAGTTATTCACATCAAGAAGTCACTTTCAATCTTTTGACTTAAAAAAATGTCCATTGCTGAGGACTGCATTCCACTCATTGTGGTTGTAACTATGTGCCAGAGAAAATTAATCAACTTCTATATATAATCACAAATTTTATTTCTTAATATATATATATGTATGTATATTCATGAAAGGCCTTCCAAGCAAGGTAGAAAATGATGTAATTAACTACTCGGTAAATTGCATACCATTAAGAAGAAACATAAAGGGTGTAAACAAATGAAGATTAGTATTATTATTAAGAGAGAGAGAGAGAGAGAGAGAGAGAGAGATTTGTGATTTTGAATTAGCAGCCACACAGAGCAGAGGGAAAGTGACAACACAAAACAATCCCATTGTCCATATGCTCATAAGACAGCTAGCAATGGATCCACTGTGAAATTAAAATAGTCTTTTCCCACGCAACGTCTTTGGAGCCATTTCCAAGTTGTGTGGACTTCATATTATTTTATGATGCATCCTTTTAACAGGACCTCCTACCAACTAACATCCCACTTGCTGCTTGTCGTGTGCCACTTAAAATTTCAAGTTTTTTTTATTTTTATCAATCTTTAATATTAAAAACATTATTGTATCCATCACATCTCTCTCTCTCTCTCTCTTAAATTTTTAAGTATTTTTACTTTCAATTCTAAAAATACTCTTATGCCGTTTACATTTTACAGACAACAGTATAATCTTAATTCTAAACTAATTAAATCAATTATATGATTTTTTTTTATTATTTATATTTATTTAAAAATAATTTTATATCAATATTTAAAAATTATTAACTTTTTAATACTATTTTTCTTTACGCTATGAACAAGCTAATTTTATTAAAAATATATTTTAAAAAATACATAGCCAAAATAATAATAATAAACATATTATTTATAAAAATCACATCAAAATTATTAATTTAAGTTAGTTTGATGTGTGAGGAATTAATTAACATAATCCTATGCAGTAATATAAATTGTTATAGTAATAGTCATTAAATATTAATTATTAATAATTAATTATTTATATAATATTATTTTTTAATTTTAATTAAAATAATAAATATCACATTAAAAATTAAGAAAATTAACGTTTCATAGTACACTTTTTTAACGTGTAAATATTATTTTAAAAATGATTGGAAATTGGATCAGACAGAATAAAATATTGTAAGGATAGATGGTGAGGTGATAATTCATAGAGACAGCAAATAAAGACAAATTGACGAAAGAAGCCAAACCAATCATGTGACTTGTGCGGAAACTAAAAAAAGAGGGACGACCCTTCCCGTGCACCAAACAACAGGGTCAAGCAATAGCGATTGCTTTGGCTCACCGTAAGAGCTGCGGCCGCCCCCTCTCCGGACGCGGCGGTGGCCGCTGTCTGGTCCCACTCCAAATTTTCTATCTCCTTTTATCTTTGGTGCGCATGTATTTTATACGCTGCTCGCAGCGATGGCAATCAACGAGGTTTATAAAAAAAAAAAAAAAGGTTTTTAAATTTCTACATTTTATGTATTTATGCCAACTGCAACTTGCTAGGGTTTCCTCATTCATGATTGCTGAATTCGATGTGTAACGACAAAATTTGACCCCAAATATATAAATATAAATATAAATGAGTGAGTCAATTTATAAATAAATAAAAATATTCTTGATATAATTATAAAAATTATTATTATTTAATTATTTATTTAAATAAATAGCAAAATATTTTTATGGATTAATTGAAAAAAATTATAAACAACACAATTCTGTATTTACTCTTCATCATCATTCACCTTAGAAAAAAAGGTTCTAAGCTGTACTATTTTCATTAAAAAGCTAATTAAATATTAAAATTTATGCACTAAGGACAGGATGAATCCTCTGTGGCAAGATTAAAAGGCCAATTGAGATCATTGTACAAAAGGGTGTCCACAACTGAGTTCAAAGCATCCATGCACTGTGAAAGAAACGATTGATTCTTACTGTTTGGGTAATGAAATTTACAAGCACATGTCCTGGATTATTACAACCCATTTCCTACTCCATATCAGGAGGGAGCAATTTTTGATTTAAATTAAAAAATTAAATCAAATCGAGTTAATTCAATTTAATTGATTCAGTTTTAAAATTTAATTGATTCAGTTTAATTTATAATTTTTGATAATTTTAATTAATCAATTTAGTTCGATTATTTTCATAAAAAATAAAAAATCTAACCGAATCGAAATTATTAATACATATATCAAGGAAATCAAAGAAATCAAACTAAACCCTAAGATTTAGGTTTGATCAGTTTAAAATCAAACCAAACCCAATTAAAAATTAAATATTTAATTTATAAATTTTAATTTAATCGATTTAAAATCGAACCAATATTTATCGATTTTATTTAATTAAATTTTTTCTTATTAATCAATTTAATTTAATTTAATTTTTAAATTTTTAAATTTTAAATTTTTAATTTTTAATTTTATCAGTTTGATTTAATTTAAAATCAAACCAATCATTTACACACCCCTACTCCAAACAATGTTAAATATCCCTTGTCCATGTACAATGTCATAAGTTTCTATCTCTCTCTGTTGAGAAAATTGCATCAATGGCACTTCCCCCCACTCGACATATATAGATAACCCTGGTCCGTATCTTTCATTGAAGTGTTGTGTCAGTTCGTTTCAAGGTTGGATAGATTTCCCTGCTACTGTAATAATCATTAATGTAACTGATCTTATTTTCTTAAATATATTAATTAAAAATATTAAAATAAATTTAATATATATTTCAATTATAATAACTTCAAATAACTAAACTTTTTCAAATAAAATCTAAAATAATATATATATATATATATATATATATATATATATATATATATATTCCAAAAAGTGCTTTATCTCTCAAATTCATCAACTCTTTCTTTCTGATAAAGTCAAGTTTGTGGTCTTTTTTTTTTGGTCTGAAGGTTTGCGGTGCTCTTAATTCCATGAAAAGGCCATAGCATATATAGGCTTGATCGATATCTAAGTAAGTGGATTTTAATCTCAGCATCAATACCACTAAACCTGTCATAGCCATTTTCTAATAGGAATTAATATGAATTTTTGATCATTTTAATTTCTACTAAATTAATTAAGAAGCAGAAAGAGAAATTAAGAAGGGTCGCTGCAGAAGAAGAAATGAAATTTACTGAAAATAATGTACAATTTACGTACAAAGAGCAATTTGTAGTACTGCTATTGACCTTTGCCTCCCACAATTGTATGCTCCATAAAGAGAAATGCTAGCTCTGCCCAACTCTTCAGTAATTTTCTTTTCCTTTTCCTTTTCCTTTTCATTTATGATAGAAAAAGAAAAAGAAAAAGAAAATGCCCTAGACAACTTATTAAAGAAATTAAAAAACAGATACAAGAAAGGGTATTGATAATTATATTATTATTACACAATCTCAAATTATTCTAAGAATCCCTTTCGTCTAGAAGACTAGCAAGGAATTCTTGATATCATAATTCAGCTTATCCAAATTTGGCTGCACCGCAAACTGGATCATCGGTGGAGGCCCGCACGCCAACGCCAGAGTATCGTCAGATCCTTCGGGGACACGCTCCCTCAGGATACTCTCAGTGACGAACCCCACACTATATTGCCACCCTTCCTTGATAGATTCTTGAACCACATACCACACCTTTAACCTGTCACCATGTTGCTTGGCCCAAGAGTCAAGCTCGTCTCTTAACAAGATATCATCCTCTGTGCGGTTCGCGTAGACCACATACATATCTGTCTCGTCCTCAGGGTCCTTCAAAATGGCTTGAATTACTTGATAAATAGGAGTGATGCCTGTCCCACCAGCGAGCATGGTTAGCCTCTTGGCGAACTTGGGTTTCCCATGTACCAAGAAATTGCCTGTCCCAGTATACTCAACGTGACCCAGTGGACCTTTAACGTCTACTATAGACCCCAGTGGTAGAGAGTCAAGGTGCTGAGACATTAGCCCTCCATTGGGGAACTTGGGGTGCACACCTTTGAAGTAAATCTTGATCACAAGATCAAAGTACCCCACAACATCGATGGTGCTTGTTGGCGTGTAGGCTCGCATGCACAGCTTTTCATCAATCGTAGCACACAAGAATATGTGCTTCCCTACAGGCAACCCTAACACTTGATCCTCTGATGGTAATGCAAATCGAAAGAGACGCACGTCGTGGGAAAGAGATTCCTTTTTCACGAGCTTGCATGGGATTTTTTCACGTGGAACAAGGGCAACATTTCTCACAGCCGGCACAATTTCTTTGATCGGTGCGGTTTCCTTAACAGGAGCTAAACGTGTTAGTGGCATATTGGATGCACCGTGCACCGAGTTGTTAGGAGACGAGGCGTTCGAATCAGAAGTACAAGCTGTAGAATCCACTAGCTCGCCAATTCGATAATCCTCAAGCATTTTCTTGGCTTTATCGGAGTGTATGGCGTCGAATTCTTCAGTGCAATCGGTGCCTGCATTGATCAGAATGCTGTCAGTTCCGCCGGGGTGATCTTTAAGGAAACGGGTACAGTCGTAGACGTGGCCATGGACGATAATCCAGGAAGAGTCGGCGGAGTTGTGTTTCTTGACGTCAGCCATGGAGAAGGTCTTTGACGAAGTGTTCATGAAGGGTGTTGAGACGCTTTTCTTGAGTGTTTGGTTGCTTTCCGATGATATCTCAAGATGTCTTTCCTTGGCCATCCATCCGCCGGACTGGTTGGCCGGTACGGTAGGATGCTCGAACACAATTCCAATCTCACCCTTGTGTCTCTTGCATACATTTGTTTTCACCCGGAACCAGCAATTGTTCATCATTCCCTATACATTATTGTACCATAAGGTCAAATTAGACAACTATTGTACTTGTCTGCAATATTGTCTTGCATCAGCATGAACTTGATAGAAATCAAGTCTGAAAAATATACACACTTTCTCTAAACAAGTGAAAAAATAACATTAAAAAAAATTGTTTGAGGTAATAAGTTGGTATCAGGACCTAGAATATACGTTTATTTTATAAGTATATATTATTTATTTTTATTTGCCAGCCTAGGCTACAGTACACTGAATATATAAATTCTGACCTCTACCTAATACCCCTTTTCGTAATTTTATCAATACTTAATAAATTTTAGAATTTTAACTCAAAATCTCTTCACTAGAAGTAAATATATTGTTTCGTTATATAAAATTTAAATATACTAATTGATCCACTATATGACAACTCAAACCGGGCAATGGGAAAAAATTGCAGGAGTGGTAGTAGCATTTATTTGTTTATTTCTCTTTTTAATCATCACTCTGATTTCAAAAGAATATTTATATCTAGAAGACAAATTGCTAGTCTACCATCCACATCAAGGACGATAATTGGTAAATTAGATTAATATATATATATATATATATATATATATATATATATCATTAATTATTCATCTTCCAACAAGCAATAATTCTTTTTGAATAAGAATGTAAGAAGAGAATCTAAAACACTTGCATTGACAAATTGAAGCTGCACTAATTAAGGATGATGTAGGCACTAACATCATTCTTTAATAGAAATCAGCCCAAGGCATACGTCTACTGAAAATAACAGGTGGGTTTGGGGCACACAATTCCAAACTCTGTGGGGTTGGTAAGTAGAAATTTAGCTTCCAGAGTAGAATGCACCAATAGGACTCTCTTGTCGCCATCACCTAAACCCAAGTTGTCAACTCGGTATTGGCTTAAGATTTACATCTTTAGCCTTGACCGCACTTAACAAGTGTGTGTTCAAAATACTCCCACGTACATGATCATAAATTGGTGGACTAAAAATTTAGAAAAATAAATAAAAATACACATTTATATACATACCATGACATTCCAAATGAGCTTCTCGGGTTGGGTGCTGAGGGCCTGATCCCAGGCTCGAACCGAAATCTCTTTGGCTCCAAGTAGGTTGAGAACCTCCACATCCAGGGACCAGAAGCACCAGCACCAATATTTGCCATACTTGTTAGGCTTCTCAGGATGGTCCAAGGTGCAGACTTGCCACGTTTCCCCACCATCCATAGTCACTTCGACACGCGTCACTTTTTTCCCACCACCTATTTGCGTAAAAAAGAAAAAAATGCACAGGAAACAAGAAGTTACTTCCAGCTCAAGAACTCTTAAAACCTCACTTGGGTTCAATTCGCGAATTGCCACAATAAAACATAAGTTTCAGTCTACCCACTAGCCAGCTTCCGTTCTTGTTTATGGTAAATCCACTAAACTTCAAAGTTTTGATTCTATATTTAGGAGACTACGATTCCCAAATGGTTTTTATCTTTTCTTATTAATGGCTTGATGAAAACGCGAGAGAGAGAGAGAGAGAGAGAGAGAGAGAGCGTTTCACGCAGCCACAAAAAGGAGAGGTTGATCCATGCAGGTACAACCAGCAAACGAAATCAGCTTTTTCCAAGAAACAGAAAGAATAGAACAATATTGATATGACGCCTTCAAATCCATATATTATCAAGTAGAGCAACTTGATTTCTATCTTTTGACATCCACCCTTTCATAAATTAAGATATGGCCAATACGGGAAAGATATTTCATTTTTTATAATAATTTTATTTTAAACTAAGTACAACTTAATTTGAATGATAATCCATTTTATAATTATTTAAAAAAAAAACCATGAAAAAAGACATTCAAAGATAAAAGATCTTCAAAACTCACCGGAATATGCGTAACCCTTCAACGTGTACGGCCTCTGAGTTGTCCACGGATTAATTGGCAAGATCTCTTCATGAGACGGTGTCGTTATCACAGAATTTATATTTAACTCATTGATTATATACTCCGGTTTATACCACCATGCTGCATATAATTATCATCATCAAAAACTTTATTTTGTTGTTATCAAATGAATGCAATCAAATGAAAAATAACAAATCCCTTTAAAATATATAAACCTGACGCATATAAAATGTTTACCTTCAGCATTAGCAAGCTCAGCATCAACATGGGAGGGTAGAACTCTGTTGTCCTTGTAATGATAGTAGTTGTCTGATTCATTGGTGGTAACGATAATTCTCTTTAACCATTTAACCATACGCCCACCGATGAACCCTGGAATAATCATCCTCACAGGGAATCCATGGTCAGGAGCCAAAATATCACCGTTTTGCATGTAGGCCAGGATTATATCACGCGATGGATCCATAGCATACTCTTTCTTGATGCTGGTCCCGTACTTGGTCCCACCTCCACCTGGCAGATCCTCCGCCCCTTCAAAGCAAACGTTGAGGGCCCCCTTCTTGCAGCTGTAGATTCCACACCGCTTCAGCACCAAATGTAACGGTACACCGCGCCACACTGAAGTCGACACTCCTGCTGCTCCCCAGTTAAAACCGATGGTTTGTTTCACCATATTTTGTTCTTTTCGTCTATTGCCCGCGCAAACCAGGGTCACTGGGAATTCTCGGCTAGGGAACTCGTTCGCCAGCTGGTTCATGGTGAACCGGGTTGGTTTTTTAACCAACCCGCTAATCTCAACGGTCCAGTCCTTCCAACTCACCTTAGGAACCGGACCGTGGTTGCGGACATAGTGGAGCGGGACTGGGGTTATGAACCCGTGTTGCATTAGCCTGGACAAGGGCGCTTCACAGTTGAAGGGGTGTTTCCCTGTGAGGCGGATCATTGAAGGATTACGCTCCACCCAGTTATCGGCGGTTCCTTCGTCTCGCGGGTCGAGAATCGATGGCTCTAACTCGCTGTTGCCCTTGGAGATTAGATCCTTATAGTCAGCTTCGTCGTCGCTGGAGGAATCTTCCTCCATTGTAGGATCCGGTGTCTGGTTGGAGCTGGTGAAATCTTGAGTGAAGTTGAAGGTTCGAACGGGAGAGTCAGAACGGTGAGTTGGACCTGGTTTGAAGGTGCGAACGACGCCGTTTAAGGGTGATTCGAGGTGGAACTGGCGGTTGTCGACTGAGGCCGCCATTGGAGACTAGAAAGGAGCTTAATTGGAAGAAATGGAGAACACTTTTTAGTGACTTCTTTCTTTACAAAGAAAAAATTTCTACTGGTGTGATTTTGTTTGTTTCTCTATTGGATTGAAGGCGGAGGGAAGGTGCATTGGGTTAAGATTTATAGAGGCCTCGGAGGAGGGGCTTGAGGTCGAAACGTGTGAAAGAGGAAAATGGGGTCCGTTCGATTGGATCTGGTTCTGGTGGACGGGTCATGTAACTATTGACGTCATTTTTTTTCCTTTTTGATTTTATTATTTTGGAAATACGGAAAAAATAATAATTAGGTGGTGTCGGCTGGGATGGCTGGTGGTTGCTGTGGGCTGCGCCTCAAAGGCCGTGGTTTTGCTTTGTGGCTGCAGCCGGACGTAGATTAATTGCAGATATTTTTGTTCTCTTCTTAACGTGATCGTTAATTGGCTTGGCACGGATAAACGAATTTGTATGGAAATCTTTTTTGTATATTATATATATATATATTTCTTTTATCAGTTTCATGTTATATAATTTATATACATATGAATGGAATTTGACTAGCAAAAGGGTAGGGTGTTTATGGTAAAGCAAATAAGTGACTCTACTAGTTTTATTTAGAATAAATTATTTGCTATATAATTATGTTTAATTTTTATTTTTTAAAAAATAAAATTTATGTTAAATTAAAAAAATAAATTTTTTTCTTTTAATGTGAAAATAAAATAAAAAAATTAAATTAAATTATTATAAAATTACATATCACATAATAAGATTAAGATTCATAAAGTTGACGTATAAAAAGAAATTTATTTTAAATTTTTTTTAAATTCATTAACCTTCTATTTAGATAGGAAAATCCAAAATATGAAATTTAATTTAATAATAATATATATTTTGTTCAATTGATTACCGCCATGACTATATATATATTAAGCATATTATTTAAGTGTGGATTTAAAATGATTATAAAATGATATTATTTCAAATCAATTTTATAAAATTCTTACTAAATAATTTTTTTTAAATCACAATTTATTAATAATTTATACTAAAATTAATTGGGAAAAAATCTAAACAAGTCCTCAACTTTTTGGGGAAGTCCAAATAAATCTAATTTAACATTTTTGGTGAAATAAACTCAAAAATTTGCATTTAAGAGCATATTAGCCTATTCTTTTACTTAAAAAAAAATTATATATTTTTTTTGTAATTTTAATAATTAAATTGTAACACCCTTAATTTTTAAATTTATTATTTTGTGAGAAAATATTAATATTTTAAATTATTTAAATTTTAGGAAATTATTTGAAATTATTTGAAATTTTTCATATTTTAGAAATCAGGTTCGATTTTCCGAAATTATGAAACCTTGATGATTTTTAAAAATTAATTTAAAGACCACGTGGCAAAACTAAAAATATATTTGGACTCTAAAAATTTTTCTGAGTTTTCTAGAATTTTTTCAGAATTTTTAGGCCTCGTTTTCGGTCCCAAGGCAGAGTAAAAACTTAAAATTTTGTATCATGAATCGAACCGGACCGGATCAGACCGGTCAAATCAGACCGGCCTCTTCCTTCCTTTTCTTTCTTCCCCGCGCGCGTCCCGTCTCTCTTCCTTTCTCTCTCGTTTTCTCTCTCCTCCCTCCTCCCCACGCCGGCCAGCCACCGCCCCAGTGCCTCCCCATCTCCGGCCGCCGCCTGAAATGGCGGGAAAACGCGCGCGAAGTCATGCGACGTGCAGAGCGATGCCTCGCCTTTCCAACCAAAATTAGGCCAATCCGGCCATCGATTGGGCCTGGTCTTGTATCAAACACCATCTACACCTCGAGAGCTTTCCATAGACACCAAGAATACCAAAATCCATCGAGCGGTTTGCCCAATTTTTATTCGAGAAGTTTTAGCCCATTTCGATTTTTGGGCTAAATTTCTCGCAAATCGTGAACCCCACGAGAAAACCCAGAGTACCAGAGCTCTCCACTTATCGAGAGCTTAGCGACAATATAAATTTCAAAATTTTTCGACACCGTTTTTCGGTGGGTCCCACGAAACTTCGTAGTATTTTTCCGAGCATTACATGAGCTTAGAAAATTTCGTAAAAATTATATACTAACCGTCGTGTTGTGGGCTTCGTGTAGGTACCTTCAATTCGATAAAATTCGACGGTTGCCAGAGTCTGTGATTTTTAGGCCAGACAGACCGGCTACCAAAAAAGTCTTGGGATTGGATCGAGATTTTGGCTACCCCACTGTTGTTAGACGTCCCGAGCACGTCCCCGGAGTCGGAATCGGCATAGGTAAACCTGAACCTTGCTTTTTCATAATTTTCTAGTACTTGAATTGGATTAAAAATTCATAAAATATTCGTGGTAGCTCAGAAAATTATAATTCCTTTTTTATTAGCTTAGTAATGATGCTGAGGACCGCGGGACAAAGTTTTAGAATTTTTAGAGCTCATTTGTGTAGTTTTTACAAGAGGGTTAAATTAGGAGGACTAAACTGTAATTTTACATGTTGTGATTGATGACTATTTGGATGGGTCCAGGAGGGGCTGTGTGATGTAATTGAGTTATGGATATATGGTTTGTGGATATGAAAATGTGTTTTAAGCCTTTTTGCAGGTTGGGTAGGTTCTAGGTATAGGGGAGACTCTGCCGGATTTTCGATACGACTTAGGATATCTTTGATCTTTTTCTTAGTTTGTATTGAATCAAATGCATTAAATAATTATAATAAAATTGTCAGGTGAGCTGGGATAACCTTTCTCCTTTGCTTAGCCGCCACAATGACTGCGGTCAAGTCTGTGAGTAAAATATTAATTTTAATTGTAATTTCGATATTATTATATATTCAAGCATGTCCATGCATCACTTATAAATATGTATTTATGTAGTTAAATACTAGGCACGTTTTATGTTGCATTCATAATTGTTAAAGTGCCATGGATGTTGTTGTGGTAATTTGGAGCAGCGTGCGTGAGTTGGCGTGCGTGTGGTATAGTGTTGGCTATGGACAGGATGGGTAGACACGGCTTGAGATCTTCGTTGGGACCCCGTTCTTCAGTGTAGACACGGCTTGAGTTCTTCGCTGGGACCCCGATTTCATTTATTAAGCGAAAGTTCGGCTTGAGTTCTTCACTGGCACAGGTTGGATTAAGAGGGTTGTATAGAGGATCAGCTCCCATATATGTATTGTTTGACCTTATCGGGTGTGTGAGTGCTCCAAATTACCATTTTGCTGTTATGATGTGAAAATATTGACGATGTTACATTTCACTCTACAGGGTGCATTAGTTTTAGATAGTTATAGAGATTATGGTTAAAATTGATATTTTACTCTCTGAGTAGAACGCTCACTCATGTTCATTATTTTTTCAGGCTACAGGAGATTTTTTGTTGAGTTCTAACTTGCCTCTCTCTCGTAGGTCGTCTATTAAAGTCTCTAGTGTTTGTATAATTCTGTTAACTCTTAGAATTTTTGCATGTGTTAGAAATATTTATTTGATTTGGGTCTGTAATATAAATTGTCATGTTGGACCTATAAACTTATTATATGCATGTGTGTTGGACTGGATGAGGGAGGATGAGGGAGGATGAGGTAACTGAGCTCCCATTTGACTTTATGTTATTATGAGTATATGGAGGGTGAGCTGAGCTCCCCAATTAATTATATATTGTGTTTGCAAGTCGGGTGAGTCAAAAACTCCCCGTTAAAAGGTTCATTTTTTGGACGGATTCTGTCTGGTTGAATTCTTGAAATTGGGCCCAAATGGGTCTTCGAGTGGGGTTGAGAAACTACGAGCCTCGGGGCTTTAAGCTGGCCCAGGTCTTAGTGTCGATCCGGTCCATAGGTTGGGTCGTGACATAAATATAATTTTATAATTTTAAATATTAAAAATGATTTATTATTTAAAAATTAAAAAACTAAAATATACCCAAAATCGAAATCCTATTTCCCATTCCCCTTATCCTTCTTCTGTTCTCCTTATTCTTTTTAAAAAACTCCTTTCCAATTGTGATTGAACTCCCTACTTCGGACTTTCATACTTGCTATTGATGGTTGACGAGAGTGGCCAAAACTAAAAAGAGCAATGAACTCAGTTCATCAACTTGCAAACCCCGTAAACCAAACGAAACCAAGTTGTTGGCGTGAGGGGAGCAAGGTGGTTATCAGGGATGGGCTGCCAAGGAGAGGGAGCAAATAAAAAGTAGTTTATTTTTTTTATTAAAAATTGTTTTTTATTATTTACAGTTAACATATTTACTATTTTTTTTCTTCATAGAAAATAAAAAATAAAATTTTCTTATATAAAAAAAAAAACAGCGCTTAAGTATTCTTTGCTATCTCATAGAAAAATGTAATTTCAGCTCCTAATAAGATTAGGATTCACAAAATTGACATGTACTGGAAAATCTATAATTTAATATCATTCTCATATATATTCTCTCATATTAAAATATATAACTTAACTATTGGAGTGAAACTCCCAATTGGGAGACCCTTAGATTTTTTTTTTTTTTCTTAATTGCAGGTACCCATTGTTTTATATAACTTTATCATCACTAATTGAATCAAATAAAATAAATGAATTTATTATATATCGCTCAGAAAACTGATTCACTAATCCATCTGAAAAAAAGAGAAACTCATCCACTAATCCATCTTTAAATGGTCAAAAGTGGTGGTGGCCCAAATCCCTAATTTATATGCATATGCATGGATATATTTGCTCCCAGGAAGAACATTCAAGAAGGGCATAAAATGTGCCTGGGGAAGGTGGGCAAAGAGAACTCCCCCAGTAGAGAACTGCAAGCAACTAGAAATCCACTTTTTCCTATCATCATCGAGAAAAGCATACCCAATGTCCACTTAATTCGAAAATTAAAGGAAAATTCTTGTCTAAATTTAGTCTATCATAAATACAAAAAAGTAAATATGTAATATCCATACATTCTCATGCCTTGGAACCTCAAGTGCTTAACTAAGAGGGATATAGCTAGCTAGAGAATATTATAATTAATTTCTCCATGAAAATATATTTATATATACATGCAAGAATTAATTATTTTACATAACTAGAACTACCCTTTCTTTTTGATAATTAATATGCAATTGAATTAACTTGAGCTTATATTATTTTTTAAATGTCGCCATGAAATCCAATTTTAATTTGGTTGAGGAACAAATGCTATTTACAGTCAAAAGTAATTCATGTGCCATTATTCTCAATGGCTGTGAAGGGAATTAAGATTTCATTATATAAGAAATTATTATTATATTAAGTTCATTATTAGGCATTTTTTAATTTATAAATTAATTTTAAAATAAGTAATTAATTATTTAATAAAACTATTTAAATATAGTTTAAGTATTTGATTAAAAGTTATTTAAAAATAACCTACTTTATCAAAATTATATATATATATATATATATAATTGAGTATTTTGGTTGTTAAAATAAAAATAATATTGTTATCTAAAAAAAATTATCAAGATAATATCATTTTTTATTTGATCAAATAATATTTTAAAGTAAATAGATAAATCAATTTATTTATGACTTTTGAATTATTTTAAATAAGTTTTTAATTTGTAGGATAAATACTAATTTGCTTATAATTTTCTACTTATAGATATATTTAATTGGTTTTTAAATTAAATTAAATACCCTAGTAATTTTTTCTTTTCTGCTAATATTCCACTTTGGTTTGTAAGATTGGTAATGTGCTTCTTATTAAAAGTCGACACTTCTCTCCCTTAGAGTTAACTTTTGCGAGTGAGTTAAACTTGACTCATTTTCTTAACATAATATCAAATCCTCAACAATCAATGTTGGGCTTCCCATAAGTTCACACTTTAGATGTTCAGTCTAAGGTGTGAGTGGTGTATTAATATCTCATATTGATTTGGGGTAGAAATAATGTATAACACCTCTCACCCGACTACAGTGTAGCTGAGCAAGGCGTGTTACATTCGGTGCCGGAGCACCTTATCTTATTTTACTTTATTCCTTTAAAAATTTTATTCTCGTTATATTTTAATATCAATTATCTTTCTATGGAGAAATCAGCAGAGTTTCTCCTGTTTCTATTACCATTTAGCGTATGTCACTATTCACCTGTTTGAAATTTAATAATATTTTCAAAATAAAATCTTATCATTTCATACATCATGTATATATTTCAATTTCGTATTCAAATCTATACAATTTCATTCATATCCATTTCCATACATTCCCATTCATGCTCAACTCATATATGAAAATTTTCAATCTTCATTAATTTATATGATATATAATTTAATCACATATGAACTAAACGATTTATTAATTTACATCTCATACCTATTAATTACATTTTCATAATCTACATTATAATACTATAACTAAGCATTTTATACAACATACAAATTATGACCTATATGGGCCCTATCTACATGCATTGCTGAGGAGGTGATAACCTTGAATACTTCAGACATTTCTGTAGATCAGAACTCTAAAATCTCTGTTTAATATTTGTTGGGCTTTACCTTCAGTACCTGAGCGAGGAAACAAATCCATCGCGCTAAGCATTGCTGCTTAGTGGTGTAATAATATAACAAGAAAATAATATACAATAAAAAAAATGGATCAAAATTTGGATGCTCTGGAATTTAATCTAATTTCATATAATACTTCTAATATTAACTATCATTTGTTCTAATTTATTCCTCTTCATAAACGCTTAGTTCTTTTATAATAATTAAATTTTATTATCGTTCTAATTCATTTCAATTCTTTCTGCTAAATAACTAATCTAATTTATTTTAAATATTCTTACTCATTTATTTAATTGCTAATATTTTCAGTTGCTAATATTCTTAACTTATTTCAATAAATTTCACTGTCCAAGTAACCTATGACAGGCTGACTAAACTGGATAACGGGTCGTTGGCACTGGACACCGTGGTACCTTGGGCCGTCATACTATGGGACGCAGAACGTCAACTACGTATGCAGTCAGTATGGCTAAAAAACCATGATAACACATAATCGGGCATAAAAGCCATAAGTACGAACGTAAAGCCATGAGTGCAGGCATACAACCATGAATGCGGGTATAAAGCCATGAATACAGGTATAAAGTATTTCGCAGTACTGTTAAAACAATACCTTATTGGCATGCCAATCTATCCAATCTGACACACGTGTTTAGGCAATACATGGGCACATGGTACCATTAAATGTTCATAAGTTTTATTATTTCATTATAGGTTCTAATTATAATTTTTAGCGTTTTAATCTTTTTCATAATAAAAACATAAATATCTAAGTCTAATATTTACATAATTTATGTATTCATCGTAATTTATATATTCATTATGTTATCCATAATGATCACAATTTAAAACAATGGTTTTCATGCACCATTATACTCAAAACATTTTTCCTTTCTCATTTATACATTCGAAAATCTACTTATGTAATTACAAATTTTATATTTCAAGTCGAATTACTAATATTTTATGAATTCTATTTGTGATGGGCATATAAGCCCTAACTACCTATTCACATCAATTAGGTGACTTACTTTTAATGTTTCAAGCAATCCATGAACATTTCATGGATTTCAAATTTATGGCCTTAATTTTCCTCTATCAATTTTGACTAAGATGCATAGTCCTCATTTGTCATACAATTCTAAGCATTTAAGCTTAGAATTGGTTATAGGTCTTTATCTTAATTTGCTAACCTTTTTTATTACTATTCACCTTACTAGTCAACCAAAATGTTGACTTTTTCATACTTAATGGATATGTTAATTCTAATTACACCAAGATCCCACATTTTGAGTTTTACATTTGTTAGTATTAATTGTCAATTGCAATTTAAAGTCTCCTAGATGCATTTCTAAATTTTCAGTTTTGATTATCTAAGTTTATTGTTCCATTGGACAATTCTACAATTGGAACTGGGCTAACTTTTCTTCATTAAAGTTGTTCCTTATTGTGTCTTCTTTAATTTGCTTTTTGAATCACTCCATTTAGAGTTTTCTAGCTCAAGTTATGGCCATTTTACCATAACTGGCCGGATTGACTTGTACCTAGAATTTTTGGGCAATTTGGTTCTGCCAGATTTGATGTCCTAACTTGGACTAGCAATTTGAATTGGTTAGGCTTAGAATTTGAGTTTGTGTTCTTCATGAAAGTTGTTCTAAATTATCTAAGCTTTCTATTGACATAAAATTTAGGTTAATTGGATATTGTTACTCCAAGTTTTGACCAAATGAACAAACACTGTTCATTTGGTCACTTTTACCCGGTCCAGAATTGGTTACCTGGATTTTGCTAATTTTTAAATCATCCTAAGTTTATTTTCTAGGCAAGGTTTTTTATCAAAGTTGTGTCATTATGTGTCTAGTTTTATGTCCAATTAGTCTTGCACCAATTGAACGTACACCTCTCAAGATACAACTGCCCAAACTTACTAGACTCACATCCAGCCCTGCAGGTTCTATGAGGCAGCATACCCAACCTCAAATCCAAAGCTACAATTCACTTCAATTCCTTATCAAACATAGCCAAATGGTCACTAATTGACCATTAGGACTTCCATTCACTAACACATGAGCAAAAACCTAAGTTTGCTCTAAACCCTAACTCCAAAATCAACTCTCATGTAAATTCATACCAACCAAGGTTATCAATCATACATATATCCTTATCTAAGCTTGTATTTAAGTTTTAATTCAACAAAACACATCAATTCCTCCTCTTATGATTGCTGCCCCAAATTTTACCTCTCACTTTTATACATGATTTCTTTCAATCTCTTAATCATTTGCTCATATTTAAACTAACTTTCAAGGAATAAACAAGATTTAAAGGTTAATATGCACTAACCTTGTTTGATGGAATTTCTAAGCTTCTAAAACTCTTTCTTTTCTCTTCCTTTTTGCTGCCTCAAGCTTGCTCTAGTTGCAAGGATGAATTTTAGTGAAGCAAGCTAGTGGTTTTATGGTGAAATGGAGAGGGAAATGTAGCTTTGGTTGAGAATCAATGGAGGGAGAGAGAAGTGAGGTTTCGGCTGGTAATGGGAAAGAGAAGAAGCAGATTGTTTTCTTCAATTTTTCTGCTCATTTTATGCTTTCAATTAAGTTTATAGATAGGTGTCACAATATGATTGGGTGGGGGCATTTTAATAATATTATGTGATGTCATAATTCCAAATTTCCTTCATTTTCTTTCCTTTTCTTTTCTACTCATTTTCAATTAAATTTTTAGCAATATTTATTCACATTTTATGTTATAATAATTATTTACTTAACTGGATAAGTCGGCCAAAAATCATATCTAAAGACGAAATGACCAAAATGCCCTCCGTTTGGCTTATTGAGCCAAAATCATCTGTACTGATCGAAAATTTTTTCTAAGCCTTTTCTTGGCATTCTAATGCCATAGAAACCTCAATGACTCTTCTCTGGAGTCCCAAAAATTATTTCTTGAATTTTCTCCCCGTTTAGGGCTCATAGTTACTAGGACTGCAACTTCCCACTGGGTTACCCATCGTTAAGACACCAGCTCATTTAACTTGATTGTATTTTATTTCTAAAATTTTTTCTAAATTTTTTTATCATTATTTGAGTTATTTATGACTCCTCACTCTAGTCTAACTATTTTTCTAGACGTTCTAGCTGTCCGAACCGACACCGATCACCGGAACAGTAGAATGTACAAAATTACTACAGTGAGGGTGTTACATAATGCACAGCTTCTTATTAAACCTTTATCACTCCCTTTCCTTAAACTAATTTTTGAAAATGAGTTAAGCCCATCCCAATTTTTTTAAAATGGTACAAATCCTTAACAATCAATATTAGGCCTGCTATTTCACATTTTAGGTAACATTAGTTTGAGATAATTAATGCGCCTCTTATTAAGCCTTTGTCAATCATCCTCCTTAAATTAACTTTTAAAAATAAGTGAGACGTGGTCAATTTTCTTATGATTCTCTCATTTTTCTTTAAAGGGATGCTGTAAGCTAATCAAATTTATTTCCTCGATTAATCTTTTCCTTTATTCTTAGCTACTAGGTGTTACTCCCTAAAATTTGTTGTAAATTTTGCTTAAGTTTAATCTTTTAGTTTTTTGATAAAATTAATCTTTGAATTTAAATAGTTAAAGACAAAACATCTATATCAAAATTAAGGAATACTTTCCCTTTATTTCACAAAAAATTTTTTCACACCTTTTAGTGTTTTGGGATGGTCAAGAAAATAATCAATAAAAAATATTTTTTGATTAAAAAAAATTAAATCATTTTCAAGAACAATGACAAAATAGAAATTTATATTTCATTCTCTTTATAATTTTATTGAAATATGAAAATACTTATGCATACACAACATAAACATATGCCATTGTTTAAAAATATTTTCATAAAAAATATTTTTAAAAAATATTTTTTAAATATTTTTTATATATAAATTATTTTGTGTGAAATAATTAAAAAAATAAAAAAACCACTTATGGTTGGGTTCCTAAAACAATATTTAACTAAGCTGCATGATATAGCTCACCCCAAAATCCGATTTTAAGTAGATTGAATCCAGTAATAACCCAATCCAAGCTCGGTAAATTGGATTTAAGTCCAGCCAATCTTTGTCAGCATTGACCAAGTCTAACACATAGTGAAGAAATAGGTTGGACCTCATAATCAAGATACAACTCAGTTGCAAGTTAATTGAAGCTCGGCATGGTGTTAACCTAGCAAACCTGAGCTTAATGTGATGTGGCTCAAGGACAAGTGCAATTAAGTACAGAAAGCATGATTCTTGGCAAGAATCATGCTACTTAGCAAACCGTAAGCTTAAAAGACAAATCCAATTAACAGAAAAAGCAAGATTTCTGGAATGTTACATGCAAGGAAGCTTAATGCTCAGAATTAGTTGGGAATAACTTTAGACACTGTTAATAGACAAACGCATTTTACTAGATATGCTTTTCTTCTTCAACTATTTTCATGCAAGGAAGCTTAATGCTCAGAATTAGTTGGGAATAACTTTAACGGTCTCTAAGACACTGTTAATAGACAAACGCATTTTACTAGATATGCTTTTCTTCTTCAACTATTTTCATTGTTTCATCTATCTCAAACAAATCTTTAACTTGAGTGTTGAAATGGCTGTCATTGGTCACCGACTTCGCTATTCTCTTGATTTTAGATTTCTAGTTACATATCAGGCACCTTGAGAGTCCCTGATAGCATCACTACCCAATAGAACAATTAGTCAGATAATTCAAAGGTAATAAAATTGATTAAGGTAGAAGTAATCATATTTGGGAAATTGATTTGGGATAAATTTTTAAAATTATAAATTTACCTATAAATTTGAGTATATTTTTTTAATGAAATTATAGTTTGTCCTTCAATATATGTCAAATATATTTAGATTTTTTTATTATCTAATTTTAATTCCTTAATATTTTATAATTTTATTTTTTTTCTATGTTTTATCAAAATTTTATTTAATTTTCTAGTATTTATTTTTAACCCCTTAAGCTAAATTTCTAGTTCCGCTGTCCTTACCAGCTCTATATATCTATATTAAAAAGACGTAATCATTATTTATATAAACACTTTTTTTTTACCTTATTTAATATCAATTGAGATTGAAACTCGAATGACTATAATTATATAAACTCTAATAACATATTATTAATGTTTCATGAAAGTAGATTTGATAAAATAATACTGAAGATTCTTGGAATCAGCATATGTAAAGAAAAACAGTGATGAGCAGGTAGCTAATGGGTAAAAGTTAGGAGCAGAGATACGGGTTAAATATATTCAAAGCCAAAAAAACAAGAATAAGAAAGGCATGCAAAAGAGAAGGGACAAAATTGAGCTGTGAAGTGGCGCATGGGAACCCCAAAGGCCAATGGACAAAAACGTGGGGCGATAAGAGAATTTTCACTTTTGCAAACCACCAAACCAGCCAACCCAGAGAGAGAGAGAGAAAGAGAGAGGAAGACTGTGGCTATGGTAACAAATTTGGAAAGGTCACTTGTTGAAAAAAAGTGGCAACTAGGGACGGCCTGGCCTATAGGGAACTGAGGGGGGAGTAAAGAGACGTTGGCCTTTTGGTGAAGCTTTGAGCCACCTTGGTATTTGCTTTCTCTCTCTCTCTCTCTTTCTTAAGATTGACAGACAAAGTTTTGTCAAACTTGATATTGAGGTACATAGGTTGATGAGGGCCAACTCCCATAAGTGTTTTGTTTTTATTATTTTCCTTTCTAATTAAATCACATTTTGAAATTGGAAACCATCCCTGCTCCTCACAATGTGTTGTCGAGTGATTGTACTGATGAAAAATGACATTAAACACTCTGTTGAGTGTCAATTGGGTGGATGAAGATTAGAAGAGGAAAGAAAATTAAGAAAAAATTATCATAAATTTATTTGGAAAAATATCACATAAGAGGAAAAAGAAAATAAAATTAAAAAAATACAAAATATATATATATATATTTATTTATTTATTGTGAGACCTGTAGGCAATTTTCTTTACCATTTAAAGAAAAAGTAGATAAAAAAATAAATAAAATTATATTTATAATTTTATAATTATTTATTTTAAAGGTAAATAAAAAAATAAAATAAATATTTTATTACTTAAAGAGTTAATTTTCTTTCTTGTTTTCTCTTTGAATATTCAAACAAGAGAAAGAAAATAAATTTTCTTTCACTTTCATTTTCTGTCCTTATGTTCTATTATATTTTTGCGTTTCTAAAAAGTTTTCCAAAAATAAACATAATTTTTTATCTATAAATTATCATTCAAGATTCAATTTTTGTCATAAATTTAAATTTATTATTTGAAGAAATGAAATGAATTTATTCAAGCTACCTATATATATAGAATATACTGACTGTTTCTTTGAGAAATGAGAAAGAGTCGTATTCTTCCTCTTTTGTCACAATGTTTTTGGTCCAGACACTCTACATGGATCCCACACTTTCACGTCCTTTAATTTCTTTTTTCTTCTTTTTCTTAATTTTTTAGATAAATCTGTGGCTTTCACGTCCATTACTGTTACTGCTCACGTGGTTGCTCTTGCTGTGCAGCTTCCTTTACCCCACTTTCATATCCATATTTATATAAACTCTTGCCTAAATGAGAGAGACACATGAGGAGATTGGTAAGCACAAGCATTTGTCTGGTTATAGCTGATTGGTTCAAGAGAAAAAAAAAAAAAGATTCATTCATAGAATAAAGACTTCATTGATTTCATCAACCTACCAGAGACTAGTATTTATTGTGTTTTCAGTACGTATCCTATAAAGAATCTTCTAGTCATACAAATTCTAAATACGTATCAATAAAATAACAGAGAGATACCCAATAGAATTAATTGATGAAGCCTAAGCATTTGGCTATGGATGTCTCTGTGTAAAAGCAACAGCTTTAATTAGAGCTGAAACATGAATCCAGGTGATGAGGAGATTGGTAAGCACAAGCATTTGCCTGGTAACAGCTGATTGGTTCAAGAAAAAAAAGGATCCATTCATAGAACAAATACTTCATTAATTTCATCAACTTATTATATATGTTCAGAGACTGTATTTATTGTGTTTTTAGTGCGTATCCTCTAAAGAATCTTCCGGTCATACAAATTCTAAATACGTATCAATAAAATAAAAGCACACTGATGAAGCCTAAGCATATTGCAGATGGATGTCACTGTGTAAAAGCAACTGCTTTTAGAACTGAAACATGAAACCAGGTGATTCCAGGAACCTGCACTTGTTAATGGGTCCTGCAGAAATCGGTTTTTAATCGTTACTTTTTCATTTTATTAATTATCCTAGAGGACCAGGCACCACTTTTAGGGCTGCTGGATGTATTAAAAACAAAGTCTTGTAGGAAATTATTATAGTATATCCAGAATAATTAATATGAATATGATCGATGCTTGGAACCTGGAAGGTGGCAATTGGGTTTGTATCTCTAAAATAAATACAAATTGGAAAAGTTGTCGATTAAAATTACATATTTATTATTTGGGCAAGATGATGACGAAGAAATTAATAATTAATTATGATTGTTCGTATTGGATCAACCACTGCCGTTAGCTAGCAAGATGACGAGTAATACTAATGATGATCATCATGAATGTACTTATTGATCAAACAAATTACAAAGTAAAATGGCTCTTGAATGGGAATTTCAGGAATTAAATCAAGATGACGAAAGAAAAATCATTTGGTCGATTATTAGGGAATATACTCCTATGGTATTATTCTAATAAAAATTAAGCCGTCAAATTAATCTTTGATTTTACTAATGAACCAAATACAATAATTCCACAACAATGATGAGATGATTACACTGCCTAGTGTCATCTCTTCATTTAAAAGTGCAAACTTGATTGCGATCAAAATAAGATTTTCTAAAACAATCCAAGATATTATGTTATCTGTCCCTTTGTGATTCAAAGGGGCAGTTCTTCTCTCAATATCTTTATATGTGACATGTTCCTTTTTATGTTTTCTTACCGGACCCTCATCATTGGACCTTGTGAGCTTGCCAGATTTTGTAAAGATTGACCCAATCCAAATTCTTCTCCATAGTGGGCTGGATTTTGCTCAAAATTGAAAACCCAAAATTATTTTATGCTGGGTTAGTAATGGCTTGAATGTTTCCACAATGTATATATATAAACCATTGCATGTTCAGACGTTTTAGCTCTGGAAGGAGCCAATACTTCTTTACAATAACCTTTCTATTATGTTATTTACATTTACTATGTCTGTGTCACAGAAAAGTTGGTTCTTTAATGCAGATATCGACTTTAATCTCGTCTTATGATCCCCGAAACTTCAACTAAGGGTGATGTTTTCAAATATTAATATTCCATCTCATCGTGATAATCATAATTAAGGATAAATTATTAATTAATTAATTAGAATATAAAGATAGTTTGCTAAGCATGCAAGAGTTCTTGGAGATCAACACCAAGGATATGGAACTTAGTGGGCTTGCAAACAGGGAATATTGGGGGATTAGTTTTGTCTTTGGAGGATTGCCAAGATATTGTTGCTTCTATTGATGGGGACGCTTCAAGACTTCAATCTAATACTCAATTCCGTCCTTTAGTTTCCATTCCTAGTCTTAGTATTTTTATATCTGATATTGAACTTATGATGACTCTCAGAAGTAAATAATGTCCATACAATTTCTGAAAGCAAGAAGCATTAAGCTCTACTTGTTCGTTACTTCTGTTGTCCCCTAAACACCAACAATTAGTAAGTGTGTGGCTTGCAACTTGTGTTAAATTGAAAGAGCATTTAAAAAAAAAAAATTATTAGGTATCCTCTGTGTCCATTTTACACCTGAATAAGTAAGGCTTCCTTAGCTTGGGGGATAAGGAATAAGGATTGAAGCCCCTTAACTTTTCCAGGCACTTGGACGAGGGTTAGCTCTGTAAATGTATAGAGCCTCTTACGTCCTTTCACGACTACTGATCCTTTCAGAGTTTGTGGCCATCCTTTTAACAGTGTTTTCTCCAATAATTAAATCTGAGTTCTTGGGAGCACAGTGGACTCATCACTATACCCAACACTTATTGATTAATTGAAGGACTAATTGTGAATCGCTTTCTCTAACTAAGAATTTCAAATAGTATATATATTATTAGTCTGTTGTGAGTCCCATGACCATAAAAATTTCTCGGTAATTATTCAAATAGCTAGAGTGCATGCAATTATGCAAAGCTCCTTGCCCCTCTATTAAACTGAATTCTGTCAAGGGCAACAATTTTCCGGACCAGGAAAAAATATATTTGACAAAGAAAATATTTTTGGGAAAATCAACCCATTTTCAAGAATTTTAAATTTACTAAAGTCTGAAAATTTATTTATTAAGAAAATATTTTTTATTTACTAATTTTATTAAACACTAAAAATATCAAATAAAAACTAAATAAAAAATATATATATATATATATATATATATATATTTTTTTTTTTTTTTTGCAGAAATTTTTTTTAAAACAAATGGAACTTAAATATTAGAAATTTGTAGGGGTGGCAATTTTGGACACGATACGAAAATATAGAGTTTGGGTTAGGCTTATTCGTGTTCGTATGTTAACTTATTTATGACATGGTTATAATCGTGTCGTGTCACAGGTTAACCCGCTAACTCGACTTGATACGCTTATGACACGATTTAATATTCGTGTCACGTGTTGACCCGTGACCCACTAATCCATTTGACACCCATGAATTTCATGTTAAATGGATCGTGTCGTATTGAATACACCTAATACAATTTAATATTAATCATGGTGTGTCGTATAACCCGTATGATAGAAGGGTTGTATTCATATATAAATTTTTGACACTATTTATTAATCGTGTCGTGTTCGTGTCGACCTTAATCGTATTCGTATAACGTATTGACACGATACTAACACGACCCATCAATCCGAATTGCCACCCCTAAAAATTTGTATAAAATTACTTACAGTCCAAAGTAAGGTATTATTGTCTAGTTTAATATAATTCAATGATTTAAAATATATCACTCATTTAATACATCTAAATTCGAGTCTCAAGTCTCGACTCTTCAATCCCCTGCTAAAAAAAGCAAGGCAATATTAGCAAACTATTGGAATCGAAAAAAAGGGAAAAAGATACTTTGAATTTTATAAAATTAAGTATTTTTGCATTATTTTTATTGTTACATTTTATTAGTTTGTTTAAATTTGTTTAACTGGGAGAGTGATAATTAATGGATTATAATTAAGAAAGTAATAAAAAAAACCCCTTGGATTCATTTTATATTTATAATAATTTTGCCTAAGTTGTTACATTCGCTAAAGTCAAAACCATAGTCTTTGGATTGATTACTCAACTTTTTGTGAACCTCCTAAGTCCTAATTAAGTATCCTTTGAAGAATTCGAGCTAGTTGATAATCCCTTCTATAGTATGGTCCTATAAGGTCATTGTCATATGTGGTACTGATAATTAAATTAACAACTGTTTGTTAAAAAAGTCAAGATAAAAAATATTTCAAAAATAATTAGAGATAATTTAATTAGTTTTTTTATTTTTTTAAAAATATAAAAAATATCCTATATATATGAGCCTCTTTATCTAATCATTTTTTAATTTTATTATTTTTATGGTGAAAAATTTTTGTAATCTTAAAAGAAAGAAGAGACCGTTAATATCCCACGTTAGTTCAGAATAGAAGTAATGTGTCTCTTATTAAACCTTGGACATTCCTCTTCCTTAAGTTAACTTTTGGAGTCAATTAGGCTTGGCGCATTGCTTAAGATAGTATTAGAGCATTCCCAACAAATATTTACGCCTCACGCCCCAAGTGTTTAATTATGAGTGTGAGAGGGTGTATTAATATCCCACATTATTTTATAATAGGGGTAATGTGCCCCTTATCAAACCTTAGACACCCTTATTCCTTGAGTTAGTTTTTAAAGATAAGTTAAACTCAGGCCATTTTTATAATAGGGATCTTGAATTAGAACCTCTTTATTATCTATTCTGAAATTTATTTTATACTAAATAGACGGTGCAAACTTTTATTTTATGAATATCGGATGGACTTGATCAAAACCAAAATGTTTGGAAGACAGGAAAGGAAGGAAAAATAAAGGAAAATAGAGAGATAGAGAGAAGAGAATAACAAATAAGGAAGAAAGAAATGGAGAGATAAAGTAATTATATCTCATTAATCTTCAATGCGTTTCAATACAGCCACAAGACTATTCATATTTCGTCATTACATTACTCCCTCTGCAGAACATCCTTATCCTCAACTCAATGATGAGAAGAAACAGCTCCCTAGCTAGTCCATTATGCACTACTTATTGATTTTCTATTTGTCTTGCTCTCGTAATTAAAGAATCTCTGCATGGTAACTTCAAGAAAGGCAATTTTGCTCAATTTTTTGTTGTGCTTTTCTTGCACAATCCTAGCATTACCATAAATTTACTTCTTTTCTTTCTCAGTTTCATCAACGCAACAAGACTCTAGCATTGTAGCAGCACTATCAATGATTATGGCAAATTTGAAAATGATAAACGGATATCAAATTGCTTATAGGTCCTGCACTTTCCCTTGCATCAATTTGCTCAAGAGATTCCGAAACTTTTTTTTTTTTAATTTTTATTCATCGTCATCCTTAACCCCAAAGTCAGTTTAATTGTTTCTTGGACTTGCTTATCCAATATATTCTTTGAATTCGCTTCATTCTTTTGATTCTTTTTTTGAGCAAATGAATCCTCATTATTTATTTGGATTTCTTCTTGGATTTGAGGATGACGTTCAGCATAATCTGGCCCTCAAAAACCAATATAGTTTAATAGGATAAGTGTGAATGTGTGATGCCTCCATTTTTTATTTATTTTTTTTAAACTATACCTAACTCTTCCTTTTTCATATATATATATATAGAAGGGTAATTTGTTCATAAATTTAAAATTATATAGAAATGGTTCATTTTACAGTGAGATAATGATTTTTTTTTACATATTAAAAATATTTATAAATATATTAAAACATAATATATTAAATAATAATATGAGCCACATATGTGATATCAACAATGTATAAAATTTGACTTCTATCTAAACAAATTTTAAATTAGCTTTTGTGTTATTCACCTAATGGTTGGTCAGTGTCCAATGGGACGTTGCGTGATCCAATTGAACAACCACACCCTCTTTTCAAAGCTGCTCAGCTGGTTCCAAAAGTAAACAGTACTTGTCCTTTTTCTCATTTCTTTGATTCTGTATGTATGTACAGCTGGTATAGCTTCCAAAACCCAAGTCGTCCAATAGATAAAACTCAATTCCATCTCAAACTCTCGCAATTCATGCAAAGTCAAAGTTGTTAATTTTATCCACCATCGATCTGTAATCAGCAATCACCATGCACATCCCTATCCCTCCATTTGGTTTGAGTATATATACAAGTGAAATGTAGTGCAGCAACCATCCAAAAGAAGGTTTAAAAAAAAAGGGAAGTTCAGTGGCATCCCTGTTGCATTTCTGTTCAATTTCAAATGAGAGGAGTACATGTTAACGCAGCAATAATTGGCGATAATTCCTATTCTTTTTGGAAAAACTTAACTAGCAATAAATTCGAACTTATCCAATATAGTCAAATCATTGAAAATTGTGGCCAGTACTACTTGTTCTCTTTACTGTTAATTCATCACGCCATTTAGTATAAACTATGCCCACATCAAGGGTTTCAAATGGTTTACTTTTTTACTATACAACGAAGCCATATTATTAAAGTGATGGTTACACAGGAAGAATAGGACAAAAGGGTAGCAAATTAAGAGTGAAACTGGAAAAAAGTAGTAACAGCCAGCTAGGGTTTGGATGCTGCTCAACAACTCCTTTCTTGAAGGAAGAGACTAGAAACAGAGATTGGTGTGCGTGGTAATATAATTTAGTGCTTCACAATCATAGTTCTTTAAGTAACGTCGACAACCCACATCGTTTTCAACCCAAGCATGCTTTGTTGCTTTATTTTTTGTCTCTTGTATCAGATTTTTTAGGTAAGAAAATAAGGATCAATGTTATCTATTTATATGTGTGATTGGAGAGAAGAGGTAAATTTAAATTTGGAAATGGAGAAGAGAGATCCAGAACTCAGATTGTTTGATAGCAGTGAAGAGCTGTCATCAGGACTTGCTGATTACGTTCATCAAATTTCTGAGTCTGCCATAAAAGAGAAAGGTTCATTCTCGCTTGTTCTTTCTGGAGGAGATGTTCCAAAACGCTTGGGGTACGTAATTTTTCTCAGAAACGCACATCGAACACTGTACATGGTGTTCTTTTTATATTGATATAATTTAGTTCTTTTTCGGTTTTTTTTCTTTTTTTTTTTAACCAATTTCTGTTTTGTTCTCAAATATGCATCCATCTAATAATGATGTGTGTGCAATGCAGGAAGCTAACAAGCTCAGCGTTCTTGAAAATGGTGGAATGGTCGAAATGGCATGTGTTTTGGGCTGAGGAGAACGTGGTTGCTAAGAGACACCCAGATAGCTTCTTCTGGCAAGCCAAAGAATATTTTCTGTCCAAGGTTCTCTCTCTCTCTCTCTCTCTCTCTCTCTCTCTCTCTCAAATGTCTATTTGCGTAGAATGTTTGGGCTCAATTTCTCTCTAGTTAAATGGAGTGTCACGGCAGCCATATCAGAATATATATGACTTCGGGATATTAATCACTTCGGCCAACCAAGTTTGAAAGTTATCTGCACAAATTCTTCTAACAATTAATTAAATGACCAAAATATAAATTCCAAACACAAAATCTAAACTCTTAACTGTTAGGGTGCGGGTAATATAACGATAACTATATATATGTACTGTATTTGTGAGATTCAGGTTCAACTCTCCCTTTCTCATATATATTATAAAATAAATAATTTATAATTAAATCTTTGAAGTATAGTAAAATTTATATATTAGCCTATGGTATGTTTTTCAAAATTTAATTCTTTTAATAAATTTGTTCTTACTGTTAATTGTTTTTCGATTTAAAACAATTTAGTCTTTAAAATTTCATTTTATTAGATATAGGGAATATTTTAATGATTAAATAAAATTATAGAAATTATTTTGTTAATAAAATAAAATTTTAATGACTAAATTATTTCAAATTGAAAAATAGTTAATGGTCAATTTAAACAAGAGAGACTAATTTATTAATAAAATTAAACTTTAAAGGTCAAATTATTATTTTTGCTATACTTTAAAGATTTAGGTTCTGTTTAGTTTACAAAAAATTGACCCATGAATGGGAATGATTCCCTTAATGGATATTTACAAACTCGTTTTTTTATTTTCATTTTCACAAACTAGGGAATCTGATTCCTACAACCAAAAGAATCATAATTTTCTTTTTCAATTTGTGAATTAAAACACAAGAATATGAATGATTATCTAAATACTCAATTATAATTATAATTATAATTATTATAATAATAAAAATATTTTATTATTAATTAAAAATTATAAGTATAATAATTGCAATAATAATTAAAATAATTAATTAAAATAAAAATAAAAATAAAGTAATTATAACAATAATTAAAATATAAAACCATTATTTTTATATTTTCATACAAATAATTAAAATTAAAAATTATAATTATAATTATAATTAATTATAGTTATAATATAATTAAAATAATCTTAATAATTAAAATAATTAATTAAAATAAAAATAAAATAATTATAACGATAATTAAAATATAAAATTATTATTTTTATATTTTTATATAAATAATTAAAATTAAATCACTGAAAAAATGTAATTTTTATATTTTCATATAATCAATTAAAATAAAAATTTTGAATATTTAAGGTAAAAGGATAAAATATATTATTTTTATTTTTACTCATAATTAAATAAAATTAAAAAATTATAATTATAGTTATAATTAATTAAATTAAAAAAATATAAAAATATTATTTTTATATTCTCCTATAATAATTAAAATTAAAAATATAAAAAAATAATTTTAAGTTTATTTTCATTTAGCACAGAATAAGTTTATTCCGATTGTATAGTTTATATATGCAAATCAAATACTTTGAGAAGAAATCTGACTCCGATTTTGTAGTAAACCAAATATAAGTTAAAATTTATTATTCCCTCTCCGATTCCTCTTGATTCCAATTCCAATACTGATACCGATTTCAATGTGCAAATCAAATGGACTTTTAATTATAAATTACCCTAAAAGAATATCAAAACTTGACATATAGGGCAATTTATAATTTAGTATAAAATTATAGTTTAATCTTTCCATTTCTTTATGGGAAACAAATTATTACCTAAAACATGTTTATGTTAATAAATTAATTTTTTTATTAAAATTTATCGTTAATGAGTTAAAAATTATTATAATCTAATCTATCATATTTCATTTTTTATAATAAATTAATATCTATAATTTTAATATTTATAATTCTTTAATTCCTATAATTTTAATATTTATAATAATTCAATCCTTTCATTTAAATTAATTGTTTTTATTATGGTTAATTACTGATAAATTTAACAAAGACATTCAGGAAATAAATTATTTCTCGTAAAAAAAAAAATAAAAGAGATTAAACTATAATTTTTTCATATTTTAAAACCTAAATTATAGGATACCATAATAAATATTACATACGTGAGATATGGTTTATTCTTGTTTTAATTACTCTTTCAGTTTTGAAATATTAGAGGTCAATATTATAACCCTCCTTCATGTTGGTCTGGTCTTTTCAGATCCGTGCTAATACATTTATAAAAAAAAATTAAAAAAAAAATCCACGATAATAGCCTCATATATCACTTTTTGATATACTATATGCTTTGAACTTAATAAAACAAATATATATACACTACAATAAATTTAAACTTTAATAACATGTCCCATATGTGGTTAAAATTTTTGTACAACCCTTTCGATGAATGCAAAATTTTAGTCTACTTCCATCAATCTCGTGGAGTGTAGATTTGGACCAACGTTGACCATTATTGTTTTTTTTTTTTCTTGCAGGTTCCTATACTTCCGGCTCACGTTTTCCCCGTGAGCCACGACGTACCGGGAGAATCTGCAGCCAGTAACTACGAGTTCTCCATCAGGCAACACGTTAGAAAACGGTCGGTCTCAGTTTCTCCATCAAGCGACTGCCCCAGATTTGACCTCATCCTTTTAAACTTTCCTCTTCCACGCCACCCTGTGCCTGGAGAGGAGTCCCAATGGGTTTCACTTGTCTCAATCGATGGGTCTAAAGAGAAAGTGATGCTCACGCTCCCCGTCATTAATGCTGCAGCCCACGTGGCCATTGTGGCCTCAGGGGCTGAAGTGGCCCCTGAGTTTTTGGATGTGATGATGGGTCAGAAGTCCATTGGGTCCAATCCGGCCCGTATGGTGTGGCCCATAGATGGCAAGCTGGTTTGGTTTGTAGATACCAGCGCTGCTTCTCTGTTTCTCCTTGGCAAAGGATGTGCTGCCACTTCAGGTTCCTAAAATAGACTAGATTGTGAATTCGTTTGACTGATTCCAGAAGCTGGACATTGTGATTATGGTTTTTCACTGCTTGATTATGTTACTGTTACGTTATTATTAAACTTATCTACTAATTAATGAGAATTATTAGCACCAGCATCACATACAAACAATGATATGTATTTCATCATACAAGATTTAGGCTTGATAAATGAGTGAGATATAACCCAATAAAGTTAGTCGGTAAAGATGAGATATAATTTTCTATTAATTAAGGTTCAAGTTCCGTGAAAGTACTGAATCGATGTGAAAGAGTAGACTCTTAAGATCTGTTAAGAAAAGATTTAGTCTCAATAATTGCTCAAGATGTATATGAGAAATGAGAATACCCTGATCAGAATAAGTTGGGAATATACAATTATTTTCTTGCTTTAATGGGCATGTAATGTGTGTGATATATGGCTTTCACCTGGAATAGGAAGTGCTCATTACACTCGTGGACGTATGCGCATGAGCATAGCAACAGAAAGTCACTACTTTTATGTGCTGCTTTGTGAAAATATACGTTAAGGCACGTAACAGATAATTGGCCACGATCTAACACTGCAAACTTCAGAAGACAAGAATTTCAAATTTGTGGGTGTTTGATCTAAATAAAGAAGTCTACACTCACCCTTTTTTCCCTGCAAATTTATTATCTTTGCCTCGCTAACAAGAAAATGGCAATCAAGCTGAAGAAATATGTTGTAGTTATATTTCTAGTACTTGCACTCATAGTTCATAATTCTGCTTTATCTCCATCAAAGGATAAGCTTAAGAAAAACCCAAAAAAAGATAAGCCTGCTCACGGCAGCAACAAAGCAGACGGTTCAAACCATGATGGAGGGTGGAAATACAATTGTGAGTGCGACTCAGCTCCTGATGGAAGTTGGAGTTACCACTGGGGCACAGGCTCGGGGCCTGATGGAAGCAGTTTCGGCTTTGGGTCAGGCTCAGGGCGAAGCCCTGATGGCGGGGGTGCGGGATTTGGCTTTGGTTTTGGCAGCTCAACTGGTTCTGGCGGTGGAAGCTCCGAGTCATATGGAGGTGGCACCGGTTATGGATTTGGAAGCGGTGATGGCGTTGGCAGCAATTCTGGTAATAAGGCTACAGGGAATAACATGTTCATACCTGGTGTTCAAGGTACCCCTAAGGCTCTTGACGTTGAAAATGATTCGGAAAAGAACTCCTGAAAATTACACTGATAAACCTAATGGGAATCGTTAATTTTATTAATTAATACGTATAGTTGAGTGTATATTTGTTTTTGTGTGTGTGAAGATTTTAGGCTTGATGCGATCGCATCAAGTTCATGTATTATGCTTTTCTGATTATTAATGAAGTTGATCAATTATATTATTAATCTATATTTTATATATAAGTATATGGAGGAAGGGGAAAAAAATGGAATTTTTCAAAAATATTTTTTATTGTTTATATTATTTATAATTATATAATTTTTTATTATTTAAATTAATTTTAAAATTATTATAAATTTAAAATTATTAGCCCACTCATATTTAATTTTTACCACAATTTAATAAATAAGTTAATATGTTTTAAATGAATAAGGCCAATCACAATAGAAAATATATAATAAAAAAACATATTAATAAATCATAATCTAAATACGTTTGCTAAGGTTTGGGAATTGTTCAATTAAATACGTTTTTTTTTTATCTGATTTTGGTTTTCTTTATTTTTAATACTCGATGCTTAGCAAAGGATTTTTCTTTTCAATTTATTTGACAAGCTTTCCTTACTTAAAACATTAGAAGTACCATTTATCATGATATAAATATAATATCTATTCAAATCATTAGACGTAGTCATTTAACAAGAGATTGCTTAATTAAGTATCTAAGCAAATCAAATTAGTAACCTCTCTTATCAAGTAGGCATTTACAATAACATCCATTTGTAGTCATTAATTTCTATTAATTTATTTATATAAAAAATATTGTAACGCTCCTCTTGGAATTAAATAATATTGTCCACTTTGATCTACTGGACCTTACGACTTTATCTCTTAAACTCCTTCTTTAAAGTCCAAAAGAGTGCTATCCAGGTTAGAGGTTGCTTATAAGGTTCTTCACTTTTCCCTACCTTTTTGATATGGGACTGGCTTCATTTCTATCCCTAATTGGATAAAGTCACCAACGAGCCTTGTCCTCTCCCAGATGATCGCTCTCAGATGAGATCTTTCTTTTCCACATGGGATGTCACAAATACTTACGGTTTTATATCTTTGCATGACGAATAGGTCATAGTTGAATTTTTAATCTTTTGTTCCTTCTTTTACATTTGATTGCTAGAGCAATCAATTTAAGGAACTTTCAAGTTCACGTGGAAAATATTTAAATTTATCTAAATTGAAGGTAATATTTACCATGATTAATTAACGATAGAATATGACACAACTTCTAATTTTTATATAGTTAGCATGAGATTCCTGTGGATGATAAATATTGTAACATTTTGTTTTACCAAACATTATAGAAGTCTTTATCTATCATAATTCTACCTTAATTTAATAAATAATATAAACATATTTGTCACGACCCAACCTATGGGCCGGACCGGCACTAGGACCTAGGCCAGCCTAAAGCCCCCGAGGCCCGTAGTAAGCCTAACTATTCACTTAACCCAACTCTAAGACCCATTTGGGCCCAATTTCAAGAAAACAACCAGATAGAGTCCGGCCATAAAATGGACCTTTCAACGGGGAGTTTTTGACTTACCCGACTTGTAAATACAATAAATACTCAATTGGGGAGCTCAGCTCACCCTCCACATACTCATCAGCATAAAAATAAATGGGAGCTCAGCTCCCTCATCCAATCCATCAAACATGCATAGAATATTAAGTTTACAGGTCCAAAATAATAATTTAGTTTACAGACCCATATCAAATAAACATTTACAACACATGCGAAAATTCTAAGATTTAACAAGTTTATACAAACGTTAATAATCGACCTGCGAGGAAGAAAGCAGGTTAATCTCAAAAATATCCTCCTGTGGCCTGAAAAAATATTGAACAGGAGTGAGCGTTCGACTCAGAGAGTAAAATATCAATTTTAACCATAATCTCTATAACTATCTAAAACTAATGCACCTCAGAGAGTGAAATGCAACATCAACAACGTTTTCACATCATAACATCATAAAGGTAATTTGGAGCACTCACACACCCAAGTGATATCAATCATAATATATGGGAGCCGATCCCTATACTGACTCTCTTAAATCCAACCTGGTGCCAGCGAAGAACTCAAGCCGGACTTTCGCTTAATAAACCAAATCGGGGGTCCCAGCGAAGAACTCAAGCCGTGACTACCCCTCGAAGGATCGGGTCCCAGCGAAGATCTCAACCTCAATGACCCATCCTTCTTTCTCACAAATAGAACAGGAGCACCCCAGGGTGAAGTGCTCGGACGTATAAAACCTTTGTCCAACAGCTCCTGTAGTTGCTCCTTTAACTCTTTCAATTCTGCTGGGGCCATCCTGTAAAGTGGCATTGATATGGGGTTTGTACCCGGAACAACATCAATGCAGAACTCTACTCGCCTTTCTAGTGGCAACCCTGGAAGCTCTTCAGGGAAGACATCCATGAATTCTCTGACAACAGGAACATTTTCCATGTTGACACCTTCTACAGATGTATCTCTCACCAATGCCAAATACCCTTGGCATCCTCGCCTCAACATTTTTCTAGCACTAATTGCTGACACCAAGTTATATGGAGCCACGCTCCTGTCACCATCAAAGCTAAACTCTTCCACACCGGGTATGTGAAAATACATCTTTTTGTTCCTGCAGTCTAAAGTGGCATAATGAGTTGCCAACCAATCCATCCCCAAGATTACATCGAAATCCATTACTGGTAGAGGAACTAAGTCTGCTAGGAGAATCTTTCCATCCACTACTACTGGGCTACCCGGAAAAACCATATCTACATCTATGTTGTCACTAAGTGGGGTAGCTAACGACAAAGGGCATTCTAAAGTTGTAGAGTTTCTACCCAATCCATGGCAAACACAGGGGAGACAAATGAGTGCGTAGCACCTGGATCTATCAATACACGAGCCTCATAGGAACAGACTAGTAGAATACCTGCCACAACTGCATTGGAAGCCTGAGCATCCTGGTGGGTCAAAGTGAAAACCCGAGCTTAACCCCTACCCTGAGTGGCAGAACCCTGATACTGACTTCTCCCTCCTGATCTGCCTCTAAATCCACGTCCCCCTTGTCCTCGGCCCTGTTGGCCACTGAACTGACTGCCTGCCATGCTGGAAGCACCCGGATACAACTGATGAGGAACATTTGCAATAGAACCCTGTGACCCATCTGTGGCTCGCTGAACACGGGGCATTCCCTAGCAAAGTGACCTGGTTGGCCACACCTGAAGCATACTCCTGAACCCATCATACAAGGTCTTGAATGTCCTCTTCCACACTGTGCACAAGGTGCCAAAGAGGATCCTGAACTGCACTCGAACCGGCTGCATTGCACTGAATCGTGACCACCGCTGGATCCGCACTCGGTTCGAACTCTTGAGGTTAGTGTCTAAAACCACTCTTCTTGTTCCTACTTCTTCCTCTGTAATTACTCTGGCCACCACTATCTGGAGCACCCATATGGGGAGCACCTGAAGAACCCTTTGCTCTGTTTTTCTTTGCTCTTTCGCTGTCATTCGCAGCATAGCTAATCTCTATCTGTCTGGCTCGATCAACTACCACATCAAACGACTGATCAGACATCATGGCCAGGTTTTCATACCTCCTGTCAAGCCCCTTTAGGAACCTCTTCACCTTCATAGTTTCTGTAGCAACTGCTGTAGGGGCATACCTGCTCAAATTCTGTAACATATTCATCTACAGACCTGCCATTCTGTCTTAAGGCCTCAAAGGCCCACTGCTTTTGATCCCTGAAGCTTTCTGGCACAAACCGATTGATGAACAGTTCCACAAATTGAGTCCACGAAAAACCCTCCATCCGAGGTAATATGTAGTCATTCATCCACTGTTTAGGCATAGGCCCCATTACATGCTGCATACACTCTATAAGTCTTTTATCAGTCAACTGTAATTCTATTCCTGCCTATCTGCAGAAATTCAAAAACTGATATGCATCATCTGACACATCATAAGTACTAGGCACTAACTTCTTGAAATTGATGATCTGTTTGTAAGGTTCCCCTCTTGGTGCGATGGATTGCTGCTGCTGTGGAGGGTGGACCATATACTGTGCCATCATATCGATGGTTCTCTGTAACCCAGCTAGAGTAGCTGCCATGGGGTCCATGGGACCCTGTGCCATGAAAGACTGATCCTGAACTGTTGGCAGCTGCTCTTCTACTTGAGCAGCTCTAGGCCTCCTACCCCGCCTCCTCGGGGCAGGCGCCTCATCCTGTGCTGACACCTCGTCAGGCACATCTGGTTCTGGTGCAGTGGCAGCTCTCCTGCTTCTACGCATTTTCCTGAAATTCAGCAGTATTAGCACACAAAATTCAAAATTACACCTTACACAGCTCTATAGACTCATGTTTACACACAATATATGAAGCAGAAACTAGAAGCAAAGATGACAATGCAAGACGAATGTGGACCCTATTTTCCGCATGTGACTCCTATTAGACTCTTCCCAATACTTTAGACAAACATTCCCTAAGAATCTGGAGCCTAAGCTCTGATACCACATTTGTCACGACCCAACCTATGGGCCGGACCGGCACTAGGACCTGGGCCAGCCTAAAGCCCCCGAGGCCCGTAGTAAGCCTAACTATTCACTTAACCCAACTCTAAGACCCATTTAGGCTCAATTTCAAGAAAACAACCAGATAGAGTCCGGCCATAAAATGAACCTTTCAATGGGGAGTTTTTGACTCACCCGACCTGTAAACACAATAAATACTCAATTAGGGAGCTCAGCTCACCCTCCACATACTCATCAGCATAAAAATAAATGGGAGCTCAGCTCCCTCATCCAATCCATCAAACATGCATAGAATATTAAGTTTACAGGTCCAAAATAATAATTTAGTTTACAGACCCATATCAAATAAACATTTCTAACACATGCGAAAATTCTAAGATTTAACAAGTTTATACAAACGTTAATAATCGACCTGCGAGGAAAAAAGCAGGTTAATCTCAAAAATATCGTCCTGTGGCCTGAAAAAATATTGAACAGGAGTGAGCGTTCGACTCAGAGAGTAAAATATAAATTTTAACCATAATCTCTATAACTATCTAAAACTAATGCACCCTGTAGAGTGAAATGCAACATCAACAACGTTTTCACATCATAACATCATAAAGGTAATTTGGAGCACTCACACACCCAGTGATATCAATCATAATATATGGGAGCTGATCCCCTATACAGCTCTCTTAAATCCAACCTGGTGCCAGCGAAGAACTCAAGCTGGACTTTCGCTTAATAAACCAAATTGGGAGTCCCAGCGAAGAACTCAAGCCGTGACTACCCCCCGAAGGATCGGGTCCCAGCGAAGATCTCAAGCCGTGACTACCCGTCCTATCCATAGTCCACACCACATCACACGCACGCCAACGCACGCACACTGCTCCAAATTACCACAGCAACATACATGGCACTTTCACAATTATGAATGCAACATAAATAGTGCCTAAAGTTTATCTACATAGATATATGCATATAAGTGATGCATGGGCATGCTTGAACATATAATAATAGTGAAATTATAATTAAAATTAATATTTTACTCACAGACTTGACAACGGTTATTGTGGCGGCTGGGCGGAGGAAGAAGGCTGTCCCAGCTCACCTGACAATTACATTACAATTATTTAATACAAATGACTCAATACAATCAAGAAAAGACCAAATACGTCCTAAGTCGTGCCGAAAATCCGGCAGAGTCTCCCCTATACCTAGGACCTACCCAACCTGCAAAATGGCTCAGAACACACTTTTATATTCACAATCCATATATCCACAACTCAATCACATCACACAGCCCCTCCTGGGCCCATCAAATCAGTCATCCATTAGAATATGTAAAATTTCAATTTAATCCTTATAATTGATCATTTTTGCAAAAATTACACAAACAAGCTCTAAAAATTCTAAAACTTTGCCCTGCGGTCCTTAGCAATATTACTAGGCTATTGCAAAAAGAATCATAATTTTCTGAGCTACCACGAATATTTTATGAATTTTTAATCCTATTTAAGCATTAGAAAATTACAAAAAAGCAAGGTTCGGGTTTACCTTTGCCGATTCCGACTTCAGGAACGCGCTCGGGACGTCTGATAATGGGGGGGTAGCCAAAACCTCGGTCCAATTCGGAGACTTTTTTGGTAACGGGTCTGTCGGGCCGGAAATTCACAGACCCGGGCAACTGTCGAATTTCCGCAAATTGAAGATACCTACATGAAGTCCACGACACGGGGGTTAGTACATAAATTTTTCATAATTTTCTAAGCTCATTTAATGCTCGAAAAGACACTGCGAAGTTCCGTGGGACCCATCGAAAAACGGTGTCGGAAAAATTCGAAATTTATGTCGCTGCGAAGCTCTCGACGAGTGGAGCGCTCTGATACTCTCGGTTTTCTCGTGGGATTCACGGTTTGCGAGAAATCTAGCCCGAAAGTCAAAATAGGCTAAAACTTCCCAGGCAAAAATTGGACAAACCGCTCAATGGATTTCGGTGTTCTTGGTGTCTATGGAAAGCTCTTGACGAGTAGATGAGTTTAGACACAAGACTTGGTCCGATTGGTGGCCGGATCAGCCGGATTTTGGCCGGGAAGGTGAACGGTCGCGCTCGCGCAAGGCCGCTCGAGCCGTTCGCGCGGTGGCCTGGCCGTGGGGTACGAGAGGCGCCGGCGAGCTGGGGAGGCAGGGGAGGTGGCGGCGCGGCAAGGGGAGGAGGGAGGAGAGAGAAAAGAGAGAGAGAAGGGGAGGAGGTCGGACGCGCGCGGGAGGAAGAAGGAAGAAAAAGAAAAGGCCGGTCCGATTCGACCGGTCTGATCCGGTCCGGTTCGATTCGGTCGGTCCGATTCAGGATACAAAATTTTAAATTTTTACTCTGCCTCAGGACCGAAAACGAGGTTCAAAAATTCCGAAAATTTTCCAGAAAACTCAGAAAAATTCATAGATTCCAAATATATTTTTAGTTTTGCCACGTGGTCTTTAAATTAATTTTTAAAAATCATCAAAGTTTATATTTTCGGAAAATTGAACCCGATTTTCAAAATCCGAAAAATCTCAAAAAATTTCCTAAAATTTAAATAAAATTAAAATATCAATAATACTCATAAAATAATAAAATTTAAAATTTTTGGGGTGTTAGAATATTATTAAAATGAAAATTATTAATATAAAAATATTTTATCAACAGAAACATAAAAGTATCTTAATTTTAAAAATTTAAAAACTGAATCATTGTTTTTTCTTTCATTGATAACCGAATCATTAATTTTATTATAATTAAAATTTATTAAAAAATAATTCATTCTAAAATTGATTCATTGCATATAAGTAGAATATTTTAATATGGATGATAAAAGTATACATACAAATTTTCATTAATTATATATGATAGGCTATAAGAATATTTGTTAAATTAGGATTATAATTTATATCGTGTTGCAGGGGTGTGTATTATTCGGTTATAACCGAATAACCGAACTAATAAAATTCAACTATTTCGGTAAGAGTAATTCAATTCGGTTCAGTTTTCGATTGGTAATAATAAAAATTTTCGATTTTCAATTATCGGTTCAGTTACCTTTGCTTTAGTAACCGAACTAATCAAAATAACAGAATTTCAATTAATTAATATATTAATTATAATTTATTAATATTATATTATTTAGAATTATTATTTTTATGATTTTATAATAATATTTAACTTATAATTATTATCTTATTAATATTAAATTATATTTATTATTTTTTTATAAGTAAAAAATAATATAAATATATTTTATCAATATTTTATTAAATAATATATATATATATATATATATATATATATATTCGGTTAGTTCAATTAACAGATAACCGATCGAATATTTTTTATTTCAATTAATTTCAATTTTTTCTCAATTTTAGTTTAGTTCGATTAATATTTTTAATGTTGATTGATAATTCACTTATTTAAAAATTTGATCCGGTTGAATTTGATTAATACCTATAGTGCGGTACATTATTCTAAGCAAATCAAAATCAATTTCTTTAGCAGAATACTTTTATCATAAAGATAAGAAAAAGTAAGATCCTACCATGAGTTTTTAATTTGTTTTTATAATGCCTTTTGTAGTATATATTATTATAAGATATATTAAATTTCAAATATAATTATAAAATATTTTTTGTCATTTTTTATCATGAAAATAAAGAAAATTTTTTTTTTTATATACATTTAGTGTTATTATGAAATTTAAAAATTTTATTAATATATTTTTTTATATTTATAACACTTACAAAATTATTTTTATTTAATATTTATTTTTAATTGTACTTATTATTATTTAGTTTAGAGTAAAAAAATCTTAAGTATTGATATTTGGGTATTTATAAATTATATAGATCATATATATTACATGTGAGAAAATACTTATATATATTTAAAAAAATTAAAGATAAGTGATAAATAATTATGCACTAAATAACTTTTACTATCTTATATTTATTTATTTATTTTTATTGTGTAAAATATACGCAATAAAAAAAAAATTAAGGCTAGATTCACAGATCATTTATATTACTAAAATTTGGAGTGATTGCATTTGTATATGTTTTGTTGTTTCAATTTAAAATTGTTAGTATATATATGCATATATGTATACTAGCCATGATCCAAGTTGGAACCAGCAGTCCTAGTCTGAGTCATCGAGTAATGGTAGTTGGACTTGCAATTGGCTACAGGTTTCGTTCTTAGCGGCACTACTTCTAGCTTTAGGTCAGGTGCTGGTCGGAGAGCTGTTGGTGGAGGGTTTCGTCTCGGATGGGGCGGATCAAACTCGCTTGGCACTAATGGAGGTTTTGGATTTTAAAGCAGCAATGGCACTTTTTTTTTGGTTTAGTGTAGGCAGTCGTGGATTCAATTTTCATCACAATTTTGGTGTCGGCCCAAGTCAAGGCTCATAAGGGCAACCCAGGACAGATGGGGCTCACAATCGACTGGGTAGGAGCAGTTAATTGCCATTCTGATGATAGTAGCTTTTGGTTCTCATAGACGATCTTAGAAGCTCTGCTAACTTGATAGTAGAGCACTTGGCTTTTAAGCGCCGTTAACATTTTTTACATATTTGTATGGAAAAAGGATTAATCCATACCATCAGTATAATTTGTAAAATCACAACTGATCCAGAAGTATTTTAGATGATTATATATGTATATTTACTTGCCCTGTAAAATGTAAGAAATCCGAATTATGAGTGCAATCAAAATCACAGATTATCCTGAAATTGATTGGAATGTTAAACATCTGATTTGGAACTGATTTATGGAAATGTATCTTTTTATATGATAAATTACTAATTTTTTCTTAGCAATGATGCACAATATTTATTGAATACTATAGTTGAAGCATGCTTATTTGGATGTAGGTTTTTCTGGTATTCCCTAACAAATTTATACTTTATAAAATTGTGACTTTCTAATCCTTATGTTCTCTCATAATTCCCTTTTCCAGTTTCGTTGCCAAAGGATTCAATGCCTACGCATTGGCATAGCTGAAATCCCAAATTAATGATAAGCACTTGAGCTTTTGCTCTTCAGCACATCCAGGGAATTGGCAGCCAAAGAGCTCACCAAATCTTCAACGGCCTCAGCGCAGGGGACAAACACTAGCTTTTGCAATGACTAATGTACTCTTAATGGGCCAACCTTAAAAATTTTGTGGCTTGGGCTGGGCATTCCATGTTAAGTTTCAAGCAATAGTTCCCGTAAATTTGTGAGCCACGGCTAGAAAGCCCAATTATATCAACTTGTCGCCCTACAACGCAGCGTTGCGTTGTCAATCGGAGAGACTATAGAATGAGAACTGTTTGGATAGGATAAGCAATTACCAAGCTCTGGAGCTCTTTGCGGTCTGTTTGGTTCTTGAGAAACGGTAGTAGAATAGAAGACACAGGAAATATGGCTCAAACACTGGCAATGCCTGTGGCACCTTCGCTATCACTAATATGCAACGGTTGGAGAAATAATTCTCTCTCTACCTTCGTCTCTCTTCCAATCTCAAACCCTCCTAAGGCAAGTCCCATTTCACTGAATAATTTAAGCGTTTTGGTCTTTTAATCATTTTTCTTTTCTTATATTCGTTCTCTTTTTTGCTTTTTCAATCTCTAATTGTTTTCTATTACGTTACCCCTCTTGCGTGTTCTGTGATTTCTCAAAAACTGTACTCGATTGAGCTAAATAATTGTAATTAGGCTTACTAATTGTATACTTAGATTTGGCCTCATTTGTGTAGTAAAAAAATGGGAGATTCTAATGCCTTAGTTTCTTTCTCATCCTATTTTTTTATTGGTAATCCATTGAAGTGTTTGCGTTTAGCAGTTGGTTTAGAAATAATCTCTTGCAGGCTATCAGCTGTTTCATGGTGGTTAATGTAAGTTCAAATTGAAGGGTATTGGTTGAAGATCGTGTTTTATGTGAATTGTAAGACTATGCTTTTGTTGATGGATAGCTATGTGCTGTTTCATGGCGGTGAACTTAAGCTCAATTGAATTACGGGATATTGGTTGAAGGTCATGTTTGATAAGAATTCTAAGACTATGTTCTTCTTGATGAATCGCTGTGTGTTCATTTGTTTCATTTCTCTTTTTTGGGTCCTTAGATCCATGGTTTAAGCATCCAGTGCGCACGTGTTGGAGGTGTGGAGATTCCTAACAACAAGAGGGTTGAATACTCCCTTCAGTACATCCATGGAGTTGGCCGCTCAAGGGCTCGCAAAATTCTCTCTGATCTTAGCATGCAGAACAAAATCACCAAGGACTTGTCTGAGGAGGAGCTCATTACTCTTCGTGATGAAGTGTCCAAGTACATGATTGAAGGCGATTTGGTAATACTTATCTTTTCTGATTTCTCTGTTCTCTTTCTCTCCAAAATTCTAGTACACCTTTTTTTCTCTGAAACCGTTGATATTGAACATTTCAGAGACGGTTCAATGCTCTCAACATAAGGAGGTTGAAGGAGATTCAGTGCTATAGAGGGATAAGACATATTCAGGGTTTACCATGCAGGGGACAGCGCACTAAGAACAATTGCCGAACCTTGAAGGGTAAGAGAGTCACTGTTGCAGGGAAGAAGAAAGCCCCCCGTTAACCATGCAGGTTCCATTTCTTTTATTTGGTTGGTAAAATTATGATCTTAATTCTAGTGGAAATCACTCTGTACTCCTAACACATTTACTTGAGTTAATGAAATTGAGTTTATGATCTCTTGAAGTGCTTCTGTTAGCCATCCAATTTTTGTTCATGTTCTATATTCTCAGTAGCATGCTACATGCCCTTTGATGTTTCTTGCCTGGTAATTAGGTAAATTATTCTTGTTCATTAATATTGGGGGTATCTAATGCAGGTAATTTGTTTCCTCGATGATATTGTGATTGCAAGTTAGTACTGTCTAAACTTTGAAAATTCAAATTGATATGTTGTCGTGCTGTTTGTGTTTGCTAGATACCTATGTAACAAGGAATTGAAATGTTTGTGTGAAAGATGACATGAATAATTTTAAACAGAACTTTATTTTACTTACATTTTTTGAGTTCCCACATTTGTCCAAGTCTAGTTCAATCCTATCATTATTCTGGCTCACTCTCATTATTGTTTGGCATTATTGTGTGATCAGTATCACTGAAACATTGATAAGCTCTTTCCAAGTTTTGGCTAGTTCATTTTCTTGTAAGATTCTTATGAAATCACTTGTTTAGACATTTGCACTCTATTTCTGGATAGAGAAATGCAAATTAGGTTTAGATGAATTTCCTATTTCCTCTAGTAATTAAGAACTTTAGTTTATATGCGTTGATATTGAATGATTCTGCTTCTAATATACATGTCATAGTTCTTGCATTCATTTACATCTACGTGTCCAATTTTTTAAATACTTTCTTAACATCAAGCCATTACATATAAAAAGACAACTGTATGTTCAAATGTGTGTACATTCGTCGTTACCTTTGCCTCTAGTAGAAGAGATTTGGAATTTTTAGGACGTGCGTATGGAATTGTTAAAGATTCTATTGCAACTCGCAAGGTAAATTGTACCGCCCATTCCTTAATTTTGGGTCGTCTTTCACTTCTAATCTTAAACTTTAAAAACTCCTACGAAAATCTTTTATCTTGTTTTGTTTCATAGAAACCCTTCTGATCATATTCTGGTGGTTTCACTGATGAAGCTGCTTACGTTGACATGTCCAGGTGAATTTTAAAAATTAAAAAAATTTCTCTCCTATCATTTCTTCTTCTATGCCTTTTCCCTCTACCTCGCTTATCCTTCACCCCCATTCTCTCATCCTCATCCTCATCCTCATCCTCTTTCTCCGTTTTGTTAATCACTTTCACTCTCTCTTCCTTTGCCATTATCACCACTCTTCCTATTTCACTACCACCTGCATTAAGGCGCAATTTCCTCTTTTGCTCCATTGCCAAACTGTAACAATTGATCTTACTTACAACTCAAATCCACTACAAGTCAAAAAACTTACCACCCAATTCCAAGTCACTTTTCCAAGCCAACACCTGAAGTTTGCCTCTGTCACTGCCCTGCTTTAGTTTTTTGGTATAATCAACCAAAATTCTCTGGCCTTCAATTGTCTCAGGAAATGGGATCTTGGCAAGCAAATTCAGGTTTTTGTCGACAGCACCGTTAGGGTTTAGAGCTCGACGATTCTTGTTGGCTTTCATGACTCTCAGCTTTTCTGTTTGTCTCACCATTTGGTTCAATAATTGGTGGTTTCTTCCGTTCAATAAGCATATAACATGCAAAGCCAAGTAATCAGTCAACTGTTAGTTTCTCCAATTTAACCAAAATAAAATTTGTCCTCATTCTCCATGGCTGCTTGTGGGCGGTTTGCCGTGCTGCTACTCACCTTGTTGTAGCGGACTTGATTGAGGCAATTGTTTTGGATTCTGAGTATCTCCACCCGTGTCTCTACTGAGGAACTTACAAGGCACGCACACTGTCGTTGATGAGAGGACTGGATTGAAAAACATTTTTTTGAGTCCCTTATTTTTTTTCTTGAAACCCTTGATAAGTCATTTCTTTCTACATTCCTTTTTGAAAGGATCGATCGATTATATTGGCATAATTTTGGTGTGTGTGTGCGCGTGTATATATATATATATATATATATATATATATATATATATATATATATATATATATATATATATATATATAACTTGATTATTTGTGTTCAAATATATTATTAATGAAATTTAAGTTGGAAAGTGAGACAATAAAATGGAAAATATGAATTAATATATTTCTTTACTAATCAATGTGAGCGATCAATCGTTCGCTAAATTCATTGTCGTTGAAAGTCATAATTTTCCAGTGATATTTGTATATATTCTCATTATATTAATGGATAGAAGAGCTCAAATTCACAGAGTGATGAAAGCGAGTGGGTAATATAAATGGCGAGCATATCCAATCTTCACCTTGATATAGTGAAGAGAACAGAGAAGAGTTACTTCACCAAGCCTACAAATTGAAAACAGTAGAGCCAAGCACGGATCTCGATTTCACGTCAAAATTTCCACGAACCTTCTTTCAAATACTAGCTTTAGAGATCACACCATACATCTCCAAGAAATCAGTTTCTGGCAGCATGAGTTCCTGGGAGGATAAATTTTAACAACGTATCTGATATGTTGGCCCATGAATAGCATGCGAGTGTTTGAAGACATGAAATAAGACTTCATTTGATATGTTGGCCCAGACAGATATTTATAGATTCTCTCTAATTAAATAAATTCAGTTACAGAAATTGAATACAAAATACAATAGGATTTCAAACGCATTATACATCACTCAACTAACAACGTGCCTCTATTATCCACCAGCGAGAAAAATTAACTATTAAATTAAATATTTATATTTAAATTCATTCATTAATCATATATACTTTAATTAATTTTATAAAATCTCAACAAAAAAATTTTATTAATCTCATTCTTATATGAAATTGAATTTTTATTAAATACACTTTTTAATTTCCTATGCTAATGGAGTGCATTAAATAAAACTAAAACTTGGTTCATATTTACAATCATTTAAGAAACTGTCGTAATAAATAAATATATTTAATGATCATAGACAAATACAATTACACTATTTAGAAAAACCATTATAATACATACCCAATGAACTAAAAAGTTCCCACTCTATTTCAAATGAATTTTTAAAGTTTTTACACAAGGATTAAAAGACATTATTATTTTTATAAAAAAGAAAATACTAACAACTGACTAGAGCATCTTCATAGACCCATGCAATGCAGAAAAAGTGACAAGAAAAGATAAATGATAGACAAAGACAAATTTGAGATAAGTAAAGATTAAAGTTTCATTAACTTTATAAAATTGCAAATAAATTGAGACAAAAAATTGAAACGTCACTTGAAAAAACGATTCCCTTACAAAGAAGATCCCTTTGGCTAAATAAGCTAGTCCAAAGGCAAAAAGAGTTCCTTAGAACACGAAACCAAACTCAATGCACAACAAAGAACAACCAGACTCAAAGTTAAAGGCGATGGACAAGGTCCATGAAAAGAGGGGTTTGACAACGCTCAGGTTTCTCATTCTCTCCTAGCCAACAGAGATCGTATCAAAACCACTCAAAATGGCAACAAATCACCCTTTATGCTAGCCAACAAAGAGCCTCTGGAAACCAATCATTAAAACATTCAACAGCAGCAGATCATCACTCACACCCTCTCCTATATGCTCTGGATGTGCAACCAAAACAAACTGGAACCAGCTATTAACCCAAAACCCGAGATGGAAGCCCAACTCAAGGAGTAAGGGACGACAAGCAGACAACACTCGAGAAGAAACTTAAAACAAAAGGAAAAAACTCACTAACCTAGAGAGATGAGCGCTCTCACTCTAAAGACCGTTGACATTAAAATATACAACCAACAAACTAAACATTTCTTCATATAAAAAAGTACCGTTACATTCCCCTCTCTCTAGACCCATCTGAATTCTAGTTGTAAATAAAGGTGGATTAAACCACAACCCATGCAAACTACATACAAAACCATTGAATCAAAACACATAATATATCACAACATATAATAGGCACAAGTTAGAAGCATCCAAACATAATATACATAGTTTCTTTACTCGCACCTCTTCTACAAAGCTAATACTAAACCCCAATCCGATGTTTCCAATTCACCCGAGTTTGACACCAAATTTGCACCAAAGGCAACTAGGGAGAAAATGAAACACAGGATTCTCAAAAAGAAAATGCGGAATGACTACCATATACAAGCTCCATCTCCTATCTGGGAAAGAACGTAAACAAAGGTCATTCCATTACTCCGCAGAAGTTCATTAATCATTAGCTCTACAAATAGGTTTAGCCGCCGGCACCGAATCCAACAACATAGCTTGTTAGGACTACTGATCCTTAGCTTGGAGGACCTCAATATATATCTTGTTCTGTTTTTCTTCCTTTTGTTTTTGGGTGGGGGATGTGGGACTTTAGTAGTGTTGTTCAAGGCTTCTTTTGACTGGCTGCGCCTCTTCCTGGCGGTGATGGCCCGCCCGCCCGCCTACCAACAACAACAGGCCTAGATTGAACCAAGCCGTCCCGTGGAGGTGAAAGAACCACTGGCAAATATCCATTGGTGTGACAATAGAATACCGAGTTCTTGAAGTGATTTCTGAGGGCTTCTCTGCCCTGAGTATATGCAAGCAAGTTAACAACGATTATATAATTAAACCACTCACGCAAAAGGAAGGGGTGGGGGGGAGGGGGAAGAAAATAGATGAGAACAGAACATCTATTCCAAATAGTTGGGGAAATTTACTTGGATTACAGCACAAGAGATTTCACATGTTTTCTTGTTGAAAGAAACTTCCCACTCGTACTTGTTGAAGGTCTTGCAAAACCTTGAAGCAGCAACAGCATTTGTAAAATTTACAAATGCATACCCTAAATTTGAATGATTCCTAATCACACCAAACTCCCTTATCAGCACTCAAAGAAGATTACGAAACAAGAAGCTAATTGAGAACAAAGTTGAAGTGGGGAATGGTTCACATATAATTACCTGAAGTCCATAGGCAGATAGAGGAAATCGTACTCAGACTTGAAAGGATCAGAGCGCGACTTAGCCTTTCTGTTCTCTTCCAGGCAGTGCTTGTCCAGAATACGAAGCAGATCGTGCCTTCTGTTTCATATTACCAGAAACACACAGGACAAAGGCCTTTAATATTTAACGTGGCATCAATGCATTACATGCATGAATAGATAGAATTGGCAAAAAAGCATTTGGGTCTTTACTGTTCTCGAGGCAGTAAAAGAATCAATAACTTCTTGAGTCCGCAGTGATGTACAACAGAAGACAGACAGAAAAACCAAAGAAAAGGGAGACAGACCCATGGCCATTAATTTTCTCCCACTTTTTTACCATCTTTTACGATCTTCTGCAGTACAGAAGGTCGCAGGAGTAGCAAACACATAGAGACATGGAAAAGGGCCATTATCTCGAGCAAGAAAAACAGAATACAGCTAGGATTACTAAAGAAATGATCAATAGTGGCAATTGTTGCAGTTGAAAAACAATATTTGAAAAAATGGATATTAGTAAAGAGCAGCAACCAATCAGCATCTCAAAACATCAGAATCAGCAAACCCAAGAACATGTATCACACCAAAGTAAGAGAGAGAGAGAGAGAGAGACAGAGGGAACCTACTGAAACTGATTTGGAATATTTTTTATCATTAGACTGGTCTTTCCCTCGAGTTCAATTTTATTATCAGAAGGAGAAAGAGTTCGAACATCATCACCATCAATATCACCATCCCCCTTCTTGTGTAACTTGCTTCCAACGCCAGCGCCATCACTATTCATGTCCAAAGAGAACTGCTTCGGTACCCATAATCGTTCTCCATATGAGCCCCTTCTGTCTCTTTTCTTTGACCTCAACCTCAAAGCTAAATGGCTCAGCGAATGACTATTTTCTTCTGTCTTTTTTCTACACCCATAGAACCCACAATCCCGCATTGCACCAAAACCTTTCTGATGCTCACTGCCAGGGTAGAATGGCTTCAGGTTATCCACTGCTGGTTGTGCATTCGCGTTGCAGCTCCCTGATTCCTTGTCCACATGCCCGGCATAGAACGACATCGAGTTAGCTGGCAATGGCTGCTTATAGGTGTTGTAGTAAACCATTGTTGCTGGTGCTGCGCATCCCCAAGCTGACATGGGCACAGAATCTGAGTAGCAAACGAATCCATGTGCAGCCAAACGCATAGGCTGAGCCGCTGCTTGTGAAAGGTTACCAGAAAAAAAGGGCCTTGACGGTAACAAGAGCCCAGTCTCAGGAAGCGATGATGGTTTGATAAAAGGTGCGGCGTGTGGGTTCAGGCGTTTGGAGTTAGGGTTAGGGTTTGGAGGCAGGGAAGCCATTGAGGAAGTAGAAGAAGAGACAAAAAGCCACAATGCAAAGGGAAATTTTGGTCTCCAGAGGAATTGAAACAGCCTGCCTTATAAATACTAAAAATTAAGGAAACAGCAAAATCAAAATTTTCCCCTTATGAAATTGAACAGTGCAGAAGAATTAAAGAGAAGGTCAAGGGAACCCAGTAGTGCAAGTAGAACAGTGAAGGCAGAGACTAGAGAGGGAAACCAGAAAGGCAAGGACTTTATCTCTCATGAGTCGGTTGAGAGAAAGTGAGTTTTCACTTTGTAGGATATAAAATCTGTGTAATGATGGAAATTGAAAATGGCGAATACTCATTATACCTTGTCATTTAATGCAGCCTCCATTACAAGACAAACCAATCCTATCTATGGCGGCGTGATATGAGGGACAGATTGAGAGAGAGAAAAAAACCCATGCACACATACAGGGCGAAACTGATCTTGTCTGCAATCTGCTCTCCTGCAAAATCATGATGTGACTTTGCACACTTTGCATTTTTTTTATTTTGTTACATGTTGTGTTTTTTTAATTATTATTTTTATTTTACATATATGGTATATGAGGGCCATACTTTGTCACATTTCTCAATTCTCTTCCCTTTTGGATGCATTCATTCATTGGAAATTTATTATTTAATTTTTAAATTTTACCATTATTAATAGCTAAATTTATTTATTTTATCCTTATTTTTACTTTCGTTGAATGCTGAAGTAGAAGAAACTTTCTTCATATGGTTGTTATGAAAATGGGGAGAATATGGAAATAAGAGAAAACATCAAAGGAGAGGGGAGATAGGCTCCGTCTATTTTAATATGAGCAATTTGAAATTTTAATTTTTTTTAATTTATGATTCTTTTTAGTAAAATTGTTATTCAAATTGCTTTTAGTGAATAAGTGTTCTTGATTATACTATATCTCATTTAGCAAGTTTCACAAAGTGATTCTTTTTATACTATCTTTTTCAACTTTTTGATAGTAGTTGATTGTTCAGAACTAATTTTTTATTCATTTTACACAAACCTTTTTCCTTGAATTCTGAAGAATTGTTTTGAATCATTAATATGACATATAAATGGTGAACTTATTCTCAAATTATCAAAGTCTTTGAAAATAATTAAATTATTTTTTTTATAAAATTAACAATTTAAAATAAATTTCTATTTAATATCTAGATATTGTAATTATTTACAGCTTCATTTATTATTTTTAAACTCAACTCAACTCAACTCAACTCAACTAAGCCTTTATCCCAAAAATTTGGGGTCGGCTATATGGATTCGTTTTTTCCACTCTGAACGATTTTGGGTTAAATCTTACTCTCCTCCAAGTCAATTTAGGTCTACCCCTTTTTCTTTCTATCATCTAGCCTAATGTGCTCTACTTGTCTACATGACCAAACCACCTCAATATCCCTTCTCTCAACTTATATTCAATTGGCACCAATCCTACCTTTTCTCTAATACTTTCATTAAGGACTTTATCTATTATATTATGAACACTCATCCACCTTAACATTCTCATCTCTTCAACTCTTATCTTAGATGCATACGACTCTTAACACTCACTACCATATAGCAAATTTTCCTTTTAATTTATTGGGAATCTTACGATCACATAAAACTCCTCCACTTCAACCATCCCGCTTTAATCCTATGACTAACATCCTCCTCACATCCCCATCTACTTGAAGGAGCCTAGATATTTAAAGTGATTACTTTGGCCATTCAAACTAACTCCTTCCCTATCACGAACTTGCAATGCATGTCTACTTAACTTAAAACCCTTTGACTCTAGAGTACTTCTCCAAAGTTCTCGCTTCCTATTGACTCCTTCTCGGGTCTCATCTCTCACAACAATATCATCCGCAAACATCATGCACCAAGGAATACTCTCTTGTATATGTTTCATCTAAAACTAATGTAAAAAGGTAAGGGCTTATGGATCCTTGGTGTAATCCAATTGAGATCGGAAAATCTCTTGTGTCCAATAGTAGTTGCTCCTTCATACATATCTTTCAATACTTGTATGTACCTAATAGATACCCTCTTTTGTTCTAACGCATTCCATAAGACCTCTCTTGGAACACTATCATAAGCCTTCTCCAAATCAATAAAAACCATGTGTAGATCTTTCTTCCCATCTCTATATTTCTCCATCAAGCTTCTAATGAGAAAGATCGCTTCCATAGTTGAACGACCAGGCATGAAACCAAATCGTTTGAGAGAGATAGAAGTATCATGACGTAGTCGATGCTCCACAACTCTCTCCCACAACTTCATAGTATGGCTCATGAGTTTAATTCCCCTATAGTTTGAGCAACTCTGTATATCTCCCTTATTTTTAAAAATAGGTACTAAAATACTCTTCCTCCATTCATCAGGCATTTTCTTTGAGTTTAGAATCTTATTAAATAATTTAGTTAACCATGCCACTCCCATATACTTCCACACTTCAATTGGTATTTCATCGGGTCCATAGGCTTTACCTACTTTCATTCTCTTAAGTGCTTCCTTTACTTCTAAAGATCTAATCCTTCTAGTATAATTTACATTCTTTTCTATTGTTCTATAATCTATATTCACGCTATTTCCATTTTGACTATTATTAAAGAGATCATTAAAATAATTTCTCCATCTTTCTTTAATGTCCTCATCTTTCACCAACACTTTTCCTTCTTTATCCTTAATGCACCTAACTTGATTGAGATCTTGACATTTCCTTTCTCTACTCCTTGCTAATCTATAAATATCTTTCTCCCCTTCTTTAGTTCCAAGTTTCTCATATAACTTTTCAATTTTGCCTCTTTCTTTGCTATCTCATATGCCTCATTATTATCACATTTAGGTAATTTCTTATACCATTCCTTTTTTCTTGCCTTTTGTACTTCCTCATTCCACCACCATCTCTCTTTTGAGGGTGGTCCATGTCCTTTAGACTCCCCAAGTACTTTTCTAGCTACTTCTCTAATCTTTGATGCCATCTGTATCCACATATCATTGGCCTCCATATCTAGCTTCCATACTTCGGACTCAAGAAGCTCATTTTTGAACTTCACTTGCTTTACTCCTTTGAACTCCCACCACTTTGTTCGAGCTACACTATTTCTTCTTACCTTACTTGAATTGTTCCTAAACTTGACATCCAAGACCACCAACCTATGTTGACTTGTTAAAGCCTCTCCTGGAATGACCTTGCAATCCTTGCATAGAGCTCTTAAGAGGAAGTCGATTTGGCTTCTATGTTGCCCACTTTTGAAAGTCACTAAATGTGACTCTCTTTTTAGAAAGTAGGTATTTGCTAGTATTAGGTCGTATGCTATAGCAAAATCCAGGATGCTTTTTCCTCCTCATTAAACCAAAACCTCCATGAACATTCTCATAACCTTGCCTATCACTTCCTACATGTCCATTCAAATCTCCACCAATGAAAACCTTCTCTTCATTCGGTATGCTTTGCATTAAATCATCCATATCTTCCCAAAACCTTTGTTTACTCTCCATAAGCACTAACTATATTTATTGTTTCTCCGTCTAGTACTAGCTTTACTAGTATAATTCTATCTCCTACTCTTTTCTTTCAATGTCCTATCTATGATTATACCGTTCTTGTTTCTCTCCTTTAAACCACAATTTGTACGAATTACCCACTTCCTTACTTTTCTCTCCTACCCATTTAGTCTCGAATGCAAGCAATATTCACCCTTCTCCTTTCCAAGGTATCCACAAGCTCCATTAATTTTCTGTAAGTGATCCAACATTCCAAGTACCAACCCCGATCCTTCTCCTATCCTGCTCCTTCCTAATTGGTCTCATTCTATGATATCTTCTATTATTTTCTATGTCTATCTTGTGTTCCACTATTTGTTCTATTATTATGGACTAACTTCTTTACCCACACCCGTCCATGATGTGGGAACCTTGCTCACTTAACACCACAACACCCTTGCATATTTATCACTACCGTTAGTAGAGGACGCCCAACGTTTATATCATTTGAATCCATATCATAGGGTGTGAAAATTTTTACGCTGGTTGTCACACCCTCCTCCTTAACTACTTAGGCGGAGTTTATTATTTTTAAAATAATTTATAATTTTATTCCTTAATTTTTTTTTCTTTCCTCTATTTCTTACGAGAGAGATTGAGAGAGAGGAGAGAAAAACAAAGAAAGAAAAGAGTAAAGAGATAAAGTTGGGAATGAATTTGTAATTAATTATGAAATTAAGGGATGAAATTATAAATAATTATAATATTTTAAATAATAAAAAAAATAAATGATAAAAGAAATCAAAATGGAGAATTTAAATAGTTTAAAAATTAAATAATAATTTATCATAATTTCATTTTGTGAAATTATTATAAATTGATACATGTAAATAATATTTTTTTTTATGTAAATCAACATACAAACGACTCAGTAAAGAAAATGAACACTTGCTAAATAGCTTAAACATATTTATTATCGTTTGATTTCAGTGATACAGTTGAAACATCTCCAATTATGGGTAGACTTTGCAATATATTTTTTTTCTTATTTTGTATTTATTTCAAAATAATATCATATATGAACCTAACATGTATATAAATTAATAGATGCGAATAACAAAAAACGAAATATTGATTCACTGTTTGCGATATTGGATTAGTATTATTTTGGAATTCCATAATCTCCTCTAGCACCCTTAATTATTGTTTGTCTCTCATCATCAACAAGTTCTCTTCTCAAAACATCTCCCATTGAATGCTCTACATGTACACCAACACAACCTCTCACCTCTATACGTTGACACATTTTTATCACCTCATCATCACAACCAAATGATCTCAAACTATCTTTATAATCATACCCAAGAACTCTCCTAACATGCCTCTGAAAGCCCTTTAAGCAAAGACCTTGGCATAATTTATCTATCCTAATTATGCTTATTTCATCATGTTCACAAAAAGGGATCGATCAATACACCCTACACGATAACCCTACTCGCTCATCATACCCTTCACATGCAAATCACTAGCAAAATTCATATGTTTAACAATTCTTGCTATATTGACAACATAATATACAACCACAAATCTAATGAACTTAACAAATTAAATGAGAGAAAATTTTATTTAAATTTGATCCATCATAAGTTTTATATATTTATATTTTTAGTAAATAATAAATCAGTTTATTTTTCGTAAAATGAAATAAACCCTAATATGAAAACCTTAAACCCTAATTAAACCAACCAAACAAAAACACTACATATCATATATTAATCACTGCATAAAAACCCTAATTACACAAAAGTGAAACACATTAAATTAAAATGATAAAAAATATTTATTTTTTATCATTATAATATAAAACTTTAAGAAAAAAGCAGTAAAAGCACATGAAAAAGGTGGGGTGTTTAGAGGCATATGAGCCATGTCTTCACTTGAATCGACGGTCTACCACCGTTAAAAGCTTACAGTTCAATACACATGGAGGCAAATAGAAAGACATAGAAGTGAAGAGAGAGATGTAAAGGATAACTTCAACAAAAAGACACCATTTACTTTTACATTAGCAACAAAGAATTCTCATGTCATAGTTCTATCCCACTGTAAATTAGGGGTTTTAGGGGGAAAGGGGAATGGTAAAAGTAGAATCGAAGTGGCACAGGATTGCAGATCGCAAGGGATTACTAGAGAAGGCGAGAGAAAAATGGATTAAGAGAAAATGGATTGGGCAAGAGAAGGATAATGGGTCAAATTAAAGATCTCGAGTTCTTAGCTGTACATGAAGGAGAGACGTTAGAATCTCGAGAAATTATTATATACTTTTATCGCATATTTTTTTATATAAAATTATAAATATTATTTTTTATAAATATAAAAAATAAAAAATCTATATTTAAGATAGTATTATTTTTCAGTATTTCAATATATAGTATAATTAAGTAACTACTCTTGCTTTTATATTTGGCTAAAACATAATTTTATTTATATATTTTTTAATTTAATATATATAAATAAAATAATATTTTAATTTTTTTAGTTACTCCATATATTGTTTTATCATTTTTTAAGTAAATATACTTTTTATCTCTCAATTTTCAATAAATATTTCAATAATAAAATATTAATTAAAAATATGAAATAATTTTAGTTCTGTTAAATCACATGATCAATTTCACTATTTCTTAATGTCAAATTTTTTTCATATCCCCTAAATATATTAAAGAAATATAATATATTATCTCCATTTAGTAATTTTAATAATATTCTAAAAATAATATTAATATTTTAAAAAGTATAAAAATATTGCAAAAAGAAAAAAATTATATGTATATAATATATAAAATTATAGATATATAAAATAAATATATATTACACTACAAGAAATTAAAAAAATAGCTACGAAAATTACCGACCAAATATACTGAAATTTTCGTAGGTAATCAGTGATTACCGACGAATTACCGACGAAATTTTTTCGTCCACAAATACTAGTGTAGGTAATTTTTACGGACGAAAAAAATGTTGTCGCTAAATTTACCGATGAATTATTTTGTAGGTAAATTTAAATTTTTTTGTAGGTAATTTCGTAGGAGATTTTACTCTTATAAATTACCGACTATTTATCGATAAAATTTTTCTTTGGTAATTACCGACGAAAACAAATTTTTGTAGCTAATTTTTATTTAATATTTTTTAATTTAGTCATTACTTTTTAATTTAATTTAATTTTTAATTTTTTTAATTTAAATTAACTTTTAAATTTAATTTAATTTAAAATTTAATTTAAATTTAATTTAATTTAATTTAATTTAATTTAATTTAAATTTAATTTAATTTAAAATTTTCAAATTAATATTTTATTTTTTTTAATTTTTAAATTAATTATTAATTATTTTAATTTATAATTTTTTAAGATTTAATTGACTTAAAAAAAATTACTAGTGGGGCCCAACGTAGGTGTAACATTCTCACTATAGCAATTCCGCACATTCTACTGTTCCGGTGACCGGTGTCGGTCTGAACAGCTAAAACGTTTGGAAAAATATTTAGACTAGAGTGAGGAGTCATAAATAACTCAAATAAGTATAAGAAAAATTTAGAAAAAAATTTTAGAAATAAAATATAACCAAGTTAAATGAGACGGTGCCCTAGCGATGGGTAATCCAGTGGAAAGTTGCGGTCTTCGCAACTAGGAGCCTTGAACTCGAGAGAAAATTCATGAAATAATTATTGGGACTCCAGATAAGAGTCATTGAAGTTTCTATGGCGTTAGAATGCCAAGAAAATGTTTAAAAAAAATTTTCAATCGGTATAGACGATTTTGGCTCGGTAAGCCAAACGGAGGGCATTTTGGTCATTTCGTATTCAGAGATGATTTTTGACCGACTTGTCCTGTTAAGTAAATAATTATTATGACATAAAATATGAATAAATATTGCTAAAAATTTAATTGAAAATAAGTAGAAAAAAAAAAAAAGAAAAATGAAAGAAATTGAGAATTATGACATCACATGATGTCACTAAAGCACTCCCACCCAATCACATTTTGACACCTCATTATAAACCCAATTAAAGGAATTAAATGGACTGAAAAATCAAAAGGAATTCTGCTCACTTCTTCCTCATTCCAGCCGTAACACACCCTCTCCCTCCCTTCCACCATTAACGAACTTCACCCAAGCTTCATCTCACCTACCAAATCACCTCAAAAGCCCATCCTCCCTTCACAAAAACTTGTCATTACCACTAGAGCAAGCTTAAGGCAGCAATTAGAAGAAGAAAAAATGAGGTTTACCAAGCTTAGAAGTGAAGTTCCAAAGAGATTTGTGCACTAACCATACCCTTTATCTTTCCTAAGCATGAAAAGCATGCTTGATTAAGTTGAAATGGCATGAAAAGAAAAGAAAACTTGAAATATGTTGAAGTTTCAATTTGTGGCAGCCCTAGGAAGTAAATGAATTTGATGGTTTTGAAGATTTTGTTTAGCTAGTAAAGATGATTAATGAAGTTTAAGGCATTAGAAATCAAATTGCATGGATGTATGATTGAGATTGAAATTATAAGTTAGGGTTTTAACCTAACTTAGTTTTTGTATTATTGCTTGGAATTTGATGATGTTGAGATGATGTAATGACCATTAGAAGTGCCAAATATGTCAAATGAAATTTGTGGAGTTGGGAGAATTGAATTTGGGAGTATTGATTCTTATGCAGGAAATTCGAACCTTTGAGTCCAATGTATTCTTTGAGCCATAAATGGAGTTGTATAGGTTCAATTGGTGCAAGGCCAATTGGACATGAAACTAGACACATAATGGCACAATTTTTGTGAAGAAACCCTGCCCAGAAAACCAAATCAAGTTGACCTAAAAATTACTCTAATCCGGGTGACTTGCATTCTGCCTGGGCAAAATAACCAAATGAACAGTGTTTATTCATTTGGTCATAACTCAGTGTAGAAAGGTCCAATTGACCTGAAATTTTATCAGAAGATAGCTGAGACATAGCCCAACAACTTTTATTAAGAACACAAATCCAAATTCTGACCATAACCTAGTTAAATTGCTAACCAAACTTAGGACACTAAATCTGACAGAACCAAATTGTCCAGAAATTCTGGTACAGGTTACTCCGGCCAGTTATGGTAAAATAACTATAACTTGAGCTACAAAACTCCAAATAGAGTGATTCAAAAAGAGAATTAAAGAAGACACAATAAGCAACAACTTTGGTGAAGAAAATTTAGCCCTGTTTCCACTGTAAAATCGTCCAATGGAACAGTAAACTTAGGTAATCAAAACTGAAAATTTAGAAATGCATCTAGGGGACTTTAAATTGCAATTGGCAATTAATACTAGCAAATGTAAAACTCAAAATGTGGGATCTTGGTGTAATTAGAATTAACATATCCATTAAATATGAAAAAGTCAACATTTTGATTGACTAGTAAGGTGAATAGTAATCAAAATAATTAGCAAACTAAGATGAAGACCTAGAACCAATTCTAAGCTTAAATGCTTAGAATTGTATGACAAATGTGGACTATGCATCATAGTCAAAATTGTTAAAGGGAAATTAAGGCCATAAATTTGAAATTCATGAAATGTTCATGGATTGCTTGAAACATAAAAAGTAAGTCACCTAATTGATGTGAATAGATAGTTATGGCTTATATGCCCATCACAAATAGAATTCATAAAATGTTAGTAATTCAACTTAAAATATAAAATTTGTAATTACATAAGCAGATTTTTTAATGTATAAACGAGAAAGGAAAAATGTTTTGAATACAATGGTACATGTGAACCATTGTTTTGAATTGTGATCAATATGAATAACATAATGAATGAATAAATGAACCATATTAATATATGAATGAGACATTAGTTCTCATTATTGTAAAAAGGAAAAGTACTTTGAGTACAATGATATAAAAAGATAATTGATGTGAATTGTGATCATATATATGATCAAATGAATGTATACATTATAATTGAAAATTATTATGAAATAATGAAGTTATAAAACACAATATATTAATATTTAATGATATTATGTGCCCTTGTATTGCCTAGACATGTGTGTCAGATTGGATAGTTTGTCATGCCAATAGGGTATTATTTTAGCAGTACTGCAAAAGGTTTTATGCCTATATTCATGGCTTTATGCCCGTATTCATGGCTTTATGCCCACATTCATGGCTTTATTCCCGCACTCATAGCTTTATGCCCGATTATGTGTTATCATGGCTTTTTAGCCATACTGACTGCATACGTGGTTGACGTTCTGCGTCCCATGGTATGATGGCCCGAGGCACCGCGGTGTTCAGTGCCAACGACCAGTTATCCAATTTAGTCAACTTGTCATAAGTTACTTGGGCAGTCTAATTTATTAAGATAAGTTACGAATATTAGCAATTAAAAATATTAGAAAGCAAATAAATGAGAAAGAAGTTCTTAAATAAATTAGATTAGCTCCAAAAATTTGTTTCTTATAAGGGTCTGAAGTAAATTAAATTAGTTAAAAAAAAATTTAATATTTCAAAATGATTATAAACAACTTAGAAAGTATCAAGGAAGTGATAAAAAGACTAGTATAAGAATTATAACTTAAATAACATTACAAATGTGACTTACATAAGAATATAAGCATAAGTTTAAATTTTAAATTATTCGTATCTAGTACATTATTAATGTAACTTTCTGAACTGAGCACCTCTAAAGAAGAACATGGTAGGATAGAGGATAGTTAATATTAGAAACTAAATTAATTATAAATCTAAATTATTCGAACTATGGTTTATTTCTACCTTCATTTGTATATTATTTTCTTGCTATATTATTGCACCACTAAGCAGCAATGCTTAGCGCGATGGATTTATTTACTCGCGCAGGTATTGAAGTTAAAGCCCAGCAAATACGAAACAGAGATTTTGGAGTTCTGATTTGCAGAGTGTTCAAGGTTGTCATCTCCTCAGCAATGCATATAGATAGGGTCCATATAGATCATATTATGTATTTTGTACATTATAATTAGTTATTATTCGTAATATAAACTATGAATTGTATGTTGAAATATAGATTATGGAACTGTAATTAATTTATAGATCATGTAAATTATGAATTTATGTAATCAGTCTGTAAATTATGTAAATTAATGAAACTTGATAGTTTATATATATAAATTGTGCATGAATGGAAATGCATGAAAATGAATATGAAATTGAGATATATGAATGAGATGTGAATTACAAGAATTGAAAGTGAGATGAATATGATGAGCATGAATGATATAGTTTTTGTAAAATATTATTGAAAATTTCAAGCAGGTAAATAGTAAAATACGTCAACTGATAATAAAACAGGGGAAACTCCATTGGTTTCTCCGTCTAAAAAATAATTGATATTAAATATAATGAGAACAAATTTTTAAAGAAATAAAGTAAGATAAGTTAGGGTGCTCCGGTACCGAATGTAGCACGCATTGCTTAGCTACACTGTAGTCGGGTGAGGGATGTTACAGTAGGCCCCATATATGTGACTATGCCACAATTGCTCTATGTTGGAGAGTAGTTCTCATTTTATAGACAAACTCACTACCCTCCAATCTATTATCAAACGATGTGGGAATTTCACATTTTTTGTGATTTACCGACGAATTACCGACTAAATATATTTTGTAGGTATCTTTTTAAAATTTTATTTTCTATTTTCTCATTAATATTACATACGAAAACCGTTTTGTTGGTAATTATCGACGAAAATAATTCGTAGCTAAAATTTTTTGAGATTTTTAAAAAAATTTTTTCCTATTTTATTCTTAATATTATCTACGAAAAGTATTTCGTTGGTAATTACCGACGAAATACTTTTCGTAAGTAAAATTTTGTTAATTTTTAGAATTTTTTTCTCTATTTTCTCCTTAATATTACCTACGAAAAGCTTTTCGTTGATAATTACCGACGAAAAATTTTTCGTAGGTAAAATTTTTTTAGTTTTTTAGAAATTTTTCCCTATTTTCTCCTTAATATTACTTACGAAAAGCTTTTCGTTGGTAATTACCGACGAAAAATTTTTCGTAGGTATTTTTTTTAGTTTTTAAGAAATTTTCTTCTCTATTTTGTCTTAATATTACCTACGAAAAACTTTTCGTTGGCAATTACCGACGACAAATTTTTCATAGGTATTTTTTTAAAAAAAATTATTTTCTATTTTCTCCTTAATATTATTTACGAAAAACGTTTCGTTGTAATTACCGACGAAAAAAATTCGTAACTAAAATTTTTTCAAGCTTTTTAGATTTTTTCTTCTCTATTTTCTCCTTAATGTTACCTACGAAAATCATTTCGTTGGTAATTACCGACGAAAAAAATTCGTACGTAAAATTTTTTAGCTTTTTATAAATTTTCTTCTCTATTTTTTTCTTAATATTACATACGAAAACTTTTCGTTGGTAATTACTGACGAAAATTTTTTCATATATATATATATATTTTTAATTTTATTTTCTATTTTTTTCTTACTATTACCTATGAAAAGCGTTTCGTTAGTAATTACCAACGAAACATTTGGTCGTTATTTTTATTATTTGATCGCTAATTATGCCGCTAATGTTAGCACCACTTTTACCTACGAAATTACATCGTCGGTAAAGTTTTGGTCGGTAATTAATCGATAATTTCATCGGTAAAAATTAGTTTAAATTTTATTTCTCTTTTTCGTGGATAAAACATCGGTAATTTGTTGGTAAATTACCAACGAAATTCTGTAGTCGGTAATTTTCATAATTATTAACATTTTTTGTAGTGTTAATATATTATAACATACCTAATAATAATGATTACTTATTATAATATCAAAAGAGTAATAATCTATTTAAAATAAAAGAGAAAGAAAGAATTTTAACACACAATTGATATATTTCGTGGTCCTGTATAGCAATCTCTTCATAAAAAGAATTATCATATATGCACATTATCATATAAAAAAAATGCCTAAATTACTATGTTAATAAAAAACTTCTCTAAAAACAAAAAATGTTTAGAGTAAAATGTAAGATATATGTGAAAATTATCATACTTAATCTGAACTCTATTATTTTTAATATTTGAATTTTATTTTAAATTTATTTAAAATTTCTTATAAATTGTTTAAATGTATCTCAATATTAATATTAAATAATAATTAAATTTATTTAATTTTATATATTTTAATTAATAATTATATAAAATATATTTTTATTAATAATTTATATTTTAAATCTGATCAAATACTATCTAACCTCGTTTCAATAGAGTTGATCAGATACCCACATACCCAAAAATACAAAAGCTATAGCCATCCTTAGTTTGGAGTAGCCGCATTATTACTTTGTCAAATAACCCAATGAAATTTACCCATAATGCTATCATTGACTGTTAAATTAACATCGGAGAATATTTTAAAAAATAAAATAAAATTTAAGAACGGTGATAAAAGACTATCATAAATTATAAAGGATGATAAATAAAAATTTTTATATAAAAAATAAAGAATTCAAGAAAAACCGTAGCAGAAGGAATGAATGAAACGTTAATCTTGCACACGTGCAATCTCAGATGACATAAGCAGTCGCTTGTCTTTGTACACGTATCATCACGTGAACTAAGCAACATGCAGCATATGTGCAACCTCCAGACACTGGAGCACCCAAGGGAGAAGAGCCATTGAGCATTAAATAAAAGCGTGGCTCTCGATTGAGATTGGCACCTCGTATAGAATCCTGGACCTACGGCTCAGGGAGCCTGACTTCGCAGAAAAAAGCACAAATTTTCCATAGAAAAATTGCCATTTTAATTACTATCAGTCCTTGGATCTCAGTTTTGAACAGGACTTGTTTCAGGGATTAAGGTTTTTTTCCTTTTTTTTTTCTTCCTTGAGCCATGCAAACCCAGAAATCTGAGAAAGCCCAACCTTCGCTTCATCATTATCTCAACAAAACCATTCCTTTCATGTTTTTGGCTAAAAGCACGCAAAAGAACAGGACCATAAAAGCTGGAGATGGAGTAACTTTGAAATACGGTTTCTGCGTTGGGGTGTTTTTATCATCTCTTTGTGCAAGGCCTATTGATTAGTCACTTCATTCCATGGTTTTGTTCCTACTGTTATACTGCAGTGTAAGGAAGGTTTTTATTTTTTCGTCTTTTCTTTGAAAAAGAGTTATCCCCGACGAAGCAAGGATCTTTAATGACTTCCTGAACCAAACTATAGGGAATAGTCTGTAAAATTTATATTACTGTAATTATATATAAAAATTTACTGGTAATAATATTATCGAATTTTCAACCTAACCAACATGATTTAAAAAAAAAAACTCACCAACTTGACGAAAAATAGTAACGGGATAATATGTGGGATTTGTTTAAAATTATTGTCAAGAGAAATAGAAGAAAAGGGAGCCAAATAGTAGGTTGTAGTTGGTGAAAGGGGACGGGCATTGAGATATGGAGATCACAACCTGAGGGGTTAGAGTGGCACAGAATAGGGGTTTTGATAGGATTTGCTGTTTTGTGACTTCAGTGTGATCAGGTAAATAAAAAGCCTGTCATGAAAAGCCGGGAAGGATATGTTTGCCCATTTTTTGCAAAATATGACATCTGAATATGGGCATTGTAAAAACCTAAATCTTAACTTCCCAGGCTAGGAAGGTACGGATTTGAACCTCTATAGTCGGGAAATTAATCTCCAATGGAACATAAAATCACCTCTTTTTTATTACTTTTATCTCTATAGATTTCTAGAGAGAAAATTTTACCTACTCTAAAGATTACTTTGTCAATTTTGATAGTCTCAATCTCTAACTCTAATGATGTATATGCTTTTTGTAGGAGTCAATATTCGATTAATTGAATCAAAATTTTTAATTAATTAAATTATTAATTAATTTTAAAAATATTAATTGAATTGAATTAAAATTTTAAAAAAATAAAAAATAATTAAAACTAAAAATATTTGATTTATTATTGATTGTAACTGAATTAATAAAAACAATAATATATTATTAATTATTAAACAATATATTAACAAAAATATATTTTTATTATTTTTATTTATAAAAAATAATAAATATAATTTAATATTAATAAGATAATAATTATAAATTAAATATTATTATAAAATCATGAAAATAATAATTATAAATAATATAATATAAATAAATTTATCATTAATATATTAGGTAATTGAAATTCGGTTACCAAATCAAAAGTAACCAAACCGATAATCGAAAACTGAAAATTTTTATTATCACTAATCGAAATTTGAACCAAATTAAATTTACTCTAACTGAAATAACTGAATTTCATCGGTTCGATTTGATTATTCGGTTATAATCGAATAATGCACACCCCTAACTTTTTATATGGCTTTATATGTTTTAAGATTTATATGAGAGGACAATTTTTTTGAAGATATGTGGGTGGTTATCGTTTGGTTAGAGCCATGTATATCGAACTAAGTCAATGGGGCTCTCTTTGTTGTGAGACCCTATGCACCTTCTAGGGTATTTCAGCTAGCCTGCTTTGATGATAGTCAACCCTTAAGGCTATAGGAGATTGAGATGTCTTAGATTTTTCCTTGTGTCCTTCTTGTCACGACTCAAATTATGAGTTTGACCAACACTAGGACTTGGGTTGGCATAAGACCCTCAAAACTCATAGTAAGTCTAACTTTTTCTAACCTAACCATAAAGCCCATATTTGAGCCTAATTTCAAAAAATCAACCGGATAGAGTCCGATCATATTCTGGACCATTCAATGGGGAGTTCTCAACTCACCCGACCTATAAACACAAAATATACAAATTTGGGGAGCTCAACTCGCCCTTACAAGCCTCAATCAATGGGAGCTCAGCTCCCTCATCCATCATAAATATCCATTCTATTTAACATACATGCATAACATTAAGTTTACAATTTCAAAATAACAATCTTTTACCATTCCCAAACCAAATAAGATAATCCATATCACATGCAAAATTCTAGAGTTCAGATTAACAACATAAAATATTGATGTAGTAGCTAATGGACCTGCGAACAAGGAAGCGGGTTAAACTCAATAAAAGAAAAACCCTCCTGTAACATAGAAAAAATGGGGTGAACATGAGTGAGTGTTTGACTCATAGAGTAAGATATTGATTTTACATATAATTTCTATAACTATCTAAGTCTAGTGCATCCACAAGAATGAAATGCAATATCTTCACACAATTCAAACAACTCACGTCATAATTACACCAAAGGCAATCTAGAACACTCACACACCTATGTGTTAAATCTATACTCACACACATATATATATAGGAGTTGATCCCTCATACAGTTCGCTTAGTTTCAACCTCTGCCAGCAAGATCAACTCAAAGCCGGACTTTCTCTTAATATCCAAATGCGAGGGCTAGCGAGATTAACTCGAGCCGTGCCTCCCCCAACTTATCCATAATAAGGATCGGGTCTCAGCGAGTCAAGCTCCAGCCGTGTCTACCTGTCCTACCCATATTCGGATATACACCACACACACCAAACTCACGCACACAACTCTAAATTGCCATAAAGTAACATATACAGCAATTCATCAATTACAAATGCAATACAATGCATGCCTAGCAAATAACTATGTACATATATCTATAAGTAATGCATAAATATGCCTTGAATACATAATAATATTGAAATTATAAGTAAAATCAATATCTACTCACAGTATTTCACAAGTCACTGCGGCGGCTGGGCGAAAGAGGAAGGCTATGTAATAACCTGAAAATTTAAAATATAGATTTTATATTTTTTTTATATAGCATTTAAATATTATTTTAATATCATTATGTGATTTTAATATATTTTATAAAATTATTATAAAGTTTTAGATTTAATCTTTTGGATTATTGAATTTAGATTATAGTTTTATGTTTTAACATTTTTTTTAAATTTAGTATAATTACTATGTTTATGATTAATAATATTATTATGTTTAATTAATTTATTAAGTAAGAGTTTATTTTAAATATTTTGAAAGTTTAATTTAATAATAATAATAATAATAATAATTAAAAAAAATTTTGATTTTTTTCTCTCTCTCACTCTCTTTCTCCCCCACCATCACCACTCTCCCTCTCATCTCTCTCCCTCTCTCCCTTTTCTTGCTCTGGTGACCCCCCCCCCCCCACCGGCTGGTGGCACCAGCAACCATTGGCGACCTCCAGCCGACGTTCGACAAGGCTTCAGCAGCGGTGGCTGTGGCGGCAAGGCATGAGAGAGAAAAATAGGTCTTAAACTTTGAATACTCGTATCTGACGATCCCGACATCTGATTGGAGTGATTCTAGTGGCTATAGACTCCTAATAGAGAGCTCTTTCAGATGAGACCAGTCTCACCGGATTTGGTGGCCGTTTATGGCGCCGACGAAGAGAGAAATCAACTTTTTTTTACTTTTCGATGAGATTTCCGACAATCCGACTGTTAGATCGACGATCCAAGACCACCTATAGACTTAGGAGGATGATAGAAATATTTTGGTGTGACCAGTTCTGACAGATGTTGCCAGTGACCAACGGCTGGCCATTGTGCGCAATGGTTCTAGCGGTAGCTCCGATTAGCTTTGGCGATGATTCAACTTCCAAAGGCTTTTTCATAAATTTTTTGGAATTTTTGAGATACAAATAAGCTTTGGGTAAGATTATTTTTATTATTTCTCAGTTTGTGATGCTTAAATGCAATATTTCTTAAACAAGAAAAATTGAAAAAAAATTCTAAGAAAAATATATGATGAAAATAAAATTATTTGGAGATGTTTTATAGTATTTGTTGAATTTTTAAGCGATTGTGAAATATTTTTGAAAAATATATGTGGGTTTTAGTTAGATTTTTAGCATCTGAGCATATAAGATCATCTGGATTTATGGTATTTAAATTTTATATGATTAGTTGAAGCTTGAGAATGGAGGTTTAAATATGTGAATATTGAATTGGGTTGAATTAAGAATATGTTAGCTGTTGAAAACTTGTAAAATTGAGTAATATTCTTGAATAAAATATTCATGGGTGATTAAAAAATTACAATTCCTTTTGCGATAGCTTTATAATTTTATTAAAGACAGCGGGGTAAAATTTTAGAATTTTTAGAGCTTATTTGAGTGAATTTTTATAAAATGTCAAATATAGGGACTAAAACATAATTTTTCAAGTTTATAACTATTGTCTGATTTGAAGGACCCAGGAGGGGCCATATAATGTTGATGAGATGTGATTATGGAAATTGAGAATTTAAAAGTGTTATTTGAATCTTTTTGTAGGTTGGGTAGGTCCTAGGTATAGAGGAAACTCTGTCGAATTTTCTGCATAAATTAGGATTGCCTCTTTAAATTTATTTTTATTTGAATTAGCACTAATAAATTCACAATAAAATTATGTAGGTGATTAGAGTCAATCATCTTCCTTCACTCAACCTCTATAGTCATCTCTGGTATACTATGAGTAAAATATTAATTTTAATTATAATTTCAAAATTATTATACGTTCAGGCATGCCCATGCATCACTGTCAACACCATATTTTGGCCGACCACCGAAGTCAAGAGATTTTAAAATCGACTTTATAACCCGCTCTCAGCCGATGTTCTTTGATCACAAACGACTTTTCCAAACTCATCGATTGCTCGACCATGAAATAAACCTATCCCACACTTAGTTAATTGTTTTCCGATCTCTTATTAGATGGGTTCGAATCAATGTTGGGTCTCTGGAACATCCAGTCTTGCTTCCGATATTTCTTTACAAATATTATGAAACTTCATTTGGCTAATGTTATGATCGGGCTTCTCACTTGAATGTCCCAGATATTCCCTAAAATGAAGTTAAGATTTCTGTCTGGTCCAATAACGATCCCAATCTTAAGAATTCAAATCAAGTCTTTCCAATTCTAATATTCTAAAGTTTTACCCTACGTTTAGTCGTGACTTAGTCCGATTTCAAGCTTACGTTTAGTCCGATCTTAAGCTTATGTTTAGTCCAATCTCAAGCTTACGTGTAATGTCTTGCCAATCTTTTATACTCTGATTAATGGTTGCTTTCAAGTTTAATGTTCAAATACGTGCAAACAATTAAGTACTTATATGACTTGGGCACTTTCTGATCTCAACAAAAAAAGTAAATAAAAGGACTTCTATTCATTTTAAGGAAAATATATATAAGTCACTCAGCAGGTGGATCACCCCCAGCCTGCTCCCCAAGTACATCCTCCACTCTCTGATTCTCTCCCTCTCTCTCTCTCTCTCTCTGGCTCCTCGTCGCTCTCCTATTCGGCATATGGGGCAAGCTCATTCATCCAGGAGAAGTCCTCTTCAGGATACCGCTTCCTTAGCTCGGCCAGAAGGTCATTATGGGCGTTCACATAAGCCCCGGCCTCTTTTGTAGTGCTCTCCTCTTCCTTAGCTTGGAGCTCCTCATCCTTGGCTTGGAGCTCCTCCTCCATGGCTCGGAGCTTCTTCCTTCACTCGAAGGTCTTCAGTAAAACGAGCAAGATCAGTAGATCGACCAGCCCAGGAGTTCCCGCTCCACCTCTGCTATCCTCTCCTCATAATGCTTCATCCGATCTTCCATTCCAGCGACATAGTCATTAGCAGAGGAGAGTTGAGCTTGTGTAGCTGAGGCATCCTCGACCTCCTTAAGGATGTCCCTCCTTAAGGCGTGGGCCTTCTCTCTGATTACGTGTTGATTTGTGATGGCCTCTAAGCCCAGGCTCATTGTCTGAGTTAAGATATCATCGATGCTCTCCTCTGCTAACCTGTTCCAATCTTCTTGGAAGCAGATAGAAGCACCCATAACCTTGGCTAGCCCGGGGTTCCCTCTGGTAGAGCTGTTTCTTTCCAGCGATTGGATCAGAAGTTGAGTGCCCTGGAAAAGTGTCATAACTGTAGGACCCGAGGACTCCCCTTCCACATTGGAAGAGATCGGAGGAGGCAGGGGAGGCGAAACTTTGATCTGCTAAGGAGCAGGAGCGATGATCTCTACTTCTGGGATCGGCAGCTCCTGAGGTCGGGGAGGTGAGCTCGGTACCTCTGCCAATTCCCATTGGGGGGGTCTAAACATCAGCAAATGGCGGCCCCTTTCATCGCTCGCACTTTTTGGGAGACCTCCCTCTTTCGCTTGCGGCTCTCATTAGAAGCGTCCCCGCCCGTCATACCTGCATAGAAAAGAAGTCAGTGAGTTCGCTAAGATTTAGAGGCCAGAGATATGGATAGTACTAGGGCCAAGGTCAGAAAGCTAAAGCTCGTAGTCTTCATCAGTGATCAACCGCATCATCCAATACTTCAGTTCGGCCATCACCGCGTCTAAGCAAGAGAATTTCTGGGTGGATGCCTGAGACTTTAACTCTTTTACCATGGCATCTTCGTCCTTGTTTAAGGTGATCTTCTTCAGGATCGAAGTGACCAAGTGTTGCCAACTCCGTGGGATACCTTCAAAGCCGTTTGGAATCATGCTCCTCAATGTAAAAAAGTTGTCCTTCCAATTCTTCAATGAAAAAGGGAGATTGGTAAAGAGGGAGTAGTTCGGCTTAGCCTGAAAGAACTAGAACTCGTCATCCTTCCTTCGAGCAAGCCTATGTAGATCGGCAAAGACTTTAGCCATAAGTTCCAGTCCCTTAGCTCGGTAGAGGCCCCGGAAAACTATTAAAGTCCACTAGGAGTTCGGATGCACTTGAGCTACGGAGACGTGGTGAAACCTTAGAACGGCTTTGTAAAACTCGTCCAAAGGAAAATTGGAGTCCGGCCTTCAGCTGTTCTTCGTATACTATGAGGAGATCGCCTTCATCAAAGAAGTGATCAGCCCGATGGTCTCCATGGCACTTGATCAGTTCGAAGGAGTCGATCCGCAGGTTGTACTCTTGGCTTATAGATTGAAGATCGGTTTCTCTTAGGACCGAAGGCAACTCATCCACTGGCAGGTTTTCTCTTCTGGAAGACGCTCCTCGCCTCGGCCTGGCAGCCGAACCAGTAATCGGAATGATGGCTGTACTGGGGTGTCCGCTTGGCCCTGTCGCATCGCCTTCTTTCGAGGTCCACGAAATATGGATGAAAGGCGAGCTCGCAGCTCTCTGACCTTCGGCGCCGCTCATTTTCAGGAAAACAAAAGAAGTTAACCAAGAAAAGAATCAAAATCCTTACCGGAATGTGATCGGTGCCGGAAAAATTTGAAGAAAAGAGAGAAAATGCTGGGATTGCTAGAGAGGTTCTAAAAACGACATAAGGAAATAACTGACGCTCCTCACCCCTATTTATATCCATCTGAGCATTAAATGCTCGCTAAGTCCCAAGCGACGCATTGGTTAGCGAAATCGGCCGCTTCCTCGATACATCACAAGAAGGTTTCAGAAACATAATAAAAATCGAATAAATGAGATCAGTTAGCCGAGGTCTTTGGATCGAACAAACTTCCAAAACCATGGATCGGCTAATGGCGATTTGTTTAGGGATCAGATCGGACATGCATATCAGAGATCAAAAAAATAACTAATGCAATAATAAAATAAAAACCTTCTAATAAAATTTTATTTCATTTTCAAAAGATCGGATTATATCATTTGGGCGATCTCAAGAGATCGGATTACATTATTGAGGAAATCTTTAAAGATCGGATTACATTATTTGGGCGATCTCTAAAGATCAGCACTACATGTTACCTAATAATGGCCTATGTCAAAGCCTAGTCTTGTGGCTGAATCAAAAGATGTATTTGATCAGAAAGCCAGCCACAAGTATTGGATAGATGTGCAGCTCAGATAGGGTGACTATCACTCTCATGATATTGAGCGGAGTCATCGCCGATGTCATTGACCAGAACCGAGTTGCAGTCGGGATGCCAGATGTGGTGAGGGGCCAAATGAACTTCAAGAGGCAGTCACCGACATTAAGATTAAAATTAGTAGTCCTCTTACCCAAGATCGGTCCACCCATTACATTGGTAGATCGATTCGAGATTGGTATGTTCGTCACTTTCGATCTTGATCAGTAAATTAGTCCGGTTCCATCACTGTCATCAGATAACGTCCTTATGATTCTCCGATTGCTGGGGTCATAAATTTTCAGGCGAAGGGCGAAGGAAATAGTTGGGAAAAGATCAAAAGTAGCCATAATCAGAATTTTTTACCGGAGAAGCTTGAATTGGAGAAAAAGAGCATTGAAAAAAAATTGAAGGAGAAAAGTGAAGTGTGAAGGGGATTTCCCCATTGGTGCATATATATAGGGGGCTGGGCATTTATTGCATATAGTAACCGAAGCAGATGCATCGGTAACTGAAGAATTAATTACGTTGACTAGAGTAAGTTAGATAAGGAAGAAAGATCTAGAATGGGAGAGATCGGGAAATGAGAAGGGACTTGATACTAGGGAGATCGGAAAAGGAAAGGGTCATAATAGAGAGATCATAAGAAATAGAGATCGGAGAGCACGGAGAGATTGAATAGCTTCCAAATAACTCTCTTCATGATTAGAGCCGAGTTAGTTAAAGTGTCGCAGGCGTGATCAAATCTTCACCGCATGCCTCATTTGTAGAAACGCCTACCTAGCTGACAGACGCCAAAACAGTTATGACAGTTTTGTACATTTTGATCTCCACCGATGATCACAATTGTAAGGATGGACCCAGAGCCCTTGGATCAAAAAGCAGGCGACAAGTTCAGCGCTTTTTATTCCCAGCCTTCGAATTCATCTTGTAAGGCAAAATCCCAACCCTCCATTTTGATTCTCTTTAATTCTCAGGTATCGGATTGTGTTCTTTTGAATCTAAACCTCCGTCTCTCCTGATCAGATCCTGACCCTCCATGATGAGTACCTGTTTCCTATAAATACCTACATGCAATACTGTTGAAGGGACAGACAAAAAAGGTGGTGGTGATTATAGTGGAAAGACTCTGAAACTTGATTCAATCTTGCTACTTTGCTATTCTGAGCTTTTGAGAAACTTTAGAAACCAATTTTCTTAAGTATCTTCATCGAAGGAGTTTTGAACCCTGAAATTTTCATTTTCAGTGCTTGTTCGTTGCTCTGTAAGGGTATTTTCTTTGTTCAGTTTCATTCTCACTACCCTAATATCAGTACATTACTCTCCAAGCTCAACTTCATTCTGACCTTGTTCCCGCTACTTCGAATAAGTATTAGTTTTTTTGGCCATCAGCTTTCACCTCTACAAGATTTGTGGACACCGGAGTTAGCCCATTAGTCTCCTCAATTCCTCATAGGTAAGTGTCTAGACTGTCATTTTGTCGAATACTCGTGCTTTAATCTTCTCCGTTTTTATTCTTAAAATTTTTGTTATATTTAGTCACACTAAAATCCCAAATTAGATTGTCCAGGCCAATAGTCATTTCTCGAGTCTTCTTTTTCTATTCATTCGTAAACTTTATTTATCTCCTCATAGTTTTCATTTCCTTTGAGCATGGATGTTCAGGTCATGGACAACATGTAGATAATCTAAAAGATATTGGTAGAAGTGTCTTAACATGAGAGCTTCAGGCCTGAATGAATAAAAATGACAAAAGACAGGCGTAGTAAAAGGTCGAATAAATCAGAAATAAGAATAGCTCAAATAAACAAGTTATGAGATTGGGCCTCAAAAACAAAACTAGGCAAAAGTACTATAGATCGAGGATTAAGATGAGATCGGATCCCGGGATAGCGACAATAAAGATCAGTTATTGCTAGTCAAAGAGTTCTAATAAAATGATCAGACGGAAGATCAGCAAAGAGTTCAGTCTTTCATCCACTATCTAGTTGTAGGGTCCCGAAGGCTAGGAAAAGCTTTAGCCGAACTTCCTGTGTTTTTAGTACCCCACCCCCTAAAAATGAGGGGTCAAGAGAGACCCTTTACTTGAATTCTTAGTCTCAAAGTCCTTACAAAACGCCATTCTGGCAAACGTTAAGAGCTCGGGAGAGAGTTCTTACCTGAGCTCAGCTTAATTGTTAAATGCAATATATTTAAGAGATCGAGGGAGAGTTATTACTCGATTCTCATCCAAAATTTCAATAAAATATAGGGAGATAGGAAGAGAATTCTTATCCGAGATCCCTCGCTTAAAACTTTAAACAGAATACTTTAAGAGATTGGGGGAGAGTTCTTACCCGATTCTCATCTAAAATTTCAATAAAATATAGGGAGATCGGAGGAGAGTTCTTATCTGAAATCCCTCGCTTAAAACTTTAAATAGAATACTTTAAGAGATCGGAGGAGAGTTCTTACCCAATTTTCGTCCAAAATTTCAATAAAATATAGGGAGATCGGAGGAGAGTTCTTATCTTAGATCCCTCGCTTAAAACTTTAAACAGAATACTTTAAGAGATCGGGGGAGAGTTCTTACCCGCTTCTTATCCAAAATTTTAATAAAATATAGGGAGATCGGAGGAGAGTTCTTATCTGAGATCCCTCGATTAAAGCTTTAAACAGAATACTTTAAGAGATTGGGGGAGAGTTCTTACCCGATTCTCATCTAAAATTTTAATAAAATGTTGAGATCGAAGGAGAGTTCTTATCTGAGATCCTTCACTCAAGACTTTGAACAGAATACTTTAAGAGATCGAGGGAGAGTTCTTACCTGATTCTCAGCCAAAATTTTAATAAAATATGCGGAGATAGAGTTCTTATCCAAAATCTCTCACTTAAATTAATACATCAAGAGATCGGGAAAGAGTCATTACCCGAATTCTCTCAACTAAAACCCAAATTAAAACACCACAACTTCGATACACAAAGTAACCCCTAGACAAAATCTGCTACCCGACACTTACTCACTAAAGGTCATCTTATGTACTCATGTCCTTGAGCAGCCCTGAATAGTGAAATATCAAATATTCCTTTTACCCTTATGAAGGATTAACATCGTCACTCCAACCCCCAAATTACCCATTTCAATTTATAAAGAGCATAATTTTAAATATGCTTACCCTCGTTGAGGGACGAGGTGGGGTGCCTAACACCTTCCCCACCCGTATACGGACCGTGAACCTAGAATCTCTGTTTTCAAAGTGGTTTCTTTTTAATTTACCTTTACAAATGGTTTTCTTTAATTTCCCTCAAAATTAAAGTGGCGACTCCTCACTTTTCCTACTTCGATGAGAGCTCGTCCAGCCGACTGTAAAAACCCTTGCGACAATCACTTTTAAATATATATTTATGTAGTTAAATGTCAGGCATGTTTTATATTGCATTCTTAATTAATGAAGTGCCATGGATGTTATTTTATGGTAATTTGGAGCAGTGTGTGTGTGTTGACGTACGTGTGTGTGGTATTGGATATGGACAGGACGGGTAGATACGGCTGGAGCTTGACTTGCTGAGACCCGATCCTTTATGGATAAGTCGGGGTAGGCACGGCTCGACATGATCTCGCTGGCCCCCGCATTTGGTTTATTAAGCGAAAGTTCGGCTTGAGAGATACTCGCTGGTAGAGTTTGGATTAAGAGAGCTGTATAGGGGATCAGCTCCCGTATACGTACTGTTTGAATATTATATGGGTGTGTGAGTGCTTCAGTTTACCTTTTTGCTGTTATGATGTGATTTGTATGAAAATTATGATGGTGTTGCATTCCACTCTTTAGAATACATTAGCTTTAGATAGCTATAGAAATTGTACTTAAAATTGATATTTTACTCTCTGAGTCGAACGCTCACTCCTGTTCACCCTATTTTTTCAGGCTATAGGAGAAGACCTTTTTCATAATAACCTGCTTCTTTTCTTGCAGGTTATCAATAATTACTTAATTATATTATTATTCTCTAAATTTATAATTTAGAACTCCGCATGTACTAGCAGTAGCATTGATCTTGCCAGGGATTATATGAATTTAAGTTTTTGTATTAGTAAATGAAAAATTGTTATGATTTTTAAATAGTTTGTAAATGATGTAATAGGGTTGAGTTGGGCTCCCTTAATTTTAGTTTCTGATAATTATTGGGTTAAGTTGGCCCAAAATAAAATTATAATAGTTTAATTTAAATTATTTTATATGCATGTTGGGCCTAAATTGTGGGCTTCTTCATAGGTTTAGGAATAGTAAGGCTTACTATGGGCCTCGGGGGCTTTATGCCTGCCTAGGTCCTAGTGCTGGTCTGGCCCATAAGTTGGGTCGTGACAAAGATGGTATCAGAACTTAGGCTTTAGATTCATGGGAAAGTGTACACCTAGAGTTGTCACATGCAGAGTATAGAATTCTGTTTCATCTTCCTCTGTAATTCCTTGCTTCTAGATTCTGCGTTATTCCTCGGTTAATATAAGAATGCTTCAGTTTAGTACCTCAGTTTTGTGAAGTACATGGTGATGTAAAATAGATTTAGCAGATATATTGAGGTCTGCCATAGAAATACATACTCCAAGAAACACTATGTTTCTATCAGTACGGGTCCAAATGGTGTGCCTATCTAGTGCAAGGCATGAGGACCTAAAGGTGATTTTTGGCAGTATAGCTACCTTAAATGGGAGTGAGGATATCATTGCTGGCAGTTATCAGTGAATAGTTAGTCGAAGTAAGTTCATGGTTTCAGTGGATTCAGGATAGATAAAAGAGTGGGAAACTTAGTCTATTGGGACGTACCGTAGTAACTATGCAATATTTTCGATGTTTGTGCTGTAAGTTGCAAATTACAATACTGACATGGGATTATTGTGTAGAGCTATGTGCTTCCCCGTGGGGTTCATGACGAGGATGTTTGCAGACAGTCTCTGCTTTAGTACAGTTATGTCAGCACAGGGTTCTATTACTGCAAAAGAGTTTGGAAATCCTAGGTAGAGATTTAAAACCCTAGAGCTAGAATATTGAAGGGTCACAATTGTAAGGTAGCTAGAGTCAGTGACTCAGTTAACCTAGCATGAACTACAGTTACATCAAGAATTGCTGAAAGACTAGAGGTTTTTGTATAGTCATAAATGAAAGTTAACACCTATAAGGTGAGGCCATTTGGTATTTGATATGGGGTCTTAGAGAGTTTTGGCATTGCAATGGGCCTTTTGCCTAAAGTTTAGTGAAAAACAGTATCTTCCTTGTGCAACAGCATGGCGCACGATATGATTTTTCTCCCCTATAGGAGACAGGATGCTATGGATGATGTTCATAGCTTGTGAAACGACGCTTTAAGAGGTTTGCAGTATGATAAGAGAGTGACATGGTTGTGGCAAGGTGGTAGATGTAGTATCTTTTTCGCAGTCAGCTATGATGTAAAGCGGTCTTATTCTTTCAAGAAAGATAGGAGTTTATTATTAATGATGGTGACCAACAAAATAGTGCCCCAGTTGGGACTGTAGAGTGTGGTAGAGAGTAGTTTGCTCGAGTATCCTGGAGAGGATACAAGTTCCATTATATGAACCATAAATGATCAGATCATGATGGATGTAAAGCCTTTGAATTTAATGACGGGTTTGGGTGCCCAGTATCTTAAGTTTTGGCTAATTGAGTAAACATAGAAAAAAAAAAAACTAAAAATAAAAATATTGCATAATCAATTCTCGACGTAGTAAGGGTATTATGTAGGCTAAAGGATAAGAATAGAGATCACAATAAATGTATGATTGCAATTTCATGAGTTCCTTTCTAACTTCATATTGTTCAAAATAATAGTATAATCTAATTATAATAGTGTTAAGAGTAATAAATTAGCGAAGATAAATCACAAAAGGCCAGTAGATAGAGAAAGTGCATAATAAAATTTGGACAATTGATTGCAGATGCAACATAATTTAAATGCCATTGGAAGTACTAGTTAGAGTGGTCAAAGGACCAAATCGTAGTATCATAGATATGTGATAACCGGGTAGAGACTCAGAAAGATGTAGTTAGCAAGTACAGCTGTCATGTTAGGAAGAGGAATGGAACCAGGGATAGAATAGTCAACTTCTATTTTGGGTCAGATAAAAGAAATAAATGAAAGGACAACCTGAAGGGCGTAGAATAAAAGCCAATCTAATGAATCAAATATGTATGATGAGAGGAAAGAATGATAGATAATAATACATAGGCTTTAGGTTAGACTTTTGAGATAGTGAGAAGGTAGTTAGAGGTTCGTTATGAATGTCAGGCAAACGACTTTAGTGTGATCAACAGAATCACTTTGCAGTGAAGCAATAATGAGAATGACTTAGTTATTTGAGAATAAGGAATAGAGACGGAGTCAAGGAGACCTAATTATTTGAGAGTTTGGTAGGCACCAATTCATATACAATCTCCTGATATGAGAATGACGATAAGTGCATACCTAATGTTAAGTATGAAAGGACGATCAGAGTAGTGACAGGAGTTAAATTGAGTTAGTTACGAAGGCTTGCAACTGTTTTAAACTATGAGTTGGAGGAAGTACTATTTGTAGATGAGTTTCAATAGATGAAATTGTTGCTAATGGGAAAAGTTGAGGCTGAAGATTGGAAAGCTGTGGGCAGTATATGTGATTATATTAAGGAGAATGAACACGTGAAGTATCTTGTTTGGAATTAAGGCGTGGCACACATATCCCACAGCCATGCTAGTTCGGGTAGAACTTATAGTTTCTAGGGCTCCTATCCATCTAGGATGAGTAATTTCCTACTAAGGGTGGTAGGGAATGATAATGTTCTGATAGTTAAGTTGGAAAAGGGGATACAAAAAAAAAAATTCTATGGTTAATTACAAGTGTTATATAATGTGAAGGATGTGCTGGTAGGAGTCAATCGTAAGGTTAGAATTCTTGAAGTAATGGAACTAGTAATCAATATAGGACTAAGAAATAAAAAGAAAGTTAAAGTTGATGATGGGATGGACATCCTAAAAAAAATAATAAATAAATATATAAGAATGAGAGAGGACAAAGGTTAAAGAATAAGTATAGTAGGTTGAAAGGATATCAACAATAGCAGAAACAGAAAAAGAAAGTGAATAAGATCCAAATGACAGGAGAAAAGCTCAATAGATTTAGTTACAATTATGAGAATAAGAAGGAATAAGCCTGCCAGGGGCACACCAAGAGATGTTTAAAACAAGTTATGGTGAGGTAATAGATTCAAGGAGTAGTGGAACCTCAACCTAAGTGTCAATGTGTCAGGAAATACTTCACATAATAAGAAGCTTTAGGAAGAAGTTAGGATATTCCCATTCTAGAGGAGGAGTGGGATAAGATAAAGTCAAATAGACTAAGTTGTCAGGGAATATAAACACTTTTGTCATATAAGAAAAGAGACCCAGTTCACTTTTCAATGTTGATAAATGGTACACTTAGCCCTTGGAGGGAACTCTACCTAACTAGTTACATAAAATGGACAGAGGTTGGTCTAAGTACCTTAGTAATGACACAAATAAATTGGAAATTTAAAGTATCATGAAAATAAGAAGATGCATAAGTGCTAACCGTTGAGATCAAAGGACAAGTAAAGATTTAGAATAAGATGCCTATAATAGGTGCTACAGGAAACATGTTATAGAACATTTTAGGTTAAAGAACATATGTCATGTCCTTGGGAAGCAGAAGGTTGAGGGGTAAGTGCCAAGGTTGATTGAAGTTATGAGACATCAAGTCAAGTACAGAGAAGTATAGTGAATGCTTGAGATGTCAGAAAGATGGTAAATGAATAGCTAAGAGATAAGAGCATCTCTAGTAAGAGATGATAATAGTTATGACACTACAGTAAAATCAGAGAGCAGAGGAATACGATTTATAATACACAAAGAGTTTGGAGAATAAAGTGTTTTAATCATTTTTGCTTAGCTGGAGGAGTAAATGCTCACACCTATCCCAATAGCCCTCTTTTCTTATCCCTTGTTTATTCGAAAATTTGAGGACGAATTTTTCTTAAAGGGGGAAGAATGTAATAACCTGAAAATTTAAAATATAGATTTTATATTTTTTATATAGCATTTAAATATTATTTTAATATTATTCTGTGACTTTAATATATTTTATAAAATTATTATAAAGTTTTAGATTTAATCTTTTGGATTATTGAATTTAGATTATAGTTTTATGTTTTAACATTTTTTTTAAATTTAGTATAATTACTAATTTTATGATTAATAATATTATTATGTTTAATTAATTTATTAAGTAAGAGTTTATTTTAAATATTTTGAAAGTTTAATTTAATAATAATAATAATTAAAAAAAAAAAAGAGAATTGGGAGGTGACAGTGGTGTGTAGCAATGGGCTACACCCACTATCAACTGCTGCTGCTACAGCAGCAATTTAAAAAAAAAATTGATTTTTTTCTCTCTCTCACTCTCTTTCTCCCGCACCATCACCACTCTCCCTCTCATCTCACTCCTTCTCTCCCTTTGCTTACTCCGGTGACACCCCCCCCCACCCCCCAATCGGCTGGCAGCACCAGTAACCACTAGTGACCTCCAGTCGACGTCCGGACAGCCTCCAGTGATAACAGCAGTGGCGGCAAGGCATGAGAGAGAAAATTGGGTCCCAAACTTTGAACACTCATATCCGGCGATCCCGATATTCGATCGGAGTGATTCCAGCGGCTATGGACTCCTAATAGAGACTAAAACGTAATTTTTCAAGTTTATGACTATTGTCTGATTTGGAGGACCTAGGAGGGGCCATATGATGTTGATGAGATGTGATTGTGGAAATTGAGAATTTAGAAGTGTTATTTGAATCTTTTTGCAGGTTGGGTAGATCCTAGGTATAGGGAAAACTCTGTCAAATTTTTGGCATAAATTAGGATTGCCTCTTTAAATTTATTTTTATTTGAATTAACACTAATAAATTCACAATAAAATTATGTAGGTGATTAGGGTCAACCATCTTCCTTTACCCAACCTCTACAGTCGTCTCTGGTATACTATGAGTAAAATATTAATTTTAATTATAATTTCAATATTATTATACATTCAGGCATGCCCATGCATCACTTATAAATATATATCTATATAGTTAAATGCCAAACATGTTTTATATTGCATTCTTAATTGATGAAGTGCCATAGATGTTGTTTTATGGTAATTTGGGGCAGTGTGTGTGTGTTGGTGTGTGTGTGGTGTGGTATTGGATATGAATAGAACGAGCAGACGCGGTGGAACGCCCTTATATGCATATCCTGATATATTGTACTATTCCAGTAACCGGTGTCAGTCCGGACAATTAAAAGGATTAAAACTATATTTAAGACACCTAAAAAAGTCCTGAATGGAAATAAATAGTGAGTGCTAGATGGTTAAGTCTAAGTAAGAAATACAAAGCATAAACAGTTAAATGAGCCTAGGGTCACAGCGATGGGTGACATTCTCGGGAAGTAACTGTAAGGTCAGTCGTAACCTGAATTTTGAATCAGAAAATGTGAAGCCGCAGTCCTTAGGACTATTGCAAGCACAGTGGAAAAGAGAAAATCACATAAAAGAATTGTTAAGTAGGTCAAATAATTATGTCAGAGATCCAGAAGAAATATCAAATAATTTGCAAACCGGATCGAACCGGCGAGGGGCAATTTGGTTAATTCACCCCTAGAGCTGACTCCTGACCTAACTGTCCAATAAAATCGGAGAAACGAAAATTTTGAAATCGAGAATTAAATTAAATAACTAATAGAAAAATAAATAAAAATAAAAAAAGAGAAAAAAAAGTTATTACATCATCATGATGAGCTCATATGTGACATCATAAATAATTTTAATTCTCCTACATAAATTGACCAAGTCAAAAGCATTATGAAAGACATAAAAATACATAAAATAATTGAAATGAAAAAAATCCTTCTTCTTCTTCCTCAAGAGTGGTCGAAACCCATCTTTTCTCTTCCTCCATGTGCACCTCCATTAACGCTTGAGTACAAGCTTGATTTTCCACCAAATTAGACCTAAATTTACCAAGCTTGGGTACAACCTAGGTCCCTTTCAGGGACTAAAACTGAAAATTTACTAACCCAATTAGTGTGAGGCCAATTGAGAATGAAACTAGACACAAAATATACCATTTTTCATTTAGAAATCATGCCCAAAAAATGACCATAACTTAGTAAACAATTAGGTCAAACTCGGGTGTAGTGCACTGCCACTGTACAAAAATGACCAAATAAATAGTATTTATTCATTTGGCCATAACTTGGGCTATACAGGTCTAAATGACCTGATTTTTGTGGCATTGGAAAAGTATGACATAGCACTACAACTTTTATGGAGAACACCAACTCAAATTCTGTCCATAACCCAATCATTTAGACACTCAAAGTTAGTGATTCAAAATTGCCAGAGCCAAATTAGGTACCCTGAAATTCTAGGTAGACCAATCCAGCCAGACATGTTCAAATGACCATATCTTGGGCTACAAAACTCCAAATGGAGTGATTCAAAAAGGGAATTAAATTTAAGATAATAAGGAACAAGTTTTATAAAGAATACTTTGTCAAATTCTCACAGCAACATGACCAATGAAATAGTACAAAACAGGACATCAAATCTAAAAATTTTGAAATTATACCTAAGAGATCTAAAATTTGAAGAAACAATCAAAACCAACAAATTTGGTACCCAAAATGTGGTGTGTGGGTATAATTGGATTTTCCATACCTATTAAACATAAGAAAGTCAATATATTGACATGAATAGTAACTTTGAAATGAAAATTTCTAAGAACATTAGTTTAAGCATATTGGGGCTAGAATTAAGTATATATATGAATTAATTATTGGATTTATTGTGAGATAAGATACTGAAACACTATAAATTGCATGTTTCAGCTAAAAAAGACTTGAAAAATGATAGGGCAAACTGAGTCAAGGCTTAGAGGCGACTCACATCAGGTTTGTGCAAAATAACTTTTCACTTTCGATTTGCTATTAGAAAATTTATTTGAATATACTTTGGAGTAATTTATGCTAAACAATGCTTTGAGAAATGTTGTGTTGCCTACTTTGTAAATGAAATTTTGAAATGAAAATTGATTAATGTTTTGCATGAAATGTTAAATAATATGATTTTAAAATTATTTTTTATTCACACTTGGCATGGCAGTCCCTTACTATGTTCCTCCTTCACTTGTGGGGTTGAGTTTGATATTTGATCATTTTCCTCCCTCTCTGGCTTGCCAGTCTGAGGTGAGTTTGGATGAGTACTCATTAGCTAGCTAGCCACCTCCCTCATTGATTTCGATTAGTGGGGTGAGTTTGCTTATTGTGGTGTACAACACGGCATGTTTGAAAATTTTGTGTCATGGCCTAAGTTGTGTTATTGATAGACAATACTGTCTTTATTAAATTGTTTGATTAAATTTATGTTATATTAAGCTTTGAAAATTGTGATTTGTTATAAATGTGATTTGAAAAATTATGAAATGCGATTGTGAGATTTTTGAATTATGAATTATTTATAAATGTTTTATATTATGCATTTTATATTTTATTGTGCACCACTGAGTATTTTTATACTCAGTGATAGCTTCTTTTGCTGTGGCAGATAGAGGCAAGGAAAAAGCAACAAAGTGAGCTGCTGATTTTGGGGATTACTCAGATACTTTTGTACGGGTATTTAATTATATCCTTGTAATTAGTTGATGTAAATAATTTTGCAGTCATATGTACTTTTGTAACTGAGCAGTTGTACTGTTATATGTAATAATATGGTCTTTTATTTTTTTATTTTTTATTTCTGTGAACTAACTTGTGAATGAAATCAAATATTTTGAATGCAATGGGAACGAATTTATTTAACTATTTTGAAAATGTTATGAACTGTGTAGATTGGATGGATTGTATTGATTAAGTGATTTGGTGGTTAAGATTTGGTGAAGTGTATTATTGGAAGTGTTTTTTTTTTCTACAGGTAAAAATTTTCGGTTTTTGCAAATACTATCGGCACTCTACCGAAATTTTTTCAGAATTTGCGAAAAAATAAAAATGGTAAAAAATTTTACATAGCTTTTCAACTTCAATTAAATATTTTTAGTTCCTACAAAAAATGCTCACCACTTTTAAAAAGTAAGAAAATTATTTTAAAATCCCTTGTAGTATATTTAATGGGTTATCGACAGGTGAAGTTCGGTAATTCATTAAGTATACTATGGGATCATGTTATGCCTTACAAAGGGGTAAGGTGTGACATGTTTTAGTGGTATCAGAGCATGGTTTTGAAATGAAATTTGACTATGCATGTGAATATTTCCTTTGATAAGTACAACTTCTCAAGTGTCCTAAATTGATACATATGACATATTTACTTCATGAATATGAACTAACAGAAGTCAACCGCAGTTTCCTGCTCAATTTGCACAGTAGATGGCTGTGTTTTTTCAATAAATGGCAGGAAATATGCCACCATAAGCTCATATGCAAGCACCTGTAGCACAACCACAGCCCCCAGCTCGACAATATGAGAAATTGATGAAATTTGGGGCTACTAAGTTCAAGGGCACTGTGAACCCACTGGAAGCATAACAATGGCTAGAACGGATGGAAATGGTATTCAAAAAGCTACAATGTGTCGAGGAATTAAAATTTGAATACTCAGTATCTCTTTTGCATGGGGATGCATATGAATGGTGGAAGACCATCCCCCATAGTCTGGTTGAGCCCCTTGTTCTTACATGGGCAGACTTCCTAAGGGAGTTCAGACAGAAATGGGTCCTCGATACTTATGTTAATATGAAATTGCAAGAATTTTTGAATCTGAAGTAAGGGAACAAGACCATAGCCGAATATGAACGGGATTTTTCAAGACTAAGCCATTATGCTAGAAGCTTGGTCACCAACCCCAGAGACCGGTGCAAGAGGTTTGAGGCTGGGTTGAGGCCTAGCTTAAAAATGCAAGTGGTGGGGTTCTGACACTAAAATTTTTCTGAATTGATTTCACAAGCCCTATAACTAGAAAGGATTAAGTTGGAAGGGTCAGTCAAAAAGAACAGATAAGAGAAAAAGAAAACAGAAAAAGTTATTGGTCAAGTTACAGAAAGTAGTTTGGGGAAGAGAAAACATTTTGGAGGATCTAGCTCACGCGAATCGGGTAAAGGTAGATCTTCTAGACAGAAACCACCCCAATCCGATCAGTAAACTCAGCAGACACATAGAAATACGCTGTCGAATCGACTTTATGAGAATTGTGGTAAACCACAAAGTGGAGTATGTTATAGAGCTATAGGAGCATGTTTTAATTATGGAGGGACTGGTTATTTTGCTAAGGATTGTATAAGTCCACGCCGCTTTAGATCATTTACTACGTCAAAAGGATCAGCCCAAGTTTCTACCCCGAAGAGTTCACCATCAGTTAGTAGAGGCAGAGGCAGAGGCAGAGGTAGGGGTAGTACACCTGGAAGTCAGAGTACTGTGAATCAGCCAAAACAAGGTAATACTCCAGCTATAGTATATACTATGCAGCAGAGGGAAGAGGATGAGACTTCTGACATTATTGTTGGTACTTTCTCAATTTTTAACTAAGATATATATGTATTGGTTGACCCGAGGTCTGCACACGTTTTTGTTAGTGCCAGCTTTACTTGCCTTCTTGCTGTCCCTTGTATAAAAATCAATTTTGATATGTTAGTGACTAGTCTTTTTAAAATTAATTTTGGAAGAGTTTATTAGCAAAAGATATCTCCTAGAATACGATAAATTATTGAATATCGATATATAAAAGAGTTATGAAAGTAAAAATTTGAATAGTTGGTTCAGATGTAACAAAGAAATGTTACAAAAATTAGCAAGATTGTTGACTAGAATGGTCAAAGAACCCATGATTAGAGAAATAGTTCTAATATGACCACAATGGTCATACAATAAGGAAATATGAATTGAAATATTAGACAGAATGATAGTAAGAGAAGATTAGTGTTATACAAACAAATTAAACGTTCTTACATAAATTTAAAGGAAAGAAGATTATACGATTATGTAGAAAGGAGAAAAACTAAGTTCTCACTCCATAGGACCACACAAGGTCCTAGAAAGAGTGGATTCGTTAGCACACATAATTGCTTACCTCTAAAAAGTGAAATGAATTTAAATTCAACGTATGATGGGGAAACTCATAAAGATCTTAGAACATGAGGTGAAGCAGCTGAGAAATAAATGTATACATTTGGTTAAGGTGTTATGGACCATTATTTAGATTATGAAGCTACATGAAAATATATGAAATATATGATAAAACAAACATATGACTATTTTAGGATGGATGTTGGAAAAAATTTCGCTGACGAAATTTCTTTTAAGGGGAGGAGAATTGTAACACCCCTATATGCATAGCCTGATATATTGCACTGTTCCAGTGACTGGTGTCGGTCTGGATAATTAAGAGGATTATAACTATGTTTAAGACACCTAGAAAAGCCCTGAATGGCAATAAATAGTGAGTACCATATAGTTAAGTCTAAGTAAGAAATACAAAGCATAAAAAGTTAAATAAGCCAAGGGTCACAGCGATGGGTGACCTTCTCGGGAAGTAATTGCGAGGTCAATCGTAACCCGAATTTTGAATTGGAAAATATGACGCCGCGGTCCTTAGGACTATTGCGAGCATAGTGGAAAAGAGAAAATCACAGAAAAGAATTGTTAAGTAGGTCAAATAATTAGGTCAGGAATCCGAAAGAAATATCGAACAATTTGCAAACTGAATCGAACCGGCGAGGGGCAATTTGGTCAATTCACCCCTAAAGCTGACTCCTGACCTAACTGTCCAATAAAATCGGAGAAACGAAAATTTTGGAATCGAGAATTAAATTAAAAAACTAATGAAAAAATAAATGAAAATAGAAAAAGAGAAAAGAAAAGTTATTATGAAAATTACCTTTTTGCTGTTATGATGTGATTTGTATGAAAATTATGATGGTGTTGCCTTTCACTCTTTAGGATGCATTAGCTTTAGATAGCTATAGAGATTATACTTAAAATTGATATTTTACTCTCTGAGTCGAACACTCACTTTTGTTCACCCTATTTTTTCAGGCTACAGAAGGAGACTTTTTTCAGAATAACCTGCTTTTTTTCTTGCAGGTTATCAATAATTACTTAATTGTATTATTATTCTCTAAATTTTTAATTTAGAATTCTGTATGTACTAGCAGTAGCATTGATCTTGTCAGGGACTGTATAAATTTAAGTTTTTGTATTAATAAATGAAAATTTTTTATAATTTTTAAATAGTTTGTAAATGATGTAATAGGGTTGAGTTGGGCTCTCCTAATTTTAGTTTCTGATAATTATTGGATTAAGTTGGCCCAAAATAAAATTATAATAGTTTAATTTAAATTATTTTTTATGCATGTTAGGCCTAAATTATGGGCTTGGTCATGAGTTTGTGAACAATAAGGCTTACTACGGGTCTCGAAGGTTTTATGCCGGCCCAGATCCTAGTGCCAGTCTGGCCCATAAGTTGGATCGTGATAGGCTGGCCTAGCTCACCTAAACAATTACACTACAAATTTATCAATATTTGCTTAAAGCAAAACTTTAAAGAATTAAGGATATCCTAAGTTTTGCTGAAAATCCGGCTGAGTTTTTCCTATACTTAGGATTTACCCAACTTGCAAAATGATTCAAATAACATTTCTAAATCACATATCCCATATACACATCTTATCAACATCATATGACCCCTCCTGGGCCATCCAAAACAGGCAATACTTACAAAATTTAAAAATTACTTTTTAGTCCATAAAACTAACATTGTACAAAAAATCCTTCAAATGAGCTCTAAAATTTCTAAAATTTTTCCCCGTAATTCTTAACAATATTACAAAGCTAATGCAAAAGGAATTGAAATTTTTTAACTACCAACAAATATTTTATGGATTTTTATTCTAAATCCAGCGCTAATTAATTGAAAAAACTTAGAGTTCGGGTTTACCTATGCAATTCTGATGCTTGGAATGCATCGGGGGCGTTTGAAAATGATGGGCTAGACTATAAGTTCGACCCAATTTCGAAGCAACTTCGGCAGCTTGTCTGTCCGGCAAGAAATTGCATATTTGGGCGACGATCAAATTTCAGCGAAACAAAAGTATCTACGCGAAGTCCACAACATTAGAGATTAGAATAAAATTATTACAAAATTAAATAAGCTCATTTGAAGCTCGAAAAAACACTGCAAAGTCCGTGGGACCCATCAAATTTTTAGTGTCAAAAAATTTTGAAATTTATATTACCATGAAACTCTTGTAGAGTAGAGCATGCTAGTACTCTTAGAATTTTAGTGGGATTTTCGGTTTGGGAGAAATTTAGCCTAAGAATCAAAATGGGCTAAAACTTTTCGGGCTAAAATTAAACAATCAGCTTAATGAAAATTTATGATTTTGATGTCTATGGGAAGCTTTCGAGAAGTATAAGGTGTTTGAGATAAGACCTGGTCTGATTGATGACCGGATCGGTCGAATTTTGGCCGGAAAGCTCAAAATTTTGACTTGCAAGAGGGAGGAGATTTGGCGTGATTTTTTGGCCAGCTGGGGCATGGGGCAGAGGTGGGGAAGGTTGCTGGTGGTGCACCGGTGACTGGGGAGGGGAGGGGTGGCAGTTGGCTGGCAAGGGGAGGAGAGAGGAGAGAGAAAATGGGAGGTGTTGGGGGCGCACAAGGGAGGGAAAAAAAAGGAGAAAATGGACCGGTTCGATTCCGCCGATCTAATTTAATACAGTTCAATTCGATCAGTCAAGTTCATGATACAAAAAATTGAATTTTTACTCTGTCTTAGGACTCAAAATGAGATATGAAAATTTTAAAAAAATTTCAAAAAACTCAGAAAAATTTATTGAGTCTAAATATGATTTTTAATTTATTACGTGGTCTTTAAATTAATTTTTAAAAATAAATAAAATTTATTATCTTAAGAAAATTAAATCCGACTTTAAAAATCCAAAAATTTTCAAATAAATTTTTATAATATTTAATATAATAAAATATTATAATTTACATATAAAATAATGACATTAAAATTTCGGGGTGTTGCGCCTCTGCAAAGGTGGATGTCAATAGCTTTATTTTGATGGTCCTTGAAGATCAAATGGCTATCTAGAATAAGGTTTCAATTGTTAGTTTGGAAAAGGCATGTTAGCTTGATCTCAAAGGTAAAAACCTTGATCTTTTTACCTTTTTCGGCTGCCTGTGTAGCTCCAAGGTTGGAAGTTCGACGGTGCTACTCCTTTGTGGTTTCATCCCTAAAATTTCTGGTGATAAGGAGTTGTGGTCTCTATTTGTTGGGCCTCTTGATTTTGTTTAGATTATAAGGAGGCATTATGTTTGATGTAATTGTTCTCAGCATTGCCCTTTGGGTCTTGTTGTACATTGATATTCGTGATATGGTTGCCCTTTTCGGCCTCTAATGGTTCTCTACAGCGACTTTCCAGCAAGAGGTTTCAGTCTCTTCCTCAACATGTTTCTGAGTATTTGGCTCTGGATCCCTATGCTCTTTTAATGGCGGGGTTCAATTTTGTGCTTATGGATTTGATTGTATTGTTTAGTTTTGGCTTCCACCGAAACCCTCTTGTAATCCCTCAAATTTTAATGAAATTCTAAATTTCATGGTAAAAAAAAAATATTTGCGAAATAATAATAATAATAATAATAATAATGTCCATGTTTGATTTGGCCTGTTATGTAATGACTAGGAACAGGAATGGGTTGAGTATATATGGAAATTACTATATTTGAATTTAAATTTAAACTTGACTTTGATTAATGTTTTCACAACCTAATTAAAATTTATTCTTAACTACTCGAGTCTTTCTTAAATTTAATTATTATTACTTTAAAATATCCGAGTCCGTTTAATTTTATATATTTTAATTAATATTATATATAAAAATATTTTTATTAGTAATTTATATTTTAAAATTTAATAATTTCATAAAATATTTAAATATTATTTATTTTATAAATATTATTATAAAAATATATAATTTTTTATATTTAATTAAATATTTACATAAAGGAGTTTTGATAACATATACTCAACAAGTAAAATTTAAATCCAACTTGAACCCGTAACGAGTGTTATTTTTAGATATTAAATTCATTTCAAATCTAATTATATATTATCAAAATTCATTTTATTAAAATTTAATAAAATTTAAACCCTCTTCTCACTCGTTATCAATCGTTAAAAGAACTTCAATTTGGTTGCCCATTTTAATGGATATAATGGGATTTGGAACATTTGCTCGGATCTCTCAATTATGACAGTTCACAAGCCGATTTAAAATTAAAATTGGATTGAGATTCATTGAATTAAATTTGAGGTCAAAATTGATTAACATTTTTGAGATTGGATTAACTCGAAACCATGAATTAAAAGGCCAGTTTCGATCATTTCTTAACTCTAAACTGAAATAATAAATTTAATTTGGTGATTTAATTCGATTTAAATTCAAGGTTATAGCAAACACAATACTTGGACACACAATGGGTTTAGCCCAAACATTGCCCAAGAATTCCGAATTTAACCTTCTATCCCCAAATAAATTAGCCCATATCCACCACCCAAGAAATCCCATTTTCAGGCATCAATATGATTTCCTATCAGGCAAACGTATGGGTATGCCTCATCATCATAGAACTCTCACAGAGAAAATGGAACCAACTCATTTTGAAGAAATGAAATTAGGTTGCAGGAAATACAGAGACATTACCATCTCTCACCACGTGATTTAGCAATGCCTCCCCTATCACAAATTTGAGTTGGTTCGATTTGATCAAACCCCACAAAATCTGAAGCAGCTTCCCACCATATCGTGAGAAAATGATTTGTCAAAATAATACACAAGATAACCCACCCAACTAATTCAACTTGTAACGCAGATATTGTCTCCAAATTGGTTAGGGTGGGGTTCTCTCTTACATTATCTCCACTTTAATGTCTAATCTTCCAAGACAATTGCATGTTGTCATAAACTTTAAAAGTGAACATTATAGTTTAAATAAAAAATTTACACGAGAACTAGAGAGTCCTTTATGTCACCCACTCCAGGGCCTAAGAACATATGAGGGTGTCCCATTTTCAGAAAAGTGTCCATATATGGATGGATTGGGCTTGAGTGATACCCATATGACTGGATACTGTACCCAAAAATATTTATGACGATAACCACTCAGATATTTCCGATTTAGCATGATTGGCTTGCTTTTTTTATTTATCTTAACTTTTTTCACCAAATTATAATTTATTTCCGATTTTTGCAATATATATATATATGAAAATTAGAGTTTACATATAAGTTTATAAATGAATACTACATATTTTAGTAATTAACTTAAAAATATAATATTCATCAGCCAATTGTCATTATCTTTTACTAATTTGCATAAGTTAATTGGTAAATTGGTAAAAAATGACACTTGGAAAAAAATATTGTTTAATTGATATGTTGTATGATAAAAAATATTAATTAATTAATAAGTAAATAATCAGTTAAAAAAATTAATAAGTAAATAAGAATACAGAGATAATAATTATTTAAAATTCATTTGAGTGAGTTTATTCATTTTATTTTTAAAATTTAAATTAAAAAAATATTGAATATTGATTATGTTTTTTTTATTCGATAATATGTATATATAAATTAATTAAAAAATATAAATAATATATTATTTATTAAATTTTAAAATTTAATAAAATTTATTAATACTAAAAAATGAATTCTTTTCCTACTTTTGTTAGATATTGAATATAATACCTATTATAATACTTATTAAAATCTCTCTCTTTTCACTCATTGATCTTGGTAATTTAATTGTTTTTTATATAATTATATTTTTAATTATTTATTATTATTTTTTTAAAATCTTAATATTTATGTTTGATAAATTGTTTATCAAATCTTATATATTTATGTGCATAAATATATATTGTGTTTTAAAAAATAAATATTCCTATAAAAGATTTAGAGTTTGAAATCATTTAATATTTAGAAAATATAAAAATCATAACTAGCTTCTATTCACAATTTAAAAATAATATATTAATCAACTTATTTATTTATCTATGCTTAAAATAAAATTATAATTAATTAAAAATTTATCATTAATTAAATTTTATGATACAATTTTAAAAATATAAAAATACATATAAATTTATATTATTAAAATAATAAATAATCTATACAACGCATTATTAAAATGACTAGTTTTAACTTAAATTGAATAATTGATAATAATTTTATCTAGTTGATTAAAATTAAAATTTCCATATTATCTAGTTAATCAAAATTAGACTTAGAATTATTAACTTTTTTTTCTATCATTAGGCCTAAAAAATGATTAATTTCCAGAGTTTTCCAAACCCAAAAAATATGAAAATTGATATCATCAAACACAATAGTATGTGAACGATACTTATATAAATGTGTGGGGGATTGTCTGGTGGGCATTTTGAATGATTAAAAGGAATCAAATTAGGTGTAAGTGAGGGACCAAATGTAGTGTAGGGCCAAATTTCATTAAAGAAGCAGGCGAAGGACACATAATGGGGCGGGCTATATAAGATCTAACTTCATCATAAAAAATAAAAAATAAATAAATAAATAAATAAATCACTTCTAGCAATGGTCTCCACATCCCACTTTCCCATATATTATCAACTTGGCTTTCTCTCTGTTTCTTTCATCCATTACGCGCCATAGATCCTTTCTATTGTGTGCTACTGTTTGTCCACAGTATAGGCCATTTCAGTCCTTGATTTCTCTGTTACCATTTTCTATATCCACACATAAACCTCTGGACATTTGGTCTCTTCCATTTTTCACTTCGATTCCAACCTAGGACAGGACTTTTTTATACCACCAACTTTACTGTTATCTCCTACTCCTTATCTACTCCCTTTCCCCCCAAAACACCCACGTCCCTTATCCCTCCGAGCCAAAAATTAAAATTTATGACAAAATTGGGCATCTACTTCAAGCATAAAAACTTGTAAATTTTATAGTTAAGGCTCTCGCGTATTAGTTTATTTGATACAATATCAAATTCTGTGATTAATTTTCAAAAAATTAAATTAGAATTACTGGAGATTAGTTTAATTAAAAATAGAGGATAAAGAATGAAGCATTGCACAAAAATTTATTTAATAAAATGGAATTATTATTATTATTATTGTTGTTGTTGAGTACCTCTTTTAAAATTTGGGCAACATAATTAGGGTTACAATGCAATGTCTAGTCCTGTTTAGGTGGTTGAAAAATAATAGATATGCTTACACTGCACATATGGGGTTATCAATGGCTTAGTGTATATGCATATAATTTTAATTAAGATTAAACGTGAGATCTTATAGTTTTAGAGATGATTTCAATACTACTGAATTAAAGTTTGTTATTTATTTTTTTTTTAATAATTCCATTTTATCTATTAAAAATTATGATAAATATAACAAAGATAAGAACCATGAAACCATGACATCAATAAATTAACAAGCAAGGCAAGAGTTCACACCAACTTTCATTCATTCTTTTTGCCACTTTTTGCTGGGCCACCATCTTCTAGTTTCCAAGTGTTAGGTTTATAAGTTTTCTTTTTTTTTAAGAGAAAATTTTACATTTCATTAATAAGAATAATAAAATAAATAAAAAATAATGTAGAATAGCCTTCCAAGTTGTTATTGGTTATTTTTGATCTTGGACAACCAAAGAAATCTTACCCAACGCTATCCTTTCTTTTGGAAATTTGTTACCTCTATGACCCATAAAAAATATAAAACCACCAACCATTAATGGAGGAATAGGCCGCACTATCAAGCTCCATTGATAAAAAACATTATCCATACCCGAGTCTTAAACCAAAAGAAATCAATAATTCACGTTATATTTCAAATTGCTAAATAGATCATTCAAATATTAAAAAAAAAAAAACTCACTAAAGAGAGAAAAATAAAACCTAAATAATGAGAAATAGGACCCTAATTTTGAGGAGAGAACCTCAGATTTATTCCTAAAAGATACAAATTTAAGAAAAGAATTCAAATATATTCTAAACAAATATAGATTTGAGAAAATATTAAAAAAATAATAAAAAATAATAAAAGAAAAAGAAAATCGATTTAGATATAGCTTCAGATGAAAAATTCACCGATAACTGTCCAAAAAAGAGATCTGAAAGAGAAAAGAAAAGAAAGAGAAAAGAGGAGAAATGAGGAGAAAAAGAAAACAGTATAATAAGGTTTATAAGTTGCCCATTATTAATTGTATAATTTTTAAAATATATATATATATATACAAAAAAAACATTTTAAATAATCAACAACATGCTACTAATCGGAAGACATAATTACTTTTATTTAAAGTTTTTAAATATTATTCATAATATTGATGGCATATATTTAATTAATGTAATTGAGTTTAATTTTTTTGGCTTAGGGTTTTGATTGTTTCTAAGAGATTAGATCCCAAAATTTTTAATATTTTTTTTAAATTAAAAAAAAAAAAAGAAAGAAAAGAGGAAGAAGATAAGGTAGCCATATTTGCAACCACCATAAAAGCTCATTATTTGAACTGACCTCTCCACATGTCCAGTTAATCATAGAAAAGAAGAAAAGGGAAAGTGGGGGCAGCCAAAATATACATACATGCATGACTTGGTTGGTGGGTTTTCAAGTCCCATGCATGGAATTATTCATCAATCATCCTTCCAATATGAAGAAGAAAATAATCTTCCATCTTAAAAAAAGAAAACAATTAATCTTAGTTTGTAGTTGAGAATTGAATGTGGGGTGACAGACCCAGACCCTATCACTTGAAAAGTATATACAATTAATAAATATACTTATCTTTGGGACACTATAATTAAGATTTTTTTTTTCTAATCTTAATTTGGCTGGACGAAACTATATATACAAGCAATCCAATTAATATGGGGAATGGGTTGTCCCCCTCGTAGCAAACCTTATGTTGGGTATGATTTTGGCTTTTGGACGACATATGGCCGCAACCCATTTAAGAATTGGAGACCATGCAAGTCATTGGTCCTTATCTGTGTCATTATGTGCAAGCTTGGAAAATATTGTCCTCCAATATTAATTGGGTGTTTGGTAAGTGTTTCTCTTGGAACATGTTTGGTTTCTTTCTTATCCTAATCCCAAGTCTAAGTGCTTGTGTGGTTCAAAACTTGACCTAGCTAGGTAACTTGGCTCCTTCTTTTCTTAAAGAAGAGAATGGGGCTAGCTAGGGTTAAAATATGTATTTGCACCAATAGCTAGCATGCATGATGTTGCCATCACTTCATTCAGGTCGAAAATATGGCCAAAGTATTTAAAATATTATTAGAAAACATGAAAAAATAAAATAAAATAATAATGAAAAGCAAGCCAAAGTGAAATCAATCAATGATGAAAGTTGGTTTGGTGGCTGTGGGAGGTAGTTTTCAACCCAATAAAAATGAAAGGACAATTTGTAGCTGTAGCCGCTTCCAATTGCACATGAATAGTCTCTGTCTATCCTTCTTTTAACCATAATGTGTAGTCCTTCCCACGGATGTAAAATTACATATTCTGATTGGGATTTATTTATGCTAAAAACAGAGATAGAGGAAACCTAAGCCTGTTGAATGTTACATTGGCATGCCTCCATTCCATGGTGGGAAAACAGGACACTCGGCTTCCCTTCCATCTAGGATTTTTTGACGTTAGCCAACACATTTATTATGACTTAACTATCTATCCACACGTGAATGCACATGCTTAAGCTTGTACACAACTATCACCTATCATTTTCATCATCCATAATTGAAATTTAAAAATCTTTTTCTTCCTTTTTAATTATTTTATTTTTTAAAAAATGACTAATTAAATATAATTAAAAAAAATGTAATGGGGGTAATAATCTTTTTATTTTCTTAACTTTATTATAATCGTAAAAATTCATTATATTATTGATCGATAAATATAGGATTTGGAATTTGGTAAATAAGGTTTGAGTGATGTTGATGCTTTTGAGGCGAGTGGGATTTTATCAATTTACCACCAAAGTAGCATTATGTCCCTCCTCCTCTGCTTCTGCAAGTACAAGTCTCTTTCGGGATTTGTGCTTGGTCCACTGCTGCTTCTTCTTTCCCTGTTTGGTTGCTGAGAAACTGTTGAGAAAATTTGAAGAATTAGAGTTAGTTTTTGCAATTTCACATAATCTATTGGCTCTGGTTTAGCCATAACCTACGGCACACCTAAAACCTAGACAAGGAGTCTTTTGTATTAGCCCTTTAAATCGGCAGATGAGATATGCAACAATTATGTAAAAGGAGGAAGAAAGAAGAAAAAAAAAAAGGATAAATAAAAGGATGCTGGTTTTGGACTCATATAGAATGAATTATGAATTTTTTTTATTTATTTTAATGGATTAAATGACAGAAAAATCTTAATTTTTAAAAAATATGTAATAAATATTTTTAATTAATTTATTAATAAAAAGATGATATTTTTTAGAAAATATAAATATTATTAATTTTAATTATATTTCAAGTACTTTATCGAAAATTAAATAATGTGTATATTTTGTTAAAAAAAATATCATACTAATTAATTTTTAATTTTTTATAAACATGTTATATTAAATTAAAATTAAAAAAGTAAATTATACCATTAAAATATAATTTGTGTACCAAATAAATAAAATTGACAAACTGGAAATAAAATTAATGCACTAAGTCTACTTCCTACGTGTCAAAGTCAAGTCGTGTATCGCGTGCCGCATAACCGTGGGGATCACAACTTGAGAGTAGGTGTGGCAGAGAAATCCTGAAGATTCCAGTCACGCAAAATCAAAGAGAGGACGTAAGGGTCAGGCATTTTAATTATTCATAATGGAATTCTAACAGTAAAATCAGCTGAAACAAATCCTATCCAAGATCTCTAGCGAGCTTCTTCTACTTTCTCATCTTCTTTAAATAAGTTTTGGCAAAGCATTTGGCTTTACAGTTCCCTCCAAAAATCAATCCTTTTTATAGAGAGCTGCTTCTGATTCCCTTGCTATAAGAGCCAAACTTTTTAAGACAAAATGTTATCCTTCCTTGCGCGTTCCCTTCATGGGCATCAGGAGGAAACTACGGAGCACATTCTCTTCTTCTGTCTCCAAGCTAGAGCATTCTCTGCCTGTTCCTCAGAGCTCGATATTTCATCCCCTGCAGCACTTGTGTGCTCCTTCCCCTAGCTGCTTGAAGTTTAATGTGGACGCGTCTTTTGTGGCCGGCAAGAATTGCTTGTGTCACAAGAGACTATAATGCTACTTTGGTGGATGGGTTTCACTGCAGGACACCCTGTTTCTGTCCCTTGGCAGCAGAAGCTCAAGCGCTACAAGCTGTTATTTAGCTTCCACAAAAGGGGTAGAGCAAGCTATTTTTGAGACTGATTCCCTGGTGTTTGCCCAGATGCTTAATTTACCCTTCTGATAGGCTGCAAAATCAATTGAATCCATGTTGTGTCAGCTAGGCTGAGTTACAAACCCACCATCCCCCCACTCTCCCCCACCAGCTGCAAGTGTCATTGGATCGGGATGTTTCTTCTTTCGTTTGATGAAATGATCTTCGAGTAAGGGAAAAAATTCTTAAATAGAGTTAGATAGATTTAGCCTACCACATTATTTATAAATTATATTAATAATTATTAAATATTAAAATAATAATAAATTTGTTAATTATTTTTAAATTTTAAATTATTTGATAAAACATTACTGAATTAATTCATAGATACATTATAAAATAACACTATTGTGCTGTGTGAGGTAAAAAAATATTTTTAAATATTAAAAATATTTAATTATTTTACAATAAAATATATTAAATTTTAATTATAAATTAATTTTTAATACCTTTATTTAATATATTTTTTTTAAAAAATAACAATGTCAATCAGTAGCTAAATCTGCACCGAGCATTAGAGAAAATCAGAAGAAAGTGATTATCAATGGTAGATCCAAGGCAAATGAGAGATGGCTCCACATATCGCAGTCATATTGATAAAGACCCGGGCTTTGGGTCTAAGTAAACAGACAATACAAGGTCCCAAAAGCGAGCAACCACCATAGATGGGTCAAAAAGGCCAATAAAAAAAAAAAAAAAAAAAACACCTAACCGTAGGTGTATATTTGACCCCATCACTTTGACCTCTCCAGTTAAAAACCATTTGTTCCATTCCCAACAAAACCCATTGTGTAATTTACCAAATTGCCCTCAATTTCTCCAATAACCAAAGAATAACAGTAGAAACGGGATAATTTCTCATACGAATATTCCTTTCCAAAAACAAGTAAAAATACAAAGATCAATAAAGAAATAGAGAGATGGTAAACAAAGCAAAGCAAGAACAAGAAACATCAGCGCATCTTTCTCATGCTTTCTCTGCTTTTCATGTTTTAACTCTTCTGCCCAGTGCCTCCCTTTCACTGTAAAAAGCAATGCAATGACCCCATTTCTATACAACTGAGCTGTCCATTTATATACGACTGTTAAAAGGACAGGAAGAGAAAGAGATAGAGAGAAATCCCATGGGGTGATTCAAACATTTTTTTCTTTTCGAAAGTCTCAAAAAAAAAATCACGAAATTTTATAAACCATCCATCTCTTTTTGTGTATTAAGCTGTACACTTTCTTATTCCAAGTCTCCTCCGATTTTGAATCTTCTCTCTGGGAAACATTTTCCCTGTTCCCTATACCCATCTTTCAAATCTTCACAATTCATAACCCTTGGTTACCACAAAAAAATATTTCCCTAAATATTTTTAAGAAAGACGGAAATTAGAATCCAAGTTTCCATCCTCCCCCTACCCCAAAATGTGCAAGTACTTTCCCCTTCATCACTGCGGCTGGTCTTCAAAATTCAGCCAGGTACACCATCATCAAAAACCCGCTGCGAGCTCTCCCACCACATCTGCAGTGGCTTGATCAAATTATTCGCTCAATCTATTACCAAGAACAGTGCAGTTCCATAACTTCTGCCCTTAAAAAGGGTGCATTCAGATTCAAGCAAATTCACTTTCTTTTCTTGTAAAAGACAAGGTTCTACTTGCAACTTCATTCCTGTTGCTACCTGTCTTCTATAAATATTCTCCCAATGAAATCCCTGAATCTCTTTGAGTAGAGTTTTGGATCCACTGCCGAAATTGAGGATGGATCAGCTTGTAAAGATTTGTAGGCATGCTCTAACTTCTTGCTAATATCATAGTCTTGTAAGATATCGATGATCCCAAAATAAAGGACTACTTCATATACCTCACCACTTCTAGAAGGGGTCAAATAGCTAATCCCACCAGGGGTGTACTGATCAAAATCACTCCTCCGAGCCATCCGTTCTGCTCTTGCTGGCATGTTTGCTCCCAATCTTATCAGAGATTTCCTGCAAAACCCACATTTATTTTCAATGACCTCAGTATTTACAGCCCATCCACAATTATAACTAAAATTTTAATTTTCAGGAAGTTGGTACACTTCAATACAAATTGATAGAAATCATAACACAAATCATCAAAAATCATAATGGGAACCATTGATAATAAAGGAACAAATAAAATACTGATGAATATGATCATAGTTTGCCAGCCGCATGTATCATATGAAATAAACATAATTTACGCCCTCCACTGAAACTCAAACTCGTGTATATATATACTCAAAAATTCAGATCAGAGATGCATTCAGCAAAAAAATTGAAAATGAAGCCTTAGCTCTTATACAGTAAGGGATAGGACCACCTAGTATAAGCCCCACAAACAACTTTTGTCTCCAGAACGAGCCCCACAAATATATTGCACACAGCAGAAGCCACTTTCCATTATTCTATTGACAAAGATAAATTGCATGAAAAAATTATTGGCCGTCTGTAATGCCAAAACCAACAGTCAACCACATATTTTTGCAATTCATTTTAGCAATTATCAATTACATGAATATTTATTTGTCAAATACTGATTCAGCAGAAGCCCTTATCTCGTCTTTTTTATCCCCATTGAATCACATTTAGCTAACATTGTTGCTGCAGAAGTAACTAATGAGCCAAAACCAGAAGAAACAAGAAAAATACCGGCCAGATAAAATCCTATCTCTGTCCTGTAGCTCCGCCTCAAGGAAGCGGCAGCCACGCATGAACTTCTCATTTCGATAAGAATCTTTATTACCTGCATAAGATGTGCATTTAATCAGCATGATTATTGCTCGAAAAACTTGTCCAAAGACATTGGAATAATGATAATCCATTAAGGATAATACTTTATTGATTACCAGAGCGCAAAACAAATGGCGACAACCCCATTTTGTCGTAAGTATTATCATCACGGAAGTGAAGGCCAACCAAAAGACTGTAATCCATAATTTTCTCAGCTTCCAAAAATTCACAATCTCTATTAATTTGCCTGCACATTATCAACAGGCATGTCATGGAAAATTAAGGAGATACAAACTGCATCAGACAATGGAGACAAATGACAACCAGCAAAAATGATTAAATTTTTTTTTCACTTACTTGATAAGCTCCTGGTACCAATTTCGTTGAAGACGAAACACAAAATTGAGATCCAGGTCTTTAAGAGTCGTGGTTTCATCAATCTCACCCTCAGGCTTATCTGTTGTTCGGCCATGGGAGGATCCTTTTAGGTCAAATCTCCTATGTATTCTATACTCAGAGCAGAACAAATTGCCCATCACAATGAAACGGGTCTGAATTACAAGAATAACATGTGATCAGACATGTAAACAAGGTTTCAAACAAATAAAACAGTAGAAACTAAACATTCCACCGCATACCTTTTGCCCGCCAATTGGTTTAACACAATGCACACCAAAGAATTTTGTCACCAGTGAATTTTCATACCGACAAACATGCTGGTAATAACTGGGAAGCATCCTAATTAGCACCTAACCACAGATAAACAGAACTTCAGAACTGATGCAATTGCCCATGTTTCATTTCAAATATCTTATTTAGTTGAGAAAGCAAAATGGAAACCCAGACAAACATTTAACCGATTGCCACTTTATGCGCCATTGAAATAATTCCTTGCGTTCACAAACTTCAAATTTAATAAAACAGAAGTCAATAAAGTGGTGAACTAACCTTGACTTCTGATTTCTTTACTGTCTTGATCATAAATCTATCATCCTGAGTAAGGTAAAAGAAGCTTCCACTCTTCCCCGGAGACGACAGTTCTCTGAGGGCATCATTACCACATATGGCTAGCATATAATCAGCAGTATCAACTTGGAAAAGCTCCCTCAAATGTCTAAATCAGCAAGAAAAAAAGGGAAAGAAAAAGATTTAGGTTACCACCACAACATAAAATGGAAGGGAAAAAAAAAGCAGCATCCTTTTTATGCCAGCAGAAATGATGAACATTCAGATCCAATCGCATTACCTAAAAACTTGAAAACATACAAAAACATAGCACAAATTGTAAAAAAAGTTATAACTAAACATATATTAATATATACGATACCTAAAGACCATAGGACAATAGTCCTTCCACCGAAACTCCACGGATTGATGTGGAGGTGTAATCTTTGATCCTTCTGGTGGAAACCTAGTCCAGAACTTCTCCTTAGGATCAAAATCACTGGGCTTCAGGTCCCTCCGAATCTGGGCGTGCTTCCCAACAGAATACCTAAATACAATACTATTACAAAGTCAAACAAAATCTAGCTCCAAAATGCACACGCTCAATATAGAATTAACGGTACAAAAATCAGAGTCCAACATACAGATTAAAACCCAGAAACCCATACCACAAAAGCTAATAAAAATATTACCGGATACCCAATTGCAGATTAAGCATCAAATCGTAGTTCTTATGCCCCTTAGAAATCGTCTCTCCGGGCTTCTTCACCTCTCCACCATTAAAACAACACGACCCTCTTCGAAATTGCCTAATCCCATCCCGATCCAACCCCTCCCTATAAATCATAGAAGCCTCGACAGTATCAATAATATCACAAGTAATATCCCCAGCCTCACCATCACTCTCCCATATACAAATCCTCGGAAAATTCATGTTACTACCTCTGGCCCCATCCACCGACGACCTCTTCCTCGTCGCCGTTGCCGGCAAGGCCAAATCGTTCTCGCTCCCCTTCAAGCAATGTTCCTTGCTATTCCCAGAATAGAAAGCCCCATTCAATTCCTGAGCGATTATATCTTTATTACTGTTCCAGGTACCGACATAACAACTCCCATTTGGCCATGTAAAAATCCCATTTCCCTTTGGTACTCCATTTTCCCATTGCCCATCGTAGCGATTCCCATTTGCCCACATCAAAACCCCTCTCCCTGAAATGACACCGTTTTTCCATTCACCATCATACACATTCCCATTTTTCCACACGTATCTTCCTTTCCCATCTTGGAGATTCTTCTTCCACATTCCCTCGTAGAAATCCCCATTCGCGTACCGTTTCTGGCCAGGCCCATGTTTACGATCGGCGCTCCAGGAGCCACGGTAGGTGTCCCCGTCTGATCCGATAAATGTGCCGAACCCTTCCATCCGACCCGACTTGAATTCTCCTTCAAAGGTCGCACCTGACGGCCAAGAAAACTTCCCCTTACCCGATGCTTTTCCCCGACGCCACTCCCCCTCGTACATACACCCGTCAGTCCAGAGGTACTTCCCCGATCCGTGCGGCGCGTTTCCCGAGAATGACCCCATGTAAAGGTCACCGTTGGGGAGAAGCTTCTCCGCAGCAGTGGAGGAGCCGGTGTTGCCGGTATCAACTTCTGCGGCGGTGATGGTGTTGGTGGGCGTTACCCTGCGAGTGGCGGACTGGGATCGAGCACGGTTAACGACAATAGGTTGTTGCGGGACAGAAACTATCAGTGGAAGCGATTTTGAGTTATCCTTGTCTGCCACTAGAACTAGAACCTTATCTCCCTCTCCTGATTTCTTCTTCTTAGCACTGGAAACGACGTCACTCCGCTCATCAACAAGAAGTCCCCCACGCATTTTTGGCTCATAAAATACCCCCTTCTGATTTCTTCTTCTTCTCTCTGTCTCTCTCTCTGTGCTGTTTCTATAACTTCACTGCTGCATTTGCTGAGCTCCTATGTTTTGGGCGGTAGCAATGGAAAAGCCGGAGACGGATTAGGAAAGGGCATTTCCGTCGGAGGTTGGGTGTTTCTCTCTCTAGAAATTTCCCCTTTAGGTCTTTGTTTCTGGTTCCCTTTTTCTCTCTAAGCTTCACTTTCCTTCTCTCTTTAGTGCGTGTTTGGGGAAATAGGTGGGAATCCTACAAACACAAACAATACAAGCTGAACACTGTAGAGAGAGAAAAATATAAAAATTAGCAGTAATTATTACTAAACTGAAAAATTAAAAAGTAAAAATTACAAAGGAGATAAATATATCGAGAGCGGTGCAGTAGTAATGAGCCGGCTTTTGCCTAGGGAACGTTGCTGCTTCCTGTGCAAGTAAATACACGACAGCGCATACCCCCAGCTCAGATTTTATTTTTCTTTTTAATTTCTTATATTATTTTGACGAATATACCCTCCCTTTTTGTCTGTAATTAAATCTCTTGTCTATGCCTAAGTGGCAAAGACTGCAAGGAAACTAGAGTGGATCTTCAGCTTCTTCTCCTCCCCCTCTGGTTTTGTCGTGGCTTGACGGAATCGCCTAGGAAGGAAATGTATCGTCAGGTAATTTCCTCTTCAATTTTTCACTTTTGCCCTTCTTTTTTACTTTAATTACACCAACTGCCATTGTTTTTTCTTTATTTTTTCGTTGATTTCTTTTCTCCTGGTCCAGGTTTGACGATTCTCATTCTTTTGTGAACCCCCACTCTCCTCTTTTTTTTGGTTATTTATTAATTCCATAAATACAAAATAAATTACGTGTTTTAGGAAATAATTCAAGAGGTTATGTTTGGTAACAACGATTGACGAATCCTTAATTTTTTTAAAAAAACTGGAGAATCCAAATTATTTTCTGGTAGACATATAATGAAATACAACTGGACTTCTGGTAATAGCCTTAAAAAAATAATAATAAAAAAAGAGAATCTGCTATATTTGATGATGTGAGACACCTGCAGACACAATTATCCTCCCTTATGCAATAGTGTCAACTATGGAATATTATCTTTCTAGTTTCCAGTTATTCCTAGTAGAGATTAATATATAATTATGAGATTTCAAGGGTTGATCAGCAACACCCATGAATGATAAAGGGTCCTTGAAACCCATCTCAAATTATGAGATGCTTGTCCAACTGGAATTTTTGAGTATGGAACAGAATGAGAGAAGTGATAGAACATCATTTTCAACCCTAACTTTATTTTTTTCCTTTTCATTTTCATCCCTAACTTAGGATTGTTGTATTGAAATAGTAATTTTTGTAATTGGTTTAAACTTCAATCCAAAGTTATTTTACATATATTTACCTACCTTGCTTTGGACCAAAACCACAAAAATTGCAACAAGTTATGAATAAAATTCTCATTGGTTTGGATTAAAATGTCAAACGTCCTTTTTTTTATTTTTTCACCAGACAAATCAGAATGGTGAGCAACTGTGAACCAGACAAAATAGAATGCTCAAGCTTGCTAGTCATGATGTTTCTTGCTCTTTGTCCATCTCTTATTTTTTATGTCCTCCATTATCATCTAGAAAGCCAAATAAAAAACAATCTATAGTACGATTTACCCTTCAACACGAGATCCCCAGTGTCTATGCAATCTTCGCCATCGCTTGTTTATTGTTTTTTTCTTGTTCTTCCTTATATAAATAACACAAGTTGGCGTAAATACAAGAATAATGTTGAACAATAATCTTGTTAATTATCATTTTCTTTGGTGGGAGATGATCATGTTGGTCTCACAATGCATGTGAGATCATAAAATTCTGAATAAATTCACCTTTAACTCTCGTGACCCTTCCTCTGATTAATTCAGCTCTTAGCTTTGCATATGCTGTTTCGTGACCTTGTTCATCCTTCCAATCAATTCAGACGCCTACTTTCAACTACCTATTATTATTATTCTACATTTCGTCTTCATGGGCTCTTAATTATCCTTATTACTGACAATTTAATTATATAATTAATATTAAGCATTAGTAGCTGTGACTATTAATGATGAAAAGAGGACAAAAGGAAGAAGATGAAGAAATTCATTTTGTGGCAGTGATTATTAATTGTTTCCACCTGCATGGGGATTGTGCAGATATAATTAAGATTTTTATCTTTACCTTTATACACAATATGTCCTTGTTCATAATTCAAAGAAAATGAAAGAGCAGGAGCCTGCCTTATCTTCTAGCACTGTCTGAGGGATAAGCTCAGCATATAGAAACTCTAAAACTCATAAAAAAAAAAAAAAGAAAAAAAAAAGGAGAAAGATTTATTTTCTTAGTAGAACTGGACCAAACAATCACTCTGGAGATAGCAGGAGACAAACCAGAAACCCACAAACCCCATAACTCAAAGCAACAAATTCCAAAAATCTATTTGGATTTCCCTGTCATTAACATTGGTTTACCACAACAACAACACACACACACACATATTTGATGCATCTATCATCGGGCTACAAAGGGTTGCTGAAAAATTATAAATACTCTCAATTGTAACTATAATCATAATTAGTAATAAAAATAAAATTAGTTGGTGGCGTTGATACGATCTCCATGATTTAAGTCTATATAAACTTTGATTGTTGGTTGAAATTAAATTATATGTATATTCCATTCCAATGTATAATTAACGATTCAATAATAGCATTAGAAATCCTCTAAATCATTTTTGGCCATGCATTTTGATAGCCAATTTCAATGCATAACTCTTATTATTATTATTATTATTAATGAGATGGTGATATTCCATTATAAATATGAATATATGGGTTTGATTTTCTTTTTAATGTTTGATCTTATAATTAATTAATTTAGTTATCTTCCAAATTAAATTGGGAACGATCAAGCCAAACAGTTGCTTTTACGGTTGGAACGTGGCCTGAGCTGGCACGATCATGGACCCACGTTGTATTTCTGTTTGTTTTCTTTTTCACTTTAGTCGTCGGTCTATGGGTGGGGCACTGTTACGACGTCGTTTTCTTAACAGTTAGATGTGCCACTCTGTTCGCCACCTTAACAGTTACAAAGGGTCGTCATCGTCTTTCGCATGTATCCACGTGGAATTTTCAAAATGAGCCACGCATTCCTCTAAGTTGGATCCACGTGTTCTGTTCTTATATTATTTTAAATAATAAAAAAATTAAAATTTTAATTATTTTGAAATTAAAAGAATAAAAATATTTTAATTGTTTTTAATTTTTAATTTTAAGGTAAATTGAAAAAGAAGATAATTTTTTTTAAGTAGGAAATTGAAAAGTAAAAGCTTAAAGTAAGATTTTAGAATCAATTGTGAGTACAAATAGTTAGTGGGTAATCTTAGAATAAATAATTTTATTTTATTAGAATTTTCTAGAATAGATGATAAAATAAATTGGCAACTACATATCCAATAAGTAGTCAGCCATGGAATAAAGAAGAACATGTCAATGTCGAAATGTCAAATGTAAGAAGAAAATATTTGCATTATTAGGCCACAATCTTAGGCTAAAATTTTCATGGCGGGACTGATTTCAAAATAGAAAGCCTTGACAAGTAGAACAAAATGTCAAAACAAAGAGGAAAAAACAACATGAATGGAGGAGAGGGGGAAAACAGTACAAGTAATTCGGTGTTTCGGCCTCCGAGAACTACCCTTGTGACCGGCGTTCAGGGATCTACACGGTGGCCGGTGGGGTTTACACGCTCTAATTCCAGCAGACCCACCAACCCTGTGACCTATTTCTCACCAAATTACTGTGAGGGCAAAAAAAAAAAAAAATGGTCCAGTGGATTGTCCATTTGAATAAATAGCGTCCGATTTCCGTTGCTATCTAAGCACTTGCAGCTTTTAGTCTCTCGAATTGAAATTTTTACCAAAATTAAAATTTCAAAATTTTTTTTTATAAAAAAAATTAAAAGAATTCTCATGTTTCATGATATTTTGAATATAATTTTATGAAAATTTTTAATTTTATTTAAAATTTAAAATATAAATATGTGAGATGTATATATTTAATTTAATAAATAAATTTTTATATATATTTTATATTATCATAGATAAATTTAAGTAAGAAAATAATATATATATATATATATATATATATAATTTTTAAATTTTAGGATAACAATTTTGAATAGCACAAATAAACACATAACATGTGATATCTGTCAAATTTGTGAACATGTAGTTGTTTTGTTGCACCATTAGTTTTTCTTACAAAGAAAATCTGTATTTTTTTTTTTTTTTTTTGTCATCATAAGAATTCAGAAGCTCAGACGTTATTGGCTGTCGTTAATGGACCTGATATGCTCCCAAAAGATGATTTAAGGCTTGCAATCACTTAGCTTTAAGAGTAATGAAATGAAATGTAAGTACCACATATTATGCTGCTGAAAATATACCCCCCAGATGGACAGACAACTCACCATGTCTTATTTATGACATTTGGTTTCAAGCTGTTGAATATTCTCTGGCACTTCATTTTACATGCTGTTATTCATTACAATGATTTGCCATCTGCACCAAATTTGTCTATTGTGATATTTTAAATTTGAATTTTAATAAGAGTTAATTATATTAAAAAAAGTCTTTTAAAATTTTATATTGAGTGTAGAGTATATGTGTAATATTTATATTTGGTGAGAGATTTTGATAAAATTATATTATGATATTAAATTTTATTTTTAAGCATTGTATGTATGTATTCTATATTAAGAAGAAAAAAAAAAAACTTCGTGAGGGCTGAGTGATTTGAGTTGTCGGTGTGTGACGCTATGGTTGAGGTCTATGTTCGCATGGGCGTGTCCAGAGGCTTGTCTTTTGGGATCACACATAAAGTATTTGTGCGTAATACTTATATAATGTGTGCGCGTATATTATATTTGGAGAGAAAAAAAAAATATATATATATATTAAAAAAATTTTGCTTTTTTATTTTTTTATTACTTTATGAGTAATTTATTATGTAGTCTTTAAATTTTGAATTTATTATATTTTAAAAATTAAATGATTTAGTCCCTCATTTATATTTTTATCAAAATTAGAAGTTCTCTTCTTCAATATTGCTGTTAGTTTAAGTTGAAAGACAAATATTTAATTAAAAAAATTTATTATTTAATTTCAAAATTTTGATTGATATTATAATTTGATTTCTATATTTTAAAAATTAAACTATTTAGTTATTGATATAAATAATTAATTTATTTAGTAATAATTAATTTTAATTGAAAGAAAACATAAATTATGGATTAAATTGCTCAATTTTTAAAATATAAAAGTCAAATCATAATATTAATTAAATTTATGAATCAAATTTCTTCAATTAAATAAATGGCATATTTACCTTTTTAATTAAACTAAGTGTAATATTGAATAAAAAAATCTTTAATTTCAAAAAAAATATAATTAAGAGATTAAATTATTTAATTTAAATTAAATTATATTATTAATAAAAAAAAGCATAAAATGATAAATTTCCTTATTTTATTAAGAGGGTTTGAGGAGATACTAACTTTTGTTTGCTACTTCTGATCTGAATCTTCATCTTGAGATGTTCGTACTTGGAAGAGCATTCTCTTATTGTATTGTTTATTTAGCATACTCATGTGAAGCCTAGATTGAAAGGTTCATACGCCTCCAATTTTCTCTATCATCCACAAAGAAAGCTTTGTATTTTCTAATGGGAAATCATAGACTATTGAACAAAGCATGTCATGCAACTTGTCAAAAAAAGATTCAGGCCTGCAATTTTCTCCAATTAACCGCAGTGCAACTTAACTTACTTTCTATTCATTAATCTAAATTGCAACAGATTATTGATTTCATAATATGTTAAACTCATGAGGCAATAACCAAATGACCAAATAGTGAGTCAAAAAGGACAATGAATTGTCTGATCTCTCTGCAGCTAGCTCTCTGCTAGCTTGTAATGAAGTTCAGTAACTATATCTTCCAAGAAACATGTCAGGAAATTCTATCGACCAACTGTGATTCTGGCAAGACAAGGGAAAGATGGGAAACTTGGACGCATGAGATGACATTACAGGAAATTAAAATAAAAATTACAATTTTAGCACGATTTTCTAAATTTATCAATAATGCAAGAATTAATAAAAATTTTACAGTTAAAGTATTTGACCGGATAGACTTGACCCGATCAAGAATAATATTGACATGGCGGTTACGTGAGAGTTACCCTAAGCAGGCAAGGCAACCCAGTCAGCCGCTCTCTCATGAACTAGCTCTGCCTAATGAACCCAACAAACTCCGCTGTGCCCTACGCTACAAACCTAAATAGTAGAGGTATTTACATTGTCCAGGATAATTAATAGGTTATTCTGGAATTGGATTCTAGATATGCAAGAACAGTACGAGAGAAACTGAGGTTTAACCCAAGAGAAGAGAATGGTAGAAGGTGAACTGAAGGTTGTCTGTTGAATAAACTTCAACATGTTTATAATGGAAAATTACAAGGTTAGATGATTGAGAAAATAAGAGAGCAAATAATTAATATATTAATTAGAAAATATTAAAAATAATAAAAAATTAAAATTAATTAATTTTAATTATAAGAATATTAAAATAATAATATATATTTTTTTAATAACATTTAAAATGATATTTTTATTTAAAAAAATAATTTTATATTATGAAATTCAATACTAAATAGGCCTAAAAATAAAAATAAAAAAATTTAAGTTAATTACGTTACGGAAGTAGAGAAAAATCAAGCCAGCAACTAACTATAATATCCAATCAAAATGGCTAATATTTTAGAAGATTTAGTTTAAATTGACCTCTTCTTATTGTTTTTCCAATATTAATTAATATACACAACAATTGTGTGATAGAAAGCGATAGAATAGACAGAGATTTTTGTGGAAGAGATCATGCAATTTATGAAGGGTTTTCTCCTTCAAAATCTTTGGGTGGGATGCAAAATGGTAGTGGTGGTGGTGTAAAGAATGATGACACATATGCTCATGTCAGCATTTTATCACCTTGCAATTAATCAAATCAGTAAAAATGTTTTGATTCTAAATTTTCAATTAATTGATATATTTTTTTATAAAATTAAAAAAAACTAATACTAAAATTATGAATGATGTTACCAACAATTGATTAAATAAGTGGGTGAAACTCATTTTAGGTTAATATCATCCATAAAATCGAGAATCAAATCTTGAAATTATTGTCGTGTAAATTTTATTTAAAGCGTGATTTATTTTAAATACGTGTGTTTATTTTTATTTAAAAAAATTATTTAAATATTATTTTCTACTCTTACGTAAAATAAAAAAAAAGTTATAAATGATGTTGTTCTAAAAAAAAAAAATTATAAATGATGTTAAAGCTTACAATTTTTTATATTAGTAATAATAATAATAAAAAAAAAATCATTTCGCAGAATTTGCAGTTGAAGTGAGCAATCACCCATCATTCAATCCAAAAACAATAAGAATCTGATATTCTGACGGGAGAGATTGAGAAGCAGCACACTGATAATCTTTTTGGTTGGTTTGATGGTTTGGTTGGCTACATTTTAAAAGCAAGTGATTGAACGGTCAATATAGAATGGACTGCTAGATCAAGCCGTGGGAATATGGGATATCGTTGGGTCACCCATCCATCCAATCTTGGCATGCAAAGAAAGAGAAGAGAGTAATTGAAAGAGAAAAGCTTATGTTAGTAGCAGATGCCTATCCTCTTCTTCTTCAATAATCAATTGTGCTATTGCGTCATCTCATTCTCACAAACCAACTAGTGTGTGATGCTAGGCGTGCGCTTGAGCTAAATCTAGAAGAAAGTCCCATACATCATACATGATCTTGTCAGACAATACCTAGTGTAGATGGGTCAACAGGCCTATGCATTATCCTCTGGAATCTCAACAGAAATCATGCACAAAATTCTGGAGGAATTATAGTGTCTCTTCTCATTACTTATTTTCCTTTTCTCAGGATGATGGCATGATCTTCCAACTCAAACTGTTTTTACATGTTTTTTAAAAGCAGTGTTCTAAGTTTCTACATGCCTCTTTTACTCCTTCAAAACCTTGACCCACAACTTCAGGTAAATTTACTGATTCTATTAGGGTTACGCATGGTTTTTAGATCTAAATTAAATTAAAAAATTATATGAATGAAAATTATTTTGATATTTTAATTTAATTTTAATTTTTTTATTAAAAAATAAATCAATATCATACTGAATTGAATTAACATTATATTAAATTAAAAATAAAATTTATATATATATTTTTATAATTTTTTAGATGTATTATATATTTTTAATAAAATTATATATTTGTATATATATATAAATACAATATAGTATTATATTTTATTTTTTTATATTTTTTAATAATTTTAATTATAAATACATAAAATCACCTTATATTTCTTAATTATAAGTGTATTATTAAACTATATACATACTTAATTCATAATTTTATTTCTATTTTATTGATAAATATTACATAATTAATAAATAATCAAAATATAATATCCTACTATTACATAATATGCTATTTTAATAGTTAAAAGATATATTATATAATATATAATGTATTAATAATTAAAATCAAAATTTAAATACTAATTCAACTATATTTTTTATTAAAATAATTGTATAAAATTATTTTAAAATTGAGAAGAGTGCTGAAACAATACTGAAATTTTGATTCAGTTCAGTTCTGATTTTTGAGCAAACCCCAAATCAAACTGAAACTAGAATCGCACACCTCTATTTCTAATAATACTCATTCACAGTAGCATCTGTTTCATTAAAAAAAAAAAAAAAAGAAGCTATTTTGCTTACCATTAAAACGAGTACATTAAACTACATAAGCCTTCAAAAATTGGGAAACAGACCAACATGGAGCAAGCAACAACCATTTGTAATGCCCCACCATGTACAATAACAGGAAATAGGTGCTATACCACTTCATATTGTCTCTTAAATTGCCCATGATATTGCGCCAAATGATTTCAGGAAGTTGCGGCTTGACTTGCAATTCAAGATAATTGAAAAGCATGCCCAGTATCACCAAATGAATATGGCCCGGCAGAGGGTGATTAAAAACAAAAGAAAAGAATATATCTTTTATTATCGGATCTTAATTTACTTGCGGGGATTTCATGGGGCACCTTAACTGCACACACCAGCACTTATCCGCTATATGCCCCCAAAAAAATTGGAAAAGAATTGATGGCGGTTGAACTTTAATCAAGCAGCTGATCAGGAGGGACTTGGCCAAATATATCAGGACATGACTCCCAATTTCCTTGTTGCCTGGCTTCCCAATATCCGCCAACATAACGATATGAATCACTTCCTTTATCCTTTACAAACCACCGCGGCTTCCATCCACTCTCTTGCATTTTCCGGGCCTAATACAAATCCAAACAATATATAATCAGAACAAGTGACAGGAAATGGTTTGTCAATCACAATTTTAAGGAAATCAGACCTCAAGTTTAATATTACAATCTAGTAGTTCATTGTGTGATACATAAAATCAGACCTCTTACACCATTTTACATCGCTGTCCATCTTTCTTCTCAATTTGACCAGTTATTAAGACATCTATCTTAGCATTGATGCACGGAATTCAATTAAAAATAATGTGCCAAATTATCCAACCTTAAGGAAGACAGTCTACTCATCTTAGTGCTCACAAACATGCGCGCACACACCACCAGAGGAGGGGCCAACTTACCTGGCGTTGGCGCTGCTCGAGTCGCAATTTCTCTAAATTTGCCATCTCAAATTCACCATTTTCCAAGTGCCTTTGATCTGGCCTAAGCCTTGAATCTGTAGGTGGCAACTTTTCCTGCATATAACAATCTAACATCAGAAATCAATGTTCCAATGAACAGAAGTTGCCTATGAAAAAGTAAAGTCCAATATTCCCAAAAATTCAACTATTTCATATTCTTTCAATTTATTATATACCATTTAAGGGTTGACTCTGTGGATGCACATGTTTAGGAGAGTTGCCATAGCACAACATTAAATGAGATATGAATTTGTGTACTGCATAAATGTGATTGATAAAGTCATCTTTTCACTCTGTTGTAATGTGTCTAAACACCAAATTAAAAAAGATGAGTGGCTAACTATAAAACAGCAACAAGATAACAATAACCTTAAGTCCTGGAGTAAGTTCATTCAATGTTATGGCAAAGCGTGTCAAGTTATATCTGGTGGGAAATTTGGGAGGCCTGCTTCGCTTCCATAGTAGATGGGCATCTTTTAGAGATTCAAATCCTTTTCCCTTAACAGGGCAGTCATCATTCACGTAATGCATGCTCTCATCCCACTTTCCAAAAAGAGTTGCCACTCTTTTACCATTCCTGCCTTGAACTGCCCCATGTACCTGCAAAAACAACCAAGTACACATAAACTGATAATATCCATGAAAGGGGTTCTAGTAGACAATAGTGGAAGCAAAAACCCTTATTGTGCCTTTTAAAACAGGTAGCTTTTTTTTTTCATCCAGAAGCCTGGAATTATGCATTGTTTCCAAACAATATTCATTAAATTTAGCATTTGAAAGAAAAGTTTCACCAACAAGCGTGAAACATAATGGCATAATGACCAATATTCACACCAATAACATTGGAGTGAACCATTGCATAAGATGCAAAAATGCCATTTCTTAAAAATGACTTGTTAACATTATATTGATGAGATATCCCTTGGTTGTCCGTTTAGGCACCGTATGTCTAGTACCCCTAAAGATGGTGTTAAGGTGATAACATATGAAAATCACGAAGTGCAACAAGGTGTGTTTTCAACTTTCCTCTTTATAAGCATATTTGTTGAGCAAAATTTAATCCATGAACATTTTAAGATGCCAACAAAAATCAATTAGTGACCCAATGCACAAAACATCCTACACTTTTGGAACCCGAGGAGGGTTGATGTATGCACGCAACCTTACCCCTACTTTGCAGAGAGACTGTTTCCATGCATCCCTTAGCCAAGGAATATAAAAAATCATCATACTTCCATGGATCAGAGGCACATAAAAAGGTCATCAAGGGACACACTAACACCACTTGAGAGAGAAAGAGAGTGCACACCTGGTGAGGATTTCGGTCTATGATGGACTGTTCCTTAAATTTCAGTTTGCATGAATATTCACGATTTCCCTCTATTCGCATTGTGCCATAGTGATCACAGTACAATTTTCCCAATATAAGATTGTATATTGATGTCGTAACCTATCATTTCAAAAAATAAAATTTCAGATCATAGTACAGTTTTCCCAATATTAGATTGTACATTGATGTTTATAGGTTTCCCAATGTAAGATTTATTTATGATGTTGCAACCTATGTTACCTATCATTTTTTAAAATAAAATTGCAAACAGGAAGCCGACAAATATAAATATAGAGTATGAATGGTCATACCTTGCTCCATTGAAAAACTTCTCCATCATCAAATTCCAATGTCAAAACACCAACAGGATCAAGCTGAATTGAACGACCCCAAAATTTGCTCTTTAGATTACTATCTCCACAAAATTTCCATCCTTTACCCTCACAATGACATGCAACAATCATGGGGTGATGACTGACCTGACAAAAACAGTAGGCTTCTTGACATTTGGAGTTTTTAATAAAAAAAATAGAAAAAGGAAAAATTAATATCCAAAATAACAAAAGGTCACTTGCGTCAAAGATTGACAAAATAAGTATCTTTACTAGGTAACAAACTAGCCAGTATTAATGCAACAGCATCAAGACCAATTTCTCTACCAAAAGCAGAGATATCATTTTCCATATCTCCTTTTGGGACTAGGGACTCCGAACATACATATTTTGTTCTAGTGGTTGATTAATTGCCATAAATTCATTCTTAATTATCACTTCCCCCCGCTAATAACGTTACTTATCTTCATGAATTAGTAACAAAAAGCGTCCACAAGATTTTAACTGAAAAGTGCACCTACTCTACACATTGCCCCATGGTGAAAAACCCAGTCTTGTGCTGCAATGGAATGATATTGGACTTTCCTCAAGGTATATTCATCTCAGTCTCTCACATAATTTACCCAAGGGGAACAAAATATATTCTATGATGCTCATACTTTGAATTAGTTCATCATATCTCAAACCACACACAATCAATTAGCAGTTCAACTAATCTTAGTTTCTCAAGTTCAATATGGATTTTGCTCAGGCTGAACATTGTAGAATAGAATAATAGATAATATTGATCATAAAATTTGGAACTATCAGGAAGATGCCAAACCTTCTCAGAGAAAAATCGGAGGCCTTTGTCTGGATAGTCAGCCTCATATGTTTCCCCTAATAATGGATTAAATGGTTTGCAAATTCTTCCCTCAGTTGAAGCATATCCAGATACAGCAAAAGCAGCAACATTAAGAATCCTCATAAGGCTATTACCCTGAGGCAGTTAATGATATAAATGTATCTAATCCATGAGAGAGAGAGAGAGAGAGAGAAAGAGAGGAGGGGGGGGGGGGATGGGGTCGTGCTACCAAGTTGCCAGTGCCCACAAACCATAGAACAATAATCTGGAGGGCTTTCCTCGGATGGATGAGTACTATGATAGTGTTTTAAACCTTGACATTCATGAAATATGCATGAGAAAATCCAAGTACATTCTATGAAATTTGATAACAGCCATACTGGCAACACAACAGCAAGATGCTATGCAACAGGGAGATGGTCTCACTACAAATGTAAAATAACTAGAATTTATGATTATGTATGTACTCTTGCACACATGCAAGTGATAAAAATTTTTGTATCAAAATAATGGACAACTTGAGAAGTATATCAAATTTCATAAAAGAATCAAATTTCATAAAAGAAACAAGCAGCTTGTACAAATGAAGTAGAAGCTCTGAGGCCCTAAAATGTAAATGCTATTACCTCAAAACTGTGATGTCCTAACTCCAAATGAATTGATAAAGCAAAGAAATGAATAACAATTACTTTGCTGTGTTGTGGAAGAAGAAAGAAAAATGCAAATCTACTATAATAGACTTACCCTTCTTCCCCATTCATATGCCCGATCAAGGAGGTAAGAGTATTCCAAATCTTCAAAACATTTTTGCAGAGAAGAGAGAGGTTCATTAAAGTAAACCGGAAGACAAACTTTGGTGAGGTCCTTCCCAATATTATCCTTGATCATGGACCAAAGGCTAACACCTTTTTCTTTCTCAACTGGGTCAGGTAACTTCTTACGCCGCTTAACATAAGGATAATCTTTCCCAACAGATCTAATGGAAGGATCGGTATCATCTTCTGATTCAAGTGCATAAAGCCCTCCGTCATCAGAAGAGAAAGATGATGTCCTAAAATCAGATCCACTACTTTTGAAGGAACCTGATGACAGAAAGTCACGAGTATCAAAGAAGGTATTCTCATCATCATCGGTTTCTTCCTCTGCAGCATCAACTCTTTCATTCTCATAATCAGATTCAGTTGCACTTGCTTCTGGAAGGAAAACAAAAAATTCAGAGTAAAATTCAATCAAGGATTCTATAATGTAGCCAAGACAATAAGAATCAAAACAAAATGCCATAAAACCTTGGATATTTGAAACTACTTCTTTAAGACAGTTGAAGTAAAATGGTGAGAGAAAAAAATATAAAGATAGGGGGCAAAGCATTATACATTTAGCCTTCAACAAGCAATCAGCAAATAAAGCTTCAAAAATAGAGAGGTGGAGCAAAAATGAAGTAAATCCATTTCGAGTCAACTCAGCATGGCATTGATTTGCAAGTTCAGGTCTTAACCTTAACACAGTAACTATTTTTAAATCCCATATGTTAACCATTATAAGTTCTCTGCTATTCAGCCAAGCAGACTAAAAATATTCTCAGATTCCAAGTTGCACTGCCATGGACACTTCTGACAAAAGAAATTGCAACTCCCAATTATGGCACATATCAGTTTTAAGTTTGTCATATATAACTACCTTGGTGAAAATTAATAACAACGCAAGGAAGATTTAACCATGTTGCCTTTGCCACTAATAAAATCAGCAGGCAAACTCAATCAAGCTTGCTTCTTGTAAATTACAGGGTCAGGACAACAATTCAGATGATGTACAAATGCCAAGTCACTATAACTGAAATATGAAGAACAATTTACAACATCAAACAGATGCAAGTATCTTGGTGTAGTTGCTAACATTAACTGAAAGGCCCATATCATAATGACCAGTAAAAAATCAACACTTGCTATTAAAGAATTTCAAAGTAAAACCACTGACCACTGGACTTGTCACGTCTTAAGATAGAAGAAGCCACTTGATCATTGAACTGTCTTTGACTCTCATCAACTACTGTATTTTCCAGGTCAACCTTTTCTGTCTACAAAATACAATTGCAAAAGCAGTTCCTCAGTAGAACTTGAAAACATGTGATATAAGTAACCTTGAACCAAAAACAGATATGCAGAAATTTGATTTAGACACTCAACGGAAATAGAACTGAATTCGTAAATCAAAATTGTCAATTACTTAAATTTGACAAAAACTGAAATATTTCATTGTATGCTAGGTAACTACCATCACAAACTGGAAAAAAATTTCTTCCAAGGCGTATGAACGAAATAAATGAAACTGCAGTCCCCACAATTCAACTAGCTTCTTTAGCTAAAATATACCGTTAAGTCTCTCAAATTTCCAACCATTCAAATAAGTCATTTTCCATCTTTTTTAGCATAAAATTGTCAAAAGCAAAGAAGTAACAAATTAATAATATTAGCAAAAGAAGACAAAGAAGAACATTGCAAGTAATCCTGTCAAAGCATCATGGCATCAAGTTTTTTGCAATGTTCTGTTCCCCATAGGTCTTAGCAAAGCAGCAGAATTTACGCTGGCAACACATTTATATTGCAATAATTCAAGCCTGCTGTAACAGTTAGTCTTTAATTACAAAATCTGCCTTTTTTATCAACCAGTGATAAGTTATTTTTAAATAAATTTAGCCAAAAACCAAGCTTAATATGAAATGGTAATGATTCACAAAATAACTTGGATGAGGCAACTTAAAAAATGGTGATTGAAGGTGATCCTAAAATAACAACAAGAATAAAGAAATCTATACTCTGAACTCAACTATCTCCAAAAATTTCATGTAACTGTAATGCCATTGTGGAAGGAAATGCAAGTCATGATAAAGTTTTATTTGTTTCATATTACAAAAAGCAGAGCCATTATCCGCAAAGAACGTATGCATGCAAACTGGGCATCCCTTCTATATCATTCTTGTATCTCAATAACACTCATAAAAAAAACTACATAACTTGTCTAATACAGAAAGCCATAATTTACAAGAACATCCTATAGAACTCTCGCCCATTGATAAGAAAAAGTGCCTAGATTAGTGAACATCATAACATTTATAACACTTATGACTTAACAACTGTTTGAGGGACTAATTTATATTTTAAACACCACAAGTTTTGTCCAAAAACCAACATGATGCATGTTAGAAGAGAAATTAACAGTAGGTGTAGATATTTGGCATAAATCTATAACAAATACTACATTCAGCCTTCCAATATTTATGACCTTGATGTTATAAGTATAAAACCTAACAGGCATTTCCTGTTTCATTATGAAGGATAAACCACAGAGCCTATGGCAAGTTCTCACTCCTCAGGCTATATCAAAGACATAAACCAGGTGAAATTGTCCTTCTGGGCCTACAAACAACGTAAGATAGAGATAGAGAAGCCAATGTAGCCTCTAATCAAGCGACCACAATCCCTAAAATCCAGAAATCAAAATTTTAACAAATTATTGATTATTACTTCATAAGGATACACCAATGTTCAAAACGCCACCTCCAAATGAATTTTCTATACAAAAGAATCACGGAAAGATAAAAGGAAAAATTACAACTCTAGTTATGGGCACAAATGCAAACAAATCACAAAAAATACCTCCGCCTTCTATATGTTCAATTTACTTCTATGGTCTTAAATCATATGGAATTTGCACAATTCTGCAAAGTAGGAGAAACTGCAGAAGCAGAGGAAGAAGGGGAAGTAGAAGTAGTAGTAGCAGTACAAAAACTCCGAATTCGAATGCCATGTTCTTTCCTATTTTTCATTACATGTACCTCTAACTGGCGGAGGGTGTCGATAAGGAGCAATTGCTTCTGCTTGAGCAGCACAATCTGGTTCTGCAGCGATGCAAATTCACTCCTCATAATCTGCTCGCTTTCCTGGATTGCCTCCTCCCTTACGCTCTCCTCCTGAAGCCGCTGCCTCAGCTTCTCCGTTGAGACGGCCACGTTATCTATCGGAGCCATTAGTTCGCTATTGGACATGCGAGGGAACATGTCCTTCACCGCCTGCAATGCCTCCATCCACGCCAAACGATCCTCCCGCGTCTCCGCTCTCAAATGGAGCCTCTTCGTGCCAGTGAATATCGAGAATCTCTTATCATCTGATCTGCTCTCGCGGATCGATGACACCTAAAAACATCGATCGGAGTTCTCGTTTAAAATGAAATCCAATAAAGGAAGGGAAAAAAAAATTCAATTTACGGATTAATAGAAAAGGACCTTGAGATGGATTTCGCCGACTGGAATGCGTCTGAACTGACTGTTTCCGTTGTTAGGCCTCGAAATCCTTCTCATAGATTCTTCCCCGATGACTTTGGATCCTTTCTCCGTCTCTCGATTGACGACGATCTTATCAGGTCCATGAATCTTATAATACGATAACACACCATCCTGCAAAACAAACCATCTAGGCCTCCACCCTTTCCCGTAATTCACCCACTTATGCAGAATGCCCGATATTCCATTCCCAACTATATCATTTATCCTCACATCAACCTGCTGCTCTCGCGGCAACGACACCGTCTTAACCGCCAAAGCAGCCGCCAAGCTTCGCTGGCTGGGCCGATTACTATTGCTGATGAGATTGCTGTCATTACAATCACTTACGTTGTGGTCGTGGCTGAGATGGTTCAGGAAATGAGAGTGGTGATTATGGACGGCAAAGATGGATCGGGTAATCGGGTCGGATCTAGATGTGATTGCCATGGTTAAGGACTTGGTCGATGAATGGTCGGAGACGGTGGAAACACAACAAAGGTGATGCATAGGACAGAGAGAATCAGAATGAACAGGGAAATGCACCGGAACGGAGCATAGCGAGAACTTTCATTTTTAGAGAGAGAAAACGGTTACAGAGAAATGGCGTGAAATAGAAGGAACGGTTGATTGATTCCGTTAAAAAGATTTCTAGCTGGAGAGAAACAGAGTGAATTTAATAGCGATGAGTTCGGTGGGGGAAAAAGGAAAAGAAAGAGAGGGAAGGATTAAGCAGAGAGAGAAGGAATCCAAATCCAAATATCTCCAAATCCCAACGCGGAAACGAATTGAATTCAATTGAATTCCTTTGTTTTTGATAATTGAAATTGAAAAACCAGAACAAAGTATTATATTTATTCATGTATTTATAATACACGGGAGGCAGTTTAAAATGCGAAGCGGTTGGTTCCGCGAGTTTATGACTTACGACTCTCCCTCTCTCCTTCTCTCTTGCTCTCCGTCTCTTCTTAACTTTATTCGAAGGTTTGTTTGTATGTGGAGGGATGCAGTTAAAAAGGTGGGGATTCGCCGCCGGCGTATCAGAATAGTTACGTAAAGGATGAAGATGTTGACACGTGGACGGCGTAAGTGAGGTGTTTCACGGATCTGGGCAAGAGAAGAAGGAGAGTATTATTAATTAATGATAAATTAAATACTTTTACTTTTATTTTTATATAAAGTAAAAATATATTAGTTAATATAATTAAAATAATAAATTTTAGTTGAGAACTAATAGATTTTCCTTTTATAATGTATATTAAACATGAGCAGAAATTATTATTTAAAAAAATATTTTATAATTTTAGATAAATAAAAAAATAAATTTATTTTTTAGGGAGAGAGTGCAAACATATGATTATGACGTTAAGCACCTTCTTTTCACTGAACACCTTAAGGGAACATATGCATAAACAAAGGTAGTCCATTTTGTTTTATTTTGAAAATATATTAAATTTGAGAATATTTATTTATTTATTATGAAATTAATTATGCTTATAATTAAAAAAATCTATCAATTATTATTAACTTGTTAAATTTCCATTAAATAAAAAATAGCATACTGTTAATACAAATAGTTTAAGATATTTTCAATCTAAAAAATATAATAAGTATCTAATTTATTAGTATAAGCATATTCAAAACCCTTTAAATTTTGTTTGCAATTACTAGAAATATTTCTGTAAAAAAATTACTAGAAATATCCATGTACCAAGGAAACGTAAATCTTTTCACATAAATTTTCAATTTTAATAAGAATTTTAATTTTATCTGTTAATTCTCCAATTATAATATTTATTTATAATTTTAACAATGTGATAATTTAAATTTAAAAATACTTAAATTAAAATATTTTTTAACTTATAAAAATATTATTTTACGAGAAAGATAAATCATTAAATAAAATATATTTTTTTATTCCACATCATCTTAATGTTTTAGTATTTTTTTACATATTAGAAATTAATAAATATAAATAAAATTAAAAATATTGACAAATTATTTTTTAGCGAAGAGTCGGTATATATGAGTCATTTCTTATAATTATATCAAATTTACTTTCTAAATTTACTTAAAAAAAAATAAAAAAAAGAAAGCACTAAATTTTGTTGGTCAATGAAAATTAGACATTGAAAGGTGCACCACAGGATTATTACCAGCCGAGCGTGAGTCTTTCGACTTCTCGCTGCTCCACGTGTCGCGTAAATTTTGCATTTTTAATTTTTGTTCCCTCAAAATATCTCATCTTAATAACCTCAGTCTTTCTAATTCTAGCTTGTGGCCTCTCACCTTGTTTCACATTAGTATTAAAATTAGTCATAAGGCTATATATTAATAAAAATAATTTGTTCATAATAATTATAATAATAAATATATTAAAAATAAAAATTTAAATATTATAGTAATATTCAAGAAATAATACTAATAATAATTTCTTAATTTATGATTAACATTTTATTTTTTTTAAGTTTTAAGTTTATTATTCTAATTTAAAATTTTTTATACTTCTCAACAATTTCAAATCTTCATTATTTAATTTTTTGATAAAATATTTTGTATGTTTTTAAAATAATACTATTTTTTTATATAAATCACTAAAAAATTATATAATTAATGGTATATATCTTTATTATAATCCTTTGATTTCAAACTCTGTATCTTTTATAAGAATATTTATTTTTTGAAGTATAATTTATAATTATGCACACAATAAAAAAATAAAAAAAAATTATTGTTATGAACATAATGAATTTGAAAAACAAAACATAATAAATAATTATACAAATTTAAAATTATAAAACAATTAAATTAATGCTATAAGCAAATAAAAAAATAAGAGATTTTAATAAGTCATATACTCAATATTTAAGAAAAATGAGAAATAAATTTTTTTAGTATTAATAAATAAATTATTTAATAATAATCGGTATAAATATGATTTAATTTTAAATTTTAAATTTTGATAAATATTTGTATTATATTTTAATTAAATTAGTTCAAGTATACCAATCAAAGAATAAAAAAAGTAAAAATAAAAATATTACAATTTTAAAAGAAGTAAAATGATAAAAAAGAAAAATAAAAATTTAAATTTTAAAATTAAAGAGCATAAAATAAATTTTAAAGTAATTAATAAACTAAACGACTTAATTATTTTATTTTTAAAAATAATTTTTTTAATTTTTATTTTATTTTTTATTTTTTTTAATTTTTACATGATATATTTTGAAATTTTTAACATATTATCTTATTTTTTTAATCAATTAAATTTTCTGAATTAGAACATGAAAGTTTAAGAATAGTATTATGCTTTTATTTGAGATGGATTAATTAATTTACTTTTCTAACTAATATTATTATTATTTATTTTTGTTGTCCCAAAATAGTCCAAGAGGGGGGTGAATTGGACTTTAACAATTTTTTTACCTTGCTTCACATTAATGAAAATTTGTTCAACTAGGTGTTTCTCTATGTAAAATAAAAATAATATGTGCTTCAACAATGTATTCCTAAGTTTCAATTCAAGCCTTAATCAACTTATATGGCAATATCTAACAAAGCATTTATCATACAATATACAACCAATTTCTCAAGTCACTCAAAATGTCAACAAAGTTATCAACTCAATCTATTTAACCAACATTCAATATCATGTATATGAGGGAAATTTAATTTTTGACAAAAGTATTTTGTATGTTTTTGAAATTAATACTATTTTTTTTTATAAATCACTAAAAATTATATCAATTAATGGTATATATCTTTATTATATTCCTTTGATTTCAAACTCTGTATCTTTTATAAGAATATTTATTTTTTGAAGTATAATTTATAATTATGCACACAATAAAAAAATAAAAAAAAATTATTGTTATGAACATAGTGAATTTGAAAAAAAACAATTAAAACTCTTGAATGATACAAATTTAAAATGATAAATCAATGTTGAGTTCAAATGTAATGCTTTCATTAAGTGTAAAAAAAGTGAATGAGGTTTATTTATAGTCCCAAATCAATATTTAAGAAAAATGAGAAATAAATTTTTTTAGTATCAATAAATAAATTATTTAATAATAATCGATATAAATATTATTTAATTTTAAATTTTGATAAATATTTGTATTATATTTTAATTAAATTAGTTCATGTATACCTATCAATTTGCAATTCAAAATGATTAAAACCTTTAAAAATATTACAATTTTAAAAGAAGTAAAATGATAAAAAAGAAAAAAGAAAATTTAAATTTTAAAATTAAAGAGCGTAAAATATTTTATTTTATTTTTCACACAAGACCTAAGACTCTAACACTATGCTTTTCATACCTTTGCTTTGAGTCTTGATTTTTAGCCTTTTTACATTTTAGATTTGTTTTGAAATTTTTAACATATTATCTTATTTTTTTAATTAATTAAATTTTCTGAATTAGAACATGAAAGTTTAAGAATAGTATTATGCTTTATTTGAGATGGATTAATTAATTTACTTTTCTAACTAATATTACTATTATTTATTTTATAATTAGAATTCACATTTAAATATATAGATCTTAACTAAAACTATATACGTATAAATAAAGTAGTGAAAAATTAAAATTTTATTTCATTTAAATTAATTAATAATTTTAATAATTATTGATAAATAAAAATTTTATTTATAAGATATAAGAATAATATTTTATCTTATTAAAAAACATAATTAAATAAAATTTTAATATAATTTTTATTAATTATATTAATATAGAAAATATAAAAAAATATAATCGCAATGTCGGTGCGAGCTTCACGCTTGTGTATATAATTAAGAAATCAACAAATATTAATGTTAACATATAATTAGCACCATACAAGCTAAAGTAAAGCTGTAAAGGCACAAAGCATATATACTTTCAAGTATATACTCCTTAATTTATATTCTAATTGGCTGTAAGTTCTCATTAGTGCTGATTAGTTGACCATGAAAGTTCTCATTAGTGCTGATTAGTTAGCTAAGTACCCAGATAATCATTATCATAATAATAATCAGTATAAAATATATATATATTTACAGCCACTTTTGATTTGGAAGTCAAAATTTGTAGGTGTATTCTCGTGCCTGGAGGAAGCTTTTTAAATTACAGCCGAGTCTTTCCCCCGCTGCAGCTAGCTAGGAACCTTCTCCCCCCTTTTCTTTTGGCATGCGGCAATCAATCATCTCCGACGTAGTCATGTGGTTGTTATCTTTCTTTTCAAACGTGGCGAATAAAAAAAATTAACAAATCGGCTCTAATGTCAAATCTGTAATGCTTTTCAAATTTAAAAAATTGTAAATTTAATCGGTAATCAAGTAATTCCATCCTGATTCATACGAGTGAAATGAATTTAAATTAATTTTTTTTTATTAATTTTTATACAAAATAATCTCATTTTATATACCTATTTAACAAACATTTTATGTTAAAAAATAATAAGAAATCCAAAGAACTTATAAAAGTAAAAGATTAATTAATTAATTTATTTATTAATTATATAACGTTTATATTTCATCATGTCAATATTATTTAATAATAATTAATAATTTAAATTATATTTATTAATTAAAAAATATAAAATATTAATTTAATAAAATTTAAATTACAATCTTTTATATATCAAAAAGCAAAATTACATAATATTTTTCATTTTTATTTCTTTGTTGGTAGAAAATTTTTAAAGGGAATAATAACTAAAATTGGCACATTCAAAGTTGGCCATAAAATATGCAACACGGTTGCCTTAACCTATTAAATGTGATTGCTTTGCTTGTAGCATCATACTTCTATCTAGAAGCTTCATCACTTTTCAACCAATTTCTTTTTTCTTTATTATTTAATTATTATTTTAATCAAGTAATAAAATGGAATTATTTAATTGATATAAGCATTTTAAATTTTAAAAACATAGATAACATTTTTAAAAAAAATATAATTTTCATGAAATAACACAGCCTTAATTAAAATGATAAAAATGAATTATATAAAAATATGCATTATAAATTAAATTCTCATTCATTTGATATTAAAAAAAATCTATTTATTGAAAATTTAATCATTTAGAACACATAAAATTATTAAATTTAATTTACTTATTAATATTTAAATTCTGAATTTTTTATTTTAAAATTATTGAATTTATTAAAAAAAAAAAAAAGAGAGTAGTGAGAAAGTGAGAAGTAGACTGACTATTATTGTTGTTGAATGATCCCTTTCCAGTGGGGACTCGTCAGTCACAGATAATCCAGAGAAAACAGCACTGCTTGTTAAGATGTACCAGAAAACAGAGGATCACGGATACAGTAGTTTGACCAAACTCAGTCAAAATTTTGGCCTGGACAACACGTGGCTGTCATTCGTCATCGTATTTGAAATCGTCATCTTCAACCGTAACAGAAGCTGCAAATCAAATGCCAACGTACTATCGCCACTCGCGCTCTATAGCCTTCGCCCTTCTGCATCGCCACCGTTCAAGATGGTGTTTCCTCATCGTCCGCTGTCCATTTTTTTGGCTGCATTTTAACGCAGACGTTGCTCATAAAGCTCAGGCGGATCAGAGCTGAGGAAAATTATTGACTGCATCTTAAGACGTAAATTTTGATACTCTCTACGCTTATGCATATTTGAAATATATTTCAAATTTTTCCAAAGCTGATTACTAATTCAAACCGATTTCGAGTTCAAGCCAATCATTTCAGAGTCAATAAAGAAGATGAATTAAAATCAAATTGATTTTTCAAGTGGTTTTAGCTGATTTGGTTTGATTTAGAGTGTATTTATCTTAACTTATAAATTAAATAAATTATCTTATAAATTTTAAATATAAATTATTTATTTATAATAATTTTTATTACTTAAATTCTTGTTAAGTAATAAAATTATTACTATTATAAATTAAATTCTTGTTAAGAAATAAAATTATTACTATTTTTTGCATTCTATTAATTAAAAATTATTTTATAATGAATATAATATTTATTTGAATCACTATTAGCAAATATTTTAAGGATAAGAAGTTGCTTTATTTAATAATTAAATCATTACTTATGTTTTTTACATGTGAAGTAAATAGTAAAAAATGGACACTAACACATTGGTCAAGACATGACTAAAGCTCATAAGTCACGATGACAATGAAAGAACCTTTTTTTTTCTTCAACAAAGCAACAAAATAGAAAAAGAGCATAGCAAGACAAATAAACGTGCAGCCTCTCCAGTGAATTCAACTAAGACAATTGCACCCCAATTTTCTCAGCAAACAAACAAATGTTGTAATCATTAATCTTTTGGAAAAAGATATATAGATAGTGTACGAATGAATATTCTAATACCCCATTATGCAACTATATGGTGGCACTTAAAAAAAAAAAAATCTCATCTATTTAATTGAATTCAAATTCATTCAAATCTGATCATTTTGTAAAAATATAAAAATTTTAATAAATTTTATGATTAATTTATCTGATTACCAACCATTGTCTTATATGCCAAAAACAAACCAACTTAAGGGGAGTCATGGGCCAAAAATATGTGATATATTTTTTTAAGTTTTGATTACATATAATTGTTAAGGAAAAAATATATTTTTTCAATCAAACTGAATTCATCAAATTTAGTCCAATTCAACATTATTTTATTAATCTGGTTTTAATTTTATATTAGATTAATTTAATTGTGATTTAAAATCAAACCCAATCTTACGAGTAATCATGAGAATTGATTTTGCAAATAAATTAAAAGAATTGTAGTACATAATTAGACCTATCTTCTTTTTGACTAACATGCGGACTCCATCAAAAGCCAATTATTCTTAACCATCCCCAATGTAATCTTTGCATAATTGCATGCGTGTGAGCACGCAAACCCAAAGATTTGGAGAGAGAGAGAGAGAGAGGTGCCTTCCTCCGTCCTTTTATTTTATTTTTTTAATTTTCTAGAGAGTGGTTTGCCCCCTTTGGCATTCATTAGGCATTAAAAAATCCTCAAGGGTCATGAATAAATTTGATCTTTCTCCTTCGCCCAATGCATTCTCTCAATGGACTATAATAGTAGTGTGAAGAGAACAGGGATTGGATCCCCACTAGGCCATGCACTAGGCTAGGCTAGTAGCAGTAGAATCATATGGTGGACTATAAAAGTTAAAAGCGGAATGATAAACACTCATCATCAAGGTAATCTGTAGTTTCAGAAACCACTTGACTTTGTGAATGGAATTTGCTCAGTTTCTATTCCATCCAACCTAATGGCATCTTTGTTTTCTGTTTCCTCTTATCCCAAACATTTAACCCCATCATGTTATTGTTGATTCTATCTCTCTCTCTCACATACCCACCTTGGTCCACCATGCCCACTGGCCATGTGATTATGCAAGGATGTCTTTGACTGATCCTATTATTCCTTTCTTCAATTTATTGTATTAATGCTCTTCTTGTGCATTCTCTCAATGTGAAATCCTCAACTTTTTTTCCCCTCATCATATCCTTTTCCCATTTCTTTATGATAAGACTCTGTTTCTACCATTACACTAAAGGATAGAAGCATACATATAGGAATCATTTTGCAGACCATGCGAATATCTTAATTAAGGGCATAGCATTCAATCAATCTAAGATAAATCTCCTTTGCCCATAACGATGGTCTATGCAGTATTCATGGGTAAACATTTTGGCCGATTAAGCCCATTGGTCCGTAATTTTGCGATGTCTATGAGAAGAAAGTTCAAATAAGTTCTGTAATTCTACCCAATGTTTAATTAAGTTTAATTTAAGTTTATCGGCCTGATTAACTCATAACTTCTATTTTAAATTTGATTATGTCTAAGACTTTGTTTGGATGGGTGAAAGAAAGTTTATTAAAGTAATGTACAATAAGGTAAAATATGTTAAGGTAAGGTAATAGTTTGTTTTATATTTAAAAGTAAGATAAAGTAAATAAAAATTTAATAATATTATTTTATTTGAAGAGAAGGCATTAGAAAATAAAGTTAAATATAAATATTATAAATATACCTTTTTATAAAATGATTAAAATATAAAAACAAAAAAGGGATAACTTTGGGTTTGTAGAAATTAAAAAAAGATAATATAGAAATATAAAACTTTAATTCCTCAACCCACCAAATTAGTAAGTTGAAAAATGAAAGGATTTAAACAATTTTCAACCCTCAAAATAACTACTAAAAAAATCATTCCTTCTACATACTCTCATCTCAAACAATCTAAAAATCTCCTAAAATTTTACTTTACCCACAAAAGTCCTCCATCCCAACAATCTATAAAGGTTGACATAAATTATGCGTTTGAGAAGGACGTGAGTCCATGTCCATTGAGTTGATATAATTTGAATATATTATACATATTAAATGTAAAAAAATAATTTATGAAGTTGAGCTATCAAATTGAGTTGATTTTGAATATTTCAAGAGCCGCCCCATCAAGTCAAGCTGGAATATAAAAATAAATAAATAAAACTCAATTGAGCGTAATTTGAGTTTTGAAGTAGAGTTGGAATACTACATTGTTTAACTGAGCTCTTTCTCAATGGGACATTTTTTAATCGCCCCTCATGGCAAAGCGAAGAAAGCATAACCTGTAATATAATCAACATCATTGATTACTTTAATCAAGTTGGGCAGAGCAAAGGGTTAAAAAGGACATTTTGTTGTTGAATCTAATCCATCATTTACTTGTCTCACCGTCATAACTACAGACGACAATCAGACATTTTTATACAGCACCCCAAAACTAGAAAGAACATTTATATTATAGTTGAGAGAAATAATAATATGAAGAGCATGTTATCCCTGACGTGTGGGCAAACAGACAGGGCTCATGCAAGACAAGCCTACGATAGACAAAAGCTGCAAGTTGACGTGTTTGGCATTCCGGGGGGCCCCTGAGCTTGGAAATCGAACATTAAATCTCTAATAAAATGACAAATAAATAGAACAAATGAACTTTTTTTCTCTCTAGCTGCATTGCAGCTTTTGGACGAAGAATGAACATCAATATGTAATTCCAAATTATGAAGACAATGCTTGCAAGTTGGACCTTTATAGTGGGTATCGATCACTCCAATAATATAATATCAAAGTTAGAACCTTTTGTTCTATGTAGCAGCTAGTGCTTATGAGGGTTGGTATGGTGTGGGGGTCTTTTTCTTATATATGCACAAAGAGAGAGAGAGAGAGGGGAAAGTGAAAGAAAAAGGGGCAAAAGCCCCACAATCATAGAAAGATAGAACATACTAGTGATTTGGGCTGCCCCATATAGTCAAGATATCCTCTGTGACCATATTGGCCTTTGGAAAAGAATCTCCAACCTGCACGTTTCAGCCAATCAACAGTAAAAAAGGTAATGTAACAATGCCAAACCCTCGAACAATGTTCTTTTGACACCTGGGTCATAATAGGGTTAATGGAGCCAGCTATACCAATTAAAGTAAGCATATCTTTCAACAATGGCCCTTCTACCCAAGTATAATGACATAGACATTGCACCGAAATCAATCATACAGCTGCTTATTTGGTATCACTTCATAGCTGTCATACAAAAGACCAAATTTCCAACAAATGATTGATTAATTGATAGATCTTGACTCAATTTCCACAAAGTAATTCATATGACTGAAAAACGAAAAAAAAAAAAAAAAGCGATTTCTGGTTGCAACAGTACAAAAACGTTGTACCATTGTCATAGTTTACAAATCCGACCTAATTAACTAAAGAAAGATTTAAGATTAGAAAATGAGGACAAAAGATGAGAAAATTTGTATAAGTGATACCAGATCTCATTTTAAAAATGGACTTGTATATATAACATGAATAATTTGATTAAACTAAGTAAGTGTAGAACAAAAGACCAAAGAGGAAGTTCATAAAATGTCCTCTGTTGCGCACATGTTACAACATGACAGTTCATGTTGCTTCCAGTTGATGGTGCTGAAGGAATCTTCTACATAAAAGTTTCCTTCTGACCAGTCCTTTGAAGAAGTCAAAACTGTAGTCACATGAGAAACAAGACTGTGATTACTTCCAGTAAGACAACAATCAGTACAGGATATGTAGAACCAGAACTTCAAATGTAAAATCGTAGGGAAATAATTGCCGATTGATACAAGTGCATTACTATTATTATTAAGAAAACCTAAGAACGGAAGGATACAAACATGTAAAAGCACGTTTTCATAGTTGTTTAGTTGATGACCAGATAAATTCAGAAAGCTGTAAGGAAGTCGCTAATGACCTTCCTAAGCTTCATATGATAATAATGTTCACCAGGTGGCAGGACTTGAGACATCTAGGTTGAATGAAATTATTTTACTCATTGATGCACAAAGGCCCACTACACATTCTTAAAAAGAGAGAAAATAAGAGAGATCAATGCATGTTTTTCCACGTATGGCTGCACTGAGAGACAGCAGACTCTATGTTAATTACCCCAAATGATTCAGAAGATAGGAGAAAGCCAAATCTTATTAGAGGAGAAATTTTAGACTGAACACTGGATATAAGCACACATACAAACATCCATCTATATCTGTCTATATGCACACATTCACTTGGGTAATACTAATAAGTATTAGATATTGCAAAATCAAACTTGATAACCTGAGCTAGAAAGCAAACTTTGAAATATTAACCATGGACAAGTACACATTCTAAAAATGCAGCTTTGAAGAAATTGATAGTTTGATACAACCAGGGGCAGAAAGTTTAGAACCCCTACCTTCATATAATAATAATAATAATAATAATAATAACAACAACAACTTTCAGAGAAAAGAAGGGAAAAACTGAAAATGCAAATCCAGAAAACTTATTTGCAGTGTTTCTCAAGAAAAGGAATGATCAGAAACAATTTAAAAGTACAGCCTCCAAGCACATATCCTGTAATGTTGTCAACAAAGACCATAACATCATAACATTTAACAAAACCAGGTGAGCCTTTCAGCCAATATTATTGATCCCAACCATTCATGGAGAGACGAGGGCAAAAAAATACAACTCAAATGCTCATCAGCAATGAGAAAGCAAGCAATAAAATTTTCAAAGATAATAAGAGTTTGCAAAGATCTTAGATGGTATTCTTTAATGGCAATTGATAAAAATACAAGGTTTATGTTCAGAAATGTTAGCCTTAGTTTTTTCTCTTATACAATCAATGGACGATCAACTATAGTTGTAATTCCAACTAAAAATTCTTCCAAATTTTAACGGTCCATTTATTGAGCTACATTGATGAGATCAATGGTGGCTGCAACTGCAAGTTAATTGCAATTGCAAGGATAATAAAACTATACAAAGCAAAACAAATACCAGAAATTCCAACCTCAGTCATAGCAACCACTTCTTGTAGTGCTACTTGCTGAGCAATACAGACCTTTGAGAAGTTCCTAATGGTACAAGTAAAATTATTTTTTCCAAGAACCAAAAGTCATTTCAGTTCCTATGGCTTACTTACTAAGCACTAATAGATACAAAAGCCCCCGACTCTGATAGCGGGAAAAGGGAAAGTATTAAGTAATAGAATCTAGCCATAGCCCCATAGTGCATCTTGCATTGTGTACTTCAAGAATTGAATAGGTATTAGTTGTGCTCAAATAAAATTTTCCAGATTGTGTACCTATTACATATTCTGAGCCTCTACGGAAAGGGCTAGAATCACTTTTGTTTGGCAGCAATTAATTTTAGATAATGAGAGCATTTGCCACTAACTTGATGGTCCTAGTTGTTCCGGCACAATCCAAGAATGAGGAATCCATATGAACCTTTTTCTCACCAAGGGAAAAAAGGAATTGGCATGTCATCAAACCTGGACTTGTTTGTTCATCACATTGTCTCTCAAAATTTAGTGTTCATTGAAAAAACATCTAACCATGACCTATGTGCCAGACTTTTTATTTGGTAAATACTCTCCAGCATAGCTCAGCAGTGCAAAAACCTGAGTACCTTCATATGCAATTGGAAACTATTATAAGATATTAAATGCAATCTTCAAAGAGAAAATAAACTCTACATATTGCCATCAGGATGAAGCTTGCACATGCGATTGTTGTCACCAATAGCTAATAAATACCCTGGGGATGTCAAGCCCTGCAAACATAAGAGTGAACTAAATACAAAAGAATGCATTATTTCAAGTCTATGCACCAGTACCCCTTGTGAAATGTAATGCATCTGAATTAATGCTAAATATGAACCGACCATTTATATTATATTTTTTTCCCCAAATTAAAGACATGGTTCTTGATTATTCCCATTCCACTAAGGATTTCCATGCATAAAAAAGATGGTATATAGCCACTGTTCAAAATAAAAGGGAAAAAAGGTTATAGTAACATAATTGGAATCCTAAACAAATTTTTATTTTGGTACAATCGATTAGGACTCAAACTTGAGATCTCACATTCCTGAAGACAACTCCAATATTATTAGTTTTGACAAATCTTCTACAGTTTTATTAGTTTTGGCAGAAAACTACAAGTTATTCTGCATATAAACCTTTCTAAAAATAAAAACAAGAACAAGGCAGCTACAGATGGTCAAGCAAGAAGCTAATTGCAAGGCTAACTTGTTCTCCTCTATGCTTAAAAGCCTAAGAAACACAAAACCCTTCATCTCCAGTCTACATTGGAACAAAGTGCGTAGACAATTTAATACTGGAACAAGCATATAGACAATTTAGTATTTATGTACATGCATTTTTGGCCATAACCAAGTGAAACGAAGGAAAATGATTCATACAATTAGTTATGGATAAAGCTTAGTTGAGTTGTGTATGGCATGTGTATTCAAATTTGCACAATAGCCACAGATCTAGAAACTCTTTCAATCAACAATACCTGAACAGTGACCACATTCTCCACTGCTTGATCCCTGTTTTTTTCTTGTATGATAACTCTCTGCCCACGACATGCACATATCGAAGGAAAACACACACACACACACACACACACACACACAACTATGCTTGCAAAAGAGGAAATGTATTGGACTTGTTAAGCCTTTATCTTGACAACAACATTCAAGAGCTCAATTGGGTAATGTGGAGAACATGTTTATATCTTCAAGAAAGGAAAAATGGATGATCTTCTCACAACAAAGCTTGCATATTTGGCAACGTCCTAGCCAAGACAGATTGAAGAAGAAAGAAAGATCATGTGATTATTCTGGAGATGACCATTTTACAGTATGTTTGTCCATGATCTGCGCAACTTAAAGGCATTAGTCCGCAACACTTATGGCATAGAAAGTGAGCATTGATCTAGCCTAATGCAAACAATTTAAGTATTTTGATTCTATCATCCAAAAGGATAGAGTGGCAGATAAGGATGTAACTCATAAGACCAAAATAGGATGGATAAAATGGAAGAGTGCAATGAGTGTGCCATGTGACCTTAAGATTCTTGACAAAGTGAAAGATAAATTCTATAAAATGTTGGTCAGGCCAGCTTTGTTGTATGAGGGTGAATGTTAGCATCTAAGATACAATATACCCACAAAATGAGTGTGGTAGAAATGCGAATGTTAAGATGGATGTCTAGTACTACAATAATGGATAAAATTATGAATGACCACATTCGCCAGAAAGTACATATAGCACATATTGGGGAAAAAATGAATGAGGGTCGATTGAGATGGTTTGGTCACATCTAATGTAGAGCATTGAATGCCCTAGTATGAAAGTGTGATAAGTTAGTAGTTTAAGGAGTGAGAAGGGAATAGAGGGAGATCTAAAATAACGTGAAAGGAAGTAGCAGAAAAAAGATTTATAATTATCTGGAATTAATTTCTAATAAAGCTGAATGTTGAAAAAGGATCCATATAGTCAACCCCAACTAGTTTGAGATTAATGCCCAGTTGTTGTTAAGAGGTTACAAGTATAAAGACAAATAAACAACAATAAGGACTTTAAACATCTGTGAGAAGATTGAATTACCAGTAACTAAAGACATGGAAAAAATAATTGGTTCAATAGACAAAGAAAACCAACCACTTACAATTAATGATGAATAACATGCTTTTAGCTAAAGCCCATTTGAAGGACATAAGAAAGGCATACTAGAGAAAATAGAGATTCATGCTTATTAGAAATTAAATAATGACCTATGATTTGAACAAAACAAATGACTTTCACTACAAGCAAAGTGTGCAAAAGTTTTTTTTTTTCTTTTCTTTTTTTGAAGTTATTTTATTTTCAGTGGTTGTCCACAAGGTTTTCTAGGTTCAATCAAGCTGTTTATATTTTAGTTCAGCAACATGCTGTGTGAAGGGTTTAAAAACCAAAATGTAAAGTTTGAGAGGGGGGCTTCAATACATTTAATTGCTACAGAATTATCAGACACGATGGTCATCTACAAAACTAACTCCGCCTAAATAGTTTGTACTTAGCTAGTTCTAAGCTCGGATAAAGAAAGAGGGTTGCGGTAAGTGATAACCAGCGTAAAAATTTCGTTACATCTCATGATATAGATTCTTATGATATAAACGTTGGGGCGTCCTCTACTTATGACGCGCTACATCGGAGCCCGGGTGAAGTGAGAAATATGCAAGGGTGTAGGGCGTTCACCGAAAGCGGCGAGCCATGCTGGCGCCTGGGTGTTGTGTTAAATGAACAAGGGTTCATACATCATGGATGGGTGTGGGTAAAGAAGTTGGTCCATAGGATAGATAGTAGGTCAGATAGTGGAACAGAACACAAGATAGGTATAGAGAATAATAGAAAATATCATAGAAGGAGATCAATTAGGAAGGAACAAGATAGGAGGAGAATCAGGGTTCGTACTTGGAATGTTAGATCATTTATAGGAAAATTATTAGAGCTTGTGGATAACTTGGAAATGAGAAGGGTGAAAATTGCCTGCATTCAGGAGACTAAATGGGTAGGAGAGAAAAGCAAGGAAGTGGGTAATTCAAGATAAAAACTGTAGTTTACTGGAAATGAGAGGAACAAGAACGGAGTGGGCATAATTATAGACAGGACATTGAAAGATGTCGTAATAGCTGTGAAAAGAGTAGGAGATAGAATTATACTAGTAAAGCTAGCACTAGAAGGAGAAATAATAAATATAGTTAGTACTTATGCCCCACAAATAGGACTAGATAGTGAGAGTAAACAAAAGTTTTGGAAAGATATGGATAATCTAATATAAAACATACCGAATGAAGAGAATGTTTTCATCGGTGGAGATTTGAATGGACATGTAGGAAGTGATAGGCAAGGTTATGAGAATGTTTATGGAGGTTTTGATTTTGGTAGCTGAAATGAGAGGGGGAAAAGTATCCTGAATTTTGCTATGGCGTATGACTTAATACTAGCAAATACCTACTTTATAAAAAGGGAGTCACATTTAGTGAATTTCAAAAGTGGGCAACATAGAAGCCAAATTGACTTCCTCTTAACCAGGACGACAAATAGAGCTCTATACAAGGATTGCAAGGTTATTCTGGGAGAGGTTTTAACAAGTTAACATCAGTTAGTGGTATTGGATGTCAAGTTTAGGAACAATTCAAGTAAGACTAGAAGAAATATTATAGCTCGAACAAAGTGGTGGGAGTTCAAAGGAGTAAAACAAGTGAAGTTTAAAAATGAGCTTCTTGAGTCCGAGGCATGGAAGCTGGATGTGGAGGCCAATGGTATGTAGATACAGATGGCATCAAATATTAGAGAAGTAACTAAAAAAGTACTTGGAGAGTCTAGAGAACATAAACCACTCCTAAGAGAGAGATGATGGTAGAATGAGAAAGTACAAAAGGCAGTGAAGAGAAAGAGGGAATGGTATAAGAAATTACCTAAGTGTGATAATAATGAGGCGTATGAACAGTACAAGATAGCAAAGAAAGAGGTAAAAAAGGCAGTTAGTCAAGCAAGAGCGTAGGCCTTTGAAAAGTTATATGAGAAACTTGGAACTAAAGAAGAGGAGAAAGATATTTACAGATTAGCAAGGAGGAGAGAAAAGAAATGTCAAGATCTCAATCAAGTTAGGTGCATTAAGGATAAAGAAGGAAAAATGTTGGTGAAAGATGAAGATATTAAAGAAAGATGGAGAAATTATTTTGATAATCTCTTTAATAATAGTCAAAGTAGTAATAGCGTGAATATAGATTACAGAGCAATAGTAAAGAATGTGAATTATACTAGAAGGATTAGATCTTTAGAAGTAAAGGAAGCACTTAAGAGAATGAAAGTGAGTAAAGCCTGTGGACCCGATGGAATACCAATTGAAGTGTGAAAATGTTTGGGCGATATGAGAGTGGCATGGTTAACTAAATTGTTTAATAAGATTCTAAACTCAAAGAAAATGCCTGATGAATGGAGGATGAGTATTTTAGTACTTATTTTTAAAAGTAAGAGAGACATATAGAGTTACTCAAACTATAGGGGAATTAAACTCATAAGCAATACTATGAAGTTGTGGGAGAGAGTTGTGAAATATCGACTACGTCATGACACTTCTATCTCTCCCAATCAATTTGGCTTCATGCCCGGTCGTTCAACTATAGAAGCGATCTTTCTCATTAGAAGCTTAATGGAGAAATATAGAGATGTGAAGAAAGATCTACACATGATTTTTATCGATTTGAAGAAGGCTTATGATAGAGTTTCAAGAGATATCTTGTGGAGAGTATTAGAACAAAAGAGGGTATCTATTAGGTACATACAAGTGTTGAAAGATATGTATGAAGGAGCAACTATTATTGTGCGCACAGTGGAAGGGGACACAAGAGATTTTCCTATCTCAATTGGATTACACCAAGGTTCAGCTGTAAACCTTTACCTTTTTATATTAGTTCTAGATGAATTGACGAAACATATGCAAGAGAGTATCCCTTGGTGCATGATGTTTGCGGATGATATAGTTCTGATAGATGAGACGCGAGAAGGAGTCAATAGAAAGCTAGAGCTTTGGAGAAGTACTCTAGAGTCAAAGGGCTTTAAGTTAAGTAGAACAAAGACAGAATACATGCATTGCAAGTTCAATGAAGGCCGAACTGGTGATGGGGAATGAGTTAATTTGGATGAAGAGATATTGCCCCAAAGTAATCACTTTAAATATCTCAGCTCAATCCTTCAAGTAGATGGGGGATGTGAGGAGGATGTTAGTCATTGAATTAAAGCCGGATGATTGAAGTGGAAATGTGCCATGAGAGTTTTATGTGATTGCAAGATTCCCAATAAATTGAAAGGAAAATTTTATCATACAGCCATACGACTGACTATGTTATATGGTAGTGAGTGTTGAGCGATGAAGGAGTCATATCTGTCTAAGATAAGAGTTGCAGAGATGAGAATGTTAAGGTGGATGAGTGACCATACTAGACTAGATAAAATCCGTAATGAGAGTATTAGAGAAAAGGTAGGAGTGGTGTCAATTGAGAATAAGTTGAGAGAAGGGAGATTGAGATGGTTTAGTCATGTGAAGCGTAGACATACGGAGACTTCAGTTAGACAATTAGAGCACATTAGGTTAGAGGAAAGAAAGAAAAGAAGGGGTAGACCTAAACTTATTTGGAGGAGAGTAGTACAACATGACCTAAAAAAATTATACATTTCCAAGGATTTAATCCAAAATCGTTTGGAGTGGAGAAAGAGAATCCATATAGTCGACTCCAATAAATTTTTGGGATATAAGCTTAGTTGAATTGAATTGAGTTGAGTTGATAGTCATCCACAAAACTCCCTTCCTTCCAATTTCTCTGCTTCATGGCATGCAAGGACATGACATTTGAGGAGACAATGATGATATGAGAAACCCCCTAATGTCCTTTTGATGGACATAGAAGCACATCTCACATGTGTAGCCAAGTTCTATAGTACAGCTCCTGAAGAGATTGGAATCCTGAATTTTATGCAATAAATTTTGGCAATCAATAAAACTTGGCATTGGAATACTTCATACTATTCAGTGAAGCAATTTGCTGTTTTTAAAGCTTTTTCTCATTTTGCCAGGGGAAACACCTTTTGCTAGTTATTTTCAACTAACTTTTAGATATTCTCAAGCAGGGGCCGTGCATGAAGAGTAATTTGCTGTATCATGTTTGATAGGTTGAGTCATAATTAATATAGGATTAAAGAGGTTTTCAATTTGAGATTTTATTTTATGGGATATGAATACTTTTATAACAGAGGAAGAATTGTAATTTCTTTGAGGGCAAAAAAGGGTTATCATGAAAAGCAAGTATTCAAGCTTCTGCAGAGAAGTTCAATCCCTACAATAATTTGACTAAAGAAACAGATAAATTCAGGCTAGCTTTTCCTTAACATCTGACAATATATGTCAATGGAATTCCTACAAATTTTAAATTTTATTTGCCATTACCTTATTTCTCATCATTTCATGCGGTTCAGAAGATGGCAGAAAAATAATGTATTTGTTAGATTCCACGAATGGATCCGGAAATCCTAGGAACAAATCAGGATATTTTCTAGGAATCCATCTCTGATTTTTAGGTGTATATATTGTTTCCTATTATTGCATATATGTTTTTAATTTTTAAGTGTAAAGCTATTATGCCCTCCAAAATACAACAAACATGGTTTTAAATCGTGGATGCGGCTGCATTTGCAGTCGCGATCACGATCAGGAGATAAAAATAGGCCTGTAATGGCCATAACATAAAGTAATGTAACGGTAACACTGCAAAGTAGTCTACAAAGAATTACACTGCAAAGCATCAATGGTCCAAATAACCAAAAGCAAAAAATATAATGTTCCCATTGGCAGTAAGATAATCTGAAATAAGTTATGCCTTCAGCTTGGTCCCAACTGATGTCTTAAAAGTATATATTCAAAGAGAATCTGATTAGAGGCTAAGTTACTAAAGATTACGAAAAAAAAAATTTTCACATAGCTTTTAGTACGTTAATTATGGAATAAAATACTATGGAATAGTCCATTTTTGTAATACAACATCACTCTTTTAACTCTTTGCCTTTCATTCATACAATCACTCTAAAGAGTTCATTCATTTTCGTAACTTCAATCTCTAGGACCGCATACTCCAAGACAACGTGACCAAATCCATTTTCCCACTTACACAAGCATCACTAAAGAGACACTAAAATCACCATAAAAGGTCCCAACTCAGATAAATTCATTATTGGAAACAACCTACTTTTCTGTGACAAACATCTTTTATTGCCTCTGTAACAGCAAGAGACACCACGTCTTGCGACAAAGGCACAACTCGCCCATCCTCCATTTGAACAGTAAATGAAAACAACAGGCAACCTAATGGAGATTCCCACGCATTCTTTGACCGACCTATCAAACCATTACGAACTACAAAAGCATGTAAAAACCGCCAATTTACAAACACAGCAACACAAACCTCGCCCTTATATTGAACATCAGCAACACAAGCTGCGCGCCAATTGGAAACTCACAGAAATTTTTGCCAAAAACCAAAATATAACAAAAGCATTCAAATATGCACACAATACAAGTAAAGGGAAGATTTCTATTGGGTGATACTTGGTGCTCACTGCGAAACGACATCGTGAGTCGAAGTTAATCGCAGAGACCAAATGAGCAACCTACCGAATCGATTAGTGGAAAGAGAATTGAAGAACGGCTCCACATTGAAAGGCTCTTCTTTGTCCAGTTTAGGAATCTCCGATTCCAAGAGTATGGAAACTTCCGTATTACTAGGGAGTTTAATAGCACTATTTTTCTTCAGAGATTGAACGATTTCCTTCACTGCAGATGATTTTCCAGATAATACAAGACTTCAGGTCGTACTGCCGCCGCCGCTATCCATGGCGGCCACTGATCGGCAGAGTTTAGTTCTTCGGTTTTTTTTGAGAGGGAAGTTTTTCTCTTTACCGGGAGTGAGGAACCGATGCAAGTTATAGGCACAGCGATGCTTTATTTATTTATTTTTTTTTTCTCACAGGCGGTTTTATAGCCGTAGATTTTAAGTATGGGACCCATCATACGCATCGTTCGATTGAGATGGCTTAACTTGTACAATTTTTTGTTACTTTATAGCAGTGAGCATTTTGAACTTTCCGGAGGCAGGAGCAGAGAGCGCGCCGCTTGCTCGAGTGGCCATGGAGGAGTTGCAGAGCGCTCTTCAAGATTGGGGTTTAGCTGTTTCAAATGTTCCAGAGAAAGGACGGTGTCTTGTCACCATAAAGGATCTCTACCCAGGTGATTCTTGCTAATTTATGATTCAAATAACTCTTTTTGAAGTGAAATTACTTCAGTTGGGAGAGTTCATTTCCTTTTTTATATTGCAGGAGAAGTAATTATAAGCCAAGAACCTTACATCTGTGTACCAAACAACTCAGCAACTGAGTCGCGGTGCGATGGATGTTTCGCTTCAGGAAACCTCAAGAAGTGCTCAGCTTGTCAAGTTGTGTGGTACTGTGGGAGCACATGCCAGGTGTGTGTGTGTGCGCTTTTCCAGAATTTTCTTTTTCTTTGTTATTTTCCTCCTTTTTCCCTTGTGTTTGTGTGTGTATGTGTTAAACCTATTGCATTTCATTTCATTTCATGTTTGTCTTAAAGTTTAAGCTTTTCATTCCTAGATAATGATTGCTTTTGATGATGCTTGGATCCTTCGTTTTCGGGTTAATGATTTCATCTTTTCATTCCACCCCTTTCTTAAGAAGAAATAATGAGTTTGTGCATAATTTTCAGAAGTCTGAGTGGAAGTTGCATCGTCTTGAGTGTGATGCTCTCTCCAAGCTCGACAAGGACAGGCGGAAGTCTGTTACACCTTCTATACGTTTGATGGTGAAACTCTACCTTTGGAGAAAATTGCAAAGTGAGAAGGTAATTAGTTTATTATTCCTTAAGCTACCAATTGCCCTGTATTTTCCTTTGTGTCATTTATTTGTAATTTTTTGCATGTAATAAATATTTTTTTTATTCACTAGTATTTGATGCAATTTTCAGTATTCAAATTAATTCTTAATATTCTTGATTCAATTGAATGCAGACTATCTCGGCCACTGCTACAGACAATTATAATTTGGTGGAGGAGTTGGTGGCTCGTATCCTGTCTTACTTGCTTGTTTGGTTGATCTGCTTTATGTATTTCTTTTCAGTAGTAGAGCATTTCCGCAAATTGATTTGTTTCGTTTAACCTCCTATTTGGTAAAGACATGAAAGACATTGATGAGGAGCAACTGGTACTATATGCAAAGATGGCCAACCTTGTGAACTTGATTCTTCAGTGGCCTGATATCAACATAAAAGAGATTGCAGAGAACTTTTCCAAGGTCCCCAACTTATTTAAGTTTATATCTTAACCATTCATTGTAGTTAATCACTATATCCTAAAGCATCTTCAATGTTCCTGGCTTGCTCAAGTACCTATTTATGTTTTTGGTAGATATAAGATGCATATTGTAGCTAAAGTGTTTCACATGAGGCTGAACTATAGTAATTTGATGTTTCCTATTCCCTTCTGTTCAAGCTTCTCTTAAGCAAAAAAAGAGGGGTAGAGTGCATCTTTTATCTTGGAATCTTTATTAGTGCTTGAAGTATTTATTTAGAAATTAGAACTTAAAGGATGTCTAAGTTATGCTTATAACTTGTGGGGAACTTAATGCAATTTTATGGATTTGGGCAGGGGGGTGCATAGGTAGTAACACAGAATTATACTGTTGTGTAATTGCATATCCATTATCGATTAATTTTCAGTTCAAGGATAGTGATTCTGTGCGTTTCGCGAGGCAAGTCTCAATTAGTGAGACCTTTTCTAATGATTAGTTGCGACATCTGATTCTCAATAATCAAATGCAGCTTGCGTGCAATGCCCATACCATTTGTGATAGTGAACTGAGACCCCTGGGCACAGGACTGTATCCTGTCGTTTCCATTATTAACCACAGGTATCTTCCTTAATGGAATGCTGTATTCGGCTGTTTCCTCTTATTGTTTGCTTACTCTATGGTTGTGGTACTGCAGCTGCTTACCCAATGCTGTTTTGGTATTTGAGGGAAGGCTGGCTGTGGTACGTGCTGTACAACATATACCAAGAGGTGCTGAGGTGAGGCATACTTTTTCTTAGTCATTGTGTTCTGCAAATTAACTGAAGAAGTGTAGAGGTTGCAGTTCATTTGGCCTGGACCTGCTTATTTGACAATAATGGAAAGAGCTTGATCATCCTGAATATTTTGTCAGATTTGGTTGGTTGTCTTGTAAAAAGTTATTAGATGTATTCTTCACCATGGATCAATATCTCAAGAATTGGTTTTCTTTTTTTGCTCTTCTTTTTAGCATTTTCCAGGATTAAACCAACTTTGTTCTGAGTCTCTGTTATTTGAAAATATGATGTTGTTTGATAATATTGCTGTGTTCTAAAATTATATTGTAGTGTTCAATGCTATTTCAGTATTATCTTCTTCACATCAATTTTAGAATGAATTTTTTTGTTATGTTTTAGGTGATGATAAGTTACATAGAGACTGCTGGAAGTACAATGACACGGCAAAAATCTCTCAAACAACAGTATTTTTTTACTTGCACGTGTCCCTGCTGCATTAAAGTGGTAATTCGTAATTAAATTTAATAAGAGACTTTCTTTTGTTGATTTTTTGCATGTTTGTCTAACAGTGAAAATCCAGTGGACATGTTTTTATAGATTATACGTCTTGTAGTTTGGGTTTAAGCCCATTTTCACTCAACCATCTTGTGCTAAGGGACTCCTCTTGCTGGTTTTTCTTTCTGCTAAAGTTAACTAAAAGTGCAGATTTAAGCTCAAAAAATAACATTGTTTATTGTGTTCTGCAGAGGGACTGAATTAACTTGATTTTAACATACTTTATAGTAAGTCTACATGATTTCTTAAAGAAAATCCATTTATATACTTTGACTGTGAAAATTAGCCTAAGAAGAAGGTTCTCTATATATGCAATATATATGTAGCTACGTGCAAACATATATTAATTGTCAGTTAATAATGGTTATGTTATATTGAAGGGTCAGCAAGATGATATTCGAGAAAGTGCAATTCTGGAAGGTTACAGATGCAAATATGATAGATGCAATGGTTTCTTGCTTCGTGATTCTGGTATGTGATTAGGTTCTAGATTTTTGGTCTAGTCAAGAAGATGGTCTCTCCTGCCTTTTCAATTTCAGGTTTGAAAATGCAGATGACAAAGGCTTTGTGTGCCAACAGTGTGGCCTCCTTAGAAGCAAGGAAGAGGTGAAAAAGATAGCAGCTGAAATACGAGCAACTTCAGACAAGGCTTCCAAGTCTCTGTCCTCCGGCAGTATCCTTATCTATTGTTTTTGTTGAGAACAATTAATCTCTTTGGCCATTTGATCACACAAGTTTATTTCTTTCTTTTTTCCCCTTAATAATGTTCTTCTTATAAACCTAAATAATCTAGGAACAACTGCTATTTACATTTATAAAAATTAAACAAAAAGTTTGTTCCTTAGCTTAGCTCAGATCTGCAGGAAGCCATTTCTATGCATAAGATGATTGAGAAACTTCAACAGAAATTGTTCCATCCCTTTTCAATTAGCTTGATGCAAACTCGAGATAAGCTGCTAAAGGTAGCAGCACATTGAGTGCCTTTTTCTTTATTTATTGTCCTCCACTTGTCGTTAAATTTTAGAAATATAGAGCTCAATGTTCATAGTAATATACACATTTACATGTGATAACATGTAAATAATTGGCCTTTTCAGATGTTGATGGAACTGAAAGACTGGAGAGATGCTCTGTCGTATTGCAAATTGACCATTCCTGTGTATCAAAGTATGCCATACTTCAACTTTAATCTTGAATTGGATATAAATGAAACCCTGCTTTAATTATTATCACTCCTTCAATAACATAATGAGGTTATGGATAAATATTCATAAAGGCCTTCAAGAATCAAGCTTTACGAGAGAAAAATATCTATTTCATTCTTGAAATGCTAGTAAAAGCTCTCCTAGATAAGCATGCTAAGTGCATAAATTTATATAAACACTTGAATAGTTCTTCAAATCACTCTAAAGGTTGCATAAGTTCACAGGTGGGGTTCATCAAATTTATATCTTGCACTTTGCATTTATTTGAACTATTTAATGCGTTGCAAAGTTGAAATTCAAATTTCTGGTCACCTTCTGAATTCAGCTTTCTATTTTGTTGCAGGAGTATATCCAGAATTTCATCCTCTGCTTGGATTGCAATATTATACTAGTGGAAAACTCGAGTGGTTAGAGCTTTTCTTCCATTATAGATTTAGTTCTGTTGCCTGAACTCTTGGTGTTTTCCATTTTGTTCCCTTGGTTGTTACTCTTCAGTATGGATAGAGGCAATCCCTTCTTCTGAAGCAATTTGTTTAAGGCCTTGACCCTATTCTTTTTATTTTCTATTCTTCTTGCCATCTGACTTATTACCCATGTACAATGATCTATGAAATCTCTTGGCTTCTTTGATACAACACGTGAAAAACTCAGATTATATCTGCAACTATTATATTTTAGATATGGTGATGGTATCTTAATTTGTAATTACCCGGCCTGATGCTAATTAACCTGGACCAGATGCTTACAATACCCTAACCTTTTTTTTTTTGAGAACATCACCAACTCAACTCAACTTAACTCAACTAAGCTTTTATCCCAAAAATTTGCCTTTTTAATCCTATGACTAACATCTTCCTCACATCCCCGAACTTGCAAATATATATATTCTCTCTTCCTACTTTTTTAAAACCCTTTGACTCTAGAAGTACTTCTCAAAGTTCTAGTTTCCTATCAAAACATCATTCACCAAGGAATACTCTCTTGGTTCATATCATATCTCTCAATACTTGTATGTACCTAATAGATATTCTTTTTTTTTTTCTACATTCCATAAGACTCTCTCTGAACACTATCATAAAAGCCTCTCAAAAAAAAAAAAAAAAAATGATGTCTCTTTCTTTCTCTCTCTATTCTTCTCCATCAGCTTCTAATGAGAATCGCTTCCCATAGTTTGAACACCCGGCATGAAAAAAAAATTGATTGAAGAGAGATAGAAGTATCATGATGGTCGATGCTCCCACAACTCTCTCCCACAACTTCATAGTATGGCTCATGAGTTTAATTCCATTTTTAAAAATAGGTACTAAAATAGTTTGAGAACATCACCATTGTCACTATTTTGCAGTTAAACTAGCTATTATTATTGATGTTCAGGTTGCTTGGGAAAACGGAGGATGCAATCAAATCGCTGACTAAAGCAGTGCACATACTTCGAATAACTCATGGAACAAATACGCTCTTCGTGAAAGAGCTGATAATGAAGTTGGAGGAAGCGCGTGCTGAAGCTTCTTACAAACTTTCATCTAAAGATGATGAGTAGCGAGGTCTGTCATATTTGGTATTGTTAGTGCTAACATTAGTATCGCTGCAAGGCAATGGCCCTGAAAAAGGAGACCATTCTAGGGTTTGATATGCCTAGCTAGATGTCTCAGCAAACGTCAAGCTGGATTAAAAGGACATATTCTTAAGGCTGTTTCTGCTTAAGCCTTGGCAACCCATCCACATTTCTTTGATGACTATATATATATATATTGGCTGCAAAGTTGATGATTTGGTGTTTTGTTAAATCAGGATTTTATTGTACGCTAACAATTCATGAATGTCAGACTTTCAACACTAATGTGCTCCACATGATTTATCATTCAACCTCCTATCCCACAAATCTTGGATATTTCTACCTACGCATGAATAGATTCCATCGTATTACAATTAAATTAAATTTATTTTTTGTCAATTTTTAGGTGAACTTTAATTCTTTTTAATTTATAAAAATCATTTTACAAAAAATAAAAATCAAACAAGAAATAATATGATTATAATTATGGAAATTGAAATTTTTTTTTTTTCTTACAAATGATATTTTCCGAAAGAAACCAATATGTACAGCAGGAATAATTACCTGAACGTGTTTCCAACTGCTGTGAAAGTTCAAATTCATTGTCCAATAAGGAGATGCGTACATTTGGAGCAGGGGATAACTCCAATCCTATGCTTACGCAATAACTTACACAACAGGAATAAGTAACGTATTACAAACAAATGGAATAGGATTGAATACCATTTTTCATAGTTACCCTTAGGCAAAAACGCTCCTAAAATTGACACACCTGAACTCATTTGTACACCTGAATCTATTTATAGTCTCTCTCCAACTTTGACAGACATTCTTTCAGTTGAAAGCTAAGCTTAGATATTTCTGAGAGTAACTTACATTGTTGGTCTCGTGATGTTAATGACTGATATGTTACAGGAGTGACCGGATTCCTAAGCAGTTGTTGGAGATCATAACAAAGCTTAGAGGCTTCCTGATTACTAGCACAAGCTTCAGCAACAAGTTGAATCAGCATACAGCCTTGCTCTTCAGGTAAGGATTTTTGGGGAGGGACTGGGGGAACAAGAAAAGGATGTTGAAGTAGTTGAGGAATTCTCCATCTTTCATTCCGATCCCAGGCAAGACATTTTTTCATAAGATCAAGAAGCCAGGGATTAGAAACTGGACCATAAGCTATTTCATGTTTTGGGTCTGTTATAACTTTGAACTTAGACCAGAAAGTCTTGTACTCTGCAAAGGGGGTTCTCCCATATACCATTTGGTAGAGTATGCAGCCAAGAGACCAAATATCTGATGGCCGACCACACTTTATTGTGTTTCCATTTGCATCACTCTCGTTGCACATGAATGCCTCAGGAGACATGTAGCTTAGAGTACCCACCTGCAGTAGCAGAACATTGTATGAAGTCCCAGATTCCAGATCTAATGAACAACCTAAATTAGAATTCCAATTGTTTCTTTGACAAGTAAAAATAATGAAAATCAGGATAAGTATTTCATGATCATAAAAGCCAGACTTGGCCATTCAACAATCCAAAAAGATACATAAAATCCTCACACATTTATAAGCATAATCACTTTTTGCCAATATTCAATATCCAGTAACATCAATTAATAGAAATAACTGTACTAGGGAACCAACATCATGTCTACCATTTAATGGATCCAGATTCTCAATGAAATAATAATCCATGATGATGGAGCAAAATTCAAACCACCATTGAAAACAGCACATTTTACCTTAGAAATTTTCTGGATCAAAAAGTAAAACCAGAAAAACATGTACACACACATATGGAATACACACATATGGAATGCATTACTTTCTGCGGGCAGAAAGCATTAGGAATGTGCATTTGTATTCTGATATTGCACATTGGTAAACGGGAACAGCATAAAATATCAATGAAATACAAATATGCTTAGTAATCAGAGTATGTCTGCCTTTTGGCCATTCGAAAAAATGTGCAGTACTGGAGCTTCTTAATTATTATTGATCAACCGGGCTACCTCCAGAAAAATTTAATAATCGTAGAGACAGTATTCCCTAATAGCAAGATCTAGCAAGTCACCGGAGGGAACCATAAAGTGGAAGCAATATGCTTCATGGAGCAATCTACTTGTGATGTAACAATAATTTGAGAGAGAAGAATGACAAGAGTGAAAATTACCTGTGAATCCCTTTGGATGTTAGTCGTATCACTCATTATGGCTTTGGCAATTCCAAAATCAATCAACTTTAGAGCACCTTTGACAAGAAGAAAATTAGCTGGCTTCAAGTCAGAGTGCACTATGCGTTCCTCATGTATGGTGTTGACAGCTTGAAGTATTTGCTACAAAATGTTTTAACTAAATAATGTCAGTCTTTCATTTTTGTAAAATGAGAATGATCAGTATGCCTAAAGACTGAAAAGTTCATTGCGTTCCGAAGGTTATTCGGTGCACTTAAACTCTCAAGAAAAAAAATATTATGTCCCTTAACTTTTATTTTAATCTATTGAGCCCTTGAATTTTATTTTTGTATCTATTGGATCTGATTTGTTCACACATATGCATAGAAAGGTTAGCATGGCATTATCCAGCATGATGACTCATCAGTATATCAAAATTCAAAACTAAAATCTTCAAAATAAAACAAATTATATTTTGATACAACAAATTATATTTAAATACACATATTACTAGTCATTTTGGCCACATCTTGATATCTAATCTGATTCTACTGTTTCTCTTATGTCATCTTTATTCTTTTATGACCACATATTTAACACTAAAGAGTTTACTAGTGTCCCTAAAGAACAAAAAAAGTAACCACCTTTCAAGTTCAAAATAACTTCATTAAAATGGTAAGACCAACATAGATGTTTAACAATTAATAACTAAAATCACTGAATATTTGTACTGACTTGTCTTTAAACTATTTCCCTCCAAAATGCCTATAAAGCATTACTGTAAATATAATTAGCAACTATTACAGTGTAAAATGTAGTCAAGGACCTGCCAGTAAAATCTCAGCCAATTCTCATCTATGGACTGATTGGCGCTATCCAGTTCCTTCCATTTCTGTGAAAGCATGTGAGCCAAATCAATTTCCCCATATTCAAGGACCATGTATATATATCCATCATCCTTAACTCTGGCATCTTTATTACTCACAGATCCATTCATGACTTCACAGAGCAAATTTTTATCTGTTACCTAATACCAAAAGAAAATATTAGAGATAAACCCAATACAAAAATCTAGAATAAAATCTTTTAGATGCTAAGATTTTGAAATATGGGATGCTCATAAACAACACTATTTCCATATAACTAAGCAAGGAAGCAAGTCCCTAACACATGAGGTACTTCGCATCGCAAGTTAAAGAATATCTTGAAGCGCTAGTGTTACCACCATGACTGGAGTATGTGCATACATACATAAAGAAATAGACCAAGAGATATAAATGATTCATCCAGAGATATCACATCTTTAATTATTAATACCTATCTTAAGCTATCATTCTCTGGTAGAATAGCACAAAATGGCTTACTTTTGCAGCAGTTACCACATTCAATGACCTTTGCATTAAACAAGAGAAACTCTTTATATATATATATATATATATGCACATACGTGCACCTGTGTGATATACGCATAACAGTTCCAAATTTGGAAATACAAATATCATATGCAAGGAAATTTTACATCACTCCAAAGATGAATCAAATGTTATGTCATAAGCAAAATATTGGTATCTTGCCTAGCACTATATTAAAATATAAGGCATGTTCTTCCCAGAGCCCACCAAAGTTTCAGATCAACACATAATAGGAGATATGACATGAGAATATTCTATATGCAATCATGATTGGAATAAATTAAAATATGTATGCTAATTAATGCAGAAACTTTTAATTAGCAAGTGAATACCTCATAGTCTATTAACTGTATGATATTGTTCTTTCTCTTCAATTTCTTTAGATACTCAATTTCCTGACAAAAACCATATGCAGTTGCATAATCACGACCTTTGAGTTTGATTTTCTTGAGTGCATAGATTGTACAGTCTGAACAGATGACTTTATGGACCTCGCTACTTCCTCCGCTTCCTATCTTACCAAGCCTTTGATAGAGCTTCCCATTAACTTTAAAGAACAAGTCAGGGTCATAATTCCTTTTACGAGGCACTGAAACACCTTTACCACTTGTAACCTTTTCTTGCTTTTCTGATTTGGAAGGCTCCAACTTCACATCTGAGGATGGGTTTTTTGACGATGGATTCTGAGCTTGTACATCATGAACATCGTCCACTGATCCTCTCTCTTTAGTTGTGTTATCACCAACATAAGAAGGATTGTTTGAAATGTCAGTCTCCTTGGCCAGATTGCCCTGTTTCTCCCTGGGCAGATGGTGCTCATTTATTTGGGCATCAATAGTAGATGAAGAAGCTTGGGCTGCAATGGCTGTCTGGTTAATTAGCATACCATTTGTGTCCTTTAGTGAATTATAGGACAGGTGCTCCATATTTCTTTGACTCATATGCTGAGAACTCATATTAATATCTCCGAATGGTTCAACTGCCACATGAGTGCCATTCTCTGGATGTGAACAAGAGTAATAACTTGTTGAGTTTAGCTTAGGTGCTGAAGTAGAATGGACAGATGTAGTGGTGGCACAAGATGGACCAACAACTGAAGATTGATTAGCAGGTTGGCCTAAAAAGTTTCCAAATTGAAGTGCTTGGTCCTGGGCAAGTATCGTTCTTTTTGCCAACAATGATGCTGCACCATCAGTCCTCAAACTGATATCAGTTTCATTGTTCTGAAAATTCTGATGCTTTGATTCATCATTGATGACATTTGATGCCTCTATTTGATTGCTTGCATCCCATTCCATTTCTGTCAATGCAAGTGAATCCATATGAGAAGATAAGTTCTCCAATCCAGTGGCCATTTGATCATCGGCCCCTGCATGTTGGAAGAGAAGGGAAAAAATATATCCAGAACGTAGTGACAAATTCAAGAATGATTTCCCATCAACTAGAATTCAAAAACTTTTACCACACATCTTCAAGAATGTGAAACAGAAGAGCTCCAGCACAGCTAACTTTGGAACAAGAAACTCAAAATAATAGCATGAGGTATATTACCTGGGGAATTAGCATTTTTTTCCATTGAAAACTGGACCCTTCTCTTGCCATCAACAAGTAACGAGGACATTGGATTATTCTCTTTACAATCAATAATGGATGTGGATTGAACTTTCTGCAAAACAGACGGGTTGAAATTCTCATCAAAGGTCTTGGTGATGGTGCCTGAAATGGAAGGAGGAGTAATTGACTCTTCTTGAGTTTCCCTAATGACAGCAGCTGGATTTTTGGTTTGCATAATTGAATCTTTTACAGTTAGACTGACTGGAATAACATGCTCAGGCTTCTTCATGCCTGCCTTAGGATCTACATCAGAAACTGCAGTTTTAGATGCTTCACATTGTGGAACCAAAGTACGCCTAGGCTTTATACTATAGGTCGGCATGGTCTTTGTACCTAAAATAAACATACCAAGCATTCAGGAACTTGACAAGCCTTGTAATTAAATGGCAAGTGATATATGAAATGTTCCCTTTGTTAGATAAAGAAACTTCCTCGAACCATTAAATTTTATTTTCACAGAATCACTAATGCATATGGTCGTCCACATTCCCAAATGGAAAACAACAACTAAATCAAACATACAGAAGTTTTTATGGTACATAATTTAGCTAATCAAATTAATTCTGATTAACTAAAGGTACCGAACACTAGAGCATTTTTGCGGAACAAAGAAGCCCAAATCTGATTTGACAATTCTACAGATATTCCCTAAAAATGCACTAACTGAACACATTTACCAATATTTATTACTGCAAATGCCTACAAGAACATTCAGTTTCACCTTTATCAATTAACAATGCACACCAGTTACAAAAAATAAAACCCTAATTTTTCACAATTGTAAGGAACGACGAATCTATGGAAAGAAAACACGACACCAAAAACCATTTCATACACAGCTATACATAGCATACATGTATATACGTAGAGAAAAAGAAAGAGAATGAGGTACAGAGTGGGCGATGGCGCTTGAAGGCAGCTTGAACATGCTTGAGAAAGTCCGGCGGGGAAGAGGAAGAGAACGACGCTGACGAGGACGACGTCGTGTCAGGGTTGATGATCGGAAGGGCGAGATTCCTGGGGGGAGGAGCAGCCGAGACCGGAAGGTTAGCCTCCCCGTCCATGGCTGGATCTCAACGGCATCTCCGAATGGGATAGTGGCAATTTTGGAAAATAGAGAAGAAAATGAAGATGGAAAAACTGATTCAATTGGAAAATATTAGGGTTTAGGCCGTGTCCATGGAGAAGTGAGATTCCACATAGAGTTAACAGTGAAGGAACGAAACAGCACTCACTGGTTGGCGGTCAATAGGAAGGAGAAGAGACACCACACCAGTGATTTGAAATTGGCTTATTGGCGCAATAGCGCTCTCAAAATTTAGTGGGCCGCATTCGGGCTCATTTGGTGCCTTTTGCCTGTCCCGCTATTGGCTCCACGTGTTTCCGGAATTGGGCCTCTTCCATAAATGGGCTATTATAGAAAATTGAAGGCCCACCATATGCAACAACTTGGAATAGGGAAAATGAGTGACATTACAATACTTTGATTTGTGATTGAAGGAATAATTATTGGGATGAAGGTCCTACATGCATAGGCAAGGGCTTATCCTATTTGTGTTGTTCAAGTCTTGATTGGTTTTGTGCATGTTTAAGCTGATAATCGACTAATTGGGCTACACATACTAGGGGTGAACATTATTTGATTCAAATCGAATAAATCGAATCGAACCACCTTAATTCAGTAATTCGGTTCGATTTTAAATATAATTCAGTTTGATTCGATTTTATATTATAAAAATTTCGGTTATTTAGATTCGGTTCGATTTTAAAGAGAAAAAATCGATTAAATCGAATTAAACTAAATAAGTTTATTGATTTTTGAATTGATTTATTTTTATGATGAATTTATGAATTATATATAATTATATATATATAAATTGTTTAATTTTATTGATTAATGGTTATTAGGTTCAAACCAAGGTTAAAATCAAACAAAATAACTTAAAAATAAGTCTAAATTAAAAAATAATCAAAAATCAAAACCGATCAATTTGAATCGAACTTAACCAAAATAGAGCGATTCGGTTCGTTTTGGTTTTTCATCTATTTTGGTTCGGCTCGGTTTCTAAAATATGTAATTCAGTTTTCATTATTTGATTCGATTTGAATCGAATGCTCACCCCTGACATACTATTTTCAACTCTCTCCCAATATATTAATTGTCCGTTTGGATAAATATGAAATTCTAATGGATAGATCATCCTTTTCTCTTTTATTTGTCTTTTTCTTTTTGCCCAATGGTTTAACCTTGCTTTTGATACTCGTCAATCTTCTTCTATCCCTCTGGATAAGGGAAGGCCGCTTCTCTCCCTTATACCCAATGTGAATTCTTTACCCACCTTAAATTGGGATGTACATAATATTTTATCTTTTGGTAGAGTAGTCGGCTTATGTGATGGAGGACTCTTTCACATGCTGTTGTGTTACTTGAATTTTATGTTTTTCTCTATTTTAGTTTTGCACTATGTGTGTTTTTTGCAAGTGTTGTGCTGAATGGTGAAGGTCTTATTATTCCCTTGCATGTGCAATTGACTGTTTAAAGGCGCGAGACATATGAACTTTCACTTGTTGATTTAAGGATATAGTGCAAGTGAGATGCTTAACAATCTGAGTCATCGTCGCCCTCTATTATCTAATGGTGCCGACTTACTGCTTCTTTTGGTTCCCATGACCTCTATTTTCTTGGTTCCTTTAGCCTTTGATCTTTGAACTCAATGGTGTTCTTAATGTCCATAGATCCTTAACGGTTAGGACTTGTGCCTCTTTTGTCTGGCTGATGATGGTCGCTCTCTATCTTGTCTGGCCATGCTATGCAAACTTGTGGCCAGTGATGCTTGGTGGTTATTGCTACTTCAATTTTCTGGTTGAAGTTTTTTCAAATTGAAGATCTAATTTTTAGCTTACGGTTTTATTAGTTTGGGCTTTTGGGCCTTTCTGTTTATGGCCTAAATTTATAGGGTAAAGCCAAGAGCATTTCTTTTGTATATGGGTCATGGACCAAACTTTGTAGGGTTGATATTTCATAATAAATTTATAGCCTGGTTTGATCCAGTAACTAAAAGCATTCCATTCACCTAGCGGGTATCAAATTTGAGTCTACACTCCCTCAATCTCCTTATATAATAATAATAATAATAATAATAATAATAATAATAATAATAATAATAATAATAGGTGTTAAAATTTCCCCTATTGACGTAGGAAGGAGTTAGTTTGGATGGAGTGGTACTGCCCCAAAGTAATCACTTTAAATATCTCGGCTCAATTCTTCAAGTAGATGGGGGATGTGAGGAAGATATTAGTCATAGGATTAAAGCCGAATGGTTGAATTGGAGAAGTGCTACGAGAGTTTTATGTGATCACAAAATTTCCAATAAGTTAAAAGAAAAATTTTACCGCACAACCATAGATCGGCTATGTTATATGGTAGTGAGTGTTGGGCACTGAATGAGTCGTATGTGTCTAAGATAAGAGTTATGAAGATGAGAATGTTAAGATGGATGAGTGGTCATACTATATTAAATAAAGTATGTAATGAGAGTATTAGAGAAAAGGTAGGAGTGGTGCCAACTGAGGATAAGTTGAGAGAAGGGAGACTGAGGTGGTTTGGTCATATGAAGCGTAGACATACGGAGGCTCCAGTTAGACAAGTAGAACACATTAGGTTAGAAGATAGAAAGAAAAGAAGGGGTAGACCTAAACTGACTTGGAGGAGAGTAGTACAATATAACATAGAAGCATTGCACATTTCCAAGGATTTAACCCAAAATCGTTTAGAATAGAGAAAGAGAATCCATATAGCCAATCCTAAATTATTGGGATAAAAGCTTAGTTGAGTTAAGTTGACATGGGAAGTGAGTAAGTCCAAGTGGAAGCAGAATTAGTGTATAATATTAGTTAGGGCATATACATGTATTTCATTCTTGATATTTATTGAAAAAAGTTTGATAAGCATAAAAAAAAAAAAATTAAATTTGTGTCATTTTGAATTATAGTAAATTCACATCTCTTTCATTTTACTATTTTTTCCTCCAAGTTTCCTTTGAATTGCTATCATCTCGCCAATTCATCTCTGCTCATTGTGACCGTGAGCGTGAATCAAATCAAATATTGCATCATTATCACCAATTCAATCAAAAAAATCAGTAAGCAACCAAATCAATGACTTGAGGCAACACATCTCTAAGTTTGTTTGCTTTTAGGCATCACTTATCATTTACCTCTACCCCCCACAAAACAAGCTAATTTCAATCAAATATCCAACTACATCAATAGCTATAACCTCACCAGTCCACTCTACCCAAGATTCTGAACAACGTGTCTTCAATTTCATTGTCAATTTCACCACCTTCCTTGCCAAAATCCTCAACAAAGCCCAAGCGAAGCTCCGCAGCTAGCAAGCCCAATTTCGCCTCTTACTCGCCACAGCCGCCCTAGTGGATCTCTTGCTCCACTCTACAACTAGCAAGCCCAATCGCCATTTTTTCCCCTTTAATTTAAACTACTACCCATCAAAGTGTTTGTTCACACATTATAGTGATTTTTACATGTCGATGTTAGTAAATTGCACGTTATATTGCTTCTTTCAAATAAGTGACTAATTGTAATAAAACTATAAAACTTGAAGTATATACTGAAACGAAATAAAGATGAGAGTGTGATTAAACGTTTTTAAGAAAGATCAGAGTACATACAGCTTTAATTCAAAAACCTCGAAGAATGCTTCATAAATCTCTGTATTCTTCTTTTGTCAGCAACTAATGGTGAGTGTTCAGTCTCCACTGATTCTGCTTCCAAGTGGACCATATATATATATATAAAATTTGTGATTCTAATTCTAATTTTATTTTGAGCTTTTCAATGTCCTGGTTTTAATTTAATTGCATGGCATGATCATTCAAAATTCAAATAGGAGCTCTACTTGGTCCGTTTTTTTTTCCCTTCATCCACACAAGAAGGGTTACTAGAACCTTTTTTTTAACAGTTGAATGAGTATGGAATAATGGTTGGATTAAAGGGTAAAGGTGAAAAGCAAGAGTTGAGACAGAGACTGAAAGTGCATTAATTTTGATTAATTTGAGGTAATTATATCATTAAAGTAGAAAGCTTTATTCCAGAGCATATGGGGAGGTCTTATGATTTTGAGGCAAAAGGAATCATGCAGCTTTTTTCCCCATAAGATTTAAGAAGCACCATTATGGTGTAATTAGTGTGCTTCTTGTTGGTGATGGGTGTGGCTCTTTGACCAAAACAACCACCTTGGGATGTCAAGCACTTAAGCCTATGCCTATTACTTCATCAATGCATTTTCAACCCATTCCATCTCTGCTTTGAATAGTACGGATACTTGATTCAATTAAAGCTTATAATTACATTACTCAATATAAATAGTGCAAATACATGTCTGCAGTGAAGGCAATTTTAGAGCAATTTACAAACCAAGGAGGAGACAGTGGCAGTCCATATAATACAAGGGACCCACATTGATTTCTTCTGCAACTGATCCAAGTATCTCTCGTGTAATTGCGCGATCAGATTCTCATCATGAACAATATAATACAGTGCATGGCAATTAATCTACTATAAATCAAATTCGTCTATCAGTAGATCACCATAACTCCCTAATCCAGAGAAAAACTCCTACAAAACAAAGCTTCTCTGCCACCAGCTGTTTAGATCATGTGAGAAAAACCCCAGTTCTTTGTCACCGCAGAATGGCTAAACCTAAAACCCCAATAAAACCCATCAATAAAATCCACCAGAACCAAAACCAACAACCCCAAAGATCAGAAAAACCACCTTCATGGTTAGCTGTTAGAGGTCTTTTCACCTGCAAGGACCTACAAAGACAGCAGCAACAGGAACTAAAGCATCCAAAACAGGAAAAGCAAGAGCAGCAGCAGCAGCATAAGGAGGAAAAACATCATCAGCATCAAGAACAAGCTCTGGAGGAAACCAGCAAGAAATGCAAGAAAATTAAGTGTTCAAGCTCTCTATGCAACAACACAAAGGTCATGCACAGGCCTGAAACAGCTTCCCCTGAAGTCCGAAGAAAAAGGGCTTCAATGGGATTAACTAGTAACAATGGCTCCTCAGGCAGATCCATGAAGGATTCTTTGAATGAAATTAATGGGGTTCCTTCCTTTTATAAATCTTCATTGTCTGTGTCTTCTAATTCCTCCATTAACAATGCTGGTTCCTTTAAAGGACTGCCATTCAGGAGACTATATGGCTGCTATGAGTGTAGAATGGTGGTAGATCCTGTTCTTGGATTCACCAGAGACCCCTCTTTGAGAAGTAGCATTTGTTCATGCCCCGAATGTGGTGAGATCTTCGTGAAAGCTGAAAATCTGGAGCTTCATCGGTCTGTTAGACATGCAGGTAAGTTTCCATCAAAATTTCTCTCTTCTCCATCTTGTAAACGACCTTTTCTTCCCCTTCATCTCTTCTATTGTCTACTTCATTTTGCCAGATATTTTTACTGCATAAATTAGTTTTCTGAAGCAAATGTAGGATTCAATTTTTTGCTACTTTTAGCTACTTACTTCAAATCACCATTTATACCACTTTGGCTACACATGCTTCCATTAACTACTCAAACTGTTAACTCCTTCAATTTGGAGTCACTTTACAGTATCAGAGCTGGGTCTAGAAGACACAAGCAAAAACATAGTGGAAATTATATTCCAGTCAAGCTGGCTGAAGAAAGAAGTCCCCGTTTGCCAAATAGACAGGATTCTAAAAGTCCACAATACGCAAAGAACCATCTCCAAATTTGAAGAGTACAGAGACTCCATCAAAGCCAAAGCCACCAAGCTCCCAAAGAAGCACCCACGTTGCATAGCAGATGGAAATGAGCTCCTCAGGTTTTACTGCACCAGCTTTGCTTGCTCACTAGGCCTAAATGGGTCATCCAATCTGTGCAATTCAATTCCACACTGTAATGTATGCAGCATCATCAAAAATGGATTTAAAGAATCCACTATTGGAGGAGTCAACGGAAATCGAATTCTGACCACAGCAACAAGTGGTAAAGCACATGACAAAGCTGCAATATCGGAGGAGAGTAATGGCAATAGTGATAAGAGAGCAATGCTGGTCTGTAGGGTCATAGCAGGAAGAGTTAAGAAGAGTGTGGAGGGTAACATGGAGGAATATGACTCTGTAGCTGGAGCTGAGGGGGTTTACTCCAATTTGGAGGAGTTGTATGTGTTCAATGCAAGGGCAATTTTGCCTTGTTTTGTTGTTATCTACAGAGGGTTTTAGTAGGGTCTAAGTTATTACTTGTACTTTGTGACTCCAAGGGGGAAGGCTAATGCTGCCTATTTTGTCTGATTTCTTTGTAAGTTTGTCCAAGAAAATCTCAGATGTTTTGTTCATAATGAAATTTCTAAAGGATACTGCAATTTTGCAAGAACACACAGTTTCCTTTTGTGGTTTGTTCAAGAAAATCTCAGATTTTGTGTTTATAATGATTTTTGGATTTATGCGAGCATCTACCAACGAAAGGATGCTGCAATTTTGCAAGAACAGACAGTTGGGGATTGTGAAAACAAATTAACAAATTGGTGGGGTGCAGCTTGGCGCGGATCGCAAGCAAGGCATTATTGTCCATTGGGTGCATGTGCGGTGCGGTTCTGATTCAGAGTTTAAAGTAATTGGGATCGGACAGCAGGTTACTATCAGTTTTCGTCGTAATCCAATTTAATGTGATTCAGTTTTAATTAAATTCAATTATTGAAATTAAGTGTAGTCAATGTATTAAATCAAATTGGCATTGGTCTGAAATCGGCCATTTTGGTTCAAAGGAGCTGAAACCACAATGTCCTTTACGATTTTGGTTAAAATCCTATTTTGATTAAAATCAAACTGATTAGTTGTCATTTAATTCGAAGTCGATTTGATCTATTCAGTTTTGACCCATTTTGATTTTAAACTGACGTTTGATTGGATATAGTTGAAACTTATTTTTTCTTTTAAAGGAAAAAAAATTATTTTAATCCAATTTAAATTTTAGAACAAAAATGAACAATTAAATTTTATCAAAATTGAAAGATTCTACTGTCTAGTTCCGATTCTCTTTTTACATCTAAACTATGAATTTCTGACTCGAAATCGGCCCAGTCCGATCCTTCGGCCAGGTCTATCGACACCAACTTATTTCTAGATTTCTTTGTTTTGAAGCCTGTATTTGCGGTCGAGCATGGGTTCTTGATTTGAGTTGCGTATTTTTTTCCCATCCTAGATTTACCATATTTATTGATTATTGTTTTGTACTCATTGCCTCATCGTTTGGAATTTTCTTGATTTCCTAAGCCTCCAAGCATGGGCTTCATAAGCACTTACAATACTACTGGACTATAAGAAAATAGGCCTCTTCCTTCCAAAGTTTTTGAAAATGGAAATCAGCTTAAAAGAGATGGTCATAGAGGATTTTTTCCATGTCTCTTGGCAGTAGCTTTTCTTTTTTCTTTTGCAGTTCTTTTGGTTTTAGTCATTGAAAATATGAAAAGAGAGGATTCCAAAACTTTAAAGAAGAAAAAGAGGCACGATTCTCAATGTAGAAGCAGTAGAGATGCGGAGTCAGAGAGAGTGTAATCATTGAGGAAAGCAACGTAGCATGAGAAAACTGAGACAGCCAACCGCTACAGAAATGGAATGACGCCTTACAGAACAAGGGACCGAAGCTTTGCATCAACTATGACAAAATTGTGTAGTGGGGCTCCCTGGTCTGATCAGCTAGAATCAGAGATAATTATTACTCACAAAAATTATCATTTTCAAATTTAAATATTTGTAATAATTTAACCTGACCCAAATCTTACTAAAATCCATCCTAAACTACTTAAATTTATTATAAACTTGATTATATACTATCTGAATCAGATATCCAAACAAACCCGATTCGTTAACATTCCTAACCGGAACCCAGCAATGTTGCTGTTTGCTAAGGTATGTCAGGTCGTCGTCAAATGGCAGAACCAGGCTAAGGAGCAAGGACCATTCCATGCTTTCTCCTCTAGTAACTATTGCAAGTCCATGCTTGCTAAACCGAGAACTTTAGAAGGATTCTGATACAGGCAATGCTCCTTTACATCGGCTAACTGCCTAGCCAACGTGATATTAGGTCATACTAGGAATGAATAGACAAATGCCATCTGCTACCTACCATAATTGTTCATGCATGCACACAAGTGCGATTAATTATTGCCATTTTTCAAATGAGACTAGGGTCTTGTTTGATTTGCCAAATTTAGGTTTTCAGACCCTATAAGAATGCAAATCATAAAATGAGTACAGAAAAATCCCCTGTAAGTTTTCTTTTTCTCTTATGAAGAACAAAATTGTACCTAAAATCATGAAACTAAGTCAGAGAGACTAGGGAAAATCAATGGAGAGAACATTGATCCTAGCAAAAAAATAGTTGATTTTGATTGCAAAAGTTTGACTCAGATAGGTAGGGAGTAGCCTCCATTTTAAGACTGGCCACATTACCTCTCTTGAGGAGGTATTTGATGACTCAAGCCAATATTTGCTTGGGTCATTGTCACTCAGCCTAAGCTTGGATCAATTTCATTGGCTTGGGTTATCAAATTGCTCTGTTAAATTCGAGGGAATTCCTCTTCTTCCATCTATTTTGGCCAAACACTAAAAAAGAAAACTACATTTAAGAAAACTACAGTACTTGAAATGACTTGAAAGAACACTAGTTACAAGAAAAGAAGCAAGAAGAAAAAGCTTAAGGTATTAAGTTGTGGGATATATTTATACATGAAGCTCATAATGGTCATCATTCATAATTTCAATTCTTAGCCCTTTATCACACGTTTAATTGGTCAACAGAATAGTATAACAAAATTTTTATGCATCACATCAAATCAACCTACCATATGGTTGAAAAAAATAAAGAAGATCCAGAGATTGATATGAGACTGTCAAGAGTAGGTGGGTATCTGCAAATCCAAAGAACAGCAAGTGCGAGAACTTCTAGGGGGTTGATGCATATCCTAGTTTAACACATTTGTAAAATTTAAATTGACATACAGATAAATTTTACATATATGCTATGTATGTATATCACGCTTGCATCTCAGTTTGTTTGATTAAGCCTCTCTTTTTTCAAAACTGCAAATAGGAAAAATATGGAACAACAAAATAGTCATTATAATTTGAAACAGAGCTCAAATCTTTGGTGCATAAATGCTTCTAAGGTTTACTTGTTTCTTCACTTTAGTGCCTCTAATGTATTTTCCCTGTCTCCCACTCCTTCCCTGTAGAAAAAAATGCCATGGTTCTGAGACAAGTACTCGATAAGAGAGATCTGCAATTTGTAACTTGACCAAGATTCCTGCCCAACGCCCACTTAATGAAGACTTACCTTGCCAAATGCACTTCTCTAAAAATGGAACAAAAATGAAAATTTTGATATCATTTTTTTCCTTCTCCTGATCTTCCACATCACGGAAATCTTACAACTTGCTTCCATGCCATAATTGCTTCGGATATGTTGTTGCTCTTCCTTTTTTCTTTGTAAGAGTTGCTCTCACATAACTTGTCTTGAGAAATTTATCAGTATGCTGGAACAGCCAACCTGATGCACCTTTTATTTAGTAAAACATGTTAAAAGGAAGAACCATAGAAAACTTCGAAAAAACAAAAGAGAGAGATTATTATCTAACCAATATGAAAGATATGAGCCAAGAACATACAACTACTGTTGTTGTGCCATGCATCAAAGGATTCAAAGCATGCAACTCAGCATACCTGTAAACTGAATTTATAATGGTTCCAAGCTTTGCCGTCAAGGTTTTCCCTATGGAAACATTCTGATCGTCAATATACATGTTGTGTTTTTATGTCTCCACATCTCCAGGTTTAAGTTGCATGATCCAGTTGTTTACCCATAAGTAATTTACTCAAGTTTACGTCACAGGAAAGAGTGTCTAACCCTCAATTTGAACTTATAAAACTAGGTTGGACCAGGCGACACAATAAAGCATATATCTAACTAGAAATCTCAATCCAGCTCTTTCCAGCTTTCTTTATGCCCAATTTTTTAGCAGCTTTCCTCACTTTGCTAAGATTATCCCACATTCCCAACATTGCAAAAGCATTTGAAAGCATAACATATACTGAAGGATCATCGGGGGAGGTAGCAAGGAGGTTTTCTTCAATGGTACTAACCAGTTCAGTGTTCCCAAGAGTTCCACATGCCCCAAGCAAGGAGCTCCATATAGTTTTATCAGGCTTAAATGGCATCTCAGCAATTAATTTCATTGCCTCATTGAAACACCCAGCTTGGCCAAGAAGTTCAACCATGCAATAATAATGTTCTATATGAGGTTCAAGCCCATAATTAAATTTCATGGACTTAAATATGTTCCATGCCTCTTCAATCAAACCAGCATGTCTGCAGGCAGTAAGGACACCTAGAAAGGTGACTTCATTTGGCTTTAACCCTATTTGTACCATCTTTTTGTAAAATTCAACAGCTTCCTTAGATCTTCCATTCTGCCCACACCCCACAATGATTCCTGTCCAACATACAATATCCTTATCAAGAACAGAATCAAACAAAGTTATGCCATCCTCAATTTCACCACATTTTGAGTACATATCAATTAGAGCTGTAACAGTAACCCCTTCAGTTTCATATCCATTCTTAATACAAAAAGCATGAACCTGTTTACCACTTCCGAGAGATGCTAAACTTGAACAAATTTTCAGAACATAGGAAATAACATATTGATCAACTTCAAGGTCCAAATTAACCATATCTCTGAACAGTGAAAAACCCAACGAGTTTAATCCCATCTTGGCACACCCCACGATTAAAGCATACCAAGCCACAATATCTTTCTTTGGAAGCCTGTGAAACAGTCCAATAGCATCCTTAAGGTTTCCCAGTTTTGCATAGAGATATACGAGGACACTTCCAACAGCATAATCTAACTCGTACCCACTGATAATAACCAATCCATGCACTTGAATCCCTAGTCTTAAATTGAGCAAGTTGATGCAGACCTTCAAAGCACTACTGAAAGTATAAGAATCAATACAGGCACCAGAAAGATAGATTTTTGCAAGCATACTAAGAGCAACCATATTTTGTCCATTGACAACACATCCAGAAAGCATAGAATTCCAAAGTACCAAACTATCAGAAATTGAACCGTTGCCACCTGAGTACTGATCAAATAGCTTTATTGCTTCATTTAACTGAGAGCAATTTGAGTACATATCAACCAGTGCTGACATGCTGAAGCAGCTAGATGCAAAACCTGACTTTATAAGATGACAGTGAATCTGTCTCCCCATATCTAAGAAACAATCATAACTGCATGATTTAAGAGCGCAGGGAAACGTGAAATCATCAAGCTTAACCCCTTGGTGGTGCATCTTGCAGACAAACTCTAATGCAGCGAAACTCCTCTTATCCACAAATCCAGCAATAATGATATTCCAGGAAACAGCATTTGGCTCTGGCATTCGATTAAACAAATGCACCGCCTCCTTCATTAACCCTTCCTTACAGTACCCTGAAATGATCGTATTCCATGTAATCGAATTTGCACCCAGACAAATCCCATCAAAAACGTTCCTTGCTTCATCCAAACTGCCACATTTAACATACATATCCAAAAGGGCATTCATTAAGACAACGTCATTATCTAAATTCTCTCTAGAAATTCTCTTGTGAATCAGTTTACCCAGTTCAATATCGCCCACATGACCACAAGCTTTTAAAACAACTGAATACATGAATCCATTGGGCACCTCGGCTTTAGAATCTAACATCTGGATGTACAGTTTGATAGCTTCATGAGGTTTTCCGCTGATGGTATACGCAGAGACCATCGTGGTCCAAGTAACGATATTTTTATCAGGCATTTCATCGAACATTTTATGTGCGTCCTCCAGAAAGGAGCAATCAACATACATTGATATCAAATTGCTGGCCATATATACATTATGAGAATACCCAGTTTTAATCAGACGAGAGTGAAATGATTTTCCATGTTTCAGTATTTGAACTCGCCCACAATGGCGTATAGCTGCCGCGATATGCTTCAAGTCCATATGGGTACAGTTTCCATATATTGTCACTCCAATAATCTCTCGAAGAGGAGTTCTACCCTCAGAAGTCAAAAGTGTTGGAACACACAACTTTGAATCAAAGAAGTGCTTTCTCAGTTCTCACCATTCTAATGCCAAGTAGCATACCGAAAGAATGTTTGTTCATGTGCAGATGCGGCCATATTAATTTCCAGTTCTAATTGCGGTCGTTCCCTGTGGACTTTGTCGCTTTTTTTTTTTTTTTTTGAAAGAAGGGAAATGGACTGTATCGTTTAGGAGATTTGTTTTATCCTAACGACATGTAGTTTCACAAAACAAAATTACAATTTTTTTTTTTCTTGGAGATGAACTTTCACTCCACTGAATCAAGTGGGCGTAGAGCCTAGAACAAGCATATGTTGAAAAGCAAGGTTTAAACGAAAGAATACATCATGAAGAGCTTTTTGGTATAGAAAGTGTGCTGCTTTATTACAAGCACAATATATAAAAATAGAAGGAAATTACCTAAAAATTAGAAACCAATTCCCGTACGTCATGAACAATGTTGCAGATGATTGTGCGACATTAATGATTTAAAATAGCATTAATCAACACCTGAAAATCTCCTTCAAAGATGATTCTAGTGTTTCTTTTAGTAATTACTAGCTGAAGTGCATTCCTGCAAGCTAAACTCTTTAGGATAAGAGGAATGTCTATACTAGAGTAGTCCAATCCAAAGACCTTCCTGTGTGGTTCCTAATAATAACTGCACTGATTTCATTCTTTTAATTGATATCTACTGCAGCATCAAAGTTAGCTTTCAACAGATTAGATGGCGGAGGTATCCATTGTTAGGGATGCAAGTGCTGCTGCTCAATCCGAGTGCGCAAACCTGCTTTAGCTTGAAAGCCCAAAACAAAGTTGATGACCATGTGAATATCTAGGTGATGACCTTTTAAAAGCAGGGAATTTCTGCACTTCCAAATACTCCAACAAATAAGGGCCGGTAACGGCACAAGATCAATATCCGAAGGGAAGGGACACAAAAGCCGGGTAAGTGCTTCCCAACAATCCAGAACAAAGTGACCATCAAGCCAAGATGACCGTACTCTAAAGAGGTGAGTTGAACCAAGCAACCTCAGCCATAGGACAATTAAAAAAAAAGTGCTTAATTGTTTCCCTATTACCGCAAAAAAGACAATCAGGAGCAATATATGGCAACCTCTTATTGTCTAAATCACTAGATGGTAACCTTCCTTTGAGTAGACTCGTAGGAATATAAAGATTTTGCTTGGTAAAGGAATCTTCCAAATCTTTTTCCATATCATCTCATTCCATGCTGATTAAGGACCGACCCTGCTCTAAAACCAACAATCGCAACATGATGAATCATTCTAGCAATGATCGAATAGACCCCCATGCAACTTGCAGCTACTTTTAAGCCATTACCAACGTAAGAGACATTTAAATGGGTTAGGTTGAAAGAATTTTTGCTTCTTGAAGTTAGAACCCTTCTTCCTTTTGTCTTTTGCGGATAGAACTTATTTTTTATAAGAGAAATTGGCGATGTGTGTGTAGCTTTTTTTTTTCGGTTAAATTGCAACATCGGATTAACAAAGTCCAATGAGCAAACATACAAAAAGTCCAACAAAGATAATATAAACATGTCAAATACCCAAGCTCAACAAATACAAGAACCGAAACCCATAAACTAAAGCAAAAAACCACAAGTCAGAACCAAACTTGAAAAGCCAACCCGAGGGACCAGAGAAACTAGATCACCAGAGACCTAAACAAAGTAGCCAGTTCTTGTAATAGCAGGACTTAAAGCATTTTGAAGGGCCGACAAAAACAAAGCTTCGCAACACCATAGAAATCGCCTATTAATTAATAAGTCACCACCTTTGATATCAACCCAGTCAGACGCTAAACCTCAAAAATAACAAAATCATCATCATCGATTGTCATCAGGAGGGGAGGCGAGTAGAGCTCATAACCTCTCAGTCTGTTCGAGAAATTGGCAATGTATATGCAGATTCTGCACATCACGTCTCCATATGACATCATAGAAACAGGGCCAAGGGTTAATACATTTATGCATATATAATGCAAAAGCTTTCTACTGGAGACTAGGAAAAAAAAAAAAAACTTAAAATACGTCAATTCATTGCTCAACTCCTTTGGCTTCCAACAAACGAAAATAAATCTACACGCGCGGAAATCTTCTTGTAGAGTTGTAGTTCTGAATCTCTCTTTGCCATAGAAAGTTGGGAAATTATGAGTACACTGCAATGATGTAAATTTCAATCCCCATAATTCAAGAGAATTCTTTTTTTTTTTTTCTATGAATATCCGACACTATTTTTCAATTTTTAGTGCACCTAGTATGGTTTATAATTTATCTAGAAGGCACGTAACCCATTATGTAACCCATTATCGTCAAGTTTTTTTTTTTTTTCTCGTCAAGTAAAAATAGATGCACGGAGCCCTAAGCTGGAAAAATCATTAATTACGAAGCTGCAAAAATTTTTCACGAGGACGAAGCGAAGGTGCAGATCATCTTATTCCACAAACAGTGAAACTGGATAAATGCTTTAGAACAAGGGGAATGTGGCCTTTTTCATAATTATAAGAAAAAAAAAAATTTGATGATGCTTCATGTCAGCGTATAATTACATTAAGCATTAGAAAAGGGGGTCGCGTGTTGGGGGGTGGGGTGGTGGACAGAGAGAGAGAGAGAGAGAGAGAGAGAGAGAGAGAACGTAATCAGAGGTAGCAAGTCAAACTCCAACTCAACTCCTGAATGCTGAAAATGCATTGCAGCACACACCAAACAATTGCCCATTTGCAGCCAATTAACACTCTGAAAACATCTGACGAAGAATTCCTTAAATTATCAAAACTGGAATTCCTGAATTTCTCAACGGTAACTGCAGCAGCCATCTGCTTTTCTATGCAACATTTGATCAATGGGCCACAGGAAGAACAACAAATGAAGAGAATAATCCAAAAGCTACACAATGCTATAACTGCATGATTGATGTCTGTACAGGAGAAAAACTAATGGAGCAAGGAATCTGTTGGTTATCTAGTGGATTTGCGCATGCTTGTAGTGTGAGTTAGTTTAAGTGATGAGTTGTAAGATAGGAGACACCCACACTCTGGCAAAGGGTAAGTATAAATGGAAGTTTTTCTGTTAATTTTTCTAACTCTGGGTACCATCACTCCCTGGCGATCACTTTCTTTGAGCATCATTTCCATCTGATCCTTGAAAGCCTTCCAACTGCAAATCAAGAGTAGACATTGTGTCATCAATGACTTACACAATCTTGTTTCTATTGGCCCCTCACCAAAATCCTATAGTTCAACCCTGTACTTAGAAAAGGCGCTGACACAATTGCTACATATTTCTAAACTCAGCTTTTAACTTAACCTCAAGCACATCTTGCAAAACACACCATATTTAAAAATAAAAGAAAAGAAAACCTTCACTACACTAGAGTACAAATGTGATCTTCACCCACAAGCCATGTAACTAGAGAATTTCAACTAGCCCAATCCGCAGGACTTCTACTTTATGTAACAAACCGAAGGTTGTAAGTGCCACCCTACAAGTTACCAGCCATCATATACACACTATCTCCTATTGAATTAATGTCTGGCAAAAGTAATATCATATCAAGTGGTAGAAGATAGAATCAGTCTAAGTCCAAAATTTTGAAAGACTCTGACATGTATAAATTTCTTGAAACAGCAGTACTTTTTTAACAAGGAATAATGCATGAGAGGGTAAGATACCTTATTTCCATATCCTGCAGGAGAACAACAAGCTTGCGCTTATCAGGCCTAATGGTCTTTGCATGCCCATCAAAAAGGAATCTCCGTTGACCCATCAGGAAATGTGGGAAGTTTCCACCCTGAGTTGTCATGAAAACCTCACTAAACAAGCATACAGTGTAATCCAAAGCTGCCAACCTCGAAGAATAGCCCTAAGAAAAAGAAGGGAAAAAATATTAAGAAAATTAATAGAAAATGAAATGAATCAACAAATTAGAATAATTTAATTCTCTGTTCGCTCAGGTGAGTAATTCTGCGAGGAAAACAAATGCAACAGGCTAGCCAGTCCATGCATAGTCACTTGTTAAGTAGGTTAAATTAACCCCCAAAACTTGCAAAAAATCCAATTCAATTGATTGAAAACACAATACTTCTTATTTCAAAGAACCAATTCAAAATAAATAACACTGGGGACTACTTTCTAATGGTCAAATTGTCTAACAGATGCACTTTGATTTGATGCCGTGATCAGTTTTTATGGCACTAAGTTGAATGGATTGCTTACATGATACATTGCCTTCAAATAAATTTTAAAAGCACATCAACATGGCCAAAAACAGAATGGCTCTATAGGGGTAAAAGGCCATAATTGCACTTAGCCATCAAGCAACTTATGTTTCAGCCAAACACAGTATTCAGACATGGCATCTAGATGTTAACACAAGCCAATTTTCAAAACCAACAGCTTCAGAAGATCCCCTCAACTATATATTACAAGTAGTATTAGTAGTTACCTCAAAAGGAGCAAGCTCATCTGGGGTTGCAAGAGACTCCTTGGTGTAAAGAAGGGGAAACATCTGCAACAAAGGAGCTAAATGTCTCTCTGCCTTGTAAATTTTCCCTGAGGCTAAATAAATTGATGTGTTGTTATCAAATCCCATACCACGTAACACCATCCCAACCTATGCTGACAGTAAAAATATCAAGCCACAAAAAGAGTTATTTTTTGCCAAATTAGATCAGCATGAATTAAAATCAACAAGGTGTAATAAAAAAAGAATATAAAATAAACCAGATCACAACAGAATATCATTCATCCAAATGCAGCATAGCAGGCATGATATGTTGATAACATGGCATCAAAATCATTTCTCTTTCAATTTGTGCATCATAATATGATGTTAAAATATCTTCTTTCAGTTTTTATATGGTAAAGAATGATTTATCAAAAATCAAACAGTAGAATCCAAATGAAGTTGAGTTAATAAGCTATTAGCTTAGAAAGGCCCCCAAGTCACTATTTTTATGGCTACAATGATACTACACGTGTAAAGCATGGGTCAAAAAACCAAACTCTTAACATTTTGAAACAGTGAAACTGGAAAAGTATTCTAAGGAAAAAAGAAAAAGCCCACCCCAAGCAATAATCTGTAAAATCAAAACATAAAAGTAACTATTTGAGTTGGCCGCCAAGCCACAGGCCATTATATTCAGCATGTTGAAATAAATCACTAATGCTACAAGAAAAAGTTGAAGACCAGAGAAATTTCTGTTAAGGTTCTCAGCAAAGCACAATAACAACTGATTAAATGATAAGGGAAGTCCTAGACAAAGCTGTTACAAAATGAGCTCAAATCAAAATGCCAAAGGTCCAAAAAGCAGGAGAAGATGTGGATATATGGGTTACCTCCAAGGGGGTTAGAGGGCATTTTCCTTCAATACGATTGAGACCAGGTATAATGGCACGGTCCTTTCTTTTGAACTTTCTCTTCCACCCTATTTCTCTAATTGAATCCATTTTGTGCTTTTCAGCATCTCCTCCATCATACACACAACATGAGAAGGCCACCATGTCCTGAAGGTTAAGAGAGATACATACACATTATCTTAAGTTGATCCCAGATATTTAAGCATAAAATGCCAAAACAATAGAAACTTGTTAAAGAAAGATAACAAGATATAATATTAGTACCTCCTCAAAGCGGAGGTGGATAGAGACATATTTTCCACCAGTCCTTGAGCTCTTCTCAATCATTCGGTCTACTAGTTTGTGTGCGAGTGTTGATATTGGGGAAGAGAACCTGAGGGCTTTATAATTTGCCATACATCTCAGCAATTGGATATGAGGTGGGATGCTCATTGCCAATCTATTGGCAAAGGGAGCAATGCGGATAACCCTGCTTTCAGAAAGCCAAAATTAGAAACAACCAGGAAATTTATTTCTACAGTTTTTAGGTTAGATAATATGGTTACAGAAACTAATTAAGATATATGGAACAAAATAGCAAGTTGCATATTGGCAATCCTTTAAAGTATTTGGGTGCTTCTAGTTCAGTTTCCAGACAATTGATTTCTTTTATCATAAGACAAGCAAAATACTATTTCAAAAAAAAAAAAAATCCAACGTACCCTTTCTCCTGAAGGACAGGATAAACTTCTCCCAGGTAATAATTAGCAGGAGCCCAAGCTTGGACACGGATGTTTGGAATACTACTAATGTTGTAGTCATATCTTTCCATCACTTCATCAGGTAGCTGTTTAACCACTTTCACATGACCCTCAAGGGTGGCTATAAAATGATCCTCATCATATATGTCCTTAAACTCACTGCAAAACAGATGAATTTCAACTTTTCAAGTAAGCTGATTTGATGTGCAAATCCATAAGCTTTCACTTCAGAAAATGCACTTCTAGCAAGTTTTCAAATGCTTGGCTAGTTTGTTGGGTACCGAGAGTAGAACTGAGATTTTTTTCTGCCAGCAATATTGATAGTACACATAAATGCTAATGTATTTGGATCAGGCAATTAACAGTGTATGAATGGATTAAATTTGTAGCACTTAGCAATTTAGACAGCATTACATATTGATCGAATAACGGTATTCAGGCTGAAAGATTGTTATGGAATGTCTCTATCCTTTTATCCAAAATAATAATGTTAAGTTGTAACATGAGATTGATTATCTGCAATAAGGTAAGAGTATGCTTGGAAAGCAATTGTTAGTTTATCACTCTTTTAGATACAACCGTGAGAAAAACAGAAGCATTATCCCTAGCGAATTCATGGAATCCATAAACATGTCTCAATCCCAGCTACATTCAGGGAAGTCCCATGCACTTGCAATCTCCCTATATAAGAAGCAATCTGAATTGAGGGTTTAGGTATATGTGTGCTAGTGTGTGCACATGTACATGTGAGTGTTTCTTTTGATCAAATACATTTTATGGCATACAAAACCTTAAAATTCAAGTCACCAAGGTTTGTGATTGAAAAACATTAGAAACTTGGCCTCACCTTGGATCCCTCCAGACACTGTTGAATTCAAAGTGAGGGATGACTAGTATTGCATTCAAAAGTCCAGCTAATGCAACTGCATTGCAGATCTACAGCAAAACATAAAACATCAGGAACAAGAGAGTAGCAGATATTGAACATCCATGTGGGTATAACAGCATCATTATGCATATTTGTATTGACTTGAGACAGATAAGAACTGGCAGGTAATTGATATCAAAGCAATAACATACCGCAGAACGCTGCTGGTTGAGACCACCATTTGCCTCAATAATCAAGTAACCATTAGGACCAGATGACTCTGCAATTCAATTGATAATACAAGCTTTAATTTACATAGTACAGCTAATTTCCCCTAAGTATGGAGCAACAAGTCAAAAGTTATCCTCCCAGCTCACAAAGTTCATAGTAGGTTGAGGATAACAGATAAATTTAAGGCCCCCCGCTTATGATTTGCAGGACACAAAAGGAGATGCTTCTTTTTTTCTGTTTGTATTTATTTCATACAATCCATGGGTTTAGAACCCTGCTGCTTGCAACACCCAAAAGGATACGCATTAGCAAGTAGCTGTAACTCCCAGGTTAAAAGTTTTCCCACAAGAAAATTCAAACTCCACAACAGTAGTTGGATTTAGCTACCTTCATTTGCAGCAAAATGTTGCCTAGCAGTTGAATTTGGACAAGGTCTCTGCACCTTCAACCTCCTTTTGAATTTCCATAGAGATGACAACTGTAGCAAGAAATGGAAAGTTTGCCAATTATAATTTAATGGGAAAAGTAACAATACAAATAACATAATCAAATCCATCCCAAGTAAACCCTACCCTTGATAGAAATTGGTAATTCACCTTGCCCTCTCAAAGTAAAGCAGCACAACCTAATATCCTTTTAAAAAATATCAAGCGATCCAACCATTCATGATCAGAAATTACAAAGCCTAGTTAGCTCAACTTCAAGAAGCACAAGTGCAGCAAAAACAACAAGCATCTCCTCACAAATCACTATGAATAAAATAAAAGCAAAAAATAAAACAAATTAAAAGTTCAAATTAAATCATGATATTAAGGTGTCATTTTACAAAGTTCCATCAGAAATAATTATAGCTTTCAATTTTCTTTTTCTTTTTCTTTTTCTTTTTCCTACCGTCCCATGAAATAATTCAACAGCCAAAGGCTATATCCTTCTTCCTGTGCTTTCCTTTTTCCTCTTCTACGCCTCAACCAAACAGAAAACAAGACCCAAAAAAATAGTGAAAATTAACTAAAAATAAGAGATGAAAAAGGAAAACCTCGATTGCAGTAGAATTATCCGCTGCAATATCAGGCCAGAGCTTTGCAAACAACTCATGGCTCCGATACACCGAACCAGGAAGATTAGGTTGAAGCAAGCCAGAGAAGGGCCCCACACACATGATCAAACCAGAAATATACAGCAAAGGCAAGAGCAGCAAGTACCGGATGTTCCACCGGAGAAAGATCCCAGCAGTAAGGTTCTCCCGGCGAAAATGAGACTGAACTTTAGAGCGAAGCCGGCGGCGGCATTGGGATATTCCGGTCTGGAGGTGACGGCGGGGAGAAGGCGGCGGGCTGGGAGAGTTGCTGTCGCCGCTTCCCTCGCTAGCACAGCCAGTATTGCCGTTTCCGTTGTGTACCTTGGCTTTCATTGCAGTAGCAGTGTTTATGGCAATGCGAATAGAGAGACAGAGAGAGAGTAGTGTCTGTTTCTTGTGAGCAGAGAAAGCAAAAAAGATGGGTTTTGATTGCATACGATGCGGTGGCGTATGGCGTTTCCGCTTTTTGTAGTGCCGTTTTCAGGAGATTTTTTAGTGTGATCGCTGCTCACCGAACAGTGCAGAGAGGGAAGCTTTAATGATGGCGCGGGCGCGTGGCTGCAAGCCAATATTACGGAACGAAAGAACCGAACTCTGTTATTTTTTTTTAAATTCCCGCGGTAAATTTGTCCTGATTTCTTGCGATATTCTGCTTTTTTTTAAAAAAAAAAATTGGAAGAGATATTCTGCTTCTTGATTACGATATGAGCTTGGGATTTTGGATTTGCATGGCTCCATTAATTCCATAATAACCGTTTTAGTCAAATTATCATTTCGCATTTGTCAAAGCTTAAAAATTGAGATAAGTAATATTTTATTCTAAAACCTATTTATCTATATATATGAGGCTATCATTTTTTAATTAATGATTTAATTAATAAAAATTAATATACTAATGAATAATTTTTTTATTAAATAATAATTCTTTCTAAATAATTATTGTTGATTATTGCCTAGCAAAGCATTATTAATATCATTTTTATATTGATTTTTATTTTTTAATAATTTAATACATCCTACTATTACTATCATATATGAAAGTCTCATGAGAAATTCTTTTTAAAAAAAAATGCACGATAAAAGATCAAATCATGTTTAAATGTATTCTTATTTTTAATTCCTATTTTTATTTTTTAATAAAAATATTTTTTTTTATAATATTTTGAAATCTTGATTAAAAAGGTAATGAGATAAAAGTTTAGACTATATAAAAATTAATAAAAATAAAATATTGAATAATTAATAATAAATTTAAAATATTATTTTATTTCATATATTAATTTTTTAAATTATTTATATATTATAATTATTAATAATTACGTGTTTTAACAATTTCTTAATACATTTATATTTATCATTTATGTATAAAGCTGAAATGTATTCATATGATATTGTCACACGATACTTTATTTGAAAAATATATAAAACTTTTCAATACTATTAACACGTATCATTTTCTGAAAATAATGAGTGTTTGATTTTCTTTTATGCTAACTATATAATAATATTTTTATTTTTATCTTAAGCATTATTATTATCATTACAATATTAATTTTTATTATTTAAATTATTATTTTGTTAAATTGTTAAAATTAAAGGCCTTTTATGATTAAATTTGTTATTGAAAATTTTATTATACTTTTATTTATATAAAAATATAAGATATTGATCCTATTTTCAATTCGTGAAATATTTTTCTTTTTGATACAAATTTAATTATTGTAATTTATTTTATATTAATTAAATAATAAGTAAACACTTTATGTTATTATTATCATTTTAAACGTGACTTTGAGCCAATTTTACATCATTATTATAATTTATCTCATTAAATATTTTCTATATTATATTTATCCTTATATAATTAATGTACATAATATTATTTAAATGCACTCAAAAATATTATTTCATTGCTTATTGAATACTCAACATTTTTATAATCAACTTTAAATATTGCAAATATAAAATAATACAATATATTAATGGATAATATTATATTTAAAATACATTGATTTTAACTTTTTTAAATGAGAATAAGTTTTTTTTTTCCTTTTAATTATATTTTTTTATAATTATTTGGTGTAGTAATATAAATTTATGATAATAATTATTTCATTAACATTTTATATATTCTTAATTATTTTTACAGATATGTCTTTTAATAATTTATGTAATATTAATTTTATATTTATGTTATTATAATTTGTTAATATTAATTTAAATTTAAATATATTAATAATTTAAATATTAAAATTAAAAATTAATAAATTCTCCTACAAAACAAGCATTTAACTAGCATATAGTTGAAGATTCTAAATGGTTTTAATTATTATACTTTTTCAATAATTAATTAAAATCGCTGAATAAAATCATCTTAAGTAATAACTTTTCTTTTTGAATTGATTATCATTATTATTAAATCTAAATAAATAGAAAAAAAAAACAATTAAATTAATGGCTTTCCTTCTCGTCAAAGGCCACTTGTACCCATAACAAGCATATACTAGCTGTACAGCAAGTTTTTTAAGTAGATCGTTTAAGAACATTTTATTAATATAATTATTGCTCTAAGTAGGCCAACAATAATTAAAACAATAAAGACTTTTCTCTACTTTAAAAATGCATAAAATATGAAATTTTTAATTTACTAATTTTAAGATATATCACTTTATATATATATATATATATAAAGAAAATTATCCCTCATTATATAATCTACTAGTTATTATTTAATTTATAAATTTTTATTGAATAACTAAACTTCTCATTTATAGTATTTATTAATTTTTAATAATTAATTAATAAATATTAAAACATGAATAGTAGAATTTATGATATGATTAAATTATTTTTATAATTTTTTAATTTATAATAAATAATAATTAATATATTAAAATATTAATCTTTTTACAAATCCTATTTCGACAAATGCTTATATTGATAAAAATCCTAACCCATAAATAGTTTTATTAAAAGTAAATAATAATATGTAATATAAAGGTTTAATGGTGAAGAATTAATTTCCTTTTTCAATTTTTACAATAATAGTTATTTTTTTAAATAATTTTAGTATGTTATTAAAAGTTTTTTTAACCATTAGTCAAAATTATTTTTTTACATATCATAATTTTTATTATTAATTTATTTTAATTTTCATCACTCATTAAAAATAATAAATATTTAAAATTTTAATAAAATTTTCAAAAATTAAAGAATTTACTATAATTGCAAAAAATTAATAAAAATTTTAAAGTTTTCTATAAAAATTAATTTAAATTTCTAAAAATTATTAATAATTAAAAAAATTTGAGAACAAAAAATATTATGCATAAGGATTATATTTGTCCTTATAATCCTTAACAGCTGTCCAGCCTCCCTTAACAGCTGGAAGCATGGAAATCGAGCCAAGCCGATCACAATCACAGCTTTGACTAATACGAAATGATAATATAATTTGACTGGAAAACTGCGATCATGGAATTAATGAAGGTTTAAACGTCAGAAGCATTTACGGATTGCGAAATAACGGAATGGGCTGTCACCTGCCTACTTGCCAGAAACAGAAAAATTATAAAAAATTCTTTAAAATTATTAATTTTTTTTATTCATAATTTTTTAAATATAAAATATAAATACTTTATTTTAATTTATGAATAAAGGTATGATTATATAGAGTTCAAATTCATCACAGGATAAATTTAATTATATTAGTATTTTTTTAATTTTATATGAAAATAAAAGTAATAAAATTTCTCTAAATTACAGTCGGTCAGTAAATGTGTGGCCTCGGGCTCCGTTAATACCCCACCCCACCCCGTGGCCCGCGAGGCTTCCATTACTTTGTAATTCTCCGTTTGGACCGTTTTGCCCTCCACGAATTCCGGTTGACCACTGCTTTTTAGGGGCATCAAAATATTTTGGTACTCGCATCGCATCCCTACGTTTTTACACGTGATCCCTTTAAATTGGCAATCATCTTGATGTGATTTTATAATTTATTTATTTATTAAATCCAAAATAAATTTGATTTGATTTTAATATACCGATTGAAAAAGCAGTTGAATCGTTGGACCTGAATAAGCATCCGTTATCAAGCTATCAATTATGTAAGCTAATTCAAATAATTGTAACATTTTTTTTTCTGATAGAATTAGTTGTGACATTTAATAATATTTAAAATATTGACACTTTTTTTTTTAGTTTAATTACATTTTATTATAATATTTTTAAATATATAATATTATTATGAATAAATTATTATTATGAATAAATTATATATAAATTATTATTATTATATATATAATATATAATATTTTTAAATATAATACTCTCTCAAACATAAATTTTATATTTTTTATGTAAATAAGGAATGAGAATCATAACTTTATGTAAAAGAAATATATACTCTAAAAAAACATAATAATTTTTCGAATGAATTTAATATAATTTTATTTTGGTTGTCATTATTTTTCTGATTGATTAATTGAGAAAAAGAAAATCCATAATGAAAAAAAAATATATACTTCATTGTCTCTTGATTCATGATGAATGTGAAATTTGATATTCATTAATTATATTATAAAAGTGCACTAAAAAAGGGTAAGAATTTGCAAGTGCAAATATGATACCACAAGGATTAAAACAAGGCAATCAAATAGTCCAACCACAATAACCACATTTTAACACTTTAACTAAGACAATGATAAGGGGGTCCAATGGGATATATATATATATATATATATATATTTTTTTTTTTTTTTTTTTTTCCTTTTACCTTTTCCCACCTTCCATTTCACTTTCAACTTTCATTTCAAATAAATGTCGTTATTTTATATAGTACATTTCAAATAAATGTCGTTATTTTATATAGTACAATTTAAAATATAAAATTTAATTAAATTATAGTTCATATTTAATATAATTTCATAATTAAAATTTATATAATTTATTTTTTAAACAATTCTCAATAGTAAAATTAAAAAATATATCTATATAATTTTACTCTATAAAAAAACTTATACCTAATAATTTTCTAATTATTAATAAATATATAAATTAATTAATAATATGTTAATAAATATAAATAAATTTACATGTCTCATAGTATTAGAGAGGGTAACAGGTAGTATAACACTGCTTACCCGTCTACAGTGTAGCCGAGTAGTATATGCCACACAGTGTACTGAAACACCATATTTTATTTCAATTATTTTTATTCTTACTTAATTTATTTCTTCATGGTTATGAAGTGCAATTTGTTAAATTTACCTCATTTGAGTTATTTATTGAAATTATAAATTTATTTGAGATTTCAAAATTTTTATAGAAAATCCGGCAGAGTACCGACTAAAAATGGAGAAAACAGTTATTCGGAACCTGTGAAAAACAATTCCAATACGTTTTCATTGATTCCCAAACTCCATTATAGGTCTCTTAGGCAAATCCCACATCGGCAAAGTACGGAGATGGTCTTGTATTCAAAAAGTAATAATATATAAAATGAAGGAACTAATCATTAGAGGCGCATTTTGGTGGAATGGCCTGGAGAGTTTGAAGAACTTCATTGTCACACCTTATCCCTTCGTAATGCATAACATGATCCCGTAGAATACTTAATGAACTACCGAACTTCACCTACCGATAACCCATTAAGTACCCTACAAGGGATTTTAAAACGATTTTCTTACATTTTGGAAGTGGTGAGCATTTTAGTGAGAATTAAAAACTATTTATTCAAAGCTTAAATACTAGTAAAAATTTTTGTCCATTTTAATTTTGCCGCAAATTTTATAAAAATTTTGACAGAGTTCCCTCTGTATTTTGAGAAACCAGTTCTTCAAAGACCTGTAAAAAAAACACTTCCAAAAATATTTCACAACTCTCAACCTTCAATGACTCAATCATCTCAAAATATTTAATATTTCACAAAGCATAAAGCAGAAAATTCATATGAACAAATATTAAATTTACAGAAGAGAATCTAAAATAATATTGTTACAATTTATTTACAACTGCTCAACTTACATTGATATAAATAACATTTCTATATTTACATCAAGATTATCTACAAGGGTATAAAATAATACCCGTACAAAATGATCAGAGTAGTCCTCGATTTAATGACTCACTCTGCTTTCTCCTTGCTCTTATCTGCGACAGCAAAATAAGTTATCGCTGAGTATAAAAATACTCAGTGGTGCACAATAAAAATTTAAAATGCAATAAATATATCATTCATTGCCAAACACCATTTAAATGTTTCTCAATTACATTTCACAAATATTAAAATTCATAATAACATCATTTTGTCAAATAATCTATTAAACACAGTTTAGTCAAACAATTTCATAAACACAGTGTTGCCAAAGTTATACACAACTTAAGCAATGACACAAAATTTCCGATCAATGCCGCGTTGTACACCACGACAAAGCAATCTCAACCCCATTAATCGAAATCAATGAGGGAGGTGGCTAGCTAGCTAATGAGTACTCATCCGATCTACAACCTCAACTGGCAAGCCAGAGAGAGAGGAAAATAAACGATCTCAACCCCATAAATGAAGGAGGAAATGTGGTACTGTCATGCTAAGTGTGAATCGAAAATCCCTTTCAAACATTTCATTCAAATATTACATACAAAAATCAAATCAATTTCCAAAGTTACAATTTGATTACAAGGTGGCAACACAAAAGTTGATAAATTTATAATACGTACTAAATCAATTTTTCAAGGATAAAATGCTTAAATAGGATTTATTGTGCACAAACCTCAAGCGAGTCGTCCCTTAGCCTCGACTCGATTCCTCGGGTTCCTTCCCTATATTCTTTTCAACTGAAACACAAAATTTTACAATGTTTCAGTACTAGAACTTAACATAAATCCAAAAGTAAATTTCACTTCATTTTAACTAGCTCTATTGCGTTAAATTCGACGTTCTCGAAGTTTTTGTGTTTTGGGTTACTATTCACTGCACTATTCAAGTCAAATTGTTGACTTTTAAGGCTTAATAGGTATGGGAACTCCAACTTCACCCACATACCACATTTTGGTCACTAAACTTGTTGATTTTGGTCATTTACTCAAAGCTTAGGTCGTTTAGGCAAAATTGCCAATTTTCGGTTTTGGAGTTATAAGTTGCACTATTCCATTGGTCAATCTACTGTTGGAATTTGGCAAAACTTACTTCATAGAAAATGTTCCTTATTGTCTTAAGTGTATTCTCATTTTTAGAACACCCCAATTGGAGTTTTTTAGCTCAAGTTATGGCCAAAATAAGATTACTGTTCACGTGCACTGTTCATGCTGAGATTTTGGGTTCTGGTAGATTTTGATCCAAATTTGGTCAGTAATTTGATTAAGTTAAGTTCACAATTTAGTCTAACTTTCTTCATATGAAATGTTCTACTATGTCTTAGGTTTCCATCGGTTTAAGAATCGCCTAAATCGGAGTTTTGTAGAGAGAGTTATAACCCTTCAAACATTGCTGCTCAATGAAAATTCTGCAGAGTTGCAGGTTTGGTAACTTAACTTTGCTCAATAATTTGAATGGGTTAATGGCATAATTTGGGGTAGTGTTCCTCATGATAGTTTTAGATCTATGTCTTATCTAATTGCTGGTAAAATTTCAGGTCATTTTGACCATCCTAGCTCGAGTTATGACCAAATGAACAGTAACTGTTCATTTGGTCAGTTTGATGCAGTGGCAGCCTGCTCTCATTTCACTTTGGTCAATTGTTTCACCAAGTTTTAGTCAGTTTTTGGCCATGGTTCCTTAATGAAAATTGTGCTATTTTATGTCTATTTTCATCTCCAATTGGTGGCACATCAATTGGACTTGTAAAATTTGAGTTTTGGTCCTTTAAAAAGGGTTTGGTCATGCTGCCAGCAGCATGACCATTGGACCTACGAATTTGGTTTTCATTCCAACAATTCCCACACAACTTATTTGGTCATAATTGACCATTATTTCATTTCACAATAGGTCAAACATGTCATTTATGCATTTCTCCAAATTTTGGTTCATAAACCCTAGCATTGAAACCCTAATCTCATTAACTCTTGCATTTAACCATTTCAATGCCTTTAACTAACATCACTTAACTCATTAAGGTTCATATTCCTATCCAAGCCAATCAAGCCATGCAAATTACACTCTTCACAATGCTGGCCAAAAATTCAGTTTGTCCTTCCCCCATATTTTTATTTCATTTCCTTAATCTTAAGTTCATTTCAACCATTAATCATGCATTTAAGTGAAGAAATAAGAAGTTTAACATACTAACCTTAACTTAAATGCCAATTCTTCACTTTCTCTTTTCCTTTCCTCCTTCTTTCTTGTTCCTAGGTTGAGATTGCAAGGTCTAATGAAGTTTTTAGGGGAGTTATGTGGATTGGGTGAAGAAATTCAAGCTTAAAAGTAAGCTTAAATGGAAGAAGCTTTCATGGAGATGAGAGGAAGAAATGGAGCGGCAAAGAGAGAAGAAGAAGAAAGGAATTTTTTGTTTTGTTTTTTTGTTTTTTTTAATTTTCTTTCATCTTTATCCCTTTTAGAAGACCAAAAATTCCAATTTAATAATTCACTTAATTAATTTGTTTATGACATCATTCATGATGTCATCAACTTTGACTTTTCCATCTTTTTTTTTTCTATTTATTTTTTTATATTAGTTCTTTAATTTAATTCTCGATTCCAAAATTTTCTTTTCTCCGATTTTATTGGACAGTTAGGTCAGGAGTTAGCTCTTGGGGTCAATTGACCAAATTGCCCCTCACCGGTTCATCCCTGTTTGCAAATAATTCCATATTTCTTCCGGCTCCCTGACATAATTATTTGACTGGCTTAACAGTTTTTTTTTCGTGATTTTCTCTTTTCCACTGTGTTCATAAGGGTCCTAAGGACCGCAGCGTCACTTTTTACGGTTCGAAATTTGACTTTAAAATGATTTCGCAGTCGTTCCCGATGAAGTCACCCATCGCTGTGACTCTCGGCTCGTTTAACTTCTTATGTTCTGTTTTTCTTATTTATACTTAACTAATTGGAAATCACTAATTATTGGTGTTTATGGCTTCTCTAGTTGTCTTAAGTATAGTTCTAATCCCCTTAATTGTCCGGACCGACACCGATCACCGGAACAGTGAAATCTACCAGGCTATGCAACGGGGGTATTACATTCATGGTTAAGCGTACTCGCTTGAGATAAATTATAGGATGGGTGACCTCCTGGGAAGTTCTCCATTCTAGACAAAATCGTGAGGCTTATGGCCAAAGCGGACAATTCCTCTCAGGGTTGGAGTCCAATCATTACAGGTAGGATACCCATTTAATGCTTTTAAAATTTGAACCCATATCAAATTCGATTAAAATTTATCCTCAATTACCCAAACTTGTTTCAAACCTGATTATTATTACTCATAAAAATTCGAGCCCGCTTAATTTTATATATTTTAATTAATAATCTATATAAAAATTATTTTATTAATAATTTATATTTTAAATATTTAAAAATTTATAAAAATTTTCAATTCCATTTTATATAAAATAAAATATATAAAAAATTATAGATATTATATAAAATATATATTTTATATTTAATTAAATATAAATGGGTTTGGGGTAACAGATACTCAAACCGTAAAAACTCGAACTTGACTCAAACCCGTTACAGGTATTATTCTTCAAATCTGAACCTGTCCTAAACCCTATTATATTATATCAAAACCTATCCTACTAGGACTTTCTTGGATCATATACTTAAAAAAACCTGGTCAATTGTCATTCCTACATAACATAGGAGATTTATAGAACAATATAAATAGTATTATTATTAAGTGTATAGTAAACTTAGATATTAAAAAAACAATAGAAAAATATAAAATATCTTATATGTATATAATCTTTATTACTATATGTATTATACAATTTAACTTTTTTTTTTATTATTAAATAAGAGAAGAATTTAAGGAAGAAATGCCATGAATGGTTTCGTAATGACTAACTTAGGCAAATAATAATCTTTAAGGATGATTGAGAGAAAATATTTTAATATAGGAATTTTAGTAAAAAAAAAAAATTATTATGTTAGTTTTATGAATTTCATTTCAAAATTTAACAAATTTAATACGTTTTTATTTTTGTTATAATTAATTTTATGGGATGAATTATATTTTTTTTAAATTAAATAAATAAAATTAAAATTCATTTAAATTTAAAAAAATTTTGTAAAATTGAATTGAATCAATCATAGCCTTAAAAGAATTTCAAGTGTATGATTGTTTAATATTAGAAAAATGTATGTATTTTTATTGAAAGGGAAACTTATATTTTCAGTGCACAAAATAAACACAAGTTGGTAATTATTTTATGAAAGTTGATGATTGGATTTTGGAGTAAGCATATGGTGATGTAATCCTTAATTATTTATCCTTATTGTCTCATCTGTTGTCCCCAAATTAGCCAAATATAATAATAATAATAATAATAATATTATTGTGTTTCAATCTCCACCGAGGCATCGTGTCCTGGGAAGCAATACCAAATTTCCAAAGTCTAAGAATTTATTTAATATTAATATTTAATTTTAAAAAATAATATTTAAATTAAATGGAAAAAATACATTATTTTAATCATAAAAAGTTTAAAATTATTAAAAAAAAAATTAACCTCAACACTAAATAAGTTATAAAACAACAAATTGATGACATGCAAAAAAAATTATAAACAATAAAAAAAATTAGATAAAACCCTTACCAATTACTATATTTTAAAGTGGATAAAAATTATTTGAATTATATTTAATTAGTAAATTGAAGGACTTTTTTTTTGGCTTTTATTTTATCATTTGTTTTTGAGGGTTTTTAGGTAAGTTTGATTTTATTTTATTAATAATTATTTTTGTTTGAGAAAATTTTTATTTTATTAATTATGATAATTTGGAGACTGAAAGAGTATGAAAGGATAAAATAGTAAAAGTAAGCAAAGAAAGAAAGCAGGTGGTGACAAGATCACGTGAGTATAAAAAAAAAAAAAGCAAGAAAAATAAAGAAAGAAAGAAATACCGTTACACAAAAGACGCAAAGAATTGCCGAAATCTCTCCGAGATACACGCTAAATTCTTAAAGAGCATAACGAAACATTGACTTACGAAAATACCCTGGTATTATGGCATTTTTCTTTTACTTTAGGAGACTATTTATGTCAATTCGAGTTACATTTATTTGCCCTTTTTAGGTGCGAATAGCGTTGCTTTTCATATCTAATATTGTGTGTATCCATATCATCAGATCACTTATCAGGCCACTGTCATTGACTCCCCTCGTATCGTGCACTTCACCCTGCTCTAGTCTCCCAATATATCTCCAGGCCAGTGAGTTTGTTTTATTTATTTAATTAATAATAATAATTATAGTCCTTGATAAAATTATGACCTTTTCATTATATTTTAGTTTCTGAAACATAAAAAAGTCCCACAAGAAGGTCGCATTATTTCATTGAACGATTTTAACTTTCCCTCCTTAACAAGGGCAGGCAGGGGAAGGCGAAACGTGTCTCCGTATTAGGCACTAAAATGAAATGCCATGTATGTGGAAAAATCAGTAGGCCTCCATCCCTACTGTTGGCCTCATTAGGAAAGGACTGTTAGGGAGACATGAATACGACGCTGAAGGCGATGGTTCACTGCTTACACATTCAATATTCAATTTTGGACCCTAAATTAGATGTGATTCGTAAATGCTTTTGTCCTCATTCACCCTCTACCCACTTTAAATGAACCATAATTGCTATGACAATTGTCGTCATTGTTGCCGACTTGTTAGATTATGGCTTCTCTGGCTGCTTCCAGAGGGACATGTGAGCCAGAAGCATAACCTCGTCCGGGAAGAAAATTTGGAAAGAAATGTTCTCTATGCCAATTTCATTTGTTGGGTTGTGCCGACCTTACATAATGGGTTACGTGCCTTTGAGCCTAAAGAGATTATGCACTCCGGGATACCTATCATTTTCACCGCTCTTCGTCATTTCCCAGTGGAGGATTGGTGCAAATAAACTCAAGCTCCTTATGCACAATTTTGACACTTCAAGGAACGCACCAGGATTGGAATTATATATGATATATGACCAGGCACAGGGCTAAAGACTAGAAATGCTTTATAGACAGGGCATTCAATCAATGCCTGGATACTAGGTCCACGTGGTAGGCAAGCCATAAATGTTCTGAATGGGCCTTCAATTCAGTCTGGTGCTAATGGATTACGGCAACATCTCGCTATCGATGATCCACTTCAAATGATCTTAAAAGATCGTCAATAACAAGTCCTTGAATCTCTTGCTATCAGTTATCACACCAAGCACAGTTATCCAAAGACCATGAGGCCTCTCGCGTAGACATCATCACAGGCCAGTTGGGCCTAACCCGCAACTCTCAATTTGTTTCGTTTGACAAAAGTCTTATAAATCCAAACTAGCCCAACATCACATATACATCTCAAATAGAGTGAGTCATGAGAGTGAGATAGAGCAAGATGACAACAGGTGCTTCCATTATTAACTAAAACCCTAAAAGGCTACCAACTGTAGCTAGCTTCCATATGAATATCACAAATTTATGGTATCAGTTACAACAGTATAATGCCAAGAGGAACGAAACGAAACTCTCACCATCCACCCAGTTTTTACGAAAGTAAAGCAGAAAACAAATCTAGATCAACCAGAATAAAAGTCCTTCAGAATAAGTAAAGCAGAATACAAAAGTCATCCAGCCTGTTACTTTCTTTACTCAGTTGCTCCCACTCTATCACGGGGGATCAAGCGCAGTTCGGAACCATGTTTAAGGAAGACATTGCCTGAGCCAATCACAATCATGCCAAAATAAAAATCTATAAAATAGCATTTGATATAATGAACAGACAAATAATAAATTACAATAGATTTTTGTTAAATATTTTCCAATACTTTGGAGATACATATTAACATGGCTAAGGGACGCAGTGTCTTTAATTTTCTATCATATAGCATAGAGCCCAAAATTACAATAAACACATTGATGTACGAGTAAATGCATTTTGTACCACAATGATAATTTCCCTGAGAAATTAGATCTGGTCTAACCATGAGCAAACCCAAAATTCATAAGAGACATAAGCATTCCTAAGAACATGATATTGGTGTAGCAAAAGAGACAAAAATATCACAAGTAAAATGCTAATTTGACAATCTAAAGAGGCATCCATTTTCACATTGACGCCTGGCGCTATTTTCCCACTTCCAAAAATTTCCAATGAAACTACTACTATTAACTGTGATCCAGACTCAAGTTGCAGATTAATGAAACCGAAAAAATTGCAAAATTTGACTAGCTGCTCATATCATATAACTTATAGAGTCACCTCATTTCTGGGGTTGGATGATTAGATCTTACATACAGTAAACAAAACAGAGTGCTTCAACAAAACCCATTTAAGAATCAGAAAAAGCAAATCAAATGAAATGGCAAATTTTATTGCATAAAGAATGCATTAGCATACCTGCACTTTGTTGAGGATTGATTCCTACCCCATCTGGATGTAAACAAAACAGTTTGAAATAAGAAACAACAAATCAAAATAGGATAAATTAAAAATTTTGACAAGCCATGTTGTAGAATTTGACTAAAACTAGTCAATAGGCTAGTTAAAAAAGAGGAGATACGGGATATTTAAGCAAATAAAGCTAAAATCAAGAATGTATTGTGAGCGAAATTAGTAATAATTAATTCATTTGTGACACCAAAAAAGGAAATCAACCGACAAAAATGAGGATGAAGAATTTCGGGGGAAAAAAACACAAAATCAACAATAATCAATGTGAAACCCTAGACTAGCAAATACCATTGGTAATGATGGCGCTGGTTTGAGGAGGGACTTTAAATTCCTCGGCTGCAAATTTCAAAACAGCGGTGAACGGGGCAGCTTCTGGTACGCTAAACCTAAAATCAAAACAATAGAAACTACAATTAGCCATAAACGAAAAACAACTCTAATCGGAGAGGAGAAAACAAAGAACACGAAGACAAAGAAATAAAATAAAAAAAAGCTAAATTGAAATGATTATACGTACACCTTGAAAGGGAGCTTGGGATCGGAGGTAAGTGTCACCTTGAAGGAGACCTTCCCTCCTCCACCGGTACCAGCACCAGCGCTCGCCATGTCTTCCGCTACTCGCAGATTATCGTTTAGCTGTTGAAGTGTCTATATATACTATCGTGTACTTGAGGCGTACTTGCGACGCAACCCAGAGGCCGCGTAGGCGTACTTTTTTTTTTTTTTGGGCTACATACATTTTTAAGGTTTTGGGCAATTTTTTCTCTAGGGTCAGAAGCCCAATGGACTGGCCCAGTACCTCAATTTAGATATAATAAAAAATAAAATAAAATAATATAATATCATGTAATTAATGAAATTTATATTTATTATTTAATTAAAAAATGCATTAAATATCTTACTAATCTACTAATTAATCATATAAATTTAGAATAGAATATAGTTTAACATAAAATAAAATAAAGAGATTTTTTTATTATATTTAATTATATTTATTAAATTAGTCCTGAATTCTTTTAGTTATAATAAGTGCTAATTACCCTCGCGTTGCCGTAGGTTTACATATTATTTTTATCTTTTTAATTATTTTTTTTATGTTTTTTAATGATTAGTAATGAAATTATTATTATTTTTTTTATAATAAAAAATATAATTATATGTGTTGTGTTATTTATATAAAAATATTTTAATAAAATTATCGAAATTTAAGAAAATTATTTTGAATACCTCAAACAAACGCTTAAAAAACTAAATGATTCTTGGCGTTTAACAGAAGAAAAACAGTAGCAATTGATTCATGCTCTTGATTAGAATAAAAACAATCGAAATAGCAAATTTATATTTACAATTTCCCACTTAGAACATTTCTCACCAAAGAAAAGAACAAATTAATCTTTCCCCATATTGTAAAGGGCAAGCTTAATTATCAAAGAATAAAACCACTGGGGCTCTAGTTAATAATAATAATAATAATAATAATAAAAACAAAAGATTACTCATCTTAATTAATTAATTATTATACAATCCACCAACTAACCATTGATGGCAAAGCAAGCATGAGAGGCCACCATCTTTCAATCAATGATTTTAATCCTTGAGATCCACCACAGACAAGCTTGTTATTATGGTATGTACAAACCTGTTGCTTCCTGAAAATTTATCAACAATAATAATCAGATCCTGTCAAAATCAAATACCCATAATAATTAATTAAGATCCAAAAACATTAAAATATTTTCCCTTATTATTCATTACCTTAGGTTCGCTTACCTAGATGCACAAAAAGTAATGACATAATCTGTTCCAGAGCAAGTAAAAATGCTGGTGGGATCATCATATGCATAACTATAAGCAGTAGGGCAAGCTTCCTTGAACTTCTTGGAATAATATGTAGGTTGGCAAATTACAGGATTCCCATAAACTCCTCTGCAGCAATACTCATCAGAATTGAACACATCACAAGCACTTCGGCAGCCAATAACTTTCCCTTTCGATTTCAAGGCGAGCTCCGTCGGACAATTAGACCTTAAATCCATGTCACAACCGGCAATGCTGCAATTTCCTTGACCATTAATTGGTGTAACAACTAATGGCAAGTTAAATCCGTCCACTAGGCTAACATCATAGTAATCTGTTGCTGATAAGGTGAATTCAGCTAGTGAAGCAGGTGTTTGACCTGAAGCCTTACATGTCAGGGATGTGCCACAAGCACCGGTTTGGCATGATCCATTACCGTTTTTGTCGAAATTGCAACCTGTTCGACCCCATATTCGGCCAATCCACCCTACCGGAGCATTGAAAACAATGGATTGCCCTGGCTTCAATACAAATCCACCTCCGTTGAAGTTTTCACCTGGAGTGATGGCAGGCCATATTGTCTCTTCACAATGGTTGATTATAGTAAAAATCCTTGCACACTCCGTCATTTTTATCTCTTAGATTTAAACAGAAAAAGAAAATTACTTTTCATTAAAACAGAAAGAAGAAAAGAACACCAAAACATGTATGTGATGTTGGAAAAGAATACCAAAGTACCTGGGGAAATAATGAGCAGAAGAAACACAAGTGTTAAGGGCACATTAAGATTTGCCATTTCTTTCTTGGGTTTGTCTCTTCTTTCGAGTAGAAGATTGAAAATGGACGTAAAATATAAAGCAAAGGGGTGAAGAATACGTGTGGAGGGAGGGATGATAAAATCAGAATCTACCATTAATTAGTCCATTTTATAAGGAAGGCATTAGGGCAAAGGCAGATAATTCTTTCCCTAAACCTTTCATGCATGTTTATTCAGATTCCATTCTTCCCTTTTTTTGTTTCAACTTTCTGATTCCAAATATCACTGGTTCAGTGGATCAGCAGAATCTGGCCATGCAGCCCACATTCAATTGTATTAAGGGAAAAATTAATTAGCTTACAATTTTCAATTATATAATTTTGCCTACATATAAAAGGAATGCAAAATTTTTCAATTTACAAAAATATCTTATATTTGACCTTGAGATACAATTATGTGAATCCAAATGTATTTTTGTTTTTTATTTTAATAACATATTATTTGAGGAACCTAATACAACATTAATCAATGCTATTTAATATAGGGAAATTTATTATTTAGATTCTGGGTTTTGATTAATATTATAATTTGATTTTTGTATTTTGAAAATTAAATGATTTAGCTATTCAATTATGTTTCTGTTAAAATTAAATGTCTCTTTATTCAATATTATCGTTAGTTTAAGTATATAGATAAATATATTATTTGATCTCAGAGTTTAATAGATATTATGATTTAATCCTAATATTTAGAAATTGAACGATTTAATCCATCACTTATATTTTTTTTGAATTAAATTTAATTATTATAAAATAAATTAATTTTTTTATTAAATAAAAAAATTCAAAAAAATAATAAAAATAAAGTTAATAGAAAAAAAATTCTAATAAGTTTAGTAATTACAGGAACTAATTTAAAGCCTTATATCAAGCCCCCTTATCATCTCCCAAAAATACTTCTTGAATTTCATTGTCAGAGAAGAACTTTGGTGGTGGCCAAAATTTGATAACCTTTGAAAGGAAGCACCAAAATTAATTAATTCCTTGAAATTAATTTCATTGTCAGAAAAGAAAATTGAATTATGGGTGTCAATGATACATCATAATCATATGGGTCTCTCTATACTCATAGAAGCACTAATTTATAGATTTTCTTTTTGACCTGTAATGATGGGAAAAGTTTCCACAATATACAAATTATACTCTTTATCATCAATAACATTTCTATGATGTCATTTATGAACTCGGCATGACACATTTAAACCTTTCAACTCCTATACTAAATATTCAATTTATTTTCTTTTACATTTAAAGTTTATAAAATCGAAAGATTTCAAGTTCAATTTTCTCTATTGTACAGAATTTGTAATGTTGCTTCTCATAAAGAAGTTCATATCCTTGTCAAAGGAAACAAATCCAGATAATTTAAATATGGAATGGGAGCTTGAGAACTGAATTGATGTGTAAGTAGCAACAGTGGGGCATTTCATAACCTTTTTCATTTTGCATTCTGCTCCCATTCTTTTAATTTACACAGAAAACTCTATCCTACTCATATTTGCACATGTAAGGTGGGTCAGGAAATACCAAATTGGACATGTAACAATCTCTGTAATGGCCTACAAAAAATTATTGTAACCATATGATCATTCTCAATATGCTTGGCATTGTCTTGTAGCTATCAAGAATCCTAAGGATTAATTGCTATTCCAAAAGTTAAACAAGCTCAATCATGGCGTTAATTAGAATACACTATGTGTTGTGTTTTCATTGTACATAAAATAAGTAATCAATCCATGTTGATTGTGATTCAATTTTTGAATCTTTTTTGGTTAAAGGTAATCAGTTTTAGGAAACACCCATCATTTGCTAACTGTTTGATTACCTATTGCCAGAACAAACACTAAAGACTTCTCCATTGTTTAAATGAAAACTTGTGGAACTAGTATGAGTTTTACCGCCTATTTACAAAGAATTTCTCCAAATATCTTCATAGTTTATATTAAAAAAATTATATTTATTGCTAATCAACGGTAGATTAGTTGATCTTTTTGCAAAGAGTGGAGAGGTATCAAATTTGAATTTCTTCATCTACAGACAATTTACCTTCATGGTGAAGAAGAGACATGACTATTCCTGTGTGATAAGAAAGGGAGATGACTATCTCTCATTGTATAGCTAATTAGCTATTTCTCATTTCATTGGACCTCTATTGAATAAAAAAAAAATCATATTCATTATTGCTATAGTAAGCATGCAAATTTAAAATACACACGTAATCACGTAATTTTATAATCAAATAATATAGAAAAGAGAAGAAAAATAATACAAGATTTACATGATTCGATCGTAAGATCTACAACTACATAAGTAATACGAAAGAAAAAGTTTCAATGAAAAAGAACAAAATACAATAACTCAAAACTTTTAAATCCTAACCTACCCAATGTGTTTCTCGAATATCTCATAAATTTTACTAGGACAAAATATATAATATTTATACTAATTTATACCTCACTTTTTTATTTCAATTAACCCTCCATTACCACCACAGATCTTATTATTTATTTCAATTTGACATACTTTATTTTTTATTCTAATCAGATTATAAAACCAAAATCTCATATCAAGTCACAATTCAATTCCATAAAACAAAAAAAAAAAAAAATTAAAGTAAAAATTATAAATTTCTTTTGTATATTTTTGGCAAACTTACTTCTCAATGCTTTTTGGTTTCCACTTTCATTGTTTTAAAATTTCAAAAATATAGATATATAAAAATTTGTATAAATGAAGGTGGACAGATCAAATATCACAACTGACATGTCACCCAACTCAAAATTTGGGTACCCTCATGAGGCATTCATTCATTATCATGATTAGAATACCTAATCACTGGGCCAAAAGAGAGAAGACACTTGCATAACATAATGAAGTGCCTAATCAAATTTCCATTCCTCTTTTCTGTTTCTAGTCTCAAAAGCCAAAGAAAAGGAGAAAAAAAAAGGTGTGAAATCTTTTGGAAAACCAGTTGGCACACGTGTGGTGCTAATCATGTTTAGCACTAAACCCACCTCTAAGTAATCATTCACTCCATCTTATCTTAGACTAAACCATCTTAAATTCGAAATTAAGGGTGACATGAATATGTAGCCAGGTCCCCACTAAGCTGAAGATTCAATAATTTCTCCCAAAAATTTTTTTTATAAAGATGGGAGGAGGAGAAGCATAAGCTGTAGAAGGAGAAGGAAAGCAAAGCTTTCTTTATCTATTTATAGACTCTAAATTGGTCAATTGCTTCTCCCAGCATTTGCAAGCTAGCAATTCAACATGGCTTCTGAGAGGGTTGAGACTGTTATAGCTGGAAATTACAAAGAAATGGAGAGAGAAGAAGGAAATTCCAGGTCCACTAGGAGCAAAATATCAAATTTGTTTTGGCATGGTGGTTCAGTCTATGATGCTTGGTTTAGCTGTGCTTCTAACCAGGCAATATTATATACATATGTTCATGCTAATTAATTAGCCATAATTTGTCTATATTTATCATGAAAGATAATTATTTCCCCTTTTTTATGTAAATTTTGTAGGTTGCACAAGTGCTTCTCACATTGCCTTACTCATTTTCACAACTTGGAATGTTATCTGGAATTCTTTTTCAACTCTTCTATGGTTTGATGGGAAGCTGGACTGCTTACCTTATAAGTGTTTTATATGTTGAGTACAGAACTAGAAAGGAGAGGGAAAAGGTTGATTTTAGGAATCATGTAATTCAGGTAATTTATTAATATTTTTATATCCATTCATTTCTAAGATGTGTATATATATATGTATAACTTTTCAAATTTTCTTACTTGGATTGTCAATAATTTTCAGTGGTTTGAAGTCCTTGATGGGCTGCTGGGGAAACACTGGAGAAATGCAGGCTTAGTTTTCAACTGCACGTTTCTTCTGTTTGGATCTGTGATCCAGTTGATTGCTTGTGCAAGGTATGCTTACATTTCATAAGGCGCTGAATCTTAATAAATATAACATTGGTCTCACTTTGTTCCTAATTTCTTGATAAAATAATTAATTGCAGTAACATCTACTACATAAATGATAATCTGGACAAGAGAACATGGACCTACATCTTTGGAGCATGTTGTGCAACTACTGTCTTCATTCCTTCCTTCCATAATTACAGAATTTGGTCATTCTTAGGCCTTATGATGACTACTTATACTGCATGGTATCTCACAATTGCTTCCCTTATTCATGGACAGGTTAATATTGCTATATATTTAACTTTGAAGCCCAATTTTGGCATGATTTATTATTCCTTTGTGTATTCTTTAATTGATTAATTAATTCCTTTCCCTATTTTTTTCATTTTGTTTGATTTGCAGGTTGAAGGAGTGAAGCACTCTGGTCCAACCACAATGGTTCTCTACTTTACTGGGGCTACCAACATTCTTTATACATTTGGTGGGCATGCTGTTACAGTGTAAGGACTCTGTCATAGCAATATACTAGAATAAAAAATATGTAATTATTTATTGTATTTATGCACCTAATTACTGGAAAGAGTTTCCAACTAAGGGAACATCTTTTCCTGAGAAACTGGTAATCAACTTTCTGGAAACTTTATTCTCCCCTTGGATGCCAAGATGGCGAATAAGAAATGGAAAAGTTAAAATTGGCATCTCATAATCATATTTAGAATTGCAAGTTGAACAGCACATAACCAAAGCTATAATACATATATAAACATGCTAACATATTTGAGATTAAATTTTAAGGATTTTTATTGCAGGGAAATTATGCATGCAATGTGGAAGCCGCAGAAGTTCAAACTAATATATTTGGTGGCAACTTTATATGTGTTAACTCTAACTCTACCCTCAGCTTCTGCTGTTTATTGGGCATTTGGGGACCTGCTACTTACCCATTCTAATGCTCTCTCTTTACTCCCAAGGACTAGATATAGAGACACTGCAGTTATACTAATGCTAATCCATCAGGTTAACTACCATTCATTAACTATATACAAATTACTTCAAAATTGGATTGTTTTCCAAAATGGGTGACAAAATTTTCTTTCTTTTTGGTTGCAGTTCATAACATTTGGATTTGCTTGCACCCCTTTATACTTCGTGTGGGAAAAATTGATTAGAGTACATGAAACAAAGAGTGTGTTGAAGAGGGCTTCGGCTAGACTTCCTGTGGTGATACCAATATGGTTCCTGGCCATTATCTTCCCTTTCTTTGGTCCTATCAACTCTACTGTTGGATCTCTTCTTGTCAGCTTCACAGTCTACATAATTCCTGCATTAGCACACATGATTACTTTCTCATCTGCATCTGCCCGGGAGGTTAGCTAGCCATCTTATAGTTAATTCCTCATCAGTTATGATTGTAAGCTTAATTTTATGCAACTTAGCTTCAGAAATGGTTGGAGTCTAGTGTTGGATGCATACACTAATTGCTGATTGATTTGTTTTTGGTTGACAGAATGCAGTAGAGAGACCACCATCATTTCTAGGAGGTTGGATTGGGCAATTCTGCATGAATATATTTGTGGTAGTATGGGTTTTCATTGTGGGATTTGGGTTTGGAGGATGGGCAAGTATGCTTAACTTCATACATCAAATTGATACATTTGGCCTTTTCACCAAGTGCTACCAGTGCCCCCCTCACAAGGCTTGAGTAGAATTCCTACCTTCACAAGTCAGAACTTCAACAAATTAAGATACTTAAGGAGGTGTGTAAAGAGATTGGCATTTGTAACTCTTTTTCTTTTTCTTTTCCTCTTAATTTCCTTGTAAGAGCTATTATTGATGGTTCTTCAAAAAAGTGTGATGGCAACCATGGCCATCCACACCCGCCCCCCCCCCCCCCCCCCTCTCCCATACGGACCTATAGTTGTTACTTGAATGTGAGTAATCTTTCAAGAATTAATGCTACTCCCTTTGTTTTTGTGGTATTTTAAGTTCTCTCTGAACTCATGATATTATTTTCTCTTAATATATATCGGGATGAGATGTTTAAAGGTTTGGAGAGTTAAGAAAAGTCCACAAGGACCTAAGTGAAAGTGGGAAGGAAAGCAAGGAGTAAGGAGTGAGAACCTGACTTTGGGCTAACTTTTAACACGTATTGGTCAGGTTCATATCCTTTCACAAGTCCCTTTATTTTGATTGCCAAAAAGCTTCACATGCCATTGGAAGACAGTTGAATTGTCCATACTTCCCAATAGCTAACTCTGAATGAAAGAAAGTTGCTGCAGAAATTGACATCCAAAACATTGGCAGCAAACAGCTGCGGATGTGGTTATGGAATTTGATTGGTTTGCTTAATCTATCACTTAGGGTATTTGATGAGGTTCTTTTCACTTGGTTAGTGGTCTTAAGGTTGATAATGATAAAAATAAGAAGAAAAAGATCTGCATGGGTATAACAAAAATAAGAAGTAGCCGTGTGAGAGTGACAAAAGTGTATGGGGCCATAGGCCTAGATGGGCAGTGCTTATAATGACTATCTGTTGAGATGCAATGTTGCATAGCTAAAGTCACTTGAATCAGTCTGAAAGTATGAAAATGGTCACAACATGGAGAAAAAGCTTAGAAAAGCAATCAATATTCAGTACTGCTGCCACTCCACTACAAACCCAACTCAAAAGCACATTATGCCGCTTTCTAGACCTAAGCTCAAACCAACCCACAGAATACATCAAATTTCCAAACAATTGATGGAATAGAAAGTGTAGGACACAACAGTGAAAGTCTGTGTGCACAGAAGCTGGGACCTGAAAAAGCATCCAAAAAAATAAAGAAATATATATAAAAGTTTTGGGTGAGTCATTTGACCAAGGATATGGGGACGCCATCACACATTATCAGTTCCTACATGTGGGGACCTTCACATTTTGTTAAGAACTTTCTAGGGTTTGTCTGGTCATTCTCATGGAATATATTTCAGTTATAATTTTTTCCCCTTCCTGCAAGATCAATTGAAATCTAGCAATATGTTAAAAAAAAATTGCTCTTGAAGAACTGCAATTGGCATTCAAGTTTCAAAATCTGAGGGCCCCAATTTTCATATTTAGTTTTTAAATGGTGCCCAATATATATATATAAAAGAAAGTTTAAGAAGGGTTGGGGAGCAAGTCTTCCCTAGTCTCGCTCCCTCCGCCCATGGAAATGCCTGTTTCAGGGTTTCTCTCTCTCTCTCTCTCTCTCTCTCTCTCTCTCTCTCTCTCACAGATATATGGCAATGATTTCCAATTCCAGGGTGAATGATTAAAAATGGAAATGCATGCGATGATATTCTGTAAGACTAAAGATGGATACAAGTAGCTAGATTTTTCATGCATGTTTGTTTTTGGGAATTATTTTTACAGTAACTAATTATTGTTGGACTGTTGGAGGACGCTGAATTATTGAGGATTATGTACTTGGTGCATGCCAAGTCGCTGAATCATTGTAGGATTGTAGCTGACCATTGTGTCAAGTGTAAACCCTGAGAAAAAGCATATGTAGGGACTAGGGATTAGGGAACCCATGGCATGGAGATGGAAGGGGGTGTTGCTCAAACCTTCTGGGGTCCATGGAAGCTACCTTCTGTGAAGATTTTAAAGCTGACACTTGTAAAATGTGCTAAATTGGCATGTTATGGCTCTTCAGGAGTTGTCTCTGTCAAAAATGAGTTTTCGTCATGGCAATAGAATGCAATGATATCTATTTTATGCAATCAAATCCTCTATGCTAGAATACTCCTGGAATGCATATATCATGCAGCTACACAAGGACCCCCCCACAAGTAAATTAAGATCTCAAATTGAGCTCTATTCTGCAGACACTGCTTATGCTTTTGCTATTCAATCATTCCTGAATGGCATGCACTCCATTATAACAATGTTAGTAGATTAAATCGTTAAATCAATTTAATTCAATCAATTAGAATAATGAATCATTCATCAATCCTGATCCCAACTTGAACCGTGGCTAGACCTACCTCTAGTTACTGTTTGTTCTTTTGTCTGTCTTTCTTTTTTTATTTCTCTTTTATGGAAAGTTGGAAACACACAGGAGAGAGAGGAAAAAACAAAAAATGGATAGATAATAACACTGGAAATATTTCGGCTCTGGACGTTAATGGGCCTCAGATCTTTTGGACTGATCTCTGTAAGAGGTCCTTGGCCCACCACTTAAACCTTCTTCTATCCCTTGCAAAAACTTTAGAACACAACTATTAATAATTTTTACTATAATTATTAGTTATAATTAATTATCTATAAATCCCATTATAATTAATATGACAATGTATTTGTAACAACCCTTTAAAAAAAAAAAAAAAAAAAAATTTGAAAAATGGGATTGGCGTGTGACAGTGGGTTTCCCACTGTCACAGCAGCCTTTTATTAAAAAAAAAAAAAAAAAAGTTTCAAAAATCAGGAGGAGGAAAACCCCCCCCCATTTCTCTTCTTTCCCTCTCCTTCCCTTTCTTCTTCTTCTTCCTTTCTCCGGTGACCGGCCGGCGACGTCCCAAGCAGCTCCCCACCGGCCGGCGACCCTCCGGCGACGTCCAGGACCACCAGAAACGGCGGCAAGAGAGGAAGAGGAGAGAGAAAACGCGCGCACAGTGGGCAGCGGCTTTCCGGCGCGATTCCGGCTTCGTCCGACGTCCGATCGAGGCGATTCCGGTGGCGTTGGAAAGCTTGTTCCGAGAGCTTTCTTTTGATACCAATTTTGAAGCAAATGGAGGTCGGATGAGTGAGATATGGAGGAGAGAAGTTTCGGGTTTTTCAAGCTTTTTCGTCAGATCTACGACGATCCGACCGTTGGATCGACGATCCGAGACCACATATGGACTGAGGAAGAGGAGAGGAACATGGTGGTATGATCAGATTCGGCAAATGTCGCCGGCGACCGGCGGCCGGCCACCGTGCGCGGTGGTGCCGGCGGTGGCTCCGGTGAGCTATGGAGATGGTTCAACTTCCAGAGGCTTCCTCATAAATTTTTGGAATTTTTGAGACACAGATAAACTTCGGGTAAGACAATTTTTATTATTTCTCTGTCTGTGGAGCATAAATACAGTGTTTCTTAAACAGGAAAAATTGGAGAAAAATTCTAAGAAAAATATATGATGAAAGTAAAATTATTTGGAGATATTCTATGGTGTTAGTTGAATTTTTGGGTGATCGTAGAATATTTTTGAGAAATATGGATGGATTTTAGTTATATTTTTAGCATGTGGGCATATAAGATTAATTGAAATTAAGATAATTAAATTTTATATAATTGGTTGAAGCTTGAGGATGGAGGTTTAAATATGTGAATATTTAATTGGGTTGAATTAGGAATATGTTAGCTGTTGGAAACTTATGGAATCGAGTAAAATTCTTGAATAAAATATTCATGGGTGATTAGAAAATTACAATTCATTTTGCAATAGCCTTATAATATTATTAAGGACCGCGGGGCAAAATTTTAGAATTTTTAGAGCTTGTTTGAGTGGATTTTTGAAAAATGTCAATTATAGGGACTAAAACGTAATTTTTAAGATTTTGAGTATTATCTGATTTGGAGGGCCCACGAGGGGTCATGTGACATTGATGAGATGTGATTGTGAAAATTGAGAATCTAGAAGTGTTATTTGAGTCTTTTTGCAGGTTGGGTAGGTCCCAGGTATAGGGGAAACTCTGCCGAATTTCCGGCATGAATTAGGCTGTCTATTGCCTCTTTAGAGTTTTATCTTAACTTAGTACTAATAAATTTATAATTTAATTATTAGGTGATCGAGGTCAGCTATTTTTCTGCATCCAGCAGCCACAATAGTCATCGGTGTACTGTGAGTAAAATATTAATTTTAATTATAATTTCGATATTATTATATGTTCAAGCATGCCCATGCATCACTTATATGCATATATTTATGTAGTTAAACTCTAGGCACGATTTATGTTGCATTCATAACTGTTGATGTGCCATGGATGTTGTTGTGGTAATTTGGAGCAGTGTGCGTGCGTTGGCGTGCGTGTGATGTGGTGTGGACTATGGATAGGACGGGGTAGTCACGGCTTGAGTAATTCACTGGGACCCGATCCTTCGAGGGGTAGTCACGGCTTGAGTAATTATTGGGACCCTCGATTTGGTTATTAAGTGGAAGTCCGAGCTTGAGTAATTCGCTGGCACCAGGTTGGATTTAAGAGAGCTGTATAGGGGATCAGCTCCCATATGTTATGATTGATACTACAGGGTGTGTGAGTGCTCCAAATTACCTTTTTGATGTTATGATGTGAAAATGATGTTGATGTTGCATTTCACTCTACAGGGTGCATTAGTTTTAGATAGTTATAGAGATTATGGTTAAAATTGATATTTTACTCTCTGAGTCGAACGCTCACTCCTGTTCACCACATTTTTTCCAGGCTACAGGAGGAGACATTTTTCAGAATAACCTGTCCCTTTCCTCTCAGGTTATGAAAAGATTACTTAATTGTATTATTATTCTCTAAATTTGTAATTTAGGAATCCGCATGTGCTAGTAGTAGCATTAAGCCTGTCAGGGACTGTATGAATTCAAGTTTGCGTATTAATAAATGAAAAGAAAAAATTTTACGAGTTTTAAATGGTTATAAATGAGGTAACAGGGTTGAGCTGGGCTCCCCTAATTTTTGTTTCTGATAATTTCTGGGCTAAGTTGGCCCGAAATATAATTATAACAGTTTAATTTAAATTATTTTATGTGCATATTGGGCCTAAATTGTGGGCCTGGTTATGGATTTGAGGAATAGTTAGGCTTACTACGGGCCTCGGGGGCTTTAAGCTGGCCCAGGTCCTAGTGCCGGTCCGGCTCATAGGTTGGGTCGTGACAGTATTGAACAATTGTTTTCAATGAATTCTCTTATTAGCAAATCATCTCTTATTTTTATCCAACTCAGCTTTATTTTACTTCACATAGAATGTAAGTTTATATTTAATATAAAACACTTTCATAGTTTTTTATTTAATTAATTTAATTACAAAACTACACTTGGCATGTTTACAATTCTACCCTATGGGGTGTGATAACTTTTATCATATTTGATTTAAATTTTACCAAAAATGGTAAAATTTCCTAATAAATTATAAACTATAATTTTGGTATTTTCTAATTTATTAGCAAATTTTTTTTATCTTTCTTGACACTTCCTCTCACATTCTACAAGCATATTTTGCCACTCAAGTTCGTTCCAATAAATTAAAGTTAACTTACCATGTTATGCATTAAAGAAACCATTTACCTTTGCACGAAGCCAATACTTAATGAACCATGAACCGAAGAGAAGAACATGTTAATGTTCTTGATTTTTATTTTAGCAATGGACCGCTTAGAATAACTTAATATAAATCGTTAGATTGTAACAATAAATTAACTAGTTATTTTAATATATAAAACAGTTTAATCGTATTAAATAAATTAAACTGTAATGTACCCAACACTCTCTAAATTTCTAAATTTAAGACCAAATTCTGCCGTGCTGGAGCTAAACTGGACCACCTATTCTGGAAACTCTGATGATATTATCAAATATTAATGATCTCCACCAGGCTCATCATTTATTCATAAAACAAATTTGAAATTTCTTTTCCCTTTTACCCCTTTATTTGACAAAGATAGGAAAGATAAAAATCAAATCTTGGATTTGCCAATAACTTCAGCAGCAACTGGCCAACTGTCCATACAAAGAATTGTTGCAGCAAAATCTTTAAATACAAGAGTAGAAATCCAATAAGTTCCACGGAATAAGCAAGAGGGTATGCACACTAGAATTATAATAAAAACTCCATAGAATAGAAGCAAGAACATAGTTCACAATTAGAATTAGTTTGATGAAGATAAACGTAAATACCAAACATAAAGCTCAGTAATCTTCAATACCTTCCCCTTGTTATTCCATATATATGAGCAAAAAGAAGAACAAGATCATCTTAAGATAACTTGTTCACATATGTTAGATTACTACCTGTCGATTAAATTAAAACAACAATTCCCATACATCATCAAATATAAATTTTCATACTGCGTAAAGCACATCCTTTATTTCTCATTAGAGCTCCCAAGGCTTGATAAATTGACAGAAATTAATGTTTGTAGATCATTAACAGAAGAAACGTTAAAAAGAAAAACAAAAACAGGCAAAAAAGTGCAAATGCACATAGAATCTTGTTTAACTGTGGGACATGAGACCTTACAAACTTGACTGAGCAACAGCATAATAATTCAAAGAAACGCCTTTGAACGCCTAATCAGGCAATGAAGAGAGAGCCAATTGACTGTAAGCGATAGCTTGTCCTCATGGTCTCTTAATGAGAGATTACCTTGAGAATGCATGAAAACTATACTCAATCTAGAGACAGGTAATCCTTGTCCTCATGGTCTCTTGGTCAGAGATTACCTTGAGAATGCATGAAAACTAAAAGGAGGATTCTGACCAAATCACAAGGGAATTTAAATAAAAAAAAAAAAAGCTTCTACAGTCAATTCCAAACTATCAAGTACACATTTGATAATAGAATAACAAACATGGTTTCCAGATGCATATGATAGCACAAGCTTCTAAATGGTTGCCCCTAATGGCAGATAATTTGGTTTTTTGTATTCGCAAAAATTCCAAAAAGTTGCATATTCCTGTAAACTGGCAGCCTTAGTAAATCTTAAGGAATTTGCAAAATATAAGCTTTCAGAAGCTACATCCAACATTAAAATTGTAAAACATCACTCTTTGCTTGGGTCATTATGGTTTCAAAACTGAAGAAAAATCTGAAGAAGCCAACCTCCTACAAACATCCCCATGAGCATAAATGATCTTAGGCCCTTCTTTTTCGTGTAATGACATTCATTTGCTATATTCTTTCATTCTCTTTCAGTAATTGGTGATATAATTTTCCTTTGTTAGAAAATAAGGAAATCAATGACATGAACCATGAAATGCAGATCTATCGTGGAACTCAAAAGGACCAGATAAGATCACACACTAAAAAGCCACCAAGGAGTGGATGATCAAGACTCAAGAGGGATTTCAATCTTAACCCATCCAATATTGGCCTTTCATGGGATTCCAAACTTTGGATAGGATTATGAAAACACTAGCCATACAATTGAAAGAAATAATAGAGATGCCGCTAGACACTCGCCACTCGCCACTCGCCAACCCATATGTATGACTTGGTTCATATCCTTCCATAGAAAAACAGATACTTCAGTTATTTGCATGTTTGTTACCTTTAAAAGGACATCCACACTTTATTAACGTAATAAGATAGACATTACAAAGGACAAGATATTCTATCCACAAAAAAAAAAAAAAGAAGAAAAAATAAAAAAGGTGAACAAAACCAAGAAATGCAACTCAACTTGCTATCGTTTTCAATAGAGAAGAGTATCTATATTGTCAACTATGTTTTCAGCTTTCAAACAAAATCTTATCAATTCAATCCTAATAATTAAGGAGACGATCAATGGCAGTTTGCAATTGAGTTTAGCAACAGAAAAGAAAAACCAAGCAGCATACCGTCTAGAATGTAATAAAAATTTCGCATGATCGCAAAGGGGAAAAAAAGTGACAAAATAACTAATGTCATATAGAAGATGTAAAGGGATCACTTTCATCATGTTAAACAAATAACTGAGGGGACAAAAAAAAGGAAGGGATAAAACTATAACTTAAGTAAACAATTACCATCATTACCAAATTCCCCACTCTCCCCAAAAAAAAAAAAAAAAAAAAAAAAACCAATGAAGAAGAAACAGAGCGGCAATGGCTGCAGAAGCGGCTCTGCTCCATTTCCTCTTCTACTTCAATCCCCTGAAAAACAATCATCAAACCTCGAAAATGCAACAATCCACAAAGAATTAATTAACGGAGCATCATCATTAAGAGAAACACCCACATTGTTTCAGTTTTGATCAGTATTAGGGCAATCTCTAGCAAAATGACCTTCCTCACCGCAATTGTAACATGCCCCTCCTCCTCCTCCACCGGAGTATCCGCCGCCGTCGTATCTCCTACTTCCTATACCGCCGCCACCGGTTTGATAACAATCTCTCGCTAAATGACCATATCTCCCACAATTATAACACGCTCCACTGCCGCCGCCGCCGCCGCCGCCGCCATATCCACCACCAGTATTGTATCCAGAATCACCGCCTGACCCGCCACCCCAGCCACCTCTCCCATAACCAGCATCGCCTCGACCACTACCACCTCCTCTCCTCCTCCCGCCATAGAATCCTCTCCCACTACCCTGGTAGCGAGCGCCGCGCGGGGCACGGCGAGATCTAAAGATACTGACGACATCGACAGCCTTGGTACGGCCGTCCTCTCCAAAATCGATGGCGAACTCGACGGGCTGGCCCTCGGACAGTGTCCTAAAGCCATCAGATTGGATGGAGGTCTGGTGAACAAATAGATCCTCGCCGCCGTCGTCCGGAGCAATGAAGCCGAAACCTTTCTGTGCACTGAACCAACTGACAGAGCCAGTGGATCTCTTACCCTCCGCCATGAAATCTTCTAGAAAAATCTAGAAGTTTCTGAAAACTCGTAAGTGGCTGTTTGAGGTTGGATTGTGTTGAGAAGTAGCGTTTATGTGATAGGGTTTTGTGGTTTTTATAGTCTGTTTGAGTTGGTTAGGGCGGGACCAGATGTGTTAGGATCGGACGGTATCCACTGTTTTCGATTTCTATCCTACAGTTAATAAGCGTTTGCTAGTTTATCCGTACGTGTTTTGACTTTGACCGATCCGCTAAAATTTGTTTTTATTTTATTCGAATGCCAAATATCCTTTTAGTCCTTATTTAATATCTATCCGTACATATTTTGCCGATGGATAGTAGTTAAATTTTTTTTTTTATTATTTTTAAATATGCAGTAGGCCCAATTAGCCGAATTTCAATCGATAGATTACGTAACAAAATGCAATCATCTCTTTTTAACAAACTCTACTATGTAAGGTTTGATTTAATTGATAAAATTTATTCAATTTTCTCATTGAATTAAAATTTTAAATTTTATTAATTATTTCTTTTTATGTATAATTTGTAAATTCTAAAAATTTGTGATAAGTTTAAACATGATAATTACTTGAGTATTTTTAAGTATTTAACTCCATCAAATCCTATTAAAATAAATTGAGATAATATATAATTAAACTTAAAATAAATTTAAATTTAAAAAATGATGTCTCTATTGAGTTTTATTTGAGTTTGGATTTATGTGTTAAGTATCGGTTATCTGAAAATTATTTATATAATTAAATATAATATATATTTTTATAATAGTATTTATGCATATTTTTTATATTATATTATATTTTAGATGAATAATATTTAAATATCTTTATAGAATTATTAAATTTTAAAATATAAATTATTAATAAAATGTATAATTTCATGTAGATTTTAATTAAAATATATATGAATTAAATAAAAAATTAAATATTATAAATATATTAATAATTAAGTTTAATAATAAAAATAGATAAATTCAAATAGAATAATATTAACAGTATCCTAACTATTACTATTCCTAAACAAGCCTTGTAAACCTTTTATGATAATTCGCGATTAATAAATTGATAGAGCTAAATTCAATGGATTTCCATGCATTACATGAAGGAACAATCCAATTAAGACGAACTAAATTAACAAGCTAACTAATGCATCAATCACATAGCCCCCATGGGAGGTAATTCATAATTGACATTGCCAAAGCTGTGGCCAACGTTGCATTCTTGACATTATTATAATTATTAAAAAAAATCAACAAAATATTCTTAACGTTAATATACAAGAAGGTTAATAAACTTTTAAAGTTAACTTCTAAATTAAGTCGACTCTCTTTAATTTATTAAGAAAAAATAAAAACAGGTAGAAACCCATTGGGCCTTTTATCAACTTGGGCAGTGCTGCTGCTAATGCCGATCAACAGCAATTGGATACTGCTATTTTAAATACTAGCCCAATTATTTAATTTATTGCTCTGATGCTATTTTGACTTTGTGGCAAAGTAAACATTCCATCAATATAATAAAATACTAAGTTTATTTATTTAATATTATTAATTAGAGTTTAAATTTCAAAACTAGACCATAATAATTTTTTTGGTAAATCCCCAATGTATTGGCAACTGATTACAATATCAGAGTAGGAAGCAAAACATGTTGTGTTAGTAATCAAGTCAATTGTCCAAAAAAGTAGAATATTTATCTGGAGCAGGTGATTGAAAGAGTCCACATCTTTTTGACGGGACATGCATGGAGCAGATGATCATGCAGTGCCTTGCCCTCCAAGTTGCTTAAACTCTGCTTTATTTTCTGGCCATGCATGTAGTTTTCCACTGCTCTTTTAACCTCCTCCATTCAAGTCACTTTCTTTTTTTTTTTTTAAAATACATCATCATTCATCTAAATTATTTGAGCTTTTGTATATTAGACACTTAAATTAATTTTATGACCTATTTAACACTTAAATTTAAAAATATTATTATAATTAAACACAAAATTATCATATCAACAGTTTAAACTAGTAAAAAATGGACTCACTTTTTATGGACTATACTCTGATTCTCAAAGGGGAAAAAAAAAAAAGTAAATGAAGAGATAAAAGGAAGTGTGGAATGTGAAAATGGGGGAGAGAACATTTGAGTTGGAATATCAATTTCACATTCACTCATCATCCCTCCAAAAGATGCTTGAATCTCACACCATTAACTTTCTTAAAGCCATCCATCTTGTGAAACTTATATTTTGGCAATCCATCAATCTCTTTCTTTGTTGCTCCATCCAAATTTTCAGTACTCGATTTGAATCTGCATTAGGAAATTGCGAGTTTGGTAATGGAGTTTTTATTGCATATGTGTGGAGAGAGGATAGGAAGAAGAGCTATAATTTAGTCCTTTTTTGAGAGAATTAATAGTCAGTAAAAAGTAGATTTTTTTTTTTAAATTATTTTATAGATCATTGCTGATATGATAATTTTGTGTTCAATTGTAATAATTTTTGTAAGGTCAAGTGTTTAATAGGTTACAAATTAATTTGAGTATGCAGTAGGCAAAACACTTATTTATTTATAATAATTAAAATTAAAATTTTCGTAATAAAAGGAACAATTATTTATTTTATATGAAAATAAACTTATTAATTATTTTAAATAATAGAATTCAAATGAATTTTATTATTTTAAAAGGTATTTTAAATACAGAATTTTTCTACAAAATCATTCGGATTAAATTTTTTAAATAAAATTAAATTAAATTTTACCATAAGAATATTTTAAACAGAACTCACTAAAGAAACAAACTAGTAGTAACCATCCTAGGCCAGGAAAGGAAACCCTAACCATGCATATCATATCACCTCTAAAATAGCCCAACAGTTAAGTAAGGGTCTGAAGAGCTTTTTCGTTGTACGCCTCTCCCGTCAAGACATGAAGGACAACATTTGATAGCCACTCGAATGGAGGGGAGATGCTATCCTTATATTCCTTAAATAATATATTCCTACAATGTATTGAAGGAGATGGACATTATAAATTACGAATATATATAAGGCAACCTCTGTTACACAATTAAGGCCACAATCAATTTATCTAATAATTTTTGAAGAGAATCTTCACTATGGTTTGTTAATTTCTGTTATTTATTCACTACGGTTTTATATTTGTTTTTTTTATTTTTTTATTTATTTTTTATTACACAATAAAACTTTTTTCTAACTCTTAATAATCGATTCTAAGTAATATACTAATGTGGACAATCCAAAATGACGATAATGTAAATGATTACTATTAATTTTTGAAAACAGAGTTTCTTTAATCAGCTATTATATATTTAATACTTTATTATGTCATATGATTGAGATTCTTTCATGATTAATTTATATAAAAAAATTACAACTAATTTTATTACTATCACATAAAAAAGAGAGAATTATTTAATTCGCTATTATTTTGAATTACAATCAACTATTAACGATTAAAAGATTTTATTATAAAAAATCTTAAAATTCACTGATAATTTTATTATAACCCCTAGAGTTCAGAGATAATTCTTAAAATTTATACTACAAATATATGTTTTTGCTTTAGGGCGCAATTGAAATAATAGTGAAAATTATCTTTAAAGATTAATAAAGGTGAGCTCTTCTAACGTGATTTTTTTCGATCACAAAAATTCAAACTTGAGACATTCCTTAAGAGAATCGAGTCTCAGTTGGCACTAAGTTTTCAATTATTAAGATTTTTTTTTTATATATTTTAATTTTATTATATTAAATAAGCTATAAAAGAAGTTATAAGTAATAAACGTGTTAACTAAATTAAAATATGAATAGTGATTATGGGAGGAAGAAATTAGGGGAGGGGGGGAGAGACATGTGGTGGGTTTGTGTTTGAAAGTCCGACTAGGGTGTTTGAAAGTCAGACTAGGAGAACCATTGGATCACGACTCTCCGTTTTCTTTCCTTATTTTATATTCTATTCAGCGATCTCAAAGCTGTTGCAACCTTCCGCCATAAACGCCATTCTCGAGCTCACAGTCTGTTTTCTTATCACTCCTTCTCCACTACAAGATTTTACAACATATCTCTCTTCTTTCTATCCTCTCTGAATTAATTTTATTGTATTTTAACTCTTCTGTGCGTGAATTGGAATAGGAATCCTACACCATTTCCGCTGCTTTGAGTTTGAATTGAAAAACGAGGAATGCTAGAAGCTTGGATATGAGAACTATACTATCGAAAAGCCCAAAGGACAGTTTTTGCCTTCATCCCTTCATACCTGAGTCTCTCCCTGTTTTCTTTGCCAGAATTGCTTCTCAAGGTAAGTCAATTTTTTTTTTTTCATTTTCATTACTATTGATTTTTTCAAATACCCTTTTTGGTATTCAAGCTGTTTTGTTTAGTTGTCCGGTATTTTTTTTATGATTAATTACTTTAATGTGAAAAGGCTCACTTTTTCAATGATTTCTCCATAAAGTTTATTTAACACGTATTAGAGATGAAGCTTACATCTGAATCCAATCAAATTGGACAAGTGGGGTTTCTTTCTTTTCTTTTCTTCTCCTTTTCTATGCTAGTGGGGAACACATCTTGGAACTGTGGATAAGTAAACTTCTTGTGCTTTATTGGCAGTTGGGGCTTGAAGAAATGTGATTGAATTGCCTAATTTTACTGTTTAAAGTTGTTTTTGAAGTCCTTTTCTAGTTATGTTGGTTCATGGGATCCACTTTAATCTGTTTTTCACGCATTCAAAACTACAGGACAATAGTAGCTGTGTTATCAATAATTTAGCGCGGATCGAATTTTGATTCTAATATAAGCCATTAAATTATTCAGCTTCAAGTTTTATGCACCTTTTTCTTTTTTTGGGGGGTCGGTAATTGAAACAAAAAGTTGTAGTATTTAATTTAGTGGTATCATATCTTGATGCTGTTATAGCCCATTAAATTATTGAAGCCCATGTGGTCCTAACCTCACTTAGTTATCTAGGGGAACTAAATTGAATTTTTTCTTTAACAAATTGATGATTGATTAATTTAATTATTCGTGATAGCATTTAAATGGTCTGTAAAGGCTGATTCATTTTTGTTTTCTTGTCAAAATGTTAACTCGGTTGTGTAGAACTCAATATAGTAATATCTTTAATTGAACAGCAGGTATCAAACTGGGCCCAAATGTGGGCAAAATTTTAAAAAATTCACAGGGGACAGGCTCTGCTTAGATTCAAGGAACAATTTGTTAAGTTAATTCTGGTGTAATTTTACTGTTTTGTCTTGATCCTACATGTATTACGACAATTCTTTTCTATGTTGTTTATACTTTATTGTTATAATTTAATATTTGGCTCGGTTTTATTGTTATTCATGCAATTGGAGTGAATATAGAAAGCTCTAGTCTGAAACAGTTACTTGGATAGATAATATTTCTTATTTGTTCTGGAAAATCTCCAAAGCTGCAGTGTCAACTTTGATTGTGCTGATTGAGTAATTTGATTGTGCCAAGTGATTAAAAGTTATTTTCTTTTATTTAATGTCACATGCCTCTTATCATCATATTTGCCTTATTTATTTATTTAGTTGGTGTCATTCCAGTTGTTTTTGTTATCGTTGAATTAGCTGTGAGTCATGTTATTAATTTATACAAGCATAACCGGTTAGAAAATCTCCTCTGCCAATAGTTGTTGCTTGCTTTATATAATTAAGAATTAACAGCAGGACGAATTGGTTGTTTTACTTAAAAATAATTTTGTTTTCTCTCTCTCTCATTTTATTTATAGGCGTGCATTAAAGGGACCAAATCTCTGCTTCTGTCAATTAATCCTCATGTTTGACTTTGTTTCTATAAGAATTCTTGTAGATTGCAACATATGTTGTTATATCTACCCATGGTAGTTTCTTAAAAGTTATATTTGTTGACTTCTGGTTACTAAAATTGCAAGAATAGCATTATCATCTTCATCAGCAGCTGCATCATATTCTTGTCATATCTCATTTGTTTTAGAATCAATGTCATGATGTTACTTCAACTTTTGAAGTTATTCCATGAAGAATGATTTCTGCAATCTGCACTCAGGGTTATGGAGGATGGGACTAATGATTCTTTACCCAACCTTGCTGCATCATTTAGTCGGACAAGCAGTGTCGGATCTTCGCTGAGAAGGCGTTCCTTAAGCTTATTACAAACTGTGCCCTTTCAAATAGATGATGATATTGAAAGTGAAAATGTTTCAGAGGCAGGTGATATTGGGGATAGGGCTCTTCATAGTAAGAGGTACAGTGAGAGTAGCAGCATCCGGTTTTCCCTTGATAACACTTTAGAGAATGGAGTTGTGTTTCCCATCAGGGAGGACAATTTATTGCAATCATATGGGATAGTGTCTCATGATTCCACAACTTTGAATACAGCAATCCCTGTGCCACAGGTGCCAGAAGAAAACATATCTCCTCTTTCCACGGATGCAATGGTGTGCTCGAAGGACGAAAAACAAGTAAGGTTTCAACTAATCACTTACCTTGATTTCTTTATTGGTGATTAGAATCATTTAGTTGTGTTGTTTATGGTACATACCATATTAATCATATAAGTGCTGTATGTTCAAATTATATGAGTAGTTAAATTTTTGTCTTACTTCTGTATGCAGGAAAAAGAGACGGCACTAGTTTTGTCCTCAGAATTGGAATATATATCATGTCTTCTTCATCTATCTGTTTTTGGGATTCTTGGGGTAACATGCTTAACATTTTACCCTTTACTTTCTGAAATTTTTATATCGGCATTAGTGAATTAAAATTTAATTAAAAAAATTTTTTATTTTTTATTTTTTATTTTTTATTTTTATTTATGAAGTATCTGCCTATATGCCATTGGTAATTATGGAGGTGGAGCCCATAAAAATGTGCAAAGGGATTGTGGCATAAGATGTAATGTTCAGTTTTTGATGGATGATGCAGCTCTAATTACAACTGCAGCAGTTAAATTCTTCACCACAACCTCTAAAGGAAAATTGTCCTTAGGAAAATAAGCTTTTGTTTTAAATTTTTTCTTCCTTTCCAACTTTGTTTTTATTTTTTATTTTAGTTGAGGGAGTGCCCTCAATTTAGCTATGCATTGATCAATGCAATACTAATGTATAACATAATTTGCAGGTTTTGACAAGGTACTTATTACAGAAACTTTTTGGTCCTAGTGTGGCTGGTGTGACGGGTGACCACTACCCTTTATACCTTGACCTTCCTTCCAACATGGTTGGTCTTACTCTCCTCTCTTTCATGCCCACATGTGCGCACGTGCACACACACACACACACACACACAGAGCTCATGGGTGAACCTACATAAACACATTCCCTTATTCGCCTTTTTTATTTATGATTGGCATATGTTCTCTTGAGGTGCTATCCAACATGTTATAGGCAGATGAGCCATATCTTTTGTTTGAAGAATTGTCTAGGATGACTTTATGATTATTGAAGATGCTAACTTTGGTCCTAACTGCATATGCTTTCCTACATGTTTATATTTTTTTCTGATATTATGAGGTTTTGATTGGTTGAAGCATCAATAGTCTAGAAATAAGATAATGATTAATTTATCAGAATGTGCATTTGGGCATTCCATTACTCAGACTTCAACTGAGATATTTGACATACTTATTAAGAAAAAGAAATGACCTTTGTACTTGTTGTGATGAAGAATTTCTAATCAAATTAAATATAAATGATTACGGATAAGAAAAGTAGAGTTGTTATGAAGTTAATTGTCTGTAATTACTAAAGATTGTCATATCTCCAATTCTGATTTGTGTTGCTGATAAACTATTAAAGAAAGTTGGTCAAGAATTGGTCTTTAAGGATTCAACAGACTTTTAGGGAAGTAACTATGTGTAGGATTGACTTGTGAATTTGGTGCTCAACCATGGGAATGGAATTTGTCTTCCCAAAGTGCCCTCTCCCTCCCTCCCTCTAGGAAAAAAAGGAGAGCTTTAAATGTATGTGTTATTGATGCATCCCACGTCGGTTCTGCAGGGAAGTCTTGGATGTTATATATATAGGTTTGCAAACCTCCTCTTGTGAGCTAGCTTTTGAGGTGGAGTTAGACGAGTTCATATCATTTGGTATCAGAGTCTCACTCTGCATGAGTCGGTAGGTCAGGAGTCTCACTCTGCATGAGTCGGTAGGTCAGGAATCCTGACCTACCGACTCATGCAGAGTGAGACTCTGATACCAAATGATATGAACTCGTCTAACTCCACCTCAAAAGCTAGCTCATAAGGGGAGGTTTGTAAACCCATGTATATAACACCCAAGACCACCCTGCAGAATCGATGTGGGATGCATCAGTTATGGTACTCTTGTATTTTGATGGCAGAGTATGAGAACTTGTAGTAAAATGTGCTTGGTTCCCTGCCTTCTAATTGAATGAAAGTATATTCAAGTATGAGCATATAGCAACGTGTCATTATTAAATCCATAGTGTCTGGACACTTAGGGCATGGTTGAGAAATTGGAATGCCACATTGATGCTTTTGGGGCTTTTTCTCCAAAATGAAAAACCTTTTACATTACTTGCCTGCCATCACCTCCACTCTGGGATTTTTTTCAGTATGATTAGTTAAAAAACGTTGAGTTGGATTCAAATGATATAAACGTTGGGCGTCCTCTAACACATTTCCGATGATTTAATCCAAAATCGTTTAGAGTGGATAAAGAGAATCCATATAGCCGACCCCAAATTTTTGGGATAAAGGCTTAGTTGAGTTGATTAGTAAAAAAACATCTCTCACGTAAACTCTGTATTCATTCTTTAGGTTGGTTCTTTCCTGATGGGATGGTGGGGTGTTGTTTTCAAAGGAGATATAGCCAGTGTGTCTGATCATCTGGCCATTGGATTAACAACTGGATACTTGGGAAGTCTCACAACTTTCAGTGGCTGGAATCAGAAAATGCTTGATCTCATTGTTGATGGCCACTGGGTGTTTGCGCTGGTTGGCTTTCTTCTAGGTAATGTGGCACTTCACAAGATTTGCATAACATTTAGGATTATTAGTAATTGGCACATGAAAACATATCTTGTACTCCTGTACATGTGCCTAATCAAATTTTAACAGATTGCTGAATGGTAAAATGAGCTCTTTCCTTTTGTGTACATTTTCAGGCTTGTTCCTTGCAGCCTATTCCATCAAATTTGGCATTGGGACAGCCAAGTGTTTCAAGTCACTTCTCAAAAGACTAAATAGACGTGAAAGTAAAATTAGCAGCAATTGGAGGGTGGACAACCGCAAGCGTCATCTGGCAGTTATGGCAATTTTGGTGCTTATGCTAGGTTTTTTATGGATTGTGAGTGGGACACTGCTAAAGAAGGAGTTCAACAGTGGCAGCAGTAGAGCCCAATTATGGCTGGCTTGCTTACTTGCAGCCCCAGGGGTATGGATCAGGTGGTTCTTGGCTCGGCTCAATGGACGTGGATTAGGGAAAACAGGGCATCTGAGATGGGTTCCATTTGGAACTCTAATTGCCAATGTTTCTGCAGCTTGCATCATGGCAGCACTCGCTACTTTGAAGAAAGAGGTAAGTTCTATATCTCAAACTCGATTTTTAAAATGTAGAACTAAATTTGAGAGATAAGCACAACCATTGACAAGGTTAGTATTGAGAGTTCACCAAATTTGGCATTTGCCTTAATGTCTTGGCACTACCAAGACCTTAATTTGAAAACACACTAACCTCTGTTGTTTGTTGGGCAATTGTTCCTTTTCCATTTACATTCATTATTTTAACCTCTGCAATGTTATTATATTAGTTTTTAAAGATATTTAAAAAATTTGAAGCTGATCAATCCTGCAATTGCATCATGCACACAACTGCAATTTGTAATTTTGATTAGTTGGGATCTGGGTGATGATGCAGGTTCATACCAAGAACTGCAATACCATTTCAACTGGCATACAGTTTGGATTTTTGGGTTGTCTGAGTACTGTTTCAACTTTCATAGCTGAATACAATGCCATGGAAGAAAGTAATAAAACTTGGAGAGCTTATGCTTATGCTCTAATAACAATACTCATGTCATTTGGCTTGGGGATCCTGATATACTCCGTACCTGTTTGGACTAAGGGATATGACTGACATATGCTACGGCCAGCTTATTGTTACATCTCTTATTGGTTATGTAAAGTTGACATGATGCAGATTTTGATGAGAGATTTGGAAAATAGAAATATATAGAACAATTTCCTAAAACTCATTTTGTTGATCAATAGATGAGAAATCAAAGGTCCTAATTTTAAACTTGGATTATGACATAATTAGACATATTTTAATGATAATTTTGAAAATTGAACTCAGTTAAACTTGGATATGATTTTTTTACAAGACTAATAATATGTATGATGAAATTTACTTATTAAATATATGAGTTAGTTTAGAGTTTGAATGAGACCGTTAATATTTAGTAGGTGTAACAATAACATCTACCAAGCCTCGTGAGTCCCACCCCTTTGGCATTAATAGTATCACTTGGCCAGCCAATTAGACGCCCAGTGGCAACTCAATCTATTGCTTGCATGGTGGAGAGATTGTTTAGACATCCCAAATATAGCAACATCATATTTTTCTCAGCAAAGTAATGAGATGTATAATTACTAATTTTGAGCTTTATCAGTATCTACTACTGTGGACTCTTGTTAAGTTTGCAATAACAATAATCATCGAACTTTTTGGACTTGTACTTTGCTGGATTCTCTCCATTAACGAGCTTAGGGTGAGGACCTATAGTGAACTCCGATGGAGGCTCTAGGAACACTGGCCATGACATTCTTGCCTTTTCTTTGTTCACTGTGGTTCTGTGAAGCACACTCTTGTACTTTCCATTGCTTAAAATCTGTCAAACCCAGTGGCAGGTGAGAGAGCCAATAATCAAAATTAGTTGGGAAAATTAATGTCTGATTAAGTGAGAGGAAGACAAAGAGAGAGATACCTCAAGCTGGTCACCAATATGGATGACTAGGGCATTTGGGATATACTTAACACCATACCATTTTCCATCTCTAGAGGCCTGGAGGCCCTGCACATCGTTGGGTACAAGAATGGTGAGAGAGGACATGTCAGTATGAGCCACCACCCCAAGAGCCAAATCTGGTCGTGGACAAGGTGGATAGTAGTTTATTTTCAGAAGGTATTGCAAGTTCTCTCCGCCCATAGCCTCCTTTAGTTCATGCTCTTTAAGCCCTAACCCTAACGACAAGGTCTTCAATAGTTTATCTGCCACTCTATTCAGGTGTTTTGCATAGTCCTTGTTGGCCTCCCTGCAGCGAACGTTTGTTCAGGTAATAACTCAGACAAAAAAAAAAGAATAAATAAAGAAAACCCTCTTTAACTTCAAATAATACTAGTTCTATATTTTTCATTCCTTGTTCATAAATATTAAAGGCTAATTTATTAAATATTATTTAAAGAGATTGAATTATAAAAGTGGTTCATGCTTATTGTGAAGGAAATCAAGTTGGTAGTTAGTTAGCCAATATTGTTTTGCACCATAATTAAACAGGGGATTCAGGAGATAAGCTTAAGAAATTACAAGAGATGACAAACTAAAGAAATTACAAGAGATGACTTGTTAGAATAACTTTCCGTCCTTAACCTAATAGATTAGATAAAAAAAGAAGATATTTATCAATTGAGAATGCTTGGAACCTGTAAGAAGGTGGATTTTTAGGCCAAAACTGGTAGTTGATTGAAGAAGGAGGCCATATCTTATGGAACAAATGATCAACCCAGCCTTTCTTGCCCTCCATTTCTTTTTGAAGAAATGTTCCATAGCCTTCCTTAGACCCAGGTGGTTTAGCATAAACTTCTCTCTCTTCTTGCGGAAGCTCAAAAAACTCCTTACCCACATTCTGTAATTTCATTATAACTTCACTAGGTATGCCATGGTTGATAATCTGAAACATTCCCCACTCCTGGCTGGCATTGATGATCAAACCATGTACCTTTTCTTGATCTGGGTCGCTCATATCGATCACCTGTACGCCAGGGTCGAGCCCATGTACGGTGGTGAGTGCAGGCTGCTCCTGTTCCGATCTAATATATGCTTCAGGGATGTTGTCTCTGAAGGTAGAGGCAATGCCTTGTACTCTTTCCACCTGCATTGAGATTCCAATATAATCTTCTTTTTTATTATTTTTTTTTTCTCTGTTTCTTGGTTAATTTGTTCTTATATAATGGATGGAAAGAGTAAAATGTGTGATCATTAACTACTGTTTTAATTAATTTTTCAGTTGAAAGATGGAGAACTTAATTGAATCTGACAAAATATTATTCAACTTAAATTAAGCTAAATTAGTCATAAGTTCTGTTTTAATGTCCTTAAATTGCGGTTTTCTTAAAGATAACATTTAACCAAATCCATTAATAAAAGTCTAAATTTTAACTGCTGTTTAACAAGTTATTAAAGAACATAAATTTCTTCAAAAGTTAAATTAAAAAAAGAATATAATGAGCTGATCATACCAGTTCTTCAGGTTCATTCATTTCAAACTTATTCATTTAGCACGATAAGCGATCTTTTTACGAAGCTTAGGAGTTAATCTAACGCACCAATTCACTTGTGCTACTAAATCTCATCATTTATTATGACTATACAAACAAAGCATGCAAATTAAAGGTTGAGTCTCTTAACAAATTTGTGCTTTTTATCATCTTCTCAACTGAAACGACATATGAATATAGAGAGGCAGTGACTTTTGGATATAGAAGCAATGCCTTGCACGAAGATTAGTATATTCCAAAGAAGCATATCACTGCATACTCTGTCACATTTCCTCTAGCTGTTTATCATTCAAGAAAATAAGCCTTACGAAAATGCAAAAACATTCTTGATTCATTGATAAGTATGTGTTATGCATATTAACTAGAAAGATCTATTAATACAACCATTTTACTACATCACATTTCCAACGAAAAGCATTAGTGAAATGCACCAGAGATCCCTCACAATTAACCACAGCAGGAGCCACACGCAGGCAAGGAACCTAACATTTCAGAACAATTTGTTAAGAAAGCTGAATAAACAAATAGTTGACCATCCATAAAAATAAAATAGAATGAAAAAGCGAAACAAGCTTACTATGGTCAATTCCTCGAACATTGTCTAAGCCTCGAGGTGTACCACGTGGGCCACCGCCATATGGCCCACTTCCAGGCCCACCTGGGCCACCATCCCATTTCTTTCCAGAACCAGATCCTTTCCGGTAAGCATTTGACTTTTCCATCTACAACATGAAGTCGATAAAATATTTAGTCTAAAGTAGACCACTACCAACATACAAATAAATTAAGCAAGGCAACAATGGAGAATGACGCTATTACCGAGAACATTGTAGCAAAGAACACGCCTATAAAATTTACAATAGCCCAGAAGAAATCCGTTACAGTTTTCAGTCGCCATATCGATCTTTTCGATTTCACAACACCTGAACAACAAAATGTGAACAATATGCTAATGGTTGCTCATTTATTCTCATAGGAAAATATTGTGGAAAGCTGCCATGACATTTTGTTCCTGTTCAAGTCATTTCTTTCCCTTGAATTCCCACGAAAACAAAATCAAACATGTCGATGTTGCTAGCACGGCAATGCAGTTAGCCTTAGTTTAAGTTGATAAAACTCATTTATTCAATGCACCACACAATAGTACAATATGTAGAGCTTCTCATGGATTTCAGCCTTTCATTTTTACAAATAATCACAATAGATTTAAGCCAACAATTACGTACAGAATATAATGTGCAACAAAAAAAAGAAGAGTGCTAGCATACAGTTAGGCTGAAAAATGAACTATAAACTTTCCAGCATCAGGTATCACTAAGACAATCACCAGAAGAATTAAGAATTTAGATATGTTGTGACAAAGGACATGTACACATTGATAATTACCAATAAATTTCCCTTCATCAAGTTTAATATGCTACCACTTTCAGGGAACATGTTATCTTCTAACTTAAATTGGATTATACTCAAACCAATCTGATAAAGATCAGAAATCTTCTAGCTAGAGGTGCTGATCTAAAACTAAAATTATACAAACAGCAATGAAAATAGGGGATCTAAACATGACCTTATCAGGAAATAATAAGAAGCTAAGCATGTTATCTTCTAACTTAAAATGGTCTATACTCAAACTGATCTTACAAAGATCAAAACTCTTTTAGCTAGAGGTGCTGATCTAAAACTAAAATTATACATACACCAATGAAATGTAGAAGATCTAAAAATGAACTTCTCAGGAAATAATGAGTCGCTGTGCAACAATTAAGTTAACAAAGATCACCTCAACAACCCAGTATGCAAGTCACTACTGGTTTATTGCTGATAATTTCATGAAAAGGGCACGGAAAAAACTACATATGCACAGGCATATGCATGCAAGCAAAAAAATTCCAACAACAATCTCTATGGGTGAAGCTGTTGAACAAGACAATTAGCACTGAATTTTGAATAGCATTGTCCTTGTGTCAGCATTTGCATGTGTGTGGGAGACAGAGAAAGGAGAAGGGATGTGGAGGAACGGATAGGCAGATGAATTATGCTTCAAAAACAATTTTGAAAATGCAATGAATTCTTCTTATTTTATCATGCTTGTACAAAGGCCCAACATTCCTTCGTAGAACACTTGAGAGGCAAATAAGCAGCGCATATAGTAGAAAGAATAATGGAATATGCTGTACCAACAAAAAGCTCAACTTAATGCAGCTACTCAGCTACATTTCCAATATAGTCAGATTCAGTTATATGAATGCCTTTCCTCCACTTTGATTGGGTTTTAGCTAGATTTTTTTAAGGAGATAACTTTTCATAATAACAGCTTATATGGCTTCCAAAATTTGAAAATGAATGTAGATTACACAACCAAAGATCTCAAAACCATATGAAACCATTTTCAAAACCCAGGAAAAAAATAGAATAAAAAAGAAGACAATGAATTCAATCATAAGGAGGAAAAGCAAAACAAATTAATCCAACCAAAAAATTATTGAAGTTAAAAAAGCAAAAGGTGAGGAATGCAAAATACAAAATCACATCCAGGTTAAGCCATCCAAATTGCGACAATCACATTAGATATTCAAAATTAAGCTGGCGATTAGCACACAAAATTAAACCCATTGCTTCGATTCTTATACTTCTAATGAACCGTTCAATTTGCACTGAGTCAACCTCAACGTTGACTTCCAAAAGATGAACCCTAATTTCCCAGAAGTAATCAACACAAACAAAATTCCCGTAAACCAAAGTGCACAATTCAATCAGTTCATTTTAGGAAAAGATTGAAAATCTGGACTAGATTAAATCAAAAAGCAAAGAGGGGAAATTAAAAAAAAAAAAAAAAAAGCAATGAGGGGAAAAAAAAGTCCTAACCTCGCTCGACGTAAGCCATGAGCGCTAATGTCCAAGGCCTGCTCTGTTTCTTTTGCAAGAAAAAGACGAAAAGAAGTCTCTCCCCTTCGAGAAATTTTGATTTATAACGATGATTAGGAGTTCGGTTGATTTTGATTGGCTACCGCCACATTCCTTTGCGTAACGATGTCCATGCGTCAACTGATCACTGGATAACATTTATATATCTAGTATCCGTAAGCACCGTATGCTGCAATTTTTTTTTTTTTCTTTTTTTACGCCTAATCGAATTTTGGATATGTTTAAAATTCCGGTGTGAAATTGAAAAACCCTTCTCAAGGCTTAATGCTCAATTTCAATTTGAGAAAGTCTAATTTAAGCATATTTTTAATTTTTTCATCTAAATTAATTTACAATTTTAAATTTAATTTAATCTTAAAGTAAGAAAATTATTTTTTTAATTTTTAGTTTAAATAAAAAAAATTAAAAAATTTAATTAAAATTAAACTTCTTAATTTTTATTTAAATAAAAAAAAAATTAGCCTCATAAATTTTAATTTTTATGCTAAATTGATTGTAGATTGAAACTTTTTTTAAATAAAAAGTTAAAAATAGATTAAATTGAATAAGAGTGAAATAGAATATTTGTTAGCTTTTTAAATATATTAATTTAAAAGTATTAAAAAATACTTTTTAAATACGTTAATTAAAGAATATTAGAATAATTTAAAATTAAATTTAATAAATTATAGCCATGAAACTCAAAAATAATAAAATAATTTTTTTAAATTATTTTTTAATAACATTTAAAATAATATCTATTTTTTTTTTAAAAATAAAATCAAAACAATTTTAGGCCTCCAATTGAATGCCAAAGCACTTCACGTGCCATTTCGAGCCCGGCCTTAACCTAGGAGAAATTATACAAGAAATCTTACATGAAATCACGCATTTGATATATAATTTCTCCCAAAGCAGAGTTAAACGTTTGCTTAGTGATAGCATCAATAGCAGAAAATGTTAAGATATAAAAACTGTTTAATTTAATTGTTATATACAACTAATACCTATTAATTAATCGTCGTTACAGTTAACTGATAATCGATAATTAATAGCTGATAATAGTTGATAATTGATAATTGATGATAACTGATTTATGTTAAGTGTTTAATAAAATTATATTTAGCTGATGCTGTTGGTATATAAAATTACTAATAAGGGTATATATCATATAATAAATATAAGATTATAAATTTATTATATTATATTATTTATTTTATTATTAAGATAAATATATATGAAAATAAATATATAATTATTGATTTAATATATTATATAATTTATTATATTATTAATATTAAAATATAATTATTGATTTATTACATTTTATTATTTATTTTATTATTGAAATAAGAAAATAATTAAATTTTTTAAGAAAATAATTAAATAATTTTTAAAATTTCGTTATAAGATAATAAAGTAATTTTAACGCTGATAATGAAAAAAATCATATAATTTTAAGTTTGTAGATAAAAAAAAACGTATTTTTCATAATAAACAAATATTTTATATTTTATATTATTAATAAAAAATATTTTAACAAAATTACAATACTCTAAGAAAAAAAATAAAGTTAAATAACATTAATAATATTAATTTTCAAGTTAAAAAAAATAATATGGTTTAAATAAAAAATAAAATTAATCAGTTATAAACTAAAAATAAAATTGATATAAATTAACTATAACTGATGGATGACATGTAAATTATGTATTAACTATCACTTATCAGCTCTATTTTTTTAAGGTTGTCAAAAACTTCAATTCAGTATTTATTTAATCAAAGAACATCGGTGATTCATGAGTTGCATTTCCTTTACATGTTTCTGTACTCTTGTCTTCATTAAACATTGTAATACCAGTTGTTCAATTATTCAATCTGGGAACCAATGAAGAAAGAGAGGGTGCAAATTCTATCCCACAGGGGGCTTAAGGAGCTTCCACCCCAATTTGTCCGCCCCGTCCATGAACAGCCTGAAAACACCAAAGCCATTGAAGGGGTCGCAGTTCCTGTGATTTCTTTGTCTCAGCCACATGAGGTGGTTGTTGATGAGATCTTTGGAGCAAGTAGTGAGTGGGGTTTTTTTCTCATCACAGATCATGGTGTACCATCATCCTTGATCCAACGGTTACAAGAGGTGGGTCAAGAGTTCTTCGCTCTGCCACAGGAGGATAAGGAGGCCTATGCCAATGATCCTCCTAATGGTAAATTTGAAGGTTATGGCACAAAGATGACCAAAACCCATGATGAAAAGCTTGAGTGGATTGATTATTTTTTTCATGTATTGTCTCCTTCTCCTAGAGTCAACTACGAAATCTGGCCCAGAAATCCTCCTTCTTATAGGTAACTAAGTGCCGTTTCTCTGTAACTGATTTTTTTTTCCTCCCTTTACGATATCTTGTGAGATTTAAAGAAAACAAAAATGTATAATACCTGTTTCAATATTGTGTTCTACACAGGGAAGTCACTGAAAAATACAAGGAAGAAATCCTGAGACTCACAGACAAGCTACTAAAGTTGCTCTCAGAAGCGTTGGGCTTGGAAGAAAAAGTACTAAAATCCCATCTGGGAGGTGAGGAAATAGAGCTGGAAATGAAAATCAATATGTACCCACCATGCCCACAACCTCAACTAGCCTTGGGAGTTGAACCTCACACAGACATGTCTGCCCTCACCATTCTTGTTCCAAACGATGTACCAGGTCTTGAGGTGTGGAAAGATGGCAACTGGGTTTCGGTTCAATACCTTCCTAATGCGCTATTTGTTCACGTGGGAGACCAACTTCAGGTTTAACACAACATATAAATTATGTTCTAAAATCAATCTGTTTGTGATTTTAATTGCCAATAGTTTTCATGGTTTGAATGTGAAATAATTTAACTTATATTCAGGTGCTTAGCAATGGAAAATATAGGAGTGTTCTTCACAGAAGTCTGGTGAACAAGGATAGGATGCGCTTGTCATGGGCAGTGTTCATTGCACCTCCACATCAGGCACTGATTGGACCACTTGCAGAGCTTGTGGATGATGAGAAGAATCCTGCCAAATTTTCAACCAAAACGTTTGCCGAGTACCGTTACAGGAAATTCAATAAGCTTCCACAGTAATTGCAATATTATTATTACATGCATGGTGTATTTTTAAGGCGGTTTTAGGGTTCTTGGATCTTCCGACCACATGTTATGGCCATCAGGCTATGTGCTGGTTTCTGTACTTCTTTTTATTAATTTGTTTCCTTGGTGGAATTTATGCTTTGATTTTTCGTTTGAAATTTAATTATTTTATTAAAAAATTCAGCAAAAACTTATCAAATTGGCAACAAACTAACTTCAAATCCAATGAAAAAAAACTTTAGAAAAAGGTTGTCAAACTCACTTTTCAAATTTAGAATCAGTTCGTAAAACTAATTGTAAAATCTTAAGATTTTATAATTTATTAAAAATATCTTTAAAAAAAATATAATCATATTTATATAATACATAAATAAAGTTTTATATATATTTAAGTAGAAGAAGTTATAAAAAAGTTTTCTAATATATTTTTAAGTTTTATATTTAAATTATTTTAATTTTAAATGAAATATATTCATCACTCAATTATTGATATGAGAATAATTAAAGTCATACACATACACACACACATATATATATATATATATATATATACATATATAAATTTCATATTTGAAAGCATAATTTCAAGTTTTCAACTTTGGAAATATGTAAATTAAAATAATAGAAATATTTGATTAATAATATATAGAAATTATATCACATTTATGATAATTGAAATATGACAAAAGTTATTCAAAAATAATATAAAAATTACAAAGTATATAAAATAATTGCAGTAGCAAAAATAATAGTTATTACTATATTTAAAATTTTAATTAAAAATTAAAAAAAACTAGAAATAATATTAAAATAAATAAATGATAATAATTTTGATAAATTAAAAGGAAATATTTTAAATTGTAAAATTTTTAAATATGTAAAATCGTAAAATCATAGAACCATAGACTCATAAATCCATGTTATTTTTAATTTGAATTTACTATTTAAAATCGTGATTTTATTTCGATTTTACTTAATTTTGATTTTATATATGTTACTTACTTTGGTATTATGATCCGGATAAACATAAAAAAGAAGTTTGGAGATTCTCTTGCTTAAATAAATTAACAATCAATATATATATTAAAGTTAAAACACAAAAATGACTTCATAAAATTAAATCATTTGGTTTATCAATGCATTTAAAAATTTATTATGTGTCACATTTTATAATTAACATAACTTAACTATTCATCAAATAATATGCACTTAGCATTAATTACTTAAAATTCAATTTATCTTTTTTAATTTTCAAATTTAAATCTTCATTTTCATTTTTTTTATCCATTTTATTTCTTTTAAAGTTATAATATTTTTATTTTTGCCTTTTTTTATCATTTGATTGGTATACATGAATAGGGGTGTGCAAACGGTCGGTTCGGTTCCGAACCGAACTGAACCCATAAAATCGAAAATAAAAAATTTTAAAAACCGAACCGAACTGATTGATAAAAGAAAATCGAACCGAATCGAACCGATAAAATATCGGTTTGATTCTGTTTTAAACCGATCAAACTGAAATTTATAAAATTTCATATTTTTAACATTAAATTTAAATAATAAAAACATAAAAACAAAAAAAATTAGAAATCAAAACTCAAAAATCTTAAGGTTCGGTTCGGTTCGGTTTTCTTTGATTTCGATTCGGTTCGATTCAATTTGATTCGATTTTTTTTTTATTTCCTATATATATTAATAATTTCGGTTCGGTTCGGTTTTTTTGATTTTTTTTATGAAAATAACCGAACCGAACCGATTAACCGAAATTATCAAAATTATAAACCGAACCGAACCGATTAAATTTTAAAACCAAACCAATTGAACCGAATTAATCGGTTCGGTTCGGTTTTTCGGTTTAAACCGAAAACTGCTCTCCCCTATACATGAACTAATTTAAAATATTATACAAATCATTTATCAAAATTTAAAATTCAAAATGAAATGATATTTATATCAATTACTATTAAATAATTTATTTATTGATATTACAAAATAAATTCATTTCTCATCTTTCTTGGATATTAAGTATATGACTTATTAAAATCTTTCACTTTTTTACTTGCTTATATTGATAATTTAATTGTTTTATATTTTTTAAATTTGCATAATTATTTTTTAATTATTTATTATGTTTTATTTTTCAAATCCATTGTGTTTATAATAATAAATTGTTTTTCAAATATTTTTTGTTGTGTGTATAATTATAGGCTATACTTTAAAAAATAAATATTTGTATAAAAGATATAAAATTTGAAAATCAAATGACTAGAATAAAGAGATATATTATTAACCGCATAACTTTCAATGATTTACGTAAAAAAAAATATAAATGTTGTTTTAAAAAAATACAAAATATTGTATAAGAAAAAATTAAACAATGAAGATTTGTTATTACTGATAAATATAAAAAAATTCAATTTTAGAAGAACATACTCAAGACCTACAAAAAAAAAAAAGAGAGAAGAATAAAATACAAATCATAAATTAAGAAATTATTTGACTTATTATTATTATTATTATTATTATTATTATTATTATTTCTTGAATATTATCTTAATATTTAAAACTTTATTTTTTTATCATATTTATTATTATAATTATTATAAACAAACTATTTCTAATAACATATGGTCTTTTTTAAACACAATTATTGTAACACCTTATGTTCATTAGTTTTCTATATTCTACTGTTTCGATGACTAGTGTCAGTTCGGATAGTCAAGGGGCTTAGAACTATAATTAAGTCATTTAGAAAAGCCATAAATAAAAATTAATAGCAATTATATGAAGGTGAAATAGAAATAAAGAAAACAAAGCATAATGGGTTAAATGAGCCGAGGCCACAGCAATGGGTAACCGAACCGAGAAGTGACTGCGAGCTCAGTCTCTACCTTGATTTCGTGTGAGAACTTATGGCACCCCAAGCCTAAGGATTATTACGAAACTAATGGTAATGTGAAAACCACAGAAAAGAATAGATAACCAGTTCGAATAATTGAAACAGACTTCAAAAAGTAAGTCAGGGCTGTTGGAAAAACGAATCAGACCAATAAATAGCAAAATGGTCAATTCACCCTTAGAGGTGACTTTTGACCTAATGATCCATTAAAATATATGAAATTAAAATTTCATAAAAGAATTACAAACATAAAGATGTGTATGGAATAGAATAAAAAGGAAAAGAAAAAAATTTCAAAAGTTAAATGATTATAACATCATCATTATGCAAGGATGACATCATAATAATTTATAATTTTAAATTAAGAAATTTGGGGATAAATGTTAACATTAAATGACAAAAGAAAAGGAAAAAAAATTAATTCCTATCTTCTTCTTCTTCTTGCCGTCCTCCCTCTCTCTCTTCTCTCTCACTCTCTCATTTCACCATTGTTAAGGTGGGAAAAACTTGAAATCTCTTAGCTTCCTTCCTTAAATTCCCTAAGTACTAATACTAAAATTCACCTTTAGAGCTTGCTTATCATTTTGGGAGTAAAATGAAGAGGAGTAGTGAAGGTTTTGGAAAGCCAACCAAGAGGTTAGTGATAATTCTTTCATTTCTCTTCCTCTTTTCATGATTTGGCACTTAATTGAGTTGAGAATTATTGAAATTGAAGAAAAAAATGCATGATTAGGAAGGGAAGAAATTTCGGCAGCCAAGGGAACTAAGGGAAAATGATGTGTTTTAATTTAATTAACTATGTATACAAATTTAAATGACTAAAGATATATGATTAGTACACTTTAATTTTATGAATTGTGGCAATTAGAAAAATTAGGGAATGGTGATTAGGGTTTTGGTGTAAACTTCAGGGATTTTGATGAATTGATGCCCAATTGACATTATTGATGCTTAAATTGGTCAATTGGTATGCTTATAAGTGTGATTGAATGCATGGAATTGAATTGAGTGTGAATGTGGTAATGTCCAAATCTGGACAGCTTGACCCTTGCTAATTCACATAGTAATACTTAAATTCTATTGCTTTAATTGGTGTGAGGCCAATTGGAGATGAAAGTTAAGACCCAAAGCAACAATTTTCATGCAGAAACCTTGCTCTAAAATTGACCACAAGCTAGTGTAAAATTAGGTTGAATCCGAATTAAGTACCCTACCACTAGACAAAACTGACTATATGAATATTATTTGTTCAAATAGTCATAACTTGGTGTAGAAAGGTCCAAATGACCTGATTTTTATACCAATGGAAAGATTAGACATAGTAGAACAACTTTTATGAATAACATAAACCTAAATTCTGACCATAACCTAGTCAAATTACCAACCAAAGTTGACTCACCAAAACTGCCAGAACCCTAATTTGCCCAGAATTTATGGGTTTTGATCAATCTGGCTAGCCTTAGTAAAAATGGCATAACTTGAGCTACAAAACTCCAAATGGAGTGATTCAAAAATGAAATTAAAGCTAAGACATTAAGAAAGTTTAATCAAATTTCCACTGTAGATAAGTTCAATAGAATAGTAAACTTTGGAGACAAAAACTAAAAATTAGAAATTTCTCTTATGGAGCTTTGAATTTCAATTGGCAATCAATGTCAACACAATTATAATCCAAAATATGGTATGTGAGTGTAATTAGAACTAGTATACCTATTAAATATGAAAAAGTCAACATTTTACCTAATTGGTCAAATGAATAATAACCTCATAATCTTAAATATAAATAATTCAATTTAGAAGACCTTATAAGTAAATTTTAAATGCAAAATTTAATTGTTAGAATTATTATAAGAAATAATTGGGAATGAGAATTGAAACACTTTAAATTATGTGTTTCAATTGAAAATAAGCCCTCTAAGGAAGGGAGAAGTGTAGACTAAGACAAGGCTAATATAAGAGGTTTGTGCACAATAATTTTTTATTTCTTGTTTGCTACTTGAAAATTTTATTTGAATATGTATGGTGAACAATTTGTGCTTATTATAGCTTTGAGAAATGTTGTGTTGCCTATTTTACAAATAAAAATTTGTAATGAAAAATGCTTTGTGTTTTGCATGAAATGTTTGAACAATATGATTTGAATTTGATTTTGGATTCATACTTGGCATGGCAATATCATTGTGTTCCTCCTTCATTTATGGGGTTGAGATTAACTATGTTCCTCCCTCTCTGGCTTGCTAGTTTGAGATTGAGATTGGATGAGTACTCATATAGCTAGCTAGCCACCTCCCTCATTGACTTCGATTAGTGGGATTGAGTTTACTTTGTTGTGGTGTACAACACGGTATTGATTAGAAATTTTGTATCATGACCTAAGTTGTGTTATTGATTGGTAACACTATGATTTATAAATTATTTTGATAACATGTTATTTTATATATTGACATCAATTTCATGAAATGTGATTGTGAAAGGGTTTGAATATTTGTTTATCGATGTATGCTTTTATGTTCAACAACTTTAAATTTTTTTTATGCACCATTGAGTAAAATTACTCAGTGATAGCCTTTTATTACTGTCGCAGATAGGGGAAAGGATAAAGCAGCAGAGTGAGCTGCTATAGCAACGAAGAAGCATCTTTTGAGGACTTTTACGGGTATAATATTCTATACTCTTGTAATTTCTTTTGATGTAAATATTTTTGTTCATATGTATCTATTGAATTAGTCGAGCAGTTATACCTTAAAGTTTGCATTAATAATATTTTTTGTTTTCCTTTCTGTCGATTGAGACTTTTGTATGTAAATTACATCAAATTAAATGATAATGAGGTTTATTGAAAACGTGTTGCATTGTGTTAATTAAGGTGAATTGTGTTAGAAATTATTGGAGTTGTGGTTGAAATACATATTGGAAGTGTTTTGAATAAGTTTTGAAGAACTGTTTTCTCATATTATAGTCGGTACTCTGCCGAAATTTTTGTAAAGTTTTCAAAATATCGAATTAATCAAAATTCTAACTTGTGACCTAAACTCTAATTAAAGACTTTTAATAATGATTCAACTTCACTTTACATCTTAAAATGAAATAAATTTGATTTAAAATCTCTTGCAGTATATTTAATGAGTTATTGGTAGGTGAAGTTTGTTAATTCATTATATATACTAAGGAATCATGTTATGCCTCACAGAGAAGTAAGGTGTGACAATTATACTATAAAAAAATATATATTGTTTCATTTTTATGAAGGAATATTTAAAAGAAAATAATTGATAATCATTTTACATTTAAAAATTAAATTTAATTTTAATGAGAATATAATTATTTAGAATTACAATTTTAATCGTATTTAATATAATTAATTAAGAATTTTATCATTAACAAAATTTTATAATACGATTTTGAAATATACAATTTTATAAAATAAATACTAAATTATATATTAAAATAAAAAAATAAATAAATTATACAATGCGCAACCAAAATACTCATTTCAATATGATTCTTATTGGTCCACAGTTGATTTGTGATAATATGTGGATGAAACCAATTTTAGCATTTTTTGAACTTCATGGGTCATCAACCACGCAACAAATGTCAAATAGAAAGTGAGAAAAGAGAATAAAAATAAATAAATAAATAAATAAAAATTTTACTTTTATTAAATAAAATATTATACTTTTATATAAATTTAACTATTTTAATGAGTTAGATAAAATTACAAACAATTTCAGAAATTTAATTTAAATTGTTAAATTAATATTTGAATTAAAAGGTAGATTTATAAAAATATTAAATTTTAACTTAATTAAATTTTTATATAAATAAAAATAATTATGAATTATAACTAATTTGATATACGTGCAACGTGCGTGCTTCAAAAACTAATTCCGCTAAATTGCTTAATAGAAAAAAAAAAGTGAGAGAAGAATGAAGAGTTTTAATTTCATCTCCCAAATCGCAATCTCGACTCTCCTTTATGTGTTATAATCCCAGCAATTCCACCTAAAAATTGCAAATATACAAATTCCAATGACATAAAGAGTAGTAGAAATTATTTGTAATTACACAATTCCATCAACTTAAAAATTCATAACCCTTTATATTCAACTATGATCATAGAGTAGTAGAAATTATACATTATTAATCATTTCAGCATATTATGTAAATTTGATTTGCTTTTTTTTTCTTTCAAAATCAAATCAAATTGAATTAACTAATCAATTATTTAAATCAACTAATCAATAAATAAAAATCTAATTATAACTATTCAAATACAATTCCAGTCCAAATCATGTATCCATCACATCTAGCTGAAGCCACCTTTCAATAATGCAAGTAGTGGACCGCAATAAAAAAAAAAATCGAATTATAACTGTTAAAATACTTTTCCAATCCAAATCATGAATCCATCACAGCTAGCTGCAGCCACCTTTCGATAATGCAGATAGTAGAATTGCAGTCTCACAAAAAGGTTCCTCCACATTATATTATTACCAACTCATCAATTTCCTTCCCAACTGTACATGTTTGATACGATGTTAATAACGATTATTATTTTATAATTTTTAATTTTTATTAATATTATTTGACATTAATATTTATGTCTTTTTTAAATGTTATCCTAAATTAATAATTACCGTCGTTAAAAATTAAAATTTACAAGAATAATATTTTCTTAGTAGCATGCTCTAGAGCATATCATTTAGTATGTATCTTGTACATATTTTATTAATAAAAAGTAATTTCACTTTTCTATTTATATAATATATTTATGTGTAATAAAAAAAGTCTATTGATATTTTATTATAAATTCTATTCTTAAGTTTTTAAGAATATGAGTGACAGTATTTCTAGCACAAAGTATCATAAATTGATTCACAATCGAGGATACTTCACACAGGATATGACTTATCCAGAAAGATTGTATTCATGTTTGTTCCCAAGGTATTTATATGAGATATAAATAAGATGGAATGATGAGTCTCATGCCATATAATAAACATGATAGGTACTTATACATGATTAGTAAGCCAAACCAGTGATGCATATGACAAGCACATGGAATTTACTCTTATCAGTGCATTGTCATATATCATATCAGTGCATATAATCTTTAGATCTGAGATAACACAGTTATCTTGTATATATGTGGTTTGAGTTTGATACTGCTTTCATACTTGTACTGTGTATGGGTATATGGACATGTGTTGGCTCCTACTAGTTATATATGGAGATAGGTGTTGATCAAGATGGAATCTGTTACTCTAAGTAAATAGGGATAAAATCCTATGTTCATTTAATTGTTCTTGATGTTTCAAGTTTCTGGCCAAGACAGACAGATTTAGTCAGAAAAGAGTTTCTGACAATAAAATCTAATTAATCAAGAACTGGAATTAAAAGAGAATATAATGTTCATAGCAAATGGGGTTTGACATTAACCATGACTCCAGCTCGAATTAGGATTTTGTAACAAAGAGATTCTAGTGCATGGTAACATATGATTAAAGGTTCATTTAAGGTATTCCTTATTACTGATTAGCTGGCCATGGCATGCTATGCTAGGTATCAACCATAGTCTATGAGATGCCTAAAATGATTTAGAGAAATCATTCATAGTAAGAAAGAGTTCTGATGATATTAAGAGTTGATATCATATCTCATTACCAATTAGTGATGAGCCTAGTGAGTCACACACATACACAAGTTAATCACCAAGTTGAATGTAATTTAATTAATTAATTAAAGAGTTTAATTAATTAATTAAATAGGCTTAGCTTGCAATGAGCTTGCAAAGTCCCTAGTATGGCTTGAAACCAAATCTAAGTTATTGGATGTATAGTATAAGTTAAATTTATATTTAAAGTGTTTAAATATGAATTTAATTGTGAGAAATTAATTAATAGAGATTAATTAATTTATATTTGATATAAATTGATTAGAAGAGGAGAAATAATGATTTTGGGTTGAGAACTCAAAATTTTAACATAAGGGTAATTTGGTCATTTCACATGGTGACATGTGGCACCATGAGATGGTGACACATGCCATCATATAAGTTTGCTATTTGTCTTCCTATCATGCAAGGTGATCAAAGTCAAGATTAAGTCTAGCTTTGACACTTGGCTTAATGTGATTAAGTCAATTAAAAATAAGATGCAATGTGGTGGTGACATGTGGCAAAGGGTTTAAGTAATTACTTGACCTAATTATAAAAGGAAAAAGAAAAGAAGAAACAAATGACACTCTCTCTTGTCTCAAGTGTGGTGGCACCTTTTCTCTCCCTCTCCTCTTCTTGCTTTCTCATCAATTCAAAGAGAATAACCCAAATTTCTTTGAATTAAAATTGCTAGAAATTATTTCTAGTATCCTATAAATACATACAACCTCTCTAAAGGCAAAAACCCAAATTATAATTGGTTGGCAAGACTTGAGAAGCTGATTTGGGGGCTGCCCATTGGTGATCTTGGTGTGGACAAGCTAGAGAGACAACACTTGGGGTCCTAGATACTTCCTAAAGGTGCCAATTGCATTCATAGTACATCAAAGAGGTTAGTGCCCAAATTCCTCTTTTAAACTAGGGTTTAATTGAATTAATTTGTTAATTCAAAATCTTGAATAGCAAACATAGATCCTAATATATATTAAAAGTGTTTTAATAAGCAATTGAGCATTGAAATTAATTAGGCACATAAGAGATGTGGCATGATGCATGAAACCCTAGTAGAAAATTTTTTGAAATTCAATGCTCCAATGAACTAATTACTATACTTTCGCTCCTTCAATTGGTATCAGAGCCACTATATTTGCCATTGGGATTGTTTATTGAGATTTAATTGTGTGATTGGATCAAATGTTGATTAATTCAAAGCTGTTTGGTGCTCCTATGGTAGCGGTATGTTTGATAACTCCATTGGAGCGCATGGTTTGGGCCATGTTTGATAACTCCATGGGTGTGCATGGTTTGGGCCTCATTATACAATTGTTGTATACTTTAAGGCCTATAATTAGGCCTATGCTTAATTAAATTGTTTAATTAGGAATTTTAATCATATAATTAATTTTTGAAAATTGTTTTCAAGGTATTAAATTTGGAAAGAGTTTCTAAATTTAAATTTGTTTGAATAAGATTTAAATCTGAATTTTTTTCATTGAATATGTGATATTCAATTTAATTTGTAGTATGTATATTTTACTTAATTGTTAAATTTTAATATGCATGATGGATGATCATGGACAATAAAGACCAATGTGATTGAATTTATTTCTTTTATTTTTCTTTGGGTTGTAAAATAATTAATTTTATTTTAGTGGCATGTATTATAAATGTTGTAATAATTTGGGTTGTAATTTCATTTATTTGAGGACTTTAAAGTCCATATTCTTGTAAATTCGACTTGTTATGCTAAGGATTACAATGTAATTGGATTGCAAGAAGATCAAGGAGGTCAAGAGCATTGGTGAGACTAGTAGGAGGAAATTAAGATCAAGTGTTGATTATGTACTGCTTCAGCAACTCTTGTAAAATGAATGAATGAAATATACTTAGAAATGCCCTGATTCAAAGAATTGAATCCCTTAAAAAGTCCATGATCATACCATATTATTTGTTTATCCATGTATGCATGAGATGTATGAGAACGTATGCAAATATATGATATATGCATGCCAATTGGATAATGTATAAAGTGAGACCATAATAGTAATTAAGCCGACCACTAAATCTTCCAAACACATGATTAAGTTGGAAATGATATAATTAAAGTAATTATATCATGAGCCCTCTATTGAGGCAATTATTTTAAGAAATTTTAAATACTTGCATGTGATGCATTTAATTTAAGAGATTTTCTTAAGAATAATTGTTAAGCATGAGATGTTGTAAATATGTAAATAGTTGATGGCCAATAATGGATGTGCCTGAGGACATTACAATTATTTGCATGTTTACTAGCTTAATGGGATCAACTTAACTAATGCAAGATGAATCAATAATGGATGTGCCTGAGATTTTGAGCATTAGGGGCTAGATAAATGATTGAACCTCACATGAGATGTGATGGGCAAGGAGTTGCTCACTTATAGTTTATTGTAATTCCAATAATGGATGTGCTTGAGGATGATCAATAAGACTATAAAAATTCCCACTAGAAATCCATCCAACTAGGATTTCCGTTTCCTACTTTGGAAGTGTAGGATTCGCCAAGTTAGTGGGAGGACCAATTTGATCAAAAGACCATAATCATTTTAGTTAATTGCTTGATACATTTACTAATTAATCTAGTTATTTTCTGCAGTTAATTTTTTGATAATAATGAGCACACAACAACCACCACCATATCACAATAGGTTGACGGGACCTAATCTTTCTGATTGGCTAAGAAATTTAAAACTTATCTTGAACCTAGAACGTATTGGATATGTTCTAGACTCAAAGGTTCTTCGTCCCTTACCTCCATAGGCCTTTCAAGAGGAACATGATACTTTGGACAAGTGGAAGGAGCATGATATGAGAGCCAAATATTACATGCTTGCTTCTATGAGTAATGAGTTATAAAAGCAGCATGAAAATATGCAAAGTGCAAGTGAAATCCTCCTTCACCTACAAAAGTTATATGGTGAGCATAACAAGAATGCTAGGTATGAGATATCTAGGCAGCTATTTCAAATGAGGATGTCTGAAGGACAGAATGTTGGGGATCATGTCCACAAGATGATTCGGCTTATAGTGCAGCTAGAACATCTTGACTTTAACATGGATTTCCAACTGCAGAAGGATTTGATTCTTCAGTCCCTACCTGAGTCATTTGGAAATTTTGTGATAAATTTTCATATGACTAAGCAGGAATACACCTTGGCTGGTTTACTTAACATGCTTGTTATTGCCCAAAAGAATATGCCGGGCAATAAAGGAAAAGAGGTAGCTTTGATTGCATCTTCTTCTGCAGGAAAGTACAACAAGAAGAAGGACAATAAGAAAAATAAACCTCAAGTTCCAAGAACTTCCAAGAAGATAGCCAAACAGAAAGGGAAAACCAAAGCTGATGGAGGCAAAGGAAAGTGTTTCCACTGCCAGAAGGATGGGCACTGGAAAAGGAACTACCCAGAGTATCTTGATTCTCTAAAGGACAAGAAGGATACACCTTCAGAAGATATGTCTATATCTTGTTATTTAGATGCTGATGATGCTCATAGTTCATCTACAGCTTGGGTTTTAGATACTGGTACTAGTTTCACATTTCTTATGATATGCAGGAGCTAGCAAACAGTAGCAGCTTGCATACTAGAGATGTTAGACTCAGAATTAGCAATGGCTCAACTGTTGAAGCTTTAGCCATATGATCTAAATCTTTTTACATGTATAGACATGTTTTGTGTTCAAATAATATTTTGTATGTACCTAATGCTCTTAAGAATATCATTTCTATATCTAGTTTGACTAGAAATGGTTATGAATTTCAGTTCACAAATAATGTTTGCAATATTTATTTTGGAAATAAATATGTTGGTTTGGGTTATATGCCTGATGGTCTTTATTATTTGGATAATAATGATAAACACAAATTGAATGCAAGCAATCTAAATGAATGTAATGCCATGATGAAAATCAACTCAAGTTCAAAATATATTTGGCACTTAAGATTAGGTCATGTTGCAGAAGATAGGATTGCAAAACTGGAGAAAATAGGAATTTTATCCTCATTCGGTTCTGAACCTACTCCAACTTGTGAATCTTGCCTTCAAGGCAAAATGACTAGATCACCCTTTATTGGACAAGGACTAAGAGCTAAAAATATTTTGGAGCTAATACATAGTGATGTATGTGGTCCATTTAAGGAAATTGCTAGAGGCGGTTTTCATTACTTTATTACCTTTACTGATGATAAATCAAGATTTGGGTATTTGTATTTGATGAAATACAAACATGAATCCTTTGAAAAGCTTAAAGAATTTAAATCTGAAGTAGAAAATCAAACAGAAAAAAGTATTAAAACTCTTCGATCAGATCATAGAGGTGAATACTTAAGTACTGAATTTGATGAATACTTGAAAGAGTATGGCATTGTTTCCTAGTTGACTCCTCCAGGAACGCCACAGCTGAATGGTGTATCTGAAAGGAGAAATCGTACCCTATTAGATATAGTACGTAGTATAATGAGCTATACGAATATGCCAATCTCCTTTTGGGGATTTACATTAGAATCAGCTTTGCATATTCTGAATAGGATTTCATCAAAATCAATATCTTTCACACCTTATGAGATATGGCATGGAAGAAAATCAAGTCTTAAGCATATTAAGATTTAGGGTTATCCAGCTTATATCAAAAAGCTGAACACTGATAAATTGGAAACCAGATCAGAAAAAGGTCGATTTGTTAGATATCCAAAAGAAAGTTTTGGATATTATTTTTATTTGCCTACATTACAAAAGGTTGTGGTAAGTAGAGATGTCATATTTCTTGAATAATAATTTAGTCAAGAAGGTAGCAAAGGAAGGCAAATAGAGTTAGAATTGAAGAATTCTGATCAACCAACAAATCAAATGGATATAGATCCATCTAGTCAACCTACACCTATTGATGAAATATCTACAGTAATTCCTCACAGATCAACCAAGATATCTCACCCATCAGTGAGATATGATTTTTTTCATGAAGATGAACAAGAGTTGTTTACTCATGAAGAAGTGGATTATGAAGATGATCCATTTACCTATGAAGAAGCGATATCAGATATAGACTCTTCAAAATGGATTAAAGCTATGAAATCCGAAATTGATTCCATGTATAAGAGTTAAGTTTGGGACCTTGTTGATCCACCTGAAGGTATTGTACCTATAGGGAATAAATGGGTTTTTAAGAAGAAAATTGGTTCTGATGGAAAGGTAGAGACCTATAAAGTAAGGCTAGTAGCGAAAGGGTTTCGCCAAAGGCAAGGAATCGACTATGAGGACACTTTCTCACCTGTTACCATGCTTAAATCAATTAGGATTCTATTAGCAATAGCTGCATACTATGATTATGAGATTTGGCAAATGGATATCAAAACAGATTTTCTCAATGGATACATTGAAGAAAACATTTTCATGGAACAACCTAGGGGTTTTGAATCCCAAAATGGTTCCAAGGTATGTAAGCTAAAGCGATCCATTTATGGGTTGAAACAAGCTTTGAGGAGTTGAAACATCCGTTTTGATAAAGCCATTAAGTCATTTGGTTTTATAAAAAATGTGGATGAACCATGTGTATATAAGAATATTAGTGATAGTGCTATCACTTTCCTTGTCTTATATGTGGATAACATTTTGTTAATAGGTAATGACATAGGTATATTGACAACTGTCAAGGTATGGTTGTCAAATACATTCTCCATGAAAGACTTAGGGGAGGCAACTTTTATTCTTGGAATTCGCATCTATAGAGATAGAGCGAAAAGAATAATTGATTTATCCCAAAGTCTATACTTGGAAAATGTGTTAAAGAGGTTTAACATGCTTGATTCCAAGAGATGATTGTTACCAGTGAGACATGGTATCCACCTTTCTAAAGACATGTCTCTAAAGACACCTGAAGAAAGAGATAAAATGGCCAGGATTCCATATGCTTTGGCTATTGGAAATTTGATGTATGCAATGATGTGTACTAGGCCGGATATCGCACATGTTGTTAGTTTGACTAGCAAGTTTGAATCCAATCCAGGTTTGAAACACTGGATAGCTGTCAAGAATATTCTTAAGTACTTGAGAAAAAATAAGGATTTATTCTTGATTTATGGAGGTGGTGACTTGCAATTGGATGATTATACTGATTTTGATTTCTAATCAGATATCGATGATAGAAAGTCTACCTCTTGGTTTGTGTTCATTTGTAATAGAGATGCAGTCAGTTGGAAGAGCTCCAAACAGAGTACGACTGCTGATTCCACTACAGAGACTGAGTATATTGCTACATCAGATGCTGCAAAAGAGGCTGTTTGGATAAAAAAGTTTGTGTCAGAACTTGCAGTAGTTCCTTCCATTGAGTCAGCAGTTCCTCTCTACTGTAACAACAATGGAGCAGTCATACAGGCTAAGGAACCCGGTCTCATCAGAAATCCAAACACATAGAAAAGCGCTACCACATTATCAGAGAGATAGTTGGGCGAGGAGATGTAGCCATGCAAAAAATAGCATCAGCTGAAAATCCAGCTGATCCATTCATGAAGCCTATGTCACAAGCTTAGTTAGATCAGCATCTTGAGAAGATGGGTTTAAGATATTGTAATGAATGGCTCTAGTGCCAGTGAAAGATTGTTAGTAATATGCCATAAAGCATATCATTTAGTATGTATCTTGTACATATTTTATTAATAAAAGGTAATTTCATTTTTCTGTTTACATAATATATTTATGCGTAATAGAAAAGGTTCATTTATATTTTGTTAGAAATTCTATTCTTAAGTTGTTAAGAATATGAGTGACAGTATGTCTAGCACAAAGTATCATAAATTGGTTCACAATCGATGATACTTCACACAGGACATGACTTATCCAGAAAGATTGTATTCATGTTTGTTTCCAAGGTATTTATGTGAGATATAAATCAGATGGAATGGTGAGTCTCATGCCATATAATAAACATGATAGGCACTTATAAATGATAAGTAGGTTGAACCAGTGACGCATATGATAAGCACATGGAGTTTACTCTTGTCAATGTATTGTCATATATTATATCAGTGCATATAATCTTTAGACCTGAGATAACACAGTTATCTTGTATATAGGTGGTTTGAGTTTGATACTACTTTCATACTTGTACTGTGTATGGGTATATGGGCATGTGTTGGCTTCTACTAGTTATATATGGAGATATGTATTGATCAAGATGGAATCTATTACCCTAAGTAAATAGGAATAAAATCCTATGTTCATTTAATTGTTCTTGATGTTTCAAGTTCCTAGCCAGGGCAGACAGATTTAGTCAGAAAAGAGTTTCTGACAAGAAAATCTAATTAATCAAGAACTGGAATTAAAAGGGAATATAATGTTCATAGCAAATGGAGTTTGACATTAACCATGACTCTAGCTCGAATTGAGATTTTGTAACAGAGAGATTCTAGTGCATGGTAACATATGATTAAAAGTTCATTTAAGGTATTCCTTATTACTAATTAGGTGGCCATGGCATGCTATGCTAGATGTTAACCATGGTCTATGAGATGACTAAAATGATTTAAAGAAATCATTCATGGTAAGAAAGAGTTCTAATGATATTAAGAGTTGATATCATATCTCATTACCAATTAGTGATGAGTCTAGTGAGTCACACACATACACAAGTTAATCACCAAGTTGAATGTTATTTAATGGATTAATTAAATAGGTTTGGTTTGCAATGAGATTGCAAAGTCCCTAGCATGGCTTGAAACCAAATCTAGGTTATTGGATGTATAATATAAGTTAAATTTATATTTAAAGTGTTTAAATATGAATTTAATTATGAGAAATTAATTAATAGAGATTAATTAATTTATATTTGATATAAATTGATCAGAATAGGAGAAATAATGATTTTGGGTTGAGAACTCAAAATTACAACATAAGGGTAATTTGGTCATTTCACATGGTAACATGTGGCACCATGAGATGGTGACACATGGCAACATATAAGTTTGCCATTTGTCTTCCTATCATGCAAGGTGATCAAAGTCAAGATTAAGTCTAGCTTTGACACTTGGCTTAATGTGATTAAGTCAATTAAAAATAAGATGCAATGTGGTGGTGACATGTGGCAAAGGGTTTAAGTGATTACTTGACCTAATTATAAAAGGGAAAAGAAAAGAAGAAACAAATAACACTCTCTCTTGTCTCAAGTGTGGCGGCACCTTTTCTCTCCCTCTCCTCTTATTGCTTTCTCATCAATTCAAAGAGAATAACCCAAATTCCTTTAAATTAAAATTGCTAGAAATTGTTTCTTGTGTCATATACACACATACAACATCTCTAAAAGTAAAAACCCAAATTATAATTGGTTGGCAAGACTTGAGAAGTTGATTAGTGGGCTATCCATTGATGATCTTGGTGTGGACAAGCTAGAGGGACAACACTTGGGGTCCTAGGTACTTCTTAAAGGTGCCAATTGCATCCATAGTGCATCAAAAAAGTTAGTGCGCAAATTCCTCTTTTAAACTAGGGTTTAATTGAATTAATTTATTAATTCAAAATCTTGAATGGTAAACATAGATCTTAATACATATTGAAAGTGTTTTAATATGCAATTGAGTATTGAAATTAATTAGACATAAGAGATGTAGCATGATGCATAAAACCTTGTAGAAAATTTTTTGAAATTCAATGCTCCAATGAACCAATTACCATGTTTCCGCTTCTTCATATTTAACCTTAATTTTTAACCTTTTACCAAACACATCAGAAAAGAACTAAGGTAAGGTATAATCTATAAATTGGGGGTTGTCCTTTATTTATGCAAACTTCAAAGAGTACTTAATAGGGGAATAGATCGAAACATAAAGGATAAATACTTATCTCATACAATAACAATAATAGCTAAGCATTATAAAGTGTTTGATATGAGGTTAAAAAATTAAGAGTTAAATTAATTTTACGAGAGAGTAATTATTAACTTAAATCCTCAAAGTTAATCAATGAAGTGAAAATTTAACATAATCTTTTTAAATATCTAAATGATATTAATGAGAGGTTAAAAGTTATAAGGATAATAATTATTTCTTGTTAACTTTGTATTAACACCCCCTTAGTATCAAATTAGTTGGAGTTGATTATACAAATTCTTCTTTATCGTTTTTTATCGTTTAGTTCTATTTGACGTTAAGTCCGTTTAAATATTTAAAACTTGTTTTTAAAATATAAGAAAAGGATTTTTTTTTTCTTTCTTTCATTCAAATTACTGGATAAGAGAGGAAATTAACTATTTTTATTGAGTTGAAATGGAAGATTATCTGATTTCAGTTATAATTTTAATTTTAATTTCAATTTAATTTAATTTTAATTAATTTAACTATTAAACTTATTTTTCCCAAAAAAAATTTAATAAAAATTTTAATAATAATTTTACTAATTATTTTACGTAATCACAATAATATGATTGTGAAAATTTTGGCCATTAATGTTAATTAATCTTTGCTCACTGTTATTAGTTGAATTCCAACTTAATAGCATTTTGAAATTAGGATATATTATGTATCTGTTTTATGATTATCATAAGATTAATTCTTTCGAGTTTATGAATGTCCTCTCAACAACGCTTTTTTTTTTTTTTAAATCGAACATGAGTTTTTTCTTTGAGAATATAATAAAGCTTACCACTACACTCAATATTTGTTAATAAAATCTAATTATTATTACTTGAATAAGAATCGAATTCAATTAACTTTATATATTTTATTTAATAATTTAAATAAAAAAATTTTATTAATAATTTATATTTTAATATTTTAATAATTTTATAAAATATTTAAATTATATTTATTTAAAATATAATATTTGAAAAATTTATTGATACTATTATAAAAATATACCTTCTCTCCACAGTATCAAAAAAAGAAAAAAGAAAAATCTGTAACATTCCTTCACAATCAAGTCGGCAGTAATTCTGATTAAAAAAAAAAGTCAGCAGTAAACAGTCCTGGCTCTTGTCATATGCTAGACGAGTGCAAGAAGCAACCATATTTTAGTGAAAACCACAGTTTATTTATTTCTTCCCTGCCAGTGAAAAGGTTTGCAAAGAAAGATAAGAAGCATAGACAAGGACTTTTGCAATTTCACAGAAAAGGTTGAATATTTTACAGGTTCATCCCCTGCTTTTCAAAGAAGCTGTTTCTACAACTACAATTCAGAACTCATAGTCAAACCTTACTGTTGCATCAAGAAAGAAAGAAAAAGAAAGAGAGAATTCTGTGAGCGGATGAAAGCTTGATCAAGAAAACGAAGTTTGATATGGAATAAGAAAAATAACTTACAGTCTCGACGTGATTAAAATGAAGAGTAATTCAGGAAACTTGATCATGAATTGTCTTTGCCAAGAAAGTGGACCTAACTGCTTTTTTCTTGCTGAATGATATCAGTGAATTATGAGATTTTTAACCACTTCAAAGGAAAAAGGTTGACTATTTTACAGGGTCATCCCCTGCTTTTCATAGAAGCTGTTTCTACAACTACAATTCAGAACTCATAGTCAAACCTTACTGTTGCATCAAGAAAGAAAGACAAAGAAAGAGAGAATTCTGTGAGCGGATGAAAGCTTGACCAAGAAAACGAAGTTTGGTATGGAATTAGAAACATAACTTAGAGTCTCGACGTGATAAAAATGAAGAGTAATTCAGGAAACTTGATCATGAATTGTCTTGGCCAAGAAAATGGACCTAATTGCTTTTTTCTTGCTGAATAATACTAGTGAATTATGAGATTTTTAAGCACTTCAAAGAAGAGTTTTGCGTCTCCAAATAGGGAGTTCAATTAGCCACTCAACGAACTATCCATTGAGGAGGCATTGATTTGAATATTATCTATTATAACAAAAACTCTTTTTAGCCTCTCATTTCACGTCGTCTGTTTATAAACTCTCTAATTTTACATTTGATTTTTAATGTTGGGCTTGAATTTTTAACATAATATTAGAGTCTAATACCTATAATTTGAACTGCGAATAAAAGAGAAACAAAAAAAAAAAAAGAAACAGACAAAGATGAAAAGAACCCTTTTATGCTATTCTTGTCAAGCAACAAATTTGTACCTCTAAACATTAAGCCATTAGCTATGAGTTTGGTCATTGGTTAACTTAATGTTGTACTATCAGTATGTAAAATATTACATAATATTGTTATGATTTATTGCAAGAAAAACTTATCATTCACATTGAAAGTATGATACTATTAGTGTGAACTTAGAAGAACTACACTTCAAAAGCTAGCTTTTAAGATGAGAGAGCCCAAGTGTATATATAACCCATATTGAAATCTCATAGTGGAACGCAAGTTTTTCTTAGAATGGATTGTAACAAATATTTTCCAGGTGAAGGTTGGGTGACAATTTATAGCCCAAAAGTAGATTTCATGGTGATTAGGACACATTACACAATCTTTATTGAGAGTAATGAACCTACAAATAGTGAATTCTGCAAATATGTTAAAGGAAAGGGTAAGTAACACGACTGGACTGACTACCAGTTAGCTAAAATGTCTTAAGTGATAATGGTAGGTGCCCAAGATTCATAAGTTGAAAAGATTGAATTGAATCGTATAGAGACAAGTTTTTTCAACGGCTCATTGAATAAAAAAAGAAATGGGTGGTACATGTGCTGCTGAATTATTGAAGATATATAGTATATATAGCATCTTATATCAAAATCTCTGTAGGAAAGGGAAAATTGTCCACAAATCTTGAACCTCTTGGACCCATTAATCCTTCCCTGCCCTTGTTAGGAATCGACTTTACACCTAACTAAATTTTCTTGTACTATACATTGTTTTTGTTTTTCCATGACATGTCAAATTTTACTGTGAAACAATGAGAAAATTTCCTTTAACTGGTTGTAAAGTTTATGTGTGGACTGCTGCTATCAGTTGCTACCTAACTGGGTAGACTTCAGTTGGTGAAGAATGCTATGGAAGTAAATGGAATGTGCCTAAAAGGAGAATGATAGAGAAGTATCATGAAATAGCAAGGAAAGGAAAGGAATTGAAGTTAATAGTTCTGAGTCCTTGAGCTGGGTTGGATTCAGGAAATGAAGTAAAATGTACCAAAACCTAAATATCGCTGCTGTTGCTATAAAGTGCAAAAAAGAAAGTGAGGAGCAAAGTCTGATAGACATAGACTAGGTGTTAGCTTCTAATGGGACCTTAGAATGCAAGTAAATTTCTGCTTATTCAGCTTCTGCTGCTGATGCTACTGCTGGGAATGCTGATAGATGAGGTAAGTGCAGTGGCTTTATAAGAAAATGTTAGAGCATTGTGTGTGCTTGCTAAAGCAAAGGCATTCACACACCCATACTCATAAGACTCTTCCTTAAAACATCTGTGCTGATTCCCCGTTTTTGTCCTCCCATATTCACTGGTTTCTTCTTTTGGAAGATTATTCCTTTGACCCTTTCTCAATTTTGTAGAGATTTTCTTGCTTTCCTTTTTGTAAAAATTATCACACAAAACTCTTTAAAAAATTAAAACTAATTTCCATAGAGACCAACCAGATGGCATAAAAAAAGAAGCCTGAGCCTATTTCATTTGGGCATACATAGTCCACCCATCTTGTTCTCGCCTTTAGAGTGGGCTGGGCCTGGACCAGTAGATATATTATCTTGGGCTGGATCAAACCCAGTTCTTTTTTGGAGGAACAGGCTTTCCCCAACTCAAGATATGAATATTAATTTTTGGCAAAATGTTTAAATTTGTTTGTACCGTTCGATTAAGTTTAATTTAAATTTTATAATATTTTCAAAATTTTTAACTATAAATAGTGCTGTTAGGATTTAAAAATACTAAATAAGATTAAAACTTTATTTGTTTCACATAAAATAATTTGTATATAAAAAATATTTTTCATATTTTTTAAAAGAATATTTTCCATGAAAATATTTTTTATTATTTGATTGCAAAGTTAAATTAATGGTATATATTTATTTCATGCATATATAAATATTTTTTATATTTTAATAAAATTATTTCTTTTCTAAAAAGAGAATGTTATTTTCCTCAAAAATGACTTAAATTTTCTTTTGATTAAAAAAATATTTTTCATTGATTCATTTTCCAGAATATGATAGAAAATGTGAAAAATATTTTTTATAAAACAATAATTACTAATATATAAATGGTTTATTGAATTAATAATTTAATACTCAAATGTATATTTCATAAGAAGTGAAGTTGTAATTTTAAGAAATTTTTATAAAAGCTATATTGGATTGTCAAAATAATTTGCAAAAGGCAAACGTTTTATTTAGATTATATATGATATTTAAGGATATTATATATCAAATTTCAATACTAAATTAACTGTAGCTATGCGTCTCCACTTAACTCATAATTAAGAAAACATTTGAATAAGGTTTTTTTTTTTTTCTTTTTTTTTTTTCCATTGGGGTGGAGAGAAACTGTTTTCTGCATTTTGCAGTTAACTGTAAATTGGCAAGTCTGTTTGAAACTGAATCATGACATCAGCTTTGTGGTTTGTGTTCACCCAGGCACAATTTCAAGAAACTATGCTGCTAGACAGTTAATTATAGAGGAACAAATGTAATGAACAATGACCTGTTCTTTAACAGATGAAAAAAAATGGAATTTTTAAGTTGCATAAAAAAATGAGAAGAACATTAAGCCTCTTTGGATAATGAAAATCTCAAAATGATCCATCAAAACAGTGAAGAACTGTGCTATGAAAAAGAAATAAGTTCCTGAACATCACAAAAATTTTCCACTGTAGCACATGAACTGTGAGCAAGAGATTACAGAAAATGAAAAATTATTCAAAAGAATCACAAAAAAAGCCTGCACATAATCATATCATAAAAATGAAAGCTTTAAAGTAAGTATCATGAAGGTAGCTCACATATACAGAGCATCAACCTCTTGCTAGAAGACGTAGCAACAATAGCACATGTGCAATTTAGAAGAATAATACAAAATCCGTAACATCTAATATGGTGCACACACCAAGTCTAACCATTTACTTGTTGATCAGCTCATCTTGGAACTTCTCATCAAATGTGCAAAAGTTGATTCCAATCTACAAATAGTGCCATGAATAATTGATATTCAAAATCGCAAATATTTGCGGTTTGCATATCATTCAAAATACTAAAAATAACATTCAAACATATCACTCTATCGTGGTCCCGAGATCTGCTGCGAGGAGATATAGGACAAACAAATACGGGAGTCGCTTGTAGTGCTTGTTGTAGAATCATTTGCTTGCGGAAACAAAGTGAAGTCACTTTGCCCATTCTCCTGCTCTATCATGGATGCCTCAGCAAATCTACGCCCATAAAACCGCAAGAAATTTAGAGATCCCACTTTTGGCTGACCTAAAGGGATACAGCCTTCCAACATTCCTACAATACTAACCATATTAGGCCTCAATGATGGTTCCTCATGAACACAACATAGAGCTATACGCACTAATTTTTCCACCTCTTCGCTTGAGACCCTACCCTCTAGTCTTGGGTCAGCAAGCTCCATGTACCTCCCTTGCTCATGCATCTCCAATGCCAATAATGGGAAATACACAACTCCTGACCTTGATGATGACGTTGAGTGGCCACCACCACTGTTGCGGTTGTCCACGCTATGGCATTGTGATCGGGTCGAGCAATTTTTCCTTCCACTCACAATTTCAAGTAGCACCATTCCAAAACTATAAATATCTGTTTTTTCTGAGATTGCTGAGTTAGTAAGCCATTCAGGTGCAAGATAGCCACGAGTGCCCCTCATTGTTGTGAATAAACAGGACTGCTCAGGGCTTAGAAGCTTTGAGAGGCCAAAATCGGATATCTTGGCCTGAAACTGATCATGCAAAAGAATGTTCTCAGGTTTGACGTCACAATGGATAATTTTTTGCTCACACCCAGTGTGCAAGTATGCTAGCCCACGAGCAGTTCCAAGTGCTATCTCAAACCTCTCTTGCCATTCCAAGACAAGTCCACTATCAAAAAGGGCCTTGTCCAGTGAGCCACGATTCATATACTCATAAACTAAAAGGCGATGTCTACCTTGGGCACAAAATCCTCTTAATTTCACCAGATTGACATGGTGTATGCTTCCAATGACTGCTATTTCAGTGCAAAAATCTTTTTTCCCTTGTACTCCTAAATTGGTTATCTTCTTTACTGCCACAACTGATTTATCAGGCATTGTGCCCTTGTATACAGCACCAAACCCGCCTGAGCCAATCTGTGTTTTAAAATTATCAGTAGCCACCTCAATCCCTTCATAGTCAAACCGTTGGGGTAAGCCTGGGATGTGGAAGGCATCCAGATCACCAGAAGAAAGTGAGCTTGCATGACCTAGTTTTATCTCTCTATTTGAAGCTTTCCATCTTCTCCACCAGAGGAAACCAAGAGCAACCATTAGGAGGAGTCCAGTGAAAGGTAACAATACCAGAGCAATTACAGGGAATTGTTGAGTTTGATCACTATAGGTGTTATTGATATCTGAAGCTGCTCCAACTATAACTTTAATGTAGCCCCACAGATCATCATCATCATCTGCAGCGCTTGATATGATGGAACCCAAGTCATTTTCAAGTGCATAGCAAGATCCTGATGAATTTGCATAAAAAATTCCCAAGCAAGAACAGTCTGATGTGCAAAACTCTTGACAAACTGACAAATTTACCCCATATCTTACAGGCTCAGAGAAATCAATAGAAAAGTAATCCATATCATAACCAAGCCTTGAATATGAAAGAGCAGAGGGATTCAACTGACTGGTTGAATCACAAGCACGCGGCAAAGAACGACCATTTGGCATGCAACCACTAGAATTTTGTGAAACTCGATGGAAACCTTGTGGACACGAACAAGTTGTTCTGTTGGACTTATTATCCATACACAATCCAATTTTTCCACAGATGAGTGGAATTTGACAATCATTAATTGGCCCCAGAAATTCCTGTTCCCTATCACTACCAGAAAAGCGTCTGATCATAAAGCGACCAGAAGCACCCAACTGGGCAGTTCGGAAATCAGATGGTGACAAACTTATCTGAATTACAACAGCAGATCCACTATGACCAAACAGAAAGAGACCAGTTCTATTTATTGCCATATATTCCACAATATAATTAGAGTTTTTATAAGCTCTGATATCCATTGACAATTTCCAGTATGCCTGCCCTTGCCACTGTAATATTGCGTCTGAATCAGTGATAGCAAGCTGGTAATCACCAGTTGATAAGTCATCATCAGATACCGCACTGGACAGGATTGCTCCCTCAGGCAAGTGTTGTCCAATGACTATTGTATCTGTTGGATAGTGGAAGCTCTCCCAAAGAGAACCATTAAATCGGTCAAGTAAAACAAGATTACCCATCTCAGTTAGTAGTAATGCATGAACTGAAGATCTCAATGGTGGAGTTGCCCATTTGAGATTGGCATCTTGTCCAGCAATGCTAATTCCTTGGACTGTAAGTTCCATTTTACATGAACTTGAGATAGGAGCATCCCGATTAGCAGACCATATGATAGTACCTGATGCCACATGGATAACACACAAGTAAAAGTTGGTCTTTCCTCCAGGATTGAAGACAGCAACTTTAAATGTTCCATTACGAGAGAAGAGGAAAGCCCCTTTGTTATCAATGAACCGATGGTATGAAGCAGTGAAATTTGGAGAGATGAATTCAGAGAACAAAGAACCAGAGACAAGAGCATAGAATATGAAACTGGTGGAAAATAAAAAAGAAGTTCTCATGTGGAGGATCAATTGAATGATGAGCAGAGAAGAGAAAAGTAGCAAGTTTTAATGTGGGGTTGGAATTGATCTGTCTGGGCTTTCTCCATTTCTTTTCTCCATTTCTGATCTTGGTTTTGCGTTGACTCTTCTCTCTCTCTCTCTCTCTCTCCACTGAATAAATCCTGATTTGTGACGAAGGCAGAGTTAAACGTTTACTTGGTGATAGCATCAGCATCAGCATCAGCAACAAAAGACGTTAAGATCAAAAAAAAAATTAATAGCCGGTCAAACCTGAGGGAGCATTTATATTTAATCAAAGAACATTGGTGATTCATGAGTTGCACTTTACATATTTCTGTACTCTTGTCTTCTTTAAACATTATAATACCAGTCATTCATCCTCCTTTAACGGCCTAATCCTTCCACTAAAGACAAACTGCCAGTTCTCTAAGTTACAAATATTTATCACGGCACGGTACTGATAGGTGCTTCATGAACCAGCAAACCACGAAATGTCCATCACATGTATATTATATTCACTCAGTCATCAACATTATATGTAAGTAAAATAAAATAATCAATTTTAAAGAAAATAAAACTAAGATTCACTAATCCAAAGATAAAAGTAAAAAAGATAAAATAATCAATAAAATAAATAAAAAAAAACCTAAGACCCACTAATCCAAAGATGACATCAACACTTACTTGAGAAAAATAATCAAACAGAAAGTGTGAATAAACAGGCAAACCAACAAACACTTACCTGTCAAGTAATGGAACAACGACACCACTTCACGTTGACGAATCCTAATAGGATCGATCATGTCTGATCTCATAGATAACAATCTTCTGCCATAAATGCTTAGGATACGCCCAGATCTTGGCTTCATATTTATGAGATTGCGCCAACACAGAGGGTAAAAAAAAAGGAGATTGGTGGACGTGGATTGTAATGGTGTTTATAGAGGGGCTCAGAGAGAGGCGTGAGTTTGAGAGAATTGGGGATAATTGGAAGAGAAGAAAAGGATTGGCAAAGTAGAATTTTGAGTTTTGCGAGACAGAAAGTGCCATTGAGATTATTTTTGCTCAGTGAGTGAGTGAGTGAGTGAGAGCGCATTTCTCTTCCTTCAATTCGGTAAGACCGTTAAAGCAACAATTTCCTTTCGCGCGCTTAGTAACAGTGAAAAGCATTGGGGAGGAAAGGGAGGTAGCTATTTTGATGAAATAAAGGGTTACTGGGGTAAATTTTAATAACTATTTCTGAATTTATATAATTATAATATTATAATTCTTAAACTTTAAAACGTAATATAAAATCTCTTAAATTTTTAAATTTTACACAGTAAAATTTCTCTAACTTTTAATTACTGATTTGTCAACTAAAAATCGATGTGAACAGCTTCTGCATGACTCTTAGTTAATATTTCTCTCTCATCTCTTATTTAAATTGTAAAATTATTCTCTCTGTACTTGAAAAATTATTCTATTTACAATGAGAAAAATGATTCAATTTATACATAACTTGAGAGAGAAAAGAGAAATATTGACTAATCTCCACGCTATAACTGTTCAGGTCAGCGTCTAACTGAAAAACCGACAATTAGAAGTTAGAGGGATTTTACTGTATAAAATTTGAAAGTTTAAGGGATTTTATATTATATTTTTAAGTTGAGGGACTATAATGTTATACTAGATAAGTTCAAGGACGGTTGTCAAAATTTATCCGGACTTACTTTGCCAAAATTACAATATCTTTCATTTATTCAAATAATTATCAAAGCATTACTTTAAAATATTGTGTCTATTCTATAAAAAATAATAATATAATTTAAATTATTTAAATAAATTTAATTTTAAAAGCATTTTATATATATATATATATGTGTGTGTGTGTGTTAGAATTATGATTCCAAATCCTAGTGAGATTTAGAGAGATATTTTTCCTAATTTAAGTGAGAGAATATTCTTTAATATAATCAAGAAATATTTTCTCTATAGAATAAAACTCTTATTTTAGTGTTATTCTTAAATTGGGTAGGACTCTTAATCAAATTAGGATTAGGGGAATTAACATTATAAATAAGAAAATTGCGGAAAAGGTTATTTAGCTTTCAGCTCATGAAGTGAGGTTGTAGCCTATTGTAGAGAGTGACTTTGCTAGTTACTGAGGATTTGACTCTGCCCATTGATGAGGGACACTTACCCATTGCAGTAGAGAGAGGCTTCGGCCTAAGGTGGAGTAAGGACATAAAATTCAAGAGAAAGGGATTCTTATCCGTTAGTAAGAGGACTCTTGCCTATATAGTTGAAGGCATCCTTTATGGTGTAGTATTGTAATAGTAGATATATTGAATTATGTCTATAAAAGATTAATAATGACTAACTAATATATTTGCTATAAGCAATTATGTAGTATGAGTTCTTTTTGGTGTAGTTAGGTTTATGAGTAATACAGCTTTGAGCTTATAATGATGATTTATTATTGTTAATAGTGAAAGATAGCATACCCATGGATGTAGCTGTAAGAGGGGAGGCGTGATGTAAAATATCATCCATTAGAATTATATAAAATGCACCAGGTAATGCCCAGGAAAGATGGTGGAGTCACAATGGTCTCACTTAAGTACCACCTCCTTAGAAAGCATTTCCTAGACATGCACTTCATACAATCCTAATAGAATCAAACCACTGGTAAGTACCGTATTCTCATAACACTACCACGGTACTAAGGATTTATGTCACGAAGACATAGATAGACAAGAGTCGCCACCCGGGTAATAACCGTGACATATTCAGTGTTTCTTCCGAGGGTTATGGATGGCAACTTACTCCTTGCAGAGTTTCCACAACTGTCATTACCATAGCCCAATATCTAGGTTCGGGATAGTGCGTACGTAAGGGGAAGGTGTTAGGCACCCCTTACGCCTAGTCTAATGTCACGACCCAACCTATGGGCCGGACCGGCACTAGGACCTGGGCCAGCCTAAAGCCCCCGAGGCCCGTAGTAAGCCTAACTGTTCATTTACCCAATGCTGAGGCCCATTTGGGCCCAATTTCAAGAAAACAAACGGACAGAGTCCGGCCATAAAATGGACTTACCAACGGGGAGTTTTTGACTCACCCGACCTGTAAACACAATAAACAATCCATTGGGGAGCTCAGCTCACCCTCCACATACTCATCAACATAATAATAAATGGGAGCTCAGCTCCCTCATCCAATCCATCATACAGACTTAAAATATTAAGTTTACAGGTCCAACATGATAATAATATTACAGACCAAATTCAAATAATTACTGCTAACACATGCGGAAATTCTAGGAGTAAATAAAATTACACAAATATCGATAAACAACCTGCGAAGTATAAAAGCAGGTTAACCCAGAATAAAATATCCTCCTGCGGCCTGTAAAAGTTTTTGAACAGGAGTGAGCGTTCGACTCAGAGAGTAAAATATCAATTTTAACCATAATCTCTATAACTATCTAAAACTAATGCACCCTGTAGAGTGAAATGCAACATCCACATCATTTTCACATCATAACATCAAAAAGGAAATTTGGAGCACTCACACACCCTGTAGTATCAATCATAACATATGGGAGCTGATCCTATCTGACTCTCTTAAATCCAACTTGGTGCCGGAATTACTCAAGCTCGGACTTCCACTTAATAACCAAATCGAGGGTCAATGAATTACTCAAGCCGTGACTACCCCTCGAAGGATCGGGTCCCAATGAATTACTCAAGCGTGTCGCCCGTCCTATCCATAGTCCACACCACATCACAGGCACGGCAACGCAATGACGCTGCTCCAAATTACCACAACAACATTCATGGCACATTATGATTATGAATGCAACATAATTCGTGCCTAGAGTTTAACTACATAAATATATGCATATAAGTGATGCATGGGCATGCTGAACATATAATAATATCGAAATTACAATTAAAATTAATATTTTACTCACAAACTTGACGACAAATTACTGTGGCGGCTGGGCGGAGGAAGAAGGCTGTCCCGGCTCACCTGACAATTACATTACATCTATTTAATAAATTTGACTCAATACAAACAAAGAAAAAGATCAAGTACGTCCTAAGTCGTAGAAAATCGTGAGTCTCCCCTATACCTAGGACCTACCCAACCTGCAAAAGGGCTAAAAACGCACTTCTATATTCACAATCCATATATCAACAGTTCAATCATATCACACAGCCCCTCCTGGGCCCATCAAATCAATCACCCATCACAATACGCAAAATTTCAATTTAGTCCTTATTATTGATCATTTTTGCAAAAACTGCTCAAATAAGCTCTAAAAATTATAAAACTACTTGCATGGTCCTTAGAAATATTACTAAGCTATTGCAAAAAGAATCGTAATTTTCTAAGCTACCACGAATATTTTATGGATTTTCAATCCTATTTAAGCACTAGAAAATTACGAAAAAGAAAGGTTCGGGTTTACCTTTGCCGATTCCGACTTCGGGAACGCGCTCGGGATGCCTGACAATGGTGGGGTAGCCAAAACCTCGATCCAATTCGGAGACTTTTCCGGTAGCTGGTCTGTCTGGCCAGAAATTCACAGATCCGGACAACTGTCGAATTTCCGCGAATTGAGGATACCTACACGAAGCCCAATAATAATATATAAAAAATCAGGGGTGTTACATCTAACCTCGTTGATTCGAGTGCCAGTCCTCTACTAATGTTTCTAGAAGTCTTGTTTATTATTTTTTTATTAAACTTTATCCTAAAAAATGTAATTCTAATCCTACACATGCAAGTAATTCACAAAAGGGTTGTTGTTTACACATAATTTTTATGCACAAGTAATTTTTATCTATGAGGTTGCTAATTATTTAAATGATATTTACCAGATGACTAAAATTAATTTATTATTGAGAATTTAATTTACAAACAAATTCAATTTCAAATAATCATACGTTTCTATTTAACCTAAATTTAATTAATTTTCACCAAGTTACCATAAGGATAATTGAACTAATTTAATTATGTATATGTGTAATTTATTCTAATATCACATAAGGCCCAAACAATCACAACCTAATAAAGATTTCTAACATGCAAATTTATTTTACAATTACCAAGTATTAAATTAAATTTATTTTACATGCCAATGTTAGTTTAATTTACAAACAAGATTAATTTTAATTTATAAAGTATTTATTTAAATTAATTATATGCAAAAGTCAGTTAAATTAAAAACAAAGTTAATTTTAATTTACCAAATAAAATTCTATTATTACTATAATTTTAATTTTAATTTTATGCCAATGGTTATTCAAGGAGTTTAGAGCTACTTACCTGTTAGTAAATGTAGTTGCCATTGGAGCAAGCTACCCTTAAAAAAGGGTCTTCTCTTCTAATATGGCAATGATATCCTTGGCTTACTCCCATTTAGCTCCACATAAGCTCCACGCAAATACCCTCTTTGGTACTTACCTTAGGGCTACTTACCAATTTTGTTTGTAATAAAAAATAAAGAAACTAAAGAAAATAAAAGAAATAAAGAAAATATTAATAACAATTTACATTGGATTCTAACTCTAATCTTCTGAAGGGTTAAGATTACTAATTAGTTATAACTACTTAATGGTCTAAGTCTTCTAACATAATCCAAACACTTCATAACACTTCTTAAATTAAAAAAATACAGAAAAATAGATCAAATATCAATTAAAAACTCAAGAAAATACAAGAACATACATAAAGATACAATTTTCAAATTCTGAGAGATTAACGGTAGCAAAAAATTCGATTTTTTTAAAATAGTTAGACATGCCTAAAAATCATAAACAAAATTACAGAAGACAGCTTACATATCATGCAAGATTATAAAATTTATAAATCAAATAAAACTCTAGTCGAATGGTCTACATAAATCGTAACTTTTCTAAGTGATAGAATCGTACTACTTTTTTGTAAAATTCATAACTCATTAACCACAACAGATATGAATGCAAAACCAAATGGAAAAGATACATAAGATTCTGAAATTAATTTTAGACACTAGATTTACACAAAAATATTAAGAAACAAGGGAGATATAGGCTCCACAAGTCGGATATCCTGCAAATCGGATTTTACAAGAACCCTAACTTCAAATAGTCATAACTTATAAAATATTAAAGCTTTTTTAGTGATTCTTGAGCCTAAAATTAATAGAATTTCATGTCGAATATGAATATAATTTTTACAAATTTTTTACAGATTTAGAAAATAATGAAAAATAATAAAAATACGAGAGATAGAAAACTGAACATGTGCAGAGTTGTGTATCCCCTCAAATTAAACATGATTGCATGATCTATATGAACATATAAAATAAATTAAAAATAAGGAACATATAATTAAACATTACATGGCATAGATCTTGAAAAGAAAATAAAAAAACTAACATTTAAGAAATATCGCTAGAAAAAATAAAAGAACTGAAAGAATTTTGGCTATTTCTCTCTTTAATTTTTTTTTCTTCTCCTCCACCTTTTTTTTTTTCCTTTTTTTCCCTCCTCCTTTTTTATTTTTTATCAGTGGGGTATTATAGGGTTTTGGGAGAGAGGTGTGATAGGGTTTGGAGTCCTAGAGTGATAAAGTTCAGATAACTTAAACAACTAGGATTGCAGAATTTGGGTGAGACTGTGATATGGATGAGGTGTTTCAACCAATGGGAAGAGAAGAAAAGGGAAAGGCACCAATAGGGAGTGAGGAAGAGGTGTGGTAGGGTTTGAAGTCCTAGTGTGATAAGGTTCAGATAACTTAAACAACTGAGATCGAGAAATTTGGGTGAGACTGGGATATGGGTGAGGTGTTCCAACCAATAGGAAGAGAGGGATAGAGAAAAAGATATTTTTCTTATTTTAATTTTCAAAAAATAAATTAAATTGATTTTATTTAAAATTCCTAACTAGGCTTTCTTAGACCCATGGAGCCCAATTAAACTCAATTAGGTCCATTTAAGAACTACCTGTATTAAATTCAAACAAAACAAAATTTTATTTAAATTAAATTAATTTTCCAAAAAGCATATTATTATTATTATTATTATTATTATTATTATTATTATTATTATTATTATTATTTTCAAGATCATACCACGGAATTAATAATTCAGTTTCATGCTTTCAATTATATCTTACAGTCATACAATTTTTCATCATTGGGTTTTCCACGGCCTCAATGCACATACTCATCACAAAATAAGGGTCTACAGTAGCTCTATGTTGAGAGGGTGAACCATGTAAATATTAGTATTTTTGTGTATCTGCTTTGTTTTTTTACAGTTTACACGTTTCTGCGGTGTACAACAAATTGGTATCAGAGCCTGTACATGTCAAAATCACTCACAAATCATTTGTACTTGAAGAAGGAGTTATATCAACTCAAAATGGATGAAGGTACTAATATGAGGGATCATCTTAATATTTTTAATAAATTAATTACTCAATTAGCTAGTGTTGGTGTGAAGATTGATGAAAAAGATAAAATCCCTCTTGCTTTTAACCTTTCTCTCACCTAGAAAAACTTGGTGACAGCCCTAACAGTTGTAAATGAGATTTTGAAGGTGAAGGAGGTGACTGCAGTTATTTTGGATGATGAGAAGTTTAAGAAGATATGTGGTAGTAATGAAGGTGGAGCTTTTATTGCTGATTCCAGTCATGGTAAAAGCAATCTACGTGGAAACAATTGGAGAAGGAATAGTAAATCAAGCTTGAGACCATGATTAGATCATGAAGATAGAAAATGCTACTACTGTAATGAGAAGGGTCACATTCAATACCATTGTATGAAGATGAAGGAAGATCTTATGAGAATGGTCAAATTCAATACCATTATATGAAGATGAAGGAAGATCTTTCAAAGTTTAAATAATTTAAGAAGAGTTACGGAAAAGAAAAAGAAGAAATTGCTGCAATTGCAATGAATGATGGTGTTAATAATGAATGTTTGAATGTGAATGATAATAAGGAAAAGACAAAAGATACATTATAAGATGAGTGGTTAATGAATTCTGCTTACCCATTCCATATTTACTCAAAGAATGAGTGGTTTGATGTGATTGAATAAAAGAAAGAAGAAAAAGTGAAGCTAGCCAATGGGAACAAAATGGAAGTTGAAGGTGTTAGAAGAGTGAAGATCAAACTACATGGTTATCGAGTAAAAGTGTTTGATGAAGTGAGGTATGTTCTAAAATTTGAAAGGAACTTAATCTCCTTGGATAAGTTGGATTCTATGGATTATGGGTGTTTAATTAATGGTGGAGTCATGAGAGTTAGCCGAGGAAGTGGAGAGATATATTGAATTTCGTGGGTTTTGTTTGAGTGATTTTGAGAGTAAAAAAATAATTAGTATGTGTAATTATTTTTCCTTAATAATATATTTGTTAGTGAAGTAGGCTTATACTAAACCACATTAAATTTTGTATTATTTATTTTGTGTAGGTGTGATTTTACAACAATGTATATAAGGGTGGCCACGATTCAGGAACCACCGATTATGGTTCCTGAACCGCCGGTTTAGGTTCAATGAAATCATGAACCTGAACCAAACCGCCAGGGGACGGTTTGGAAGACGGTTCCTGAATCACCGGTTCCGATTTGAGCCCTAGTTTAAAACGGTTTGAAGAGCGGTTCGAAAAAGAACGGTTCAAAACAGTTTAGAGGACGGTTTGGAAGTGGTTTAGAGATGGTTTAAGGGTAGCTTAGACAAAAAAATTAGATAAAAATTTTATTGATTCAAAATTTAAGTTATATTTCTAAAAATATTTTAATTTTTCTTAGAAATCTTTCAATCAAAATAAAATAACAACAAAAAAAAGAAAGAAAATAATTTATCTTTAAGAAAAATTTAATAAATAAAGACTTGAACATGATTAAAAAACTAGAGATGAAATTAATTTTTTTTAAAGAAATTAGCAAAAAGTGTATGAACTTAATTTTGCCTAAATATCCCTTTAAGATTTAGAGGAATAAAAATTTCTAATTCGATTACTTGCCTTTTTTTTAAATTATATAATAATTGATAATTAAAAAGTATAAAAGAGAAAAAAAATTAAAATAGAGGGTATTGGAAATTTTATTGAGGATTTAAAGTAATAACAAAGTAATTGAGATAGTATTGAAAATTTCAGTAAGTATATAAAATAATAAAGTAGGAAAATTGAGAGAATATTGAAAATTAAAATGAGTGTACAAAATAATTATTTAGAGAATTTGAGAAAAATTGAAAAAATATTAAGAATTGAAGAAAATGCAGAGAATAATTGTGTAGAGAATTAATGATATATATAAATGAATTAGGAGTGAGGTAACATATTTATTGAATTTTTTTATATTTAAATTGCCGGTTTAAACCGGTTTGAAATCGTCGGTTCAATCCGGTTCGGAACCGCCGGTTCACAATTCTTAAAAAATATGAACCTGAACCAAACCGCAGAAGGATAGTTTCGATCTGGTTCGAAGCCGATTCCTGTTTTGGTTTGGTTTTGACCGAACCGGTTCCGGTTCAAAACCGGACCGTGGCTACCCCTAAATATATATATGATATCCACTGATAGATAAATTTTAGCATAATTTATTTCATTTTTATGTTTTCTCTATCCCATTTTAATAGATAATTTAAATAGAATTTTTTTATCTTACTTTATTTATTATTTTAAAAAATAAAAAAGTATTAATTATATTTATATATATATATTTTTTTAATTTTACACTTATATATTATTACTATCAATGCATTAATCTCTTCTTAACCTTTTTTATACGTTTCCATGATATTATAAAAATATTTTACTTAATTATTTGCATTTTTTTATAAAAATCTAAAAGTTATTGAAATAGAACAGAAAGAATAATATTCTTATAATCAATAAATGTTTGATTGAATAAATTATAGGTTCATTAATTAGAGATGCACAGACACAATAAAAATATTGAGGTATTATTAGGAATAAGTGTACATCAATTATATCCCACAATCACATGAGACTCATTTTCCAACAGAGCACTATTCTATAATCTTTCAAAAATATTTACTTTTCTGAAGACAGTTCAATGTGAACAATCCAATTTTAATTCAGGAGGCGCTTGATGCATTGATCCAGATTAACCAGCCCATCGCATTCACATGACAATAGGTCTACCACACATTTATACTCTTCTAAAATCACATTTCCAAAGCCTTTGTTCAAACTTTTGACAATCCCATGTAAGCTCCCCAAAATTCAGTCATCATATGATTGAATAAGCTCTAGGGTTCATAGGAAAAACTCCCTGCCACACCCTTACTGAAGATCTAATGGTGCCCCTCCCAAGCCAGGTCAGAGCATCTCCGGAAAGAACCATTGGAGTTAACCTTGATGGGTCTAGCTGGTGGGGATTTCCAACTCATCTCAAGATTCACCTACTTGCTTACCTTGTCAAGGCTTGCGAATAGCCAACTCAAAACCTCTAGCGTGAAAAATTTCTTGAGCTTACAAAATAATGGGAGAGACAGAATTAGGATGTTGTTTGAAATCTTCATCGAAGATTCCTTTGTTGTGCTTAAAGCAGAAACTCCAACAACCAACCCCAAATATGAGAGCCCAAGGAAGATTATTCTGGGTACAACCTTGATTAGAGATATTGCTAATTATCATTGATCAAAAGGCATAGAGAAGTGATATTACTCGCCCAAAATAACTAATGTGACAATTAAAGTGTCAACACTTTAAATAAAATATTCAACAAGCTTGTTAAAGTATTAACACCTATTGAGTGAGTCAAAAAACGAGTGAGAGGCTGCTCAACTATCTAAATCAAATTGGATAGAGCCGAACAAAACATATTCAGTCTAGGCTGGGACCTGACAAGCAAATAAAGAACAATGCTATCGCTCGCTCAACAACTAGAGTAAAATCTATACCGAGCAATAGTATCATCAATTACAAATCAAGTTGAATTTTTTGGAGATAATTTCGGATGTCAATATAATTTCTGAGATTAAGATAATTTTTATTTTCCTTAAAAAAGCTTATAAATACTATAAACAAAATAGAATCAAGTACATATGCATATTGTCCAAATTAATACTAGATTATTCTCTTATTCTTTCATTCTAATATTGCTCTTTTTTGACTCGAGTGTCAAAGTGACTGATTAAAAGGCTACTGACCTTATTTTTTTTTATTTTACAAGTTTATGTGGCTATAGAACTGACTTAAAACTCACGGTAGCATCAAAACCAAATTATATTTGGTCAAACGAAGCTAGCAAAAGCTTCAACTGCAATATATATGCATCCTCTTCATAAACAAAACAGAGAGGGCACCAAGCCACCAACTATCCGTAGTTAGATGCCTTCTAACTCTTTCCACATTCATTGGTAGTCGTTAATGGAGAGCTGGCTAGAGGAAGGTTCTGATCCGTTGAAGGCTAGCCCAATCCCAAGCACACTTTAATTTCTTACAAACATTATTATAATCAGACTGATTCATAAGCAAAATGAACTGTGAATTTACCAGTGGTGGATAAGCCTCGATACACTCGATCAATATCATCTTCAGCAGAGGGATGAGATGTTGAAACTGAGACAACATCCTAGCCAGAGTAATCCACAAATTGATAAACTTAACGCAAAGCTTCCTCTTGAAAACGAAAATTTTTGTCCACATGACCAGATTGCATTCTGTTACGATAAGAATGATAAAAAAATCTGAGAGGAGGATTATGCTCGGATTGCATTCTGGGAAGATGCATCACCGAGGCCACAGAAAATTTTGAAAGCCGCTGCTCGTTACTAACAGCCCAATCAATTGTTTCATGCACATAGAACCCACAAATCCCTAAGTCTATCATAGCTCACATTATGATAATTAGGCGGGTTTGGATTTTTTTTTTTTAAATTTTTATTACAATAACATGATGGGAGAACTTCATATTAAATAATTAAAATATAACAAATATTTCTTAATAAAAATATAACTTTTTAATTATTTTTAGACAAGCCGGGCTGGATTTGATTTCAACATGGCTGTTTTGGTCCGACCCAAAACCACCCTACATTGCAATTAAAATATGTCCACCCATGCGTGTCAAATTTTAAATGTTGACAGTTTTCATTCCTGTTAAAAATTTAGAAAGTTTTTTGAAAAATATGCAGCAAAAATATTCAACATATTTGCAAATTAAGACAATTGAGTGTATTTTTTAAAAACATTATTTTAATATTAAAAAAATAATAATCAACAAAATTTAAATTTGGACTTGGACGTCTTCTTCTCGTTTCAGTTTGTATAAATCCTTTCAACAATTCATTGGAGGCCAACCCATTGCAAATTTAGCGCATGTTGAGCAATACTAATTTTTTTTTTTTATCTGTTAGTTATTTTAATAATTATTATTTATTTTATTAATTATTAAGTATTAAATATTTATATAGTTATTTAAAGTAAAAATATTTGATAAAAATATATATTATATTAATTATTAAATATATAAATAGTGATATATATATTTTTTATTATAATTAAAACACTTAACATTACCTTAAAAATTAATAGGTATAATATTTTATGATATACTCTTTTAATCTCTAAATAGTAATGTAAATATTTATGTTATCAAATAACATATATAAATAAAAGAGATATGCACACGAATAAGAGGAACACGCAAAAATATCAAAAATTATAATGTGTTTTATATGTTGATTTATTAATTTTTACCGATTTGTGAATTTATATTAATTTTTTTATTTATTTTAATTGATTTTTTAATACAATTATTAAATTCTTAAATATACTTAGTTTCCATTAATTTTAAAGTTATAATTTAATTTTTCTAATTAAATTAAGTATCTTGTTGTTGGTCTAATTATCTTTAATAAATATAAACAAAAAATGTTTTCTAATATTAATAGACTTCTTTTAATTTAATATTCCCAAATTGAGGAGTTTCCATCTTATTGAATAAAGTTTTGGTTATCTAGCAAAATTTTGTTAAGAAAATTATTCTGTGAACCTCTAAACTATAAAGGGATTAATGAAAAATATAATTTTTTTTTTTTTCATACTTCTCTTTCCCTGGGAATGGCATAACACAAACACATACATATATATATATATATATATATATATATATATATATATATATATATGTACACACTTGAAATCAATAATTAAAAATAAAAGATTAACTCTCAACTGTTGCATTAAACTCGAATATAAATTAATGCAAATATTGTTATATAAATAATAATAATAATTAAATACATATCTTATATGCAAGAGAGATCATGAAATTAAATTTTCACTAACAAAATTTTTTTTTCTTCTTTAGAAATTATAATTTTGTGGTAATTAAATTTAATTATTTTTTTTATCAATTTTCATATTTTAAAATGAAATAATTTATTTTTTAATTAAAAATTTATTTAAAAAAATAAAAATCCATAATAATTATATAAGAATTTAATTGAATTTTTTTATTATAAATAATTTATTCACAGCGAAGTTTTATGAATTTTTAAATTAAAAAAAAAACTTAATAAAAGCACTCATTAGTGGGCAATAGGCTTGGAGTTCCACCTACTCGGAAATTAGACACACAATTATGAAAAATAAGTATTTAGTTATCTTATTTTAATAAAATTAATTATTTAATCTTTATATTTCGAAAAATATATTATTTAATTTTTATATTTTATTTCTGTTAAATTATTTAGTCACTCTAATAAATTTTTTGTTATTCATGCGATTCAAAATATTATTTAGTGCTTTATTTTAAGGAAACAAATTAATTAATCTATATATTTTTTAAAAAATTACTATTTAATTCCTTTATTTTAGTAAAATTAATATATTTTGGAAAATATATTCTTATATACAAATAGAACTTTTGTTATATGAAAATTTAAATTTAAATTTATATTTTTTTTAATTTTCAATTTCTTGGACATTATTTTTATATTTTTTCAATTAAAAAATAAATTTTCTCTATTATTTAAAAATTTAAGGCAATTAATTAAGTTTGTTTTGTAGATAGCTTATATCATTTTTATTAACAAATGAAAGTAAACAAAGAATAAAGGGGAGAAGAGTGTGGGTATAGAAGAGAAAAAATATGGAGAGAGAGAGAGAGAGAGAGAGAGAGAGAGAGAGAGAGATAAATGATAAATAAGGAGGAGATGATTATGGTAGTTTATATATAAAAAAATAATTAGAGGACTAAATAATTATGATTATGGTAGTTTATATATAAAAAAATAATTAGAGGACTAAATAATTAATAGAGTTAAATTATAGGAACTAACTAAATAGTTTTACTAAAATAGATTAAATAGTAATTTGATTAGTATTGATTAATTGATAGAGGGACTAAATAGTTTAATATAAGTAAAATATATAGATTAAATTACATATTTTTTAAAAAATATAAAAATTAAATAATTAATTTTATTAAAATAAATAAACAAAATAGTAATTTAACCTAAAAGTAATATACATTGTTTTAGACATACAAGTAATTAACCATTAAAATAAAATCTATAAATCTTGAGAATTTATTATGTACATAATTCTTTAAAAAATTATTTTATGAATCTTAAATAATACAAATTGTATGTTTTAATTAAAACTCTATTAAAAAAAATAAAGAATTAATTAAATCACGACTAACACTACATATAGATTAAAAAAAATAATTATAATAATTGTAAATCCATGCATGTGATTGCCAACCTTTGTCTATATTTTTGACATTCTATATATTAAAGCAAACCCACATGAATCACAAGGTTATCTGACATTTCTATCAAGGCCTAGCCGCATTCCAAAGCAAGGGATCTGGCTCATCACAAGGTGAAGAGAAATAAAATCGATGAGCTGGCTCTACCATACAAGTTTGACAAAATCTTTGTGAAACAATGAAAATTAAATAAATGCTTTTTATAAGCAAAAGGGGGGTTTTTTTTTTAAGTAATGTTTTTTCATTATTTTAATTTTTTTTTAAATATTTAAAAAATTTAAAGGAAAAACTTTCTTAATGTACTTTTTTTACTGTCTTTTATTAAAATTTTTATCTGTATTTTTTATTATTAAAAAATGAGAAAAATAAAATTGAAATTGCCATCAAACTTAAAAAAAAAATTAATTTTAAAAATGCCACATATCTCTCTTTGTCTCTTGTGTAATTGCATAAGCATTTATTACCTTGTTAATCATATATATATATATATATATATATATATATATAAAAGGTAAATCGAATTAAATTGAATAGAATCATCAAAATTAAATTAATCGAATTATCAAAATTAAAATAATTAAAATTTTTAAAATGTAAAATCAAACTTAATCGAATTATCTTAAAAATTAAAATAAATTATTAACTTAAGGTAATTAAATTTAATTTATTTAATACAAATCAAATAGTACTCACTCTTTTACATACAGTGAAAAAAAAGAATTAATTACTAAACAAATTATGCAATATAATTTATATATATCTTTAAAGCCTCCGAGGCCCGTAGTAAGCCTAACTATTCCTCAAATCCATAACCAGGCCCACAATTTAGACCCAATATGCATATAAGATAATTTAAATCAAACTGTTATAATTTCATTTCGGGTCAACTTAGCCCAGAAATTTTCAGAAAACTAAAATCAGGGGAGCCTAGCTCAACCCTGTTACCTCATTTACAAACTATTTAAATACCATACAAATCTTCATTTATAAATCTCAAAATTTTAAATTAACACAATTTCTAACAAGGTCCACACTATTACTAACACATGCGGAGTTCTAGATTTTAAATTTAGAAAAAGATAGTAAAACAATTAAATAATCGACGTTAAACCTGCGAGGAATAAAAAATAACTCATGAAAAATATTGAGCGTTCAACTCAGAGAGTAAAATATCAATTTTAACCATAATTTCTCTAACTATCTAAAGTTAATGCACCATGTAGAGTGAAATGCAACATCAACAATAATTTCACATCATAATAGTAAAAAGATAATTTGGAGCACTCACAAACCCAGTAATATCAATCAATATATATATGGGAGCTGATCCCTCTCTTAATCCAACGAACTGACTTCCACTTAATAACCCAGTCCCAAAGAAAGAAGAACCGTGAGCCTACTTCAAAGGACTGTCCCCCCTAAGATCTCTCTCGTATCTCTACCGGCCCTATCCATAGTCTACACCACATCACACGACGCCAACGTCCAAATTACCACAACAACATCTATGGCACTTTAACAGTTGTGAATGCAACATAAAACGTGCCTTGAGTTTAACTACGTAAATATATACATATAAGTGATGCATGGGCATACTTGAACATATAATAATATCGAAATTACAATTAAAATTAATATTTTAAAAAATGATCTCGATCACCTAATAATTAAATTATAAATTTATTAGTACTAAGTTAGAATAAAATTCTAAAGAGGCAATGGATAGCCTAATATATGCCTGAAATCCGGCAGAGTTTTCCCTATACCTGGGACCTATCCAACCTGCAAAAAGGTTCAAATAACACTTCTAAATTCAAGTCATATCTCATCATCATTATATGACACCTTCTGGGCCCTCTAAACCAAGCAATACTCAAAACCTTAAAAATTACGTTTTAGTCTCTATAATTAACATTTTGTAAAAATTCATTCAAACATGTTCTAAAAATTCTAAAATTTTGTCCTGCAGTCCTTAACATTATTATAAAGTTATTACAAAATGAATTGTAATTTTCTAATCACCCATAAATATTTTATTCAAGAATTTTACTCGATTCCATAAGTTTCCAATATCTAATATATTCTTAATTCAACCCAATTCAATATTCACATATTTAAATCTCCATCCTCAAACTTCAACCAATTATATAAAATTTAATTATCTTAATTTCAAATAATCTTATATGCCCATATGCTAAAAATCTAACTAAAATCCATCTATATTTTTCAAAAATATTCTACAATCACTCAAAAATTCAACAAACACCATAGAATATCTCCAAATAATTTTACTTTCATCATATATTTTTCTTAGAATTTTTCTTTAATTTTTCCTGTTTAAGAAATACTGTATTTATGCTCAATAATGAAAATAGTCTTACTAGAAGTTTATCTGTGTCTCAAAAATTCCAAAAATTTATGAGGAAGCCTCTGGAAGTTGAATCATCTCTATACGACATTCGGATCGTCGATCAGCAGCCGGATCGAAAAACCCAAACTTCTCTCCTCCATATCTCCATTTCTCTCTTTTCAATCAAATCCAAAAAAAAAAAAAAAAAAAAAAAAAGAAAAAGCAGCCAAACAATCGCCGACGTCGAATCGATCGGAAATGACGAATCGGACGAAGTCGAATGCGCGCGGCTTTGTCGCGCTCTCTCTCTCTCTCTCTCTCTCTCTTTTTTTTTTTTTTGCTGGCTTGCCGGGAGGGAGGGTCCGGGGGGGGGGAAGAAGCGGCTAGTCACCGGAGAAAGAAAGAAAAAGAAGAGAGGGGAGGAGAGGAAAGAAGAGAAAATGGGGGGTTCCTCCTCCCGTTTTTTTTTTTTGAACTTTTTTTAATGAAACTCAAATCAATTTTACTTTTTTTTTTTTTTTTTTTTTCTGAGTTGTTACATATCCAATTATATTTCTCTTACTTTTTATATAATTTTAAAATATCTATTTTTAAGTACACAAAATATTTTATAAAATAATCATATATATTATTAATTTTAATTTAATATACATAATTCATTAAATAATTACAACACTGAAAGAATATTTTGATTTCAAAGATATTGTCATTAGTAAATTAAGGGCAAATTTATTATTCTGTAAAAACTGAGGAAAGATTTTTATAAATTTCCTATATATATATATATATACATTAAAATAAAAATATATTTTATAAATATAAATAAAAAAAAGAGATGTATAATGTTTTTCTAATTCTTTACACCACCACGATCTATACGATTTCTAATCGTATATACAGATGATAAAAGTCTTATTTGATAATATTAATTATTTTAATAAATATTAATTATTAATAATTAATTATTTATATAATAATTTAAAATAAAAAATATTCAATAAAAATAATTATTAAATTAATTATTAAATATAAAAAATAATATAATTTTATTAATTCTTATAAAATTATAAAATTAATTTTTAAAAATTAAGAGAATTATTTTTTTAATTTTTAAATATAAATATAAATATTATATTATTAAATAATATAAATAAAAAATAATATTTTAATTATAATTAAAATAATTAACGTTACTTTAAAAGCTATTAAACAGGGACTTAAATTTCACCGCTTTTTTCTTTCTCTTCCTCCCTCCAATTATCAAAAAAAAAAATAGCCGCATCCTACGCTCTCACGGCAACGTAGCGTCATCCAGTCCCAGCAGGTACGCGTGTTGCGAGATCCAAAGCCCCGTCTACTCGTTAAAAAAAAATTATATTACTATTTAAAAGTTAATTATTTAATTTCTTTCTTTGTATTTATATTCTACTGTCAAAGATGAAAAATCTACTCCTTATAATATGTTTAGATGAGGGTAAAAAATAATAAATAAAGATAAAGAAAATAAATTCGTTATATTTTCTATTTAAAAATAAATAAATTAATTAATAAAATATAAAAATAAATAAAAATGCATTTTATTTTCTTTTTTTTCTTAAATTTTAATTTTTTTATAATTTAAATTAAGATATGAAAAAGAGTAAAGTAATATATATTATTTTTCTCTATCTTTTCTTTTACTTACCATTTTCTCACCTTTCCTAAGCAGGCGCTTAAGGAAAATAAAATTACTACCTAAGTCTTCCATTAACTTGTGATATTAACAACGCGCGAGTGTATGAATGTTTTGCAAGACCGGATGAGATAATTAAAGATTTAAAGGTGACGTTTTTAAAATAAAAGCAGTAATAATTAATTTTAAATAATTAAATAATATTTTTTTTTTCAAAAGAAAAAGGGAAAACACCACGTCCGAAAAGGGGAGGGAAAGCGAAAGAAAGTGAAAGAAAAGGAAAAGAAGAAAAATCAGGGTGCTGGGTTGAGAGGAAGAGAAGAGATTAGTATACAAAAGAATCCATAGTCGGCGCCTCCTTGTCTTCGCTGACCAATCATCACGTTCCTTTCCTCCTTTTCACTTCTCACCACCCACTTTCTTTCTCTATAATCCCTTTTAATTATTATTATTATTATTATTATTATTATTCTTTCTCTCTTCTATAAAACCCTATCACATCCTTTCCTTCCTCTTCTTGTTGTTCCTATTTGATTCTTTTTCTTCTTTTTTTTTTTGTTTTTGCTTTTTTGCTTTTTTTTTTTGCCCTAGTGATCGGTTCTTCCGGATGGATTTTTTTGCAAATCGGAAGATGCCTCTGTTTTGATTTCCGTTTTTTTTGGCTCTCTGATCTAGGGTTTTATCCCTTCAATTTTTTTAGATTGATTTGTTTTTGGGTTTTTGTTTTCTGCTAAATTATTATTATTTTTACTTAATTATCGAGTAATATCGTGGAATCATGAAGGGAGCCACTGAGCAATCGTCGTCTGTGGTGGTTGAGAAGGTTGAGGATGGTGGAGAGAAGGATAAGGAGAAGAAGAAGAATAGGCGCCGATCTAATCGTCGATCTAAGCAGAATTCTCCTAATCCAGGTTTTTTTTTATTATTATTTTAGTGTATTTTATAGCTTGTGGCAATAATCCTTGCTATACTCTTGCTCTATTAGTTACAGTTATTTGTGAAGTGGCTGAATTTTGGTTAATTGTTATGAAAAAATCTCGTGGGTGCCGATGTGATTTTTTTGCTTGTCCTTTTATGTTTTTATTTTTGTCGTTACTTGATTGGTTTTCCTGTCGAATGACTCATATTGCCTTCCAATTCTTTTTGGTAATTTTGGTGGCAGGCTATTGGATTTTGTTTCTTTGAATATAATTATGAATTTTAGAAGTTAGAATGATTTTGCCCACCAATATGTTACTTGAATTTTATAACTATATGGGCTATGATGGTGCATTTGACTTCTCTTGTTGTCTTTATTGTTTGCTGGCTTCTAAATTAACGTCTTTGAGTCCCTTTTTGAGTGCATTTGTAACATTCAGCTCAATGATTTTGGTTTTCATTTTCTTCAACTCGATTATCATGAGAGCAGCTTCTAGTTCAGTAAATGAAACATGCGGGGGATTGTCATATTCATCTGGAAATGCTGTCAAAACGAAAACTTATGTATCCTCTATGAGCTGTTCTTCATCGAGGCAGCCAGAATTAGATTCTCATGTTTTGAGTGAGCCTGGGCTGACCTCTGCATCAAATGTTACTTTCAATTCAATGCCCACTATGCATATAAATGAGGAAGTGGAACATGCACTGCCATCTGATCTTGGTTGGCAAGCATTTTCGAGCTCATGTCCTGAACCAATAGCTGATGGAGTTTCCCTTGGAAGATGTATGAACAGGGATTTGTTTCCTTTCGACCGGTTAGATGGTAATGCTCGAGGTAAAATTTTTGCTCCATATTGGTCCATGGAGGCTATTAATGAGGCATTAGAGGTTAGTTTGATGCCTAATTCGATGACAATGTTGTTGTTGTTGTTGTGTTTATACTGTTGGTTATGATTGTTGAACCATTTTTTCATGCTTTTCTTTTTTCTCAAATATTTGGCAGAAAGGTGATGCATTCAAAGCATTATTTCATGTAAATGCTCACAATAGATCTGAGGTATGTATAATTTGCGTGATCACAATTATAATGTTCTCAAGTTTATTCAATGCTCTTCTTTGTCGGTTATTACTTGACAATTTGCATGTGCTGTTTATATTGACAGGCATACTGCAAAATTGAAGGAGTTTTGACAGATGTTCTCATTAGTGGAATTGCTGCACAGAACAGAGCTGTAAGTCTTGAATTCAGTTGTTCTCAGTGTTTTTCTAATTCGTGATGTTTATATATCATTTCCTTTACCCTATTAAGAAGTTAGATAATGACTGGGAATTGCATTTGGAATTAGATGCCAGATTGATTTGTCTACTTTAGCGAGGAATGTTATGTTTTGCTTCTGTTGTAGCTGGGAGTGTCAATGTTAATACACAAACACACACACACACTTCAGTTCACTTTTGAATGGATAGGATTTCTGGTAGTTTCAGTTTGAAATTACTTTTTTCCACCTACAGGTAGAAGGGGACATAGTGGTCATCAAGGTTGATCCATTGCCATTCTGGACTAAGATGAAAGTTTCAAATGGGCAATCTGTCAATGTTCTTTTGGCAGAAGATTGCAATTTGGCTGTAGAAGCCAGTGAGACAGCTGGTGGTAGCTGCAAGGGTAAAAGTAAAGTGGCTGTGGATTATGAGCATGCTAGGCCTGGAAGTTCCTCCCTTCCTCAGAAGGGAATTTATTATGAGGATTGTTCTTCTTCCGGTGAAGGTTTTCACCAGGAAGTTAATTATCCTGTGGGTTATAATTTTGTTAATGGGTATAACCCCCCTGCTTCAGATTCTTCACATATTGGTTGTTTTACTGGAGAGAATGAAATTATGAATGGTGTGGGAAGGCTTTGCACTATGATTAGTTCATACCCGTCAAAACGCCCAACTGGTAGAGTTGTTGCCATCATTGAGAGATCCCTTCGGCGTGATGCTGTTGTTGGTTTTCTAAATGTCAAGCAGTGGTTTTACTATAGGGAAGGTTTTATAAAAGATGCAAAAAAGAAGAGAAATTCATCATCTATCTCTGCCTGTGAGTACATTCAACTTACACCGACTGATCCAAAATTTCCTAAAATGATGGTACTTGTGAGAAGCTTGCCTGACTCCATCAAGGAAAGATTAGAGGAAGGAGATGCTTCAATTGAGATGGAGCTGGTAGCTGCACAAATTTATAATTGGGATGAAGAAAGTCATTTTCCATATGCCCATGTCTCACATATTTTTGGACGGGGTAGTGAAATGGAGCCACAAATCAATGCAATTTTATATGAAAATGCTATTTGTTTTCCAGATTTTTCTCCTGAAAATCTTTCTTGCTTACCATGCAATGCTTGGGAGGTGCCAGCAGAGGAGCTTAAAATTAGAAGAGACCTTAGAAATTTGTGCATATTTACCATCGACCCTTTCACTGCCACTGACTTAGACGATGCTCTCTCTGTTGAAAGTTTGCCCAATGGCACTGTCAGAGTTGGTGTTCACATTGCTGATGTCTCATATTTTGTTTTACCTGATACAGCCTTAGACAAAGAAGCTCAAAGTCGATCAACAAGTGTCTATATGTTGAGATGCAAATTACCAATGTTGCCTCCTCTTCTTTCTGAGAATCTAGGCTCACTTAACCCTGGAGTAGATAGACTTGCATTTTCTATTTTCTGGGATTTGAACAGTGCTGGAGATATCTTGGATCATTGGATTGGTCGCACTGTGATACGATCTTGTTGCAAGCTTTCATATGAAGATGCTCAGGAAATGGTTGATGGGATGATTAGTGAGGAGATCTTTGACACATTTGGAAATCGCCTGCCTCTGTTGCATGGCCCTTTCAAATGGCCAGATGTCATTAGATCTGTCAAGACTCTTAACATAATTTCAAAAGCTTTAAGAGAGAAGAGGTTTAACAATGGGGGTCTGCAGCTTGAAAGTTCTAAAGTTGTTTTTCTATTTGATGAATATGGAATTCCATATGATAGCATGCTTTATGAGCAAAAGGACTCTTATTTTCTTGTTGAGGAGTTTATGCTTTTGGCAAATAGGACAGCTGCTGAAGTTATATCTAGAGCTTTCCCAGATAATGCACTATTGCGAAGGCATCCTGAACCTAATATGCGGAAGCTAAGAGAGTTTGAAGCTTTTTGTTGCAAGCATGGTCTAGAATTGGATACTTCCTCTTCTGGTAACTTTCATCGGTCGTTGCAACACATCAGGGAAAAGCTGAAGGATGATAGTGTGCTGTTTGATATTTTGATGTCTTATGCTTCAAGACCAATGCAGCTGGCTACCTACTTTTGCAGTGGTGCTATGAAAGATAAGATGAATGATTGGGGTCATTATGCACTGGCTGTTCCTCTGTACACACATTTTACTTCACCCTTGCGTCGATATCCTGATATAGTTGTACATCGGACATTGGCTGCAGCTATAGAAGCAGAGGATTTGTATATGAGAAGTAGAAGAATATCAGATAAAATGAGATCAGGAGAGGAACTGACAAGGTGTTTCACTGGTATTTACTTTGATAAAGATGCAGCAGAATCCTTGGAAGGCAAGGAAGCATTATCAGCTGCAGCAATCAAGTATAAAGTTCCCTGCACGGAGTTACTTGCAGCTGTTGCTTCTTACTGCAATGATAGAAAGCTTGCTAGTAGGCATGTAAAGGATGCCTGTGATAAGCTATACATGTGGGTTTTGCTGAGGAAGAAAGAGGTATTTATTCTTGTCCTCCATTAGCACATCTGAAAATTCTGTACTTGTCTCCATTTGATTATCACAATTTTGTTTGCAGATGTGGCCAGGGCTTCATGATTAACATTTCTTTTTTTTTTTTCATACAGGTTTTATTGTCAGAAGCAAGAGTTTTGGGTCTTGGACCAAGGTTTATGTCCATTTATATCCAAAAACTAGCTGTAAGTTGCCTTGTGTACTGCATATTGTTTGGCCATATTAGATTGTAATGTTGTTCCAATGCTCATGAATGTATGCTTTCAGATTGAACGGAGGATATATTATGAGGAAGTTGAAGGCTTGACAGTGGAATGGCTTGAGGCTACATCAACATTGGTGCTAAATTTATGTGCCTACAAACGAACATTTAGAAGGGCTGGCCTTGGTAATTACAGGGCACTTAATGAGATTGCATGGGTTGTAAATCCATGCAACCTGAATGTGGAACCTGGCGCAGTTGGAAAGATTGCAAATGAGTGCAGTGCCACACATTTAGACAAGAATAATTTGGCATCCCAACATGTAGATCCTGTTTCAGAGTGTGAGATTGACCCTTTAGTCTTCCCCGTCACTGTGCATCTTCTTTCAACAATTCCTGTTGCGCTTCATGCGGTTGGTGGGGATGATGGACCCATTGATATTGGGGTGAGGCTATTCGTGAGCTCATATTTTAGCTAAATTATGATACACGAACTTGCATTTGGATCTGGCAGATCAAATTTTGCAAGTGAATGAACTCATGGAGAGAAGGTAACAGAGCTGGTAAAGGACAAAAGCAAGCTCTGTTGTAGATAAGAATCTTAGTGTATAGTAGAAATAGTCAGATAAAGAAATTATATGCTTTAGAATGGCTGATATTATCCAAAGTCTGTTTTGCATTTAGTGGTGAGGTATCTGGTGCAAGCTGTAGATATTGATAGGATTTTTGCTGTGGCCTTTAGTTTGGTGGCTGTTTTTAACAAAAGCTGCTTGATGGAATTGGCCCTTGTTTTTTTAAGGCTAGTTCCATAGATTATAAAATTTGGCAGAGTTTGGAGCGAATATCAATGGTTCTTATTTCTCATGTAATTTGGACTGATGCAGCCCAATAACCTTTAATTTTGGGGGGCTGAGTTCTAGCTTTTCTCATAGGCAGATGCATTGGAAATTATTCTTCTGTCGAATAACAATGTTTTCTTTTGGGATGGCAAGTTATATTCATGAGCATTGGAAATTATTCTTCGGTTGAATAACAATGTTTTCTTTTGGGATGGCAAGTTATATTCATGAGATTTAATATTTTATGCATGATACTAACATAAAATAACAAAGACCCATATGTGGATATTATTTACATTGTGAAAAAGAAAAACCGAAATCATCTTGAATCTGATGTTATCTTCAGATTATACATGTTACTTAGAGGAATTTGTACTGTAGGAAAACTTTCTTCTAATGTGTGCATTAGGAAAACTTTCTTCTAATGATTGTGAAAATGCTTTAAAGTTCGTCATTGCTTTTGCATGTAATTGAATTGCCCCTTTTTTCGCGGTTGTTTCATCCAATCAATGATTTTATTGTTGGGTTCAACATCTTTGTGTTTTCTGAATTCTCCTATTTTTGCTTGATTCTAAATGTAATGCAATGTACAGCATTTCTACTTTTCACTGGTTTCTGTGTATTTGAAGACATTATTATTGAATATCAAAGTAAGTAAAAGGTTGGCAGAAGTTTCTGTTGATGACCTTACCTTATGTAAGTACAAGAGGAATGGGCCAGGGCTACTGGTTTACCCATATATGGTGCTCAAGTGGTCAACTTTGATGGGAACATATGTACTTTCATGCTGTTATAAATTGTGCTGTTAATGAAAGCTTTTGTGCGCTTGTGAATAATTACTCAAAACAACCTGCAAAGCAGAAGAGGCAGTTCCCAAGGAACTGGAGAGTACCAGAATGACGAGCTCCATTCAGAAGTATGGCGCCTAAGGATTTCCTGCAAGGCCGCCTTTAATGCATTTGCAGATGAAATTTTCCTACCAATTACCTGGAGAGCGCTCGGCGATTCTGAGAAGTAAAAGATGTTTGTTAGTAGGAGGATAACCAAAGTTGAAGATAGTAATATAATAGAAATTTCTACTTGTATTGTTTGTCAGTTGTGATTCTCCTTTAGATACATAGAACAGTTAGGGAAGATTGCTGAATGGTTTGTTGCATTGCTACAGGTTTATATTCGAGCAAACTCTCTTCCACTTTATTACCCGAAAAGCTTAGATCACCTTCAAGTTGTGAGCTTGATATATAGGTCCTTTATGATGTGGATTTGTTTGAGCTTGTTTGTATTGCATAGTTAACCTTATTTTTTATGGTTGAAATGATAAGAGTACATAATTTTAGGTTGATGAAAGCTCACCTACACATCTTTGGAATGTGGGTTCTTGTCATCATGCTTCCTTTCCAGTGTGTATTACTTTCTTGCCTATATGTTAAGGTATAATGTTCCAAGTTCTTAGTAATTTCAAGTACAAATGTTTAAAAATAAGTCACTCTTTCGCAAAGATGTAAATAGTTAAATGTTTGGATGTCCAAAAAATCTTCAGTGAATTTGGGGGTTTAGTTCTGTAAATTTCTGTCTTTTAATCATCTTTTGCGTTACAGTTTGCTTATATTCTGCTATTTCACCAGCTTCATGTTAACATGCATTAATTCGTTCCTCAATTCCAATTGTATATGTGGGATGAATCAGAATACCTGTCACTATTTGTAAGAACCAAGGCGGCAAAGCTCTTGTTTGGAAACATCAAGCTCCTTGAGCTACCGGGAAAGCAGTGATGGATTCTTCCTCATCAGGTGCAGATGAGAACCAACTAGTTAAGGGGAAACACCATCATGATAAAAATGTCAACTTCCACCTGATTTGGTTAATTCTTCTAGAGATGCTGTTGCAACAAGGGTACAAAGTCCTCTGAAATTTGGAGCAACTGTGATTGCCAGTCTAGATGGTGAGAATGGCAAGTTTGAAATGGTTTGTGTACCAATTCCATGCAAGAACCAGAGTCTTCAGGTTGAAGTCTATATAATTGCTGAATACATAAATTTACCCTTGAATTAAAAAAAAAAAAATCCTGATACCTTAAACTTTTAAAACATATAAAAAAGTAAAATTAAAATATCTTTCAAACTTTAGTTTAGCACATTACTATGTCAATGTGATTAGGGTTCACACGGGCAAAGGTAAAATTTAAATGTAAAACGGTGTATTCGGACTTCTAAAAAATATAAAACTTAATGTGTTTGTATAGCTGGCACTCTGCTTGAAATATATAGGACTCTGAAATTCTTTCCACAGGACACGCTTATAAAGCGGAAACTTTAACCATCTGATCTATAACGAGCACGAAATTAAATGATGAAAGAAGTCATTGGCCTATCTCTTCTGTTGAGAAAAAGAAGGCTCTCGGCGATAGTAATCCAGTTCTCTCAGCAGGATATCAATATTTGTTGTGCTTGTAAATGAAAAATACAAATCCTGAAAGTGTAGTCCAGGTTACAGTTGAATATTAGCATTGGCTTCGAAAGAAACACAGAAACAACCACAAATGAGAATTATCTCTGCTTCTTCTAAGGCATTTGAACACGTTTTCAGCCCCCATAAATCGACTATTTTTAAGAAAACAAATCAATGATGCAACTTCTAAGCAAAACCCATGTTTTTATTGCATCATGATAGGTCTTTTGCTGATCTTATGAAGTTAAATAGAAATAAAATAAAATAAAATAACTTTTGAGAGATGATTAATAATGCAAAAAAGTGCACACTGAATTCCCACCAAAGAAACAGATCTTTCTCTTATGCCAAGTAGCATAAGCTCATGCCTATACCAGCTTAGAATCAAGACTCAGATCCTGTTTCTGAAAAAGATGGTTCCCCTACAGAATTCTGGGCCTCTAGTAACTTGGCTTGGCGTTCTGCATGTTCTCTTTCACATTGACTGATTCCCATGATAATATCAAGCATTGTGCCTGTTGTGCCAAAGAACACAAGCGGTGCTAAAGACTTCCGTTTTATCCCTACTGGGATAGCTACCAAAGCCCCTGCCACTGAGAAGAACCATGTGCCTAATGCGCTGCATATATCAACATTGATCAGCTCTCACATTTCATTCAAAAAACCATGCAAGTGTGGAATAGCAATGCAATATAAGGAGGGAAAAAGCTGTAACGGTGACAATCGGTTTCATGCCCAAGTACAAATTGAGGGATGAGACATTCTGAAAGTAAGGCAGCAAAACTTGTTCAAAACCCCAGCATATTTCCCCCACAAAAACCAACCACACCACCACACCAACACAACCCCACACCCCCCCCCCCCCCCCCCCCCCGGCCCCTCCTCTTCCTCCTCTCTCTCTCTCTCTCTCTCTTTCCTTCTTCCCTTGCTCCTATAAAGAGATCAATTTTTATCCACTTCTCAATCTAGCTGCAGTGCATTTTTTCCCCAAATTGCTGAATGTTCAAATCAGGAACCATGCTTGCTCTTAATTGGCGCTTGGGCTTGTCATTTTTACATAAGCTGGAAAATTCTAAATTTACTTTATATAATAAAATGGTTTGAAATAACCAAAAGCTCACAATTTTATAGCAAGCAACAAAGTTCAAACAACTACCTTAAAAACCTTGTAATATCAATTCAGTAGTTGCAAAAGTAGCAAAGTTTTGAGCTATTCATCTATAGGCTTGGATATTGGTAATGGTAACAAATTTTGCTCGCAAAACTTTAAACTTTGAGATGCTAATCAACATTGCCTACCCTAAAATATAAGCAACTATAGATTAACTGTAAGTGACACAATCAACTAAGATAAACCACAAGATCAACCAAGCATTAAAAGGACTAGAAAAGCTATCAGGATTAGAAACAAGAATTATCTGCCGGATATGTTAGCATAAACAGGTTTTGCTTGTACATCCAAGAATAATCTTATTACAAATTTCCTATACTCAGCATAATATGGCAATAAAGGTTTCAAATACCTAAAACACTATAGTAAGAGCATAGCAGAAGTCAGAATATAATCTTACACTAACAAGAGGTTTACATACCAGAACTCAATACACATAAAAAGAAATAAATGAAGAAAAATTCTACAGAAGAAAAGGGGGGAAAAAGAAACTGACTTGGCAACCGAGCAGTCCTCAAGATGCTTAGGATTATTCAGTCCTGCCATTTCTGATTATTGGCCCTTTTTTCCCCTGATATAAAAACTAGCAACCCACTTCAAACCTGTCTCGCTTTTGGCCAATTCAGTGAAAAAGTTGATCAACATTGAGAAGGCATGGATAGAGTAGAAAACCCTAATAACTGTAAAGGCCCAGATGAAAAAGGTAAAAAAGGAAAGGAAGAATTCTCATTAAAATAAGAGATGTTTCGAAGCTCACCTGATGAATAGAAGACTCCCAGAAGATCGAATCCGCAAGAAAAATGCGAACCAAGGGCTCCGCTTTCCCTGTGCGCACTGGTTTGAGATCTGAGTGGTCTCAGTCTCGGCGGCTTGCAGTAACCGGTCCGCCCGGTTTACTGTTTTCTTTTTTTTGGGTGGATTACAATTTAATATTAAAGTTTGACCAAATTTATAATTTAATTTTATATTTTTAAAATTAAGTAATTTAATCTTAAAATTTATTAAAATCTATGATTTGTTGTGAGAATTTTAGTTAAATTATTATTAATTTTAATGAAAATATTAAAATATTTTTAATTATATTTTCAATATGAAAACATATTAGTCTCTGAAATTTAATTATATTAGTAATTTAATTTTTAAAATTTGATTAAATCTAAATTAGCCCATTAATTTTAAAGTTAAATAATTTAGTCTCTATCTTTAGAATTATGATTAAATCTCTATTAAATTTACTAAAAATACTAAAATACTTTTAACTTTATTTTTAATTTAAAAATAATTTAGTTTTTAAAGTATTATTTTAATATTAATTTATGTATATATTATTTTTTATATATAATAATATAATATAATATATAAAAATATTATAAACCGATAAATATATATAAATATATAATTATTTATATATTACTAAAATAATAATAATGTAAATAAAATTTTATAAAATTATAGTGGTTTGATTATATAATTTTTAAGGATAATTTTTAAAATATATGAATGATTTTATAATTAATTAAAATTTTTAAAAATTTTAAAATAATTTAATTTATATTTTAATAATTTAAATTTTAAAATTTTAAATTTAATGAGACTCATATTTTAAAATATAAAAATTATATTTTTAATAAAATAAAATCTCAAATATTAAATTATAGTGAAAATAAAATTTTAAAATTAAATTATTTTTTAATTAAAAATAAAAATAAAAGTATTTTGATATTTTTATTAAAATTAATAATAATTAAATTATAATTTTATCAAATCTGACCAAATTATTAGGTTAAGAAAATATTTAAATTAATTTATAAGTTTTATCATATTTTAGTGATTAAATTGTAGTTTATCTTTTTTATTTAGGAAAGTATATCTGTTAAACGATTTGCCGTTTGGAGTATATGCAAGACAAAAAAGCCGTGCACAGAGAGAGAGAGAGAGAGATGAAGGGAGTAGGAGGGCCATTGCTGTGCATAGGGGATTTGCTTAGCGATCTTGGAGAGAAAGAAGACGATGTTATTAGAGCAGGTGATCATCGCCGATCCCACAAAGAAGCGGGTTCACCTTCTTCATCTTCAATTCCTGATTCTGACGATACCCTTCAATCCTCCTTGGATCTTACCAAGCTCTTCGAGGTTCTTTTCTTTCTTCTCTCTTCAATCATATGCATTCATCTAACGAATCCCATATGTAATCACAGTTTTGGATTTCATCATTCGCTGTTCCTATTCTTATTTGGCCTTTATTATTGAATTTTAGCTTTTCTTGGTAGTTTTTCATTAAATTGAAGCTGGGCTTATAACACCCCCGCAGGAATTGGCCCTAAATAATCTGTGTTTTAGTTGACTTAATCTGATCTTGTCTTCAATTGGCAGTATGACTAGTGTGAGATGTTGTCCCCCAACATCTCCTACCGTAAATTTGAGTTCTTTGTTCATTCTGCTTATTCTCTTGATGAGTCTTCAAATTCAAACAATTGACATAACTCAAGGAGATGATAGTTAGTACTTATTGCATAGTTGGTCCCTTCTGGCTAGCACTTCGTTTCAGAATGTAGAGATAGTTTGCCACTTCCAGTGCAATGCCTTCCGGGCTTGCAAAGACTAGGGTGCATAATTGGGTCTTGACTTGAAAACAGTCACTTTCTTCAAGGTGAAATGCTAGAGGATGGGATTAACTCCAACTTTTCGCTCCCAAGACTGCAGTTTGGTGGATGGTACTGGGTAATGACCCTTTTGGGTCTAGGTAATCCGTTGTGGGGAATCGACTTCAGTTATCATGTTATATGTAACAAACTAACAACAGGGTAATTTGAACTCAACAATAATGCGGTTATGCAAAGTGCTTCATCTCAAATTTTCATATTTAGGTTAATTCAGGTTTGCTTGCAATTGGATCAGCCTGGGCAAAAATCAGCAAACTAACTTTTTCTATCTTGCTTCAGGAAAACTACAGCCACTTGAATAAAGCACTTGCTGGAACAGATCACTCCTGGACAGCTATGACTTTAAAGGTATTTCTGAGCAAATAATTAAGAGTACTTATGATATGTGGAGTAGCTCTACAACAATATTTAGCATGTTAAACATTTACCTGGACATTGTATTTGCATGACTTACTGGCATCTGTAGTGAAGTATATACTGCAATATTATTGTATGATCTTCAACATATTTGTAACTAGAACAAAGACAGTATGTGGTTCCATATGCAAGCCTGGATAGTTTTGAATTTTGCATGGTGATTATCTGATAATGCTCAATCTATAACCTTGTTGCTCTTTATTATTGGAATATTCCAGTTATGCACGGCTCTGGAAACTGCAAATGAGTTGGTCCAGTCCACCAACTCAAACGTCAGACTGCTGTCTGAGAAAGTTGGAGAGCTTGAGAAAATTGTCAAGAGGGGAGATTCTGCTGTTGCGGCAGCCAAGGCAGTTCATGTTTCTCTAAACCAAAAAGGTGGTCCATTTATGGGCAGTAAAAATGTCTAGTAGTTTAGGTCGCCTTTGAAAATGGCTGGTAAAGTGCATTTACTGGAATTATATTTTCTGTTTCAATTATTTCTCTTTCGTATATATGTTTTTGTTCTTCTATTCCCACTGGTAAATCAGCTACAACAATTTAGAATTTTCATTTGAATAGGGATTAAGGATGCAGAGTGAAGTTTTAGATTGAGTGGAACTTTGTCTGCCAAATGCTAAGTTGTGTTTTATTTAAACTACCTTGATAATATGTTAAAGGCTCAATCAATGGTAAGTCGTTGCTTGAATTCTGTCATCCTCTGAGAATGCTATAACTGTATAAGCTTATCCAGCTTAAATATTCAAGCAAGGAAGGGTTTGAAGCTGCACCAAGACTTCCTCAAATGAGGCCCTTTTATGTAAAAGACGGTTTTAAGCCGAAAGCCATTAACGAGGTAAGCAGCAGGACTAACAAAGGAGAACTCTTATAAGCTAAGCTTAAAGCTTGTCTCTTATGAGCTACGGGGTTAATAATCCGTGTTGGCCAGCGACTTGCAATCTACTGAATGTGAAATGAAAAGAAAAACTCCTCTACCAAAAATGGCTTGCAGTATTTATAGTTGTAGGAAGAAGTGGACGATCATAGGTGAGAATATTTGATTATTGGAATTCAAACATTTGAAAATTATTATTTAGTCTATTTATTTTAATGAAAATAACTATTTGATCTTACTGTTTTAAATAATACATTAGTTAATTCTATATTTTTGTTCCGTTTACTCTTTAGCTTTTTCGATTATTTTAGACGTTATTTTAAATCTTATTTAATTCATGTAATTTGAAAAATACAATTATATAACTTTTATATTTTAATCCTTAAACTATTTAATCCCTGTAGCAGTAATTTCTTTACAATAGATAGATTAAATAATAATTTTTGAAGAAATGGTTTTGAAGATGGAGGTAATCCTAAACAAGGATCATACACAAAACATGATACAGTATTTTGTATAATTTACTCCTGGTTGGATGGACTCTTGTATGACATGAAGAGGCAAACAAAGTACCTCAATAAATTTTATTTTGAAATTTTGTTACGCTTACCACACACCATCAATAATTGGCTTAACCATGCGTAATGGCCACTACTCTTACCTAATACAACAACTCCTTGGATATAAACTAAGAAACAAACAACTAAACCAAAATTATTGCAATCACTGCCCGCTACACTTCCAAAACAAAACCCATCACACGAGAAAGAAGACAACCCATCAACAACCTTCCCTTTGGTTTCCATGTTTAGATGCTCCAATTTGCATCTTGTTTAACAATAATGTCCCATCTTATAACAGTAGAGAACTTCCTTAATGATGCTTCCAATATATATATATATATTTATAAACATAAACAATGAGTTGATTCTCTTCTATCAAGACAATTCTTTCGCTATCATAGCTTTCTTTGTTTTTCTTACTAATTAAAATTATACCTAATGTCACTTTTGTTGAGAGTTGAGTGATGGATCTGAAAGCACTGACATCACTAGCCTTCAATTTGAACTTTATATATACACTTGCTTGTTTATTTTAAATATAGAGATACATCAAACTAGGGCTTTAGTATGCTAAAAAGGGACAGGAAGAGTTGAAATTACCGATCCACTTGGAACATAATTAGACCATCTATATTGTACTTCAAGAAACCTATGAAAAGATACCAAGGATTTAAATCCAACCTACCCCAATTATTCACTTTTTTTTTTTATAAAAATTTAAGAATAAAAGGGTGTCTCCATTCCACAGTTAGAGAAAGCTTACAGATTATTAGAAATTTACAGTAAGATTTACGTATTATCCACTTATAAAGAACTTCAATGATAATAAAAGGGATTCGAACTCGAGATAAAGTATATTAAGAGCTAAATTCTTAATAGCTGAGCCCATTCTTCGTGGACTGGGAAATTATTCACTTTTAACATATTAAATCTAATACTTGATTAATTCATGACACCTAGCTATGCTATATCTATATATTTTTGTTAATTTGTTGAGGTAATTATCATGGTAATAGTGGTAGTCTGATCATAGTCATGATCTCTTTTTCCAAACTCCAAAAGCAAAAAGTGGTCTTGGCTTATGTTTTTACCAATTAATAATTGCTTAAGAACATTGGCATGCAAACAAAAATTACATATCTTACTGGTATTTATTTATTTGGAAATTAAATAAAGGGCAGTAATCAAAGTTTTACACATTCAAATTAGCTTTTCATTTGTTGATTCGGACGGCAATCTTTTCGATATGGTTAATGGAAAAGATCAAAACTGGGGAAGGAAGGAATGAATGATAAGAAAGTGGTAGAAGCTGATAAGAAATGTCACAATTCATCAATAAGATGAAGAAATTAGAAATGTCATAATCATTGAAATGCCAAAATAGAATGAATCAATTGTTGTTAGTGCAAGCATTGACATGCTATCATTTTATTTATATCCCAGCATTCTGAAATAGTCATCCATCATATATAATTAATAAATTTTTAATTATCGAATTTGTTGTGTGAATTAAAAGATGAAGTTTTATTGAGCAACTCCATTTTTTATTATTGAATATATAGTACAATAACACATAAATATACTTCCAAAAATAATCATTTTAATCAATGACAATGACATAAAATCTTCTCCATGAACATTGTTCCAGTGGGTCGGCACAACTCAGGGAGGATTCTTTACTTGTCAACGAATAATAATAATAATAATAATAATAATAATAATAATAATATTGAACTATTATCAAAAGTCTCAAATTATTTAAGTTTGAGGGGATTCATGTTTAAAGGAATTAGGGATGATGAACATATCTTCTTTTTTTCTTTTCAATGTAATCAGAAACAATAAAAATTAGGAGAAATTGTTCTAGGGTTTTTTTATATATTGGATGAAAAAGACATTGCAAAAGACAAAGCTTTATTTTTAATTATTATATTAATGTAATGTTTTTGAAGTTTATTTCTTGGAAATTTTTTTTATTAATTACAACCCAAGAGGGATGGAACCCCACAAGCTATAGCAGCAACCTAAAATAATCAGAAATAAGTAAAAGAGGCATATCTTTCATTATCATTTCCAATACCTTAATTAACAACTAAAAAGTGACTAACATTTTTCATTAATTAAAGACTTTAAAGAGCATATATTATGGAGGAATTAATGCAAGTCACTCATAGACAAAGAGAAAAACAAAACCAGTGCAAGTCCCAAAATATGTCTTGTTTCAGATTTTCCAACTGTAGCTGCAGGGTGTTTTCTTGTATGCCGGTTGGTAGTTGAGCGCTACCCTCATAATGATTCATTCCCAGGTAATTACTCTATTACATAGATTAAATCCATCTAATTAATCACGTTTAGCACTTTCTTAGACACTTAATTGAGGATTACATTTTGGCTTTAAACCCATCAGTCAGTGGTCTTGCATGTGAATAGAATGTACATGCGCTACTTTTATCTAAGAGCATAAGTTAAACTTAGCTGAGTTGGAAAATTAATTAAGCTAAACTCGATTAAGCTAAGGTTTAGGATTTTAATTCATTTTGTATTGTGAGATTTATAGAATATGCATGCATGCATGCAACGTGAAACACACCAAGGTTACATTAGAAAATTAATCATGAAGTAGGTAAAATTGTATGCTCTAGAAGGAGTCAAGGCTGTCTGCCCTAAAAAATTAGCCATACTAGTGTGCCCTAATTTCTGAGGCATGATAATTAATCAATGTACTGCATTACATTACCTTGCACTGCACACCAAAAATATTTTAATTAATAATTAGAGAAGGGAATCTCCTTGTCTTTATGAAAGACAGAATTTCATCTTTTATAAGTTATATACGCCTAGATAATTTTACTAGACCAAATATTTTTTAATTATGTACTGAAAATTGACAACATTAATATATATATATATATAGTTGTTAATTACTACTATATTATAAAAAAAATTAGAGTTAGCAAAGGCATATTCTATCTATTTTATTAGAAATGGACCAATTATGAAGTTCTTTGACTTGGGTTTATTGATGTTTAATGCAAGTGCTCTCATCACCATCCATTGGTCCATTGATGATGATTGGCATTGTCATGATCTAAGTATTTGTAGAGAAAAAAAAAATAATTCATTCATTAATTAAAATTATTAGTTAATGATAATCAATCTGCATGCATCCATCTATGGATCATTGGTTCAGATTGTGTACCGTGCATAGAAAATTTTGAGTTTGATTTATTTATACATGATCTTACCATAGCCAAAAAGTGCACATAGTGACCTTGAAAAAGATGTTGTTATGAACTTGATTTAATTTATTTTATTATTATTATTTTTTTGGTATTGTTAAAAGTCCTGCTTGGGAGGATAAGGTAATTAAGGCTTCAATTATATATATAATGTCCTTGCTAATGTTTTATTATTTGGATTCCAAGTCAGGATAGGAACATTTTTAGTAAGAAATTTATACAATTTCATAAATTTTAATTGATGCTAATGCTTGGATTTGACCACTAATTATATACCATTAATGATAATCGATGTTGATTCACTTTTATTCTTACATTATTTACTTTTATTCTTACATTATTTAGTTTGTTTATTGCTTGATTGAGTGTTCGTATAATTGAGTGATTGATAATTAATTTTTAATTTTTAAGTTTTTATTTATTTAAAGTGTTTAGTAAATATAATTTTTTTTGGAAAATATCCAGAGCATTATCCCACCCTATTTCACAAATTGGACGGAAGGTTAACCCTTTTAGGTTGAGGTATGATTATGTTAAAGCCTTTTTATAAATGGCGACTCCACTACTCAAATCTGCCTCCAAGCGTAAGACATTAATGTGGAATGCCACTTAAGCAACTCTTCATTGATCGGTAAATATAATTTTTAAAAATATAATTATATCAATTAAAAAAATTAATATTTTTAATATCAGTTTTTATCCTTCAATTATTGACTACTACTTGTTAATATTTAATCATTAATCATTAACAGCAATCATTAAATCAAGAGTGGTAAAGAATAAGAGTTAAAAAGATTTACTACTTTATTTTTCAAATAAGATTGTAAGAAGTAATTTGAAATCATTATTTAATTAATTCATATTTTTTGTAATTTTAAGTTTTTAACAATATATTAAAAGTATTTTTTTATTTATTAAAAGCCTAATAAATTGAATAACAGTTATATAACAAAATAGGTAAATAAATAAATTCGAATTTCAAAATCTTTGCTTCACTCCCTATATATAAATATAGCAAAAAATCAATCAGAATATTTTTGTGAAATTATTTTTTTTAAATAATAACTTTAAAAGAATATATATTAATACGAGTTTAAATTAGAGATAAATAAATAAAAAGCTATAATATAAATATAAATTCAGCAATTTAAAAATATTTTCAAAATGGAAAACAAAATGTCAAAAAACTCTATAGATGACGTTATTACCACGTAAATGGCCGCCCAAGAGGCCGCCCTTTCCGGAGAAAGAGGGGCTACGTTCATATCAGAAGGATATCATAACTGTTTGTGCCGGCCGTCGGATTTAAAAAAAAAAAAAAATTTGTGATCCTGTCAAGCGAGAATATGTAGCCACGTCTTAGGTCACAATTAGCTCATCCTTCACTCTAATCTACCCTAATTTGATTTTCTACCTTCATTTTTTTTTATTATTACTATTTTCCTCTGACTCAGCTCTTATTTAATAAAAATAAAAATAAAATTGATAATTATTTTTCGTCTTTTCCTCTTGTAGAATTTCACTGTCGTTATCAAAGGATTGCCCCAGCTGCCTTTGACTAGATCATGAGACCCTTTGCTTGGAATTGAATGATCCTGCGCATCCATTGGGTTGACTTGTCATTTACGGTTTCTTATAATTTCAATCTCATATGAAAACAAATTTAAGATATATATTATAATTTATAAAAATTAAATCTTATTTCAATTTTTAAGAATATTTTTTAACTTATTTAATTTCTAAAATTTAATGATATATATAAATTAATTAGTTCATATAATTAAAGAGACTAATCTTTCTAATATTATTTACTTAAAATTGAGTCAAATAGTCAGCACTTGAAACAAAATATTCAACATTGCAATGAAAATATCAAAGAGTCAAAGCCGAGCCAAAATATCCAACATGGCGGTCAAAGAGTCAAATGCTCATTTAAAGAGTCAAAGCCAAGCTAGAGGCTGCTCAACCACCTAAACTGGGCAAATCAAATCGAACAAAAGATAGTTTGGTTTAGGCCGAAGTTGGACAGCAACAAGAGAAGTAGCAATGTTATTGCTCAGAAAACAAGCTGAGCATAACTTATACTGAGCAATAGTAGCGTCAAGCAAAAATCAAGTGGATTTTTAGGAGACAATCTAGGGATGTTAATCCAAGATTGTCTCCATGATTGAGGCAATGATTATTTTCTCTAAATACTGTAAATATTAGAAACAATCAGGGGTCAAGTACATAAATAATATCTAAATTCTTACTGAGTTATTTTCTTATTCTCTCATTCTTAATCCATAATTTTTTGACTTGACAGTCGAAGTAGTTAACCGAAAGGGTACTAATATCACATTTTTTTGTTTTACAAGCTTACTTGACAATAAAACTGGCTTGAAACTTAAGAGAGCATCACTTTGACAATAAAACTGGCTTGAAACTTAAGAGAGCATCACTTTCAAAACTTTAAATTTGTAGGTGTGAATCTCCTTATCTTCACTTGGCAATAATTTAAAATTAGTTATACTTTATAGTACAGAATAATTGGGTAATTGATCATAGTAAGATATATTTTTTGGGGAGAGAGAACATTTGGAGGTTTAGGAGAAGTAATCATAATTAAGATATGCTTAAAAGATTACTAGCATCATTTTTTGTTTTCAATTCAAATTTGTATAACCCAATTACATTTACATATCAAAGTTACAGATACATATAATGAGTTGATGGATTTATCCACAAGTATACGGGTCGTCTCAAGTAATAGAGTGATGAATCAAGTATTGTTCCCACGGGGATTTTCCGTTTGAGTACCAAATTATGAATGAAGTGATTATTTGGGCTAATGATTGATGAATAAATGGTAAATATAAATGAACAAGGTAAATTGATTAATCTAATTGGAATGGGTAAAGAGCAAATAAATAAATTCTAAATCTAGTTTGCAATTAAATTAAATTAATAATGGGTAATTTAAATCAAAGTCTAATTATGTTAAAAGTGATTCCAGAGTTGGGGGTTTATGCATAAATTAATTAGGATTTGTCTTGGACATTCCAATTTTTAGGAAAAAATAGAGTTTGAAGGTGATTGATTATCTATCAATGACTTTCACCTTTCGGTGCTTCAATCAAAGATTAACACAATTGTAGAAGGGGGGCATGAGGCAAAATATCATCCATTAAAATTATATAAAATGCACCAGGTAATGCCCAGGAAAGATGGTGGAGTCACAATGGTCTCACTTAAGTACCACCTCCTTAGATAGCATTTCCTAGACATACACTTCATACAATCCTAATAGAATCAAACCACTGGTAAGTACCGTCTTCCCATAACACTACTACGGTACTAAGGATTTATGCTATGAAGGCATAGATAGACAGGAGTCGCCACTCGAGTAATAACCGGGACATATTCAGTGTTTCTTCCGAGGGTCATGGATGGCAACTTACTCCTTGCAGAGTTTCCACAACCGTCATTACCATAGCCCAATGTCTAAGTTCGGGATAGTGGGTACGTAAGGGGAAGGTGTTAGGCACCCCTTACGCCTGGTCTAACCTCGTTAATTCGAGTGCCAGTCCTCTACTAATGTTTCTAGAAGTCTTGTTTATTATTCATTTATTAAACTTTATCCTAAAAATGCAATTCTAATCCTACACACGCAAGTAATTCACAAAAGGATTGTTGTTTACACACAATTTTCATGCACAAGTAATTCCTATCTATGGGGTTGCTAATTATTTAAATGATATTTACCAGATAACTAAAATTAATTTATTATTGAGAATTTAATTTACAAACAAATTCAATTTTAAATAATCTTACGTTTCTATTTAACATAATTAATTAATTTTCACCAAGTTACCCTAAGGATAATTAAACTAAGTTAATTATGTACATGTGTAATTTATTCTAATATCACATAAGGCCCAAACAATCACAACCTAATAAAGATTTCTAATATGCAAATTTATTTTACAATTACCAAGTATTAAATTAAATTTATTTACATGCCAATGTTAGTTTAATTTACAAACAAGATTAATTTTAATTTACAAAGTATTTATTTAAATTAATTACATGTAAAAGTCAGTTAAATTAAAAATAAAGTTAATTTTAATTTACCAAATAAAAGTTCTATTATTACTACAATTTCATGCCAATGGTTATTCGAGAAGTTTAGAGCTACTTACCTGTTGGTAAATGCAGTTGCCATTGAGGCAAGCTACCCTTAAAAAAGGGTATTCTCTTCTAGTATGGCAATGATATCCCTGGCTTACTCCCGTTTAGCTCCATATAAGCTCCACGCAAATGCCCTCTTTGGTACTTACCTTAGGGCTACTTACCAATTTTGTTTGTAATAAAAAATAAAGAAAATAAAAGAAATAAAGAAAATATTAATAACAATTTACATTGGATTCTAACTTTAGTCTCCTAAAGGGTTAAGACTCCTAATTAGTTACAACTACCTAATAGTTTAAGTCTTCTAACATGATCCAAACACTTCATAACACTTCTTGAATTAAAAGAACACAGAAAAATAGATCAAATATCAATTAAAACCTAAGAAAATACAAGAACATGCATAAATGCACAATTTCTAAATTCTAGCAAATTAACGGTAGCAAGAAATCTGATTTTTTAAAAATAGTTATATATGCCTAAAAATCATAAAAAAATTACAGAAGACAGCCTACATATCATAAAAAATTATAAAATTTATAAATCAAAAAAACCCTAGCTGAATGGTCTACATAAATCGTAACTTTTCTAAGTGACAGAATCGTACTATTTTTTTGTAAAATTCATAACTTATTAACCACAACAGATATGAATGCAAAGCCAATTGGAAAAGATTCATAAGATTCTGAAGTTAATTTTAGACACTAGATTTGCACCAAAATATTAAGGAACAAGGGAGATATGGGCTCCACAAGTCGGATATCCTGCAAATCAGATTTTACAGGAACTCTAACTTCAAACAGTCATAACTTACAAAATATTAAAGCTTTTTTAGTGATTCTTGAGCCTAAAATTAATGGAATTTTGTTTAGAATATGAATATAATTTTTATAAATTTTTTACAGATTCAAAAAATAAAGAAAAATAATAAAAATACGAGAGACAGAAACTAAACATGTGCAGAGTTGTGTATCCCCTCAAATTAAACATGATTACATGATCAATATGAATATATAAAATAAATTAAAGACAAGGAGCATAAAATTAAAATATTGTGTGGCATAGATATTGAAAAGAAAACAATAAAAACTGACCTTCCAGAAATCTTGTATGAAAATCTTCTTGAAGAAAAGAAAAAATAAGGAATAACTCAAAGAGTCTTGAATATCTCTAAATTTCCTATAGCTCTGAATTTTCTCTTCCTCTTTCCTCCCATCATCTTTTTCTTTTTTTTTTTCTTTTTTTTTTATCAGTGGGGTATTTATAGGGTTTTGGGTGAGAGGTGTGATAGGATTTGGAGTCCTAGCGTGATAAAGTTCAGATAACTTAAACAACTAAGATTGCAGAATTTGGGTGAGACTGAAATATGGATAAGGTGTTTCAACCAATGGGAAGACAAGGAAAAGGGAAGGCACCAATAGGGAGTGAGAAAGAGGTGTGGTAGGGTTTGAAGTCTTAGTGTGATAAGGTTCAGATAACTTAAATGACTAGGATTGATGAATTTGGATGAGACTAGAATATGGGTGAGGTGTTTCAACCAATAGAAAGAGAGGGAAAGGGGGTGACACCAATAGGGATTGAGGAAGAGAGTGGGGCCAAGGAGGAGAGAGATATTTTGTTATTTTAATTTTTAGAAAATAATTAAATAGGTCCCATTTAAAATTCCTAACTAGGCTTTCTTAGGCCCATAGAGCCCAATTAAACTTAATTAGATCCATTTAAGAACTACCCATATTAAATTTAAACAAAACAAAATTTTATTTAAATTTAATTAAATTAATTTCTCCAAAACTTTATTATTATTTTTATTTTTTCAAAATCATGCCACGGAATTAATAATTCAGCTCCATGCCTCCAATTATATCTTACAGTCATATAATTTTTCATCATCGGGTTTTCCACGGCCTCAATGCACATACTCATAACAAAATAAGGGTCTACAATAATACCCAATGTGTACCAACATTAGGTAAGTAAATCAAGCACACAAGGAATGAATCAAAACTTGTATTTATGTAAAATAAGGAAATACCTAGTTCAAATCCATAAATTAATCTAAAACATACTTTCCAACTCTAAAATCTAAAGAGTTTACTCACTCATAATGGTGTTTACAAGAAAGATTAATGGAAAAGTAAAGAAAAACATGATAAGAGGACTAAAATAGAAAAACCCAAGTAGAAAAACCCAAAACTCTGGTTTCTGGAGCTCCAAAAGATGGTTGCAGCAGCTCCTCTCCAGAAAAAAAAATGGCGTTCTCCTTCTCTCTCTATTTATATTTCTTTCCTTTTTGTTTTCTCCTGTTTCCTCTTATGGCAAAAACTAAGAAATGATGAATTTATATGGTCCCAAAAAGTTGCCCTAAAAGTAAATAAGAGCCAATGAATGGATAAGAAATGAGGTATAAAATTATCCAAGTCAGCAGCATTATTCATGTTCTGGCAGTCTGCTTAGGGTACGGTTTACCCTAAGCAGCTTCTTAGTAAATTTCAGCCTCTGGTAGCACTGTCTGCTTAAGGTTAAGCAGACCCTCAACAAATGTCGGCAGGTTGGAGTAAAATGGACTTTTCTGCTCATGCTTGACTTCCAACTTGACTTGTGTTGCACTTTAAGTATTGCCGCTTTACCCTAAGCAAGATCTTAATCAATTCTCGGCAGGTTGTGAAGTAAAAGCTTGAATGTGTAGGATTTAAGTCGTGCTTGACTTTTAGCTTGAACAGGCCTAAGGTTAAGCTTATATGACATACCCTAAGCAACATCATAAGCAAAGTCTCAAGCAAATTTCGGCTAACTTGCTCTTTCAAGGCTTGATTTCTTCAATTTTCCTCCATGCTTAAAGAATTTCAAATTTCTTCAAATCACTTCCTAATGCACTCATTGACCTTCGATTTGCCACAAAATCCTATAAAAAACAATAAAATTATAAAAATCGAATATAAAGTATCTAAAGTTAACAAACAAGCTAAAATAAAGCTAAAAACATAAAATATACTAAAATATAAGGACAAAAATAGATACAAAACTACCATAAAATATATATATGAAATGAGTGTAACATGAGTCTACAACTAAAAAAAATAAAAAAGAAAAAACATTACCATTACCAAGTCCATCTTGTATTTTCTAAACATTCTATTTCCAATATGATCACTATATAAAACACACCAACCAAAAGTTTTTGGACTGAATCATAAACACTCATCGGTTATCTTCTATATTTACAAATGCCACTAAAAAAATTATTAAAAAAAATCCAAATTTTACCTTTTGTCTGACCCCGTAAATCAAGTATCAACTCCTACTTGATCCGGCCATTACAAACCCCATCTACTTGAAATTACATACAAATACAATATTTGCATACACATACACATGGTCCCTAATAGCACATATCTACATCATTAGACGGACCATTGAAATTTTCTTTTTTAATATTTACGATTATGGTTATTTTTCAAATAAGTTTTCAAAAACTGTAATTAAATCTCTTTCTTAATGATATTAAGGGTGTACTTTGACTGAAATTAAATCAAATTTCAAATAATAATAATAACAACTAAGTTTTAATCACAAATCAGTCAGATCAACTATATAAAAAATTTTTCATTATTCAGCTCGATCTGATAGATATCATATTATTTTCTAGGGGTGAGCAATCGGTTTAAACCGAACCGAACTGAATCAAATTGAATTATAAAAACTGAATCATCATTTTTAGAAACCGAATCGAACCGAAATTGGTGAAAAACTGAATCGAACCGCTTTATTTTGGTTCGATTTAAACCGATCGGTTTGATTTTTGATTTTTTAATTTAGACTTGATTTTCAAGTTATTTTGTCTAATTTTAACTTTGATTTGAACCTAATAACCATTAATCAATGAAATTAAACAATTAATATATATATAATTAAATATAATTCATAAATTTTTCATAAAAAAAATTAATTCAAAAATCAATTCGGTTTAATTTGACTATATAAATCACTATTTGGTTCAGTTGGGTTTAACCGATTTTTTTCTCTTCAAAACTGAACCAAACCGAAATAACCGAAATTTTTATAAATTAAAACCGAACCGAATCGATTAAATTTTAAAATCAAACCGATTGAATCGAATTGACTAGATTCGATTCGATTTTTCTATTTGAACCGAATTATGCTCAGCCTTATTATTTTCCTCTTCATTATCTTAGGTCTCCTCCTTTCCCTTTTTTTGATTAACTTATTATATTTAATATCAAAATATTCAATTATTAGATATGATTAAATTATCTTAATGAATTATTTGTCATATTTTTAATATACATATTGCATTTATTCTCCAGTTTGAATTGTAATTAAAATTAAATGAAAATCATCAAAATCATGAGCCCCATTAAATATCAAAATCAAATGTGCAGTGCCAATCAAATAACCAAACCAATCAAGTCCACGTTTTTGGATTAGACTTAAAAGATTTTGGCAGTGGAGCCCTTGACGTTAACCATCCTTGAGAATAAACCATATATTCCCAGGGCACTGAAAGCGAACTTAGGAGGGAAGGAAGGAAGATGCTGGAGGGTTGAGACGGTGGAGCCGGCAACCGCTTACGTGGCTTCACTAGCAGACGTGGTCACAAAAAGCATCCTAGTCAAAGAGCCATGTGTTTAGAGTAACATTTAGAGTGGTAACTGAATCGTAACTGCCATGTGTCTTACGTGGTTGAGGTTAAATTTTTTGTCCAAAACCTTTTTGCTTCTCTTAACTGAGCTTTCGCTTTGATGATTTCTACGCTTAGAATAAATGGTCACTCTCTCTTTGCCGTTTTGATGACGCTAGATCTTTTCCCAATTTTGCTATCTCACCCCTCTATTCTTCCTTATTTAATATGCTTACTTGACTTTTCACCATTTTCTCTCTTTTGCCCATTCTCCCCCCAAAATCTTTTGCCCTTTACAATTTCCATACAATAATTAATTAACATCATTATTTTTTTTAAGTACAATTAACTCCAATTAATTAAAACTCAACTCAACATTTCACAGTTTTGTACTATTATATTAAAATTCATTAACAATTACTATTATATTTCTACGACTAAATGTTTAAATTTTACTTCTATACTTATTAAGGACGAAACAAAATTGAGAGTCCGTCTAGATGCATGTATGTATGTTTTTTAGCTAATTAAGAAATTTAGTAATAATTTTTGACAAATTTCTTTGAAACTTTTTTTCCTAATCCATCCAAAGAAATTTGGAAATAATAGTTAGAAGAAAGAGAGAAAAGAAAGAAAGATTCAGCCATTTGTCCAAAAGTTAGCAATTCCATGCATAGTTTGGACTTCAAATTGAATGTCTCATAGTCAAACCAATATTCAAAAAGAAAACAACAAAAAAAAATTAAATTAGGAAAAATAATTTGAAAGTCCAGTCGTATCCTGATCTAAGCATCAAATACTATGTATAATTCATCAAATAATATATTAAAATTATTTTAAATTAAAAATAAAAAAATTCAAAATTGTAAATTTTAATAAATTTCAAGATCTAACTTATAATTTACTCTAATTTCTTTTAGCCACCGCCAATTTAAAATGGACCTGTACAATTATACTTAATACATATCCACCTATTAGGGTCTGTATTTAGTCCCTGATTGGATCTAGGTACACTGTTGCGTACTCATGTGGCCATCAATCATCGGTCATTGAATGCAACTGAGAGGCTGCTACACCCAGCAGACTAAAAATATATGAAGATCCCATAATGCAGGGGCATCAGTGTAAAATTCCCTTAGTCATTATTGATCAGTGTTTTCATAGAATCAAAATTCATTTTCCATTATAAAAATACTAAATTTGAAAATAAATAAATAATAAAAAACATGCGCTCTGGCTTTGTTTATCTATAAAACCAAAACTGATCGCAGGGACAAGTAGCTAGCCACTCATCTTACTCCGTGGTTAATGCCTTAATTAAATCCTTAAACCCAATTACTTTGCATCCTTCACCGTCTCTTGTCTTAGCTCTTTTCCCTCTCTCCTTAGAATTCCCTTATTTATACAAGTATATATACACACACCATCTCTGTATTCCTCCACCAACCTGACATACTTTGAGCTTTTTAGCCACCTTGTCAGCTCGCCATGGCTATGGCTATTGATGGTGCTTTTGAGCTTGACTTTTCCGGCTATAGCTCTACCACCACTTCCACTGAAAATGATCACCATGCCTGTAACTGGAATGATTGGTCTCCGGTTGTGGACTGGGAAGCCTTGTCTGGCCCCCATGATGACTTTCAGGATCTTATTGAGTCCATGATGGAAGATGGAGGATTTAATCAAACCACCTGTAACTCTAACTCTTTGTCCACTGACACCATGCTAGTGGACGAGGAAACCAGCTGTGAAGATTTCAAGGGCCTGAAGCTCATCCATCTATTGATGGCTGCTGCTGAGGCACTTACGGGTGTTAATAAGAGCCGTGATCTGGCTCGGGTGATATTGGTTCGGCTCAAGGAGTTGGTGTCCCCTAACGACGGAACCAACATGGAGAGGTTGGCAGCGTATTTTACTGACGCCTTGCAAGGTTTGCTAGAAGGAGCCGGAGGTGGCGGCCACAGCAAACATTTAATAAACAATGGGCCTCACCACCATCACCACCGCGACGATCACCATCATCAAGCGGACGTTCTTGCGGCGTTTCAGCTGCTGCAAGACATGTCTCCTTACGTGAAGTTTGGGCATTTCACAGCTAATCAAGCAATTCTTGAAGCCGTAACCCAAGACAGAAGAATTCACATAGTGGATTACGATATCATGGAGGGTATTCAGTGGGCATCATTGATGCAATCGCTGGTGTCCAGGAAGGATGGTCCACCAACCCCACACCTGAGGATCACGGCGTTATCAAGAGGTGGCAACGGCAGAAGATCAATTGGAACTGTCCAGGAGACTGGGCGGCGGCTGGTGGCTTTTGCCGCATCTATTGGTCAACCATTCTCTTTCCACCAGTGTAGGTTAGACTCAGACGAGACTTTTAGACCATCTAGTTTGAAGTTGGTCAGAGGAGAGGCATTGGTAATGAATTGCATGCTCCACCTCCCTCATTTCAGTTACCGGGCACCCGACTCTGTCGCTTCATTTCTTTCTGGAGCCAAGAATCTTAACCCAAGATTAATCACCCTCGTCGAAGAGGAGGTGGGACCCATTGGTGATGGAGGATTTGTAGGCCGATTTATGGATTCATTGCACCATTACTCCGCCGTGTATGACTCGCTGGAGGCAGATTTTCCGATGGAGGGTCGGGCACGGGCATTGGTAGAAAGAGTATTCCTAGGACCCCGAATAGCAGGGTCACTGGCTCGTATCTACCGGGCACGTGGAGATGAGGAGGGGTGCTGTTGGGCGGAGTGGTTGGGTGCGGAAGGGTCTAAAGCAGTTAATATAAGCTTCGCCAATCATTGTCAAGCAAAACTTTTGTTAGGGCTTTTCAATGATGGATATAGGGTGGAGGAATTGGGTTGCAATAGGCTTGTGCTGGGGTGGAAATCCAGACGATTACTATCCGCCTCTATCTGGACTTCTCCTTCTGAGTGTGATTTGTAAACTTATTAATTAAAGCATCTTTTTCATTTTATTATTTTCTATTCCCCCCTCTCTTTTTTTCTTTTTCATTTAATTGTGATTCTTCCACGTAATTTTATCAAATTTTAAATCAGACTCAGTGTTTAGCAATTAATCACAATTTGAACCCTCATTTTTCATAATTTTAATCCTTCAAATTTGAAATGAATGAATGAAATTTTAAAAAAAATAATTTTTATTTTTTAAAGAATATATAATTATAAATAAATAATATCTTAATAATTCATTTACATTAATTAGATAAAATTTTATAAATATCAAACTCGTTGGATTGATACCAACTAAACTATAGCTCACATAACACATCACCCACAATAAATATGATTTTAAAATTTTTAAATTAAATCATTTAAGTGAGTTTGATAATTAATTAAGTATTGAATGATATTTATAATTTTTATAATTAATGGCGTTAAAATTATTTAAATTTATATTAAAATTATATATATATATATATAAACTTGCTAAACATTTTTCTGTGAGTATTTACCTTAAAGTATAAGGATTACTTCACCAATATTATTTAAAGTTGAAAAAAAAATTTCAACAATTTACCTTAATTCAATTACAAGCCATCAGGTTTTTGAGAGAACAGTAATAAAAGCTAAGAGTTTCAAAAAAGCAGTTTATTTCCCACTTGGATATATGGGATGATCCCTTCGCATTTTTTCTAATTTTTTCACTTCTCTGGTCGGTGTATGACTTTGAAAAGCAGCACCAATATGTCAAAGATGATGTGTTTATTTATTTTTAATTTTAATTCAAATTTAAATTTCTTTTAAATTTCTAAACTGTATCAATGCGTTCTTAAAATTTTATCAATTTTTATTCTCCAATGAAAAAAGTAAAAATATACTCATCTTCATTTTAGTGTTGTAAAAATGGTTTCAGCGTTGCAGGAAAGAAGAGATCTTCCTGTTACTGTTACTGTTAGAATCTCTTTGATAAACACCAAATTCCTAAAATATGAACACGATATAATTGGACCTATATCACTACATTGATGCTAGAAATGTAATGCTTACTTTCTTTTTGAATTACAATATATCTCTTCAAAACCCTAATTTTCCTACTAATTTTAAGGTTTAAGTATAATTAGTTAAAGCAAAACAAGCAAAACCTTTCATAGCAGTAACTCTTCATCACCAGATGTGTATAAAATCTTAATAATAATAATAATAATTATTATTATTATTGAGATGAAGGTGTTGGGTTGTTGGTGGTTAGCATATCCCTCTCTTTCCCATGTGTAAACCATGTCTTAATTGGAGAAGTATTGCCATAATAGTGGAAGATTCCACAGAATGTGCCCATCACAACAAACGCTAATTTGTTTTTCCATCGAAAATTTAGAAACAAATTAATTTTAATTTTGGTTGTTAAACATGTTAAGATCCACACGTCACCCAAAAAGAAAGATCTCCTTCCTCTTCCACTTTCTCATGTATCATCATTAATCATCTCAAGTCTTAAACAATCAACTTAATTATATTTTACTTATACAACTCCAGAATCTATGATCCTTTCAAATATGAACACTGATTTAATATTCATTAGTATGGATTAAATTAACATATATATTTAATTAATTCATTTTTTTTCTTGCTCCCCATATGACTGTCTCGCTAATGACGTGCAAGATGACGTTTTCGCAGCAAGTTGGTGCCTTCATAATTTCATATATCAGAAATTCATGGCAAGGCAAAATAAAAGCATTGTAAACGAGTGTAAAGGTCAAGATTTTACATACATCGTTAGGTGCTTGTTGTTGATAATTCTTTTCATTAATATATTTAAAATTTTTAAAAGTATATAAGACATGATAGTAAAATCTGGGTTTATTGTAGTAAATTACAATAATTTTTAAAAATATCCAACTTCATTATTATGGTACTGAAAATTATTTTCACGTAGGACTTATGATTAAGATGGATAGTCGTTTATTTGGTAGCTTTTTATGTTAAACTTCTTTAAAATATATGAATGTGTCACATATGATGCAAGTGAGTAGAAATAAGATGTCATTTTTGTTCTTGCTATTGACCAGAGGTAATTTTTATAATTATCACCTCATAGTTTAAAATTGGTGTTCCTTAATTACGTCTTAATTAAGATCACCATTGATCTATAAAAAAAAAAATAATAATAATAATTGACATTGATACAGATAAGGATTGGAAGTTGGAAGAGACTATTGAAGATTGTTGCAAATTGAATCATAGGTTGTAAAATGTTATCATTCTTAAGTGTTGAATCACTCAATCTTTCTTCTTTCATCATATCATATGAAAGAAAATTAAATTTAATACAATAAGCTAAAATTGACCATAACAATATTATTATTATTATTATCATTGAAATAGATATAATTCTATATATTGAAAATAAAAAGAAAAGAGTGAAGAAGGTTAAACACTAAAATTTGTAACAGAGATTATTGTAAATTAAAGTATATATAAATATTTAATAATTTCTCCCACATAATAGCCAAATAACATGGATTTGAAAGATGGGCCGCAAGTTATCTTTAAATGCCCACGACTATTGGGCTTTTGCTCATATGATACACATTTCTATTTACCCATTCGCTTAGCCTCTTTCAAAAATGGATTGCTCATGAGTAGACCTCCACCCGCTGGACTCAATATAACCATTTGAATGGCGGCTTATGTTTAGTTAATTGTTTATTTAAATGGGTTTAAGTAATATATATTATACAATTCAGTTGATCTTTGAAATCTTTAACATACTACTTAAATCCATACAATGATATCCATGAATATTTGAGGTATCAGTAAACTTTAGGCTCCATTTCAAGGAAAATTTGCTTTCCAATTCCCAAAATATGCAGCGTGCAGAGCCAATGTACCTGGATACAACCTACAATGCCTAGACCACTCTGCTCTAGACCCTCTACTTTCTTGACCTTTTCATTTCTATAGCTTTTGCATACCAAAACCTTTAGAGGGGCAATTTACCATTACCCTTCTCTTACGGCCACTTTATAGTGCATATTCTTCAGTTTGAGGTCTTGTCTTTTCTTTTTTCTTTTTCTTTTTTTTTTTCTTTTTTTTTAGGGAATGCGTTTTTGCTGAAATGAATTTGTGATTCTATCGTTTTGTATAATTATGGATCCTTGCTTAGATCTTAGGTATGATTGGTTTGTTTAGCTACAAATTCCATTCCAATTACTCACTTGAACGGTGATTGTTTGTTTGAAGCATAAGCAAGTGAGCCAGAGATTTACTTGATTGTTAAGTGAGAAAATAACAGGTGCTGATTGTGTGAAAGTTTGTCATTAGTGAAATTTTGGACTAGATTATGAGCTGCATGTTTTATTAGAAGGATATGCCATTTTAATTATTGAGATTCTTTGAAGGAAAAATATAAGCTTTTATGTATCTTCTGTAGGTGAAGTTCTAATTGTTTAGGTTATGATGCGTGATGCATCCCAAAACAGAAGGTAAGTTGTTTGCATATCAGCCATGCTTCTTCTCCATTGGATTGAGTTTTAAGAGCTTTAATTAGGGATAATGAGTTTTCTCTTTTTGTTAAGTTTTCTTTGTATTAGTTCCTTAATCATTGGTTGAGTGGAGAGGAGAAGGCAATGATATTGCAACGAATTTTAACATACTGTCCCTGTTTCAGCATTTATTATTGATTCATATAGAGGTTTCAGCTGAACAAGAAGGGAAAAATCTTGCAAGATGTGCTTATGTTCTGTGTTTGTGATTATTTGGTGCATCTGGTTGGTCTTCTAGTTTTCCCCCCTCAGCCCATAAGTATTTAGTCAAGCACCATTTTATCCTTTCATCTTAAACCTGTTCAAATTATGATGCTATGACTTAGTTCTCTACTCTTCTAAATGTTTTCCCAAGTGAAATGACTAAATGGCATGTCTTGTTCTCTTGCATTTCTTTATTCACATATTTTTGGTCTTATTTTGTCAGGTGGCACAATGCTTGGAGAAGTTCAAAACTACGATCTTCACGCAAATGAGTTCGCTTGCTATCAAACATGGAGCAATAAATCTTGGCGGGGGCTTTACCAACTTTGATGGTCCAGAGTTTGTTAAAGAAGCAGCTATTCAAGCCATAAGGGATGCAAAGAATCAATATGCTCTTGTATGTGGAGTTCCAGAGTTCAACTCTGCAATTGCTGCCCGGTTTAAGAAAGATACTGGTCTTGTGCTGGACCCTGACAAAGAAGTTACTGTTACCTCTGGGTGCACAGAAGCCATTGCTGCAACTATGCTAGGCTTGATAAATCCTGGTGACGAAGTTATCCTATTTGCTCCTTTCTATGATTCTTATGAAGCAACTCTATCTGTGGCTGGTGCCAAAATCAAATGCATTACTTTGCGGCCCCCAGATTTTGCTGTTCCGATTGATGAGCTGAAGTCCACCATATCAAAGAATACTCGTGCAATTCTTATCAACACACCACACAACCCCACTGGGAAGATGTTTACTAGGGAGAAACTGAGCACCATTGCATCATTTTGCATTGACAATGATGTTCTGTTTTTTACTGATGAAGTTTATGATAAGTTGGCCTTTGAAATGGATCACATATCCATGGCCTCTCTTCCTGGGATGTATGAGCAGACAGTAACTATGAATTCATTAGGGAAGACATTCTCGTTAACAGGGTGGAAGATTGGTTGGGCAATTGCTCCTCCACACCTGACATGAGGAGTGCAGCAGGTACACTCTTTCCTAACTTTTGCTACCTCCACTCCAATGCAGTGGGCAGTTGCAGTGGCCCTTAGAGCCCCAGATTCTTACTATGTGGAGCTAAAAAGGGACTACATGGAAAAGAAGGCAATTTTTGTGGAGGGATTGAAGGTTCTTGGTTTCAAAGTATTCCCACCAAGTGGGACTTACTTTGTTATTGTTGATCACACCCCTTTTGACATGGAAAATGATATTGCATTTTGTGAGTATCTGATCAAGGAAGTTGGAGCGGTAGCAATCCCAACCAACGTATTTTATTTGAACGCAGAAGATGGAAAGAATTTGGTGAGATTCACCTTCTGCTAAGATGGAAAAACTCCGAGGACTATAGTTAAGAAGATGAAAGAGAAGCTGAAGAGAAATTAATCCTGTTTATGTGGGTCTGGTTCTCCAAACTCAAAAAAGTCATGGAATGAAATATTGGTTTTGTGATGTAAACATTTCCTTTTGAAGGTAAATAGTATCCTTGTATCATAACATGAAGCTGCATTTGTTGGAATAAACAGAATTGATCTAACCATGCCTGTGAAAAGTGATGTCTAGGTCTATACTGCCTTGTTTATGACAATTTGTTAGTTTGACAAATGGTAATTGTTTCTTATGTAGTGGTTCAATTTTTGGGCAGTTTTTAATTGCTTCTAGCTTCCTTGGTATCTGGACGTTGACTCGGGTCTGAGTTGGCTCATTATTGCTTGCATGTATAGTCAGAAAAATGCATTGGTGTTCCTTCTTATGATCGGTAATTGTTTAAAATGCTTAAAAGTTTCATCATTTTGTTATATATGGTAGTATCATACTGAAAATTTATACGTAAAAATAAAATTTTAAAGCAAACTATTTCCCTATTCAACCAAGCACAAACAACAAACTCTTCTGTTCATACATTCCTCTTAACACTTTCCTGGAATCTCCTTTTGCTCGTCTGTGTGCTCTATTCCTATTTCTTGACTTCTATCAAACCAGGGAAGCTCGAGAGCAGTGGTGATTCCATCTTTGATTTCACCCCATCCAATCAGACGTCAATGCATATCAATCTTCCTGCTCAGTGCCACTTCCTCCCATGAGTTGGTAGGCACTGTTTTTTCAATTTCAAATTTACATCTTTCTTCTTTTTGGATGCAGCTCCAGATCCCTCCTTACTCCAATAACTGGAGCCCCCACCACCACTGACCCAACATTCAGCATCAAAATCTCTACCTTGACTAGCTTGGTGACCTGTTGTTCTTCTGGTCCCTTTGTTCTAAAACCCACAAGTCTTGGCAGCAGAAAGAACTCAACCTTTAGTGCAGTATGCACTTCAGGCAGTGAATCAACCTCACCAAGAAGCTTAACGTAACAACCTATCAGCATGAGTCAGGGTAGGGTCTATTGTTGTTCCAACCCAAATCAGACCTCCTTGTACTGCAAGTTGCAACTTATTTTGCACAGCAAACAATGAAACCACACTGTTAAAATTGGGGTGCACGTCAGTTTGCCATTCTCATCTGTTTCTAGGAACCCAAGACGAATTTCAACAACTGGAAATCGGGCAGTGCAAGGAATCTTGTGAATCTTGTGCAAGGTGCAGCATGCGCAAGCCAGACGCTATCATTAACAGCGTCCAGCTCCCTTTATCCATTATTTTAATTTTTTTGACTTTTTGAAGTAAAATAATTCAATCTGCAACATTAACGCTATCATGCATATCATCTTTCTGTTTCTCACTTTCAACTCATCAAATTTCACCCTTTTTTGCTAAATATTTTCTATATTACTCCCTTTTGATAAAGTTTTTTTTTTTCAATTGCCACCATTTGAAAAAAAAAAAGCCCTGATTAGCATTAGTGATTTTAGTTAAAAAGTCTCCAGGTTGAAATTCTGAAAAGATTGGATGAGAATGGTTTTTTTTCTTTAGAAAATAAAAAGAAGAAAAAGGAAAATATGTGTGAAATGAGAAACACCATTACATTATTTCATGGTAATGATAGTGCCTTAATGGTATGTGTGTTGGATGTTATTGTTTATTCTTTTTCACGTGTCCTATTTTTAGTTGTCCTAGTCTTTAGCATATGCAATAGTTTATTGCATAAAAGTTGCAGAGTCTTTGGGTATGTTAGCTAGTTGAGTAATAATAGGACTTAGTGGACTATTATCCTATTTTAATGCTTTTTTACCATTAGCAGAAGCTCTATTTAAGGAGCTCAGTTTGTTGTAATTCAATGTGTATTTTTTTAAGCCAATTGAATAAAAGTTCAAGTTTAATTCACTCTTTTTCTTATTTTAGTTCAGACAGTGGTATCAGAGCCTTGGTTTAGCAAGGGACGAGTATGAAAACGGAGGTCAATGATTCTCGTGATGCTCTGACACGTGGATGAAAGAGTCAGGAGACTCCTGGCAGGCCTAATGGAGTAGGAAGGCACTCTTCTGGAGAAGAGTAGATTGATGGAGTGGAAACTCTCGGTACACGTGATGGCTCTGGCATGTCTCTTAGAGGTACATACTCGAGTGGATTTGGTGGAGTAATTGGGTACTTGGTGACACCGTAATACTTGAGTTAAGAAAAAAGGCTTTCGTTTAAAGGGGAGTAGCCCCAGTAAGCTCAATGTAGAAGAAATTCACACTTGAGGGGAGATTGTTGGGAATATATAAGTGTGAAATTCTCACATCGGAAAAAGATGGGATGAGTGAGAGACATATAAGTGGAAATGATTCATAGACTCATAGCCTTAAGGTTTTGGGTTGAATGTGGTGTCAAGCCCATTAGTGTGTTCTTTCATAAGATCGATCAAGAACGATTCTCTCCAAGTGCTTTAGGCTTTCCAGATCTCTAACAAGTGGTATCAGAGCTAGGTTAGAAGAGTGAATTGAAATACAAAGAAAAAGAGAGATGTGAGATAAGAGTGGTGCAGCAGTACCTTTATTTTTTTTTTACAGCAGTAAAACAATGGCAACTGAGACTTTTGTTCAACCAGCAATTCCTCACTTTGATGGTCACTATGACCATTGGAGCATGCTAATGGAGAATTTCCTCAGATCCAAGGAGTACTGGCAAGTCATCTTTGAAGGAATTACTGAACCAGCAGCTGGCATGGCAATAGCAGATGCGCAAAGAACTGAACTAGAAGGGCAATGACTCAAGGACCTCAAGGCGAAGAATTATCTATTTCAAGCAATTGATAGCTCAATCTTGGAAACCATTCTTTCCAAGGATACCTCTAAGCAGATTTGGGACTCCATGAAGAAGAAATATCAATGATCAACAAGAGCAAAGAAGCAGCAGCTTCAAGCACTTCGTTCGAAGTTTTATTTCTTCGAATGAAATCTGGAGAGTCAATTACAAACTATTTTTCATAAGTGATGGTAGTAGTCAACAGGATGCGGGTCCACGGCGTCAAGTCAGAAGAAGTTACAATTGTTGAAAAGATTCTTCGAACTATGACACCAAAATTTAATTTCGTGGTTTGTTCTATAGAAGAATCTCATGATATTGATACACTTTCAATTAATGAATTACAGAGCTCTTTTTTAATCCATGAACAAAAAATTAATTAGCAAGAAAAGGAGGAGTTAGCATTGAAGGCCTCAATAGAAAATCATTTAACTTCAGATAATCAAACTGGTAGATGAGGCAACGACAGAGGCAATGGCAGAGGCAGAGGCAAAGGCAGAGGCAGAGATAATAACAATTATGGAAATCAACAACAAGGTCATCACCAAGAAAATCAATGCCAAGGAAGAGGAAGAAGACGAGGTGGCTACAACTCAAAGTCATCAGACAAATCCAAAATTGAATGTTATAGATGCCACAGGTATGGTCATTATAAATCAGAATGCCTAATAGATTTGTCTAAAGTGCATGGAGAGGAATCTAACTTTGTAGAAAAAGAGGAAGAAGAAATATCTTTATTGATGGTTTGTCACATGAAGGAGGAAACTAACAATAACCTATGGTATCTAGACACTGGTTGCAACAATCATATGAGTGGAGATAAGTCAGTTTTTTCCACCCTTGATGAATCTTTTCGAGATAATGTGAAGTTTGGGAACAACTCCAAATTTGCAGTCATGGGAAAAGGGCAGGTAATAATTCAAACCAATGGAGATTTTACTCATACAATTTCAAATGTCCTTTTTGTTCCAGATTTGAAGACCAATCTTCTAAGCATTGGTCAACTGCAAGAGAAAGGTTATGAAATTTCTATAAAAGATGGAGTTTGCAGAATTCAAGATGCCAACTTGGGCTTAATTGCTCAAGTTAAGATGACTAGAAACAGAATGTTTCCTTTCTATCACCATAATATTCAACATGCATGTTTTTCAGCAAAGTTAAAGGATGTGGCATGGCTGTGGCACTTTCGTTATGGGCATTTGAACTTTAATGGATTGAGAACACTACATCAAAAGAACATGGTGATTGGTCTTCCTCAAATTACAGCTTCTTCAGAAATTTGTGAAAACTGTGTTGTTAGCAAATAACTCCGTAGTCCATTTCCACAAGGCAAATCATGGAGAGCAAAGAAGGTATTGGAATTGGTTCATTTGGATCTCTGTGGACCAATAAGACCGAGTTCCAATGGTGGTAAAAGATATTTTATAACCTTCATTGATGACTTTAGTAGAAAAACATGGATGTATTTTTTGCAAGAAAAATCTGAAGCATTTGCTGCCTTTAAAAGTTTTAAAGAGCTTGTTGAGAAAGAAATTGGCAACCTAATAAAAGCTCTTCATACTGATCGTGGGGGAGAGTACAATTCACAAGAATTTACAAATTTTTGTGAGAACAATGGAGTCAAGAGGCAACTAACAACAGCTTACACACCTCAACAAAACGGTGTTTGCGAATGCAAGAATCGTACAATCCTCAACAAGGTGCGAAGCATTTTGACAAGGAGTAATGTCCAAAAAGGTTTTGGCCTGAAGCTGTTACTTGGAGCATTCATATATTGAACAAAAGTCCTGCATTCCCTGTTCAAAATATTACTCCGGAGGAAGCATGGGGCGGACAAAAACCAAATGTTGACCATTTCAGAATTTTTGGTTGTATTGCCTATGCCCATATTCCAGATGATAAGAGGAAGAAGCTAGATGATAAGGGAGAAAAATGCATTTTTCTTGGTGTTAGTAATCAATCAAAAGCTTATAAGTTATATAATCCTAACACCAAGAAAATTGTTATTAGCCGTGACGTGTTTTTCGATAAAGAAGCAACCTAGCCATGGAATGAAAAAGGAGTTCAACACCATATTCCAGTAGATTTTAAAGATGAAAAGCAGCAGCTAGAGGAGACTGAACAACCATCAATTCCAGCTCATACACAAGTAGAGGAGCGACCTCAACGTGTGATAAGTGCATAATTTATTAATTTTACTCCCATCACATTTAGTATTTTTAGTGTGTTTTTATGTTTAATTCAGTTGGTTAAAACACATTTATCATTTAGGCATATTTTTAGATAGTTGTGGAATAATTGTGTTAAATGGAGAAATTTTCAGCATTTAACCTTTGTTGTATTTTTCAGGTGTTTCTAAAGTTGTGGGTCTCTAAATTGAGTGCTGTTTAATCCATTGAAAAGCTAAGATAGAGCACTTCAAATGATAAAGAGGGACCAAAGCCCAAATCAGTCTCCAAGGTTGACAAAATGAGCTATGGATCTATTGCAAAAGCCCAGACTTAATGTGTCACAACTAGTTTCAATATTTATTTTGTATCTGGAGTTTCAGATATCCAAATGAAGCAAGCCTAAGCCCAATTGACCCTTAAGAGCCGCTTCTACAACTTCTATGAGGGGCTAGATGCGAGATGAGGCCATTTTAATTGTCAAAAATGGCAATGAAGTCGTCACTATGGGCTGGACCATCTGTCTAAACCAGTCTTAGTTTTTGGGTCATAACTTGGGCTGTAGACCTCGAATTTAGGCAAATGAGTACCCATCGAAAAGCTAAGAAATAGGGCTACAACTTTCCTAAAGAGAGCAGAGGCAGATTCGAAAAGGAAATCACTGAAAATCGGCCTTGATTTTAGAGACATGAATGTAGGCTGAAAATCTGTCTTTTGAATTTCAAAACTTTTCCTAGTTTGGTTCCTATCTTTGGGATTAGGTTTTTTATTATAAATACGTCTTTGGGCAGTAGCTAAGAGCATCCCAATTCAGACATTCGTTCTCCATAGAAGACCTTCATTCTCCATTCTCTTTTTAGATTTCTTCTTTATTTTTCTTTATTTTTCTATAAACCATGAACATGAGTGGCTAAGTTCAAGGGATTCAAGTTCTTTTGCATGATTTGTGAGACTAAGTTCTTAATTTATTTTATGTCTTTTTGAATATCTATTGTTTTCTGATTTCATTGTCTTTGATCTATTGAATGATTTGCTAAAAAGGCCTATTAGTTAATTGTTTGATGTGATCAATTGCTAGTTCATCTTCATAATCCGTAATTATTGTGTAAAATTAGGTTTTATTGATTATGATCCCGATTTTCGATAATAACCTAAGGAAACAATATGGTGAATTAAATGATATATGCTTCATAAATTGTTATTCAGCTTAACTACTTCCTATTCTTAAAGTAATTATTAATTTGATGATGATTGCTTAATACAAATTCAGTTAATAATTAGAGTCAACAAGAGTGCTGGACTCGAATTGATGAGTATAGGAAAGTTAGGGGTATAACTCGCTGTTTGATAAATCTACGTTAAGTATTCAATAAAATATAATTGTATTTCTTTTGTCTATGATCGAATCAATGCATTGGAATACAAATTACCTTGGACTGAAGTTTGTTTAATTTGAGAGTTTCATATTTAATTTTAGTTCTTAATTTCTGATTTTTGATTTCTTCTTTGGATTGCAATTACACCCCCCTCCCCCCAACCTTTGTTTCTTTTTCCATTACACAAGCGCACGAAATTTAATAATTCAGTCTCTAAGGTTCAACCTGAATTTACTACTTACTGCAGAAAATATTTCATAATTGGTAAGTTAATTTAATTTCTAGTGGATTCGACAGCCATCAACGTATTAGAAAAAGACCTACATGGATGACAGATTATGAGGAGCACGTCTAGTTATGTTTTCATGATGGGCTCCAGAGCAATTTCATGGTCTTCAAGGAAGCAATCAATCGTGACTTTATCATCTACATAAGCTGAATTCGTAGCAGTAACGGCATGTGCCTGTCAAGCAATTTGGTTGCGCAAAGTTCTTGAAGAAATTCATCTCTAGCAGAAAGGATCTACTCCCATTTATTGTGATAGCAGTTTAGCGATAGAAGCTCTCCAAAAATCCTATTCTACATGGGAGAAGTAAACATATTGATGTGAAGTTTCATTTCTTAAGGGATCTCACAAAAGATGGAGTAATTGATCTCATCTATTGCAGAAGTGAAAATCAGGTTGCTGATGTATTTACTAAGTCCCTCAAGTTGGCATCATTCATGAAGTTCAGAAAATTACTAGGTGTTTGCACTTTGGAAAATAAAGTTTGAAAAAAGGTGTCATGTAGCAAGTATATTAAACTGAAAGTTACACTTTCAGTTTAAGGGAGGGATTGTTGGATGTTATTGTTTATTCTTTTTCACGTGTCCTATTTTTAATTGTCCTAGTCTTTAGCATATGTAGTAGTTAAGTAATAGTAGGACTTAGTGGACTATTATCCTATTTTAATGCTTTTTACCGTTAGCAGAAACTCTATTTAAGGAGCTCAGTTGCTGTAATTTAATGTGTGTTTTTTTTAGCCAATTGAATGAAAGTCCAAGTTTAATTCACTCTTTTTCTTGTTATAGTTCAGACAATGTGAACGTGGGCAAGACAATGATGACCTAACTTATAGGGGTGTTCGGTTCCAGTTCAGTTCGGGATTTGCCTAGAAACCGGAACCAAACCAAAATTTTGAAATTTCGGTACGGTTCTAGTTTGATTCTTCATTATTTCAATTTTAGTTCTGTACAGTTCTCGGATCGTTGGTTCATGTTTGGTTTAGTATGATTCCAGTTCGGTTCTTGGTTCTTAAAATAATTTTATGTAATTATTTCCTTGAAAAGTCATACTTGACTTAGCATTTAAGTTTAAGTTTTGAATTGAGTTATTGATACATAATATATTATATAATATATCTTTTAGTTATACCTAAATTATATAATCTTTAATTATAAGGTTATATAATATACATTTTATATACCTAAAAGTCATACTATGATTACTTAACGTTCATGGGTTCAAGTGATGGAGATAGAGAGAGGCGCATTTAGACTTTAGAGGTATGCCCATCAATCATGTAAAGCCTTCTTTGGGCCATTGCCCCACAACTTTATTCGGCTAAAGATAGAATACAAATTAAACGTTTATATTTATGCTTAATTATACATTTATTATATACATTTCAATTAATTTAATATAAATTTCAATTTAAAAATAATTAAACTTATTTTCATACAAAATCAAATTTAATTTATATTAAATAAGCTCTTAAAATAGTCTAAATTTTTTCAAATCATAAATGTGTTAAAATCAATATTTTGCTACTCTAAAATTCGATGATTTAGGTATTTATATAATTTCTTACTTTTTTTCATTTATTTTTCATTAAAATTTAATATTTTTAATAAAAGAATCAAGATTAAATTCCTGCCATTCTTTTTTTTTTTTTAAACTCTCTAATGTAAAGAATTATTTATATTACAATAAACTGAAAATTTTATATTTGTTAAAAAGAAAAAGAAAGGTTACGATCCACAGAACAGAACAGATGTAGAAAGTGAAGAACAATGAGAATTAAATAATTATCATGGGGAATCAAAATGGTGATGGAGATGGCAAAGGGTGTGCATGCATCAATAATTACGTAGGCAATAGATTTAGGTTGAGATGTGAAACTTCCAAAACATTCAAACTTTATATCCTTACAAAGCTCCAACAGCATAGTGATTGGTTCCCTTGTACTGATTTTGGACTGTATCTGCAATTAATTTATTTTTAAAATTTTTTACTAAAATTAATATTCAAAAAAAAAAATAAATAAAATCAGTATGCTAGCACTATATATATTACAACATAAAAATACTTTACTCTCATTTCAATTAACTCTTACTGTAGTAATTAAAATTATTATTTTTATATTGTTGATGGAGAATTTAAATTTAAAATTTTTCTCTTTTTTATTTTTTAAAAATACAGCAATATTAATTAGTTAATTAATTACATAATTTATTTTTTTTATTGCATGTAAATTTTTTTATTTCACTTAATTATTTTGTTGATAAGTTAAGAAATAAATGGCTATCCTTCGCTATGTAAAAAATAGTGGCATTATTAATTATTATTATTATTATTATTATTATTATTATTATTATTACTACGAAGACAAAGATACTTTTAAAATTTTATATCAAAGTTCAATGCATCAACAAATTTATTAATTGTGTAGTAGTTTGTTAATTTAATTTATTTTACCTCTAAAAATTAAAAAAAAAAAAGAATTTAAAAGTTTTGAGTTTAAATATTATTATTTATTCATCTTGAATTTGAATTTTAATATTTTTATGATAAGAATAGAGATTGTGTATTAATTGAGCTTTTATTAAATAAAAAATTATAGCAACTATTTTTTTTTAGCAAATTATAGGTGTCTCCTAATTAATTGTGCTAGGCTTAATTTTGTTAACGTTGTGAAAAAAGCACTCCCAACGAAAATTTTCTTCATTCACAATGATTGAAATTCGATTTTACTTAAGAGAGTTAGAGTCATTTACCACTCGTATCAACTTCGGTGGTATATATCAACTAATTTATTAAACTATAAACTCTTTTTATAACCTTGTAATTAGAATAAAAAAGAGCTTAATTATTTATGAAACGGTAAAATATTTTTTTAATTAAATAAATTTCATATTAAATATTTTTTATTTTTAATTATGATATAATAAAATTATAAAATTAATTTTTAAGCATTAAATTAAATTTATAACACCAATTTAATTAAAGAAATTATATATATCAAAATTAAAAGATTCTCAAAAAAAAAAAAACCTCATTTGCAATTGAACTTCACAATTTAAATCATGATTAATAAAATATAGATAATCAATTCATTTTCAATAATTAGATACGGGACATTCTTGATAGCAATGAAGATCATAATTTAAATCATGATCATTTTTTTTCTTTTCTTTATATTTGGTTTTAATTGCTTAAATGGTAATTGTTGAAATTATGTCTCTTAACCTTTTTTTTTATGATAATAAATAATTAGTTTATTATTAATTATATTAAAAGTGTGTTGTGATTAGTTTGTATGCGTCTAAAATTTAATACGATAAATTACTTCAAATCAAAAGCATAAGAGTAAGAAGAGGAAGCAAAGTTTTTATATGATTTTATTATGTAAAATTTCTTATCTTTATGCTTTGTGAATCTTAATTAACTACTTGTGTTATCTCAAATTTAAATTTTACTTAAAAACTCTTGCATAACTTTGGCATTTACCAAGTCCATGATCAGGGGAGTCAATCAAACTTTTTTTTTTACAAATTAATTTTGGGAAGTCTTTTAGTTAAAAAATATATTGAATTTACATTTCAAATGAATCAAAAATCCAATTTTTAGATAAAAAATTATAGTCTTGTTTAAGTTTTTGGGAAATCAAGGTAGAAACACATTAGGTTGCTGAAATGAAACTTTAGGCAATTGAAAGTCATTTTTCAAAAATGTCATTTTGATAAAAAAAAAAAAAGTGGTTAAACGGTTATTTTTGCATTTAATACACTCTAACGATCATATTTATATTAAAACTATAAATATAGATTTTTTTGATCTATAAGAAGTTACAATAACCATTGATTAAACTTTTATTTGTGTTCTAAGTCATTTGAAATTTTTCTCTCTCTAAAACTTGAACAATATTATTTAATTACTTGATAGCTTGATTTTCAGTTATAATTTATTATGTTCTAAGATTGAAAGAAAGGTTATTGAGTGTATTCACTGTGCTGGGTAGAGCATCAAATTGCTCTTCAATAAAAGGGATTATAAGAGAGTTAGGATTTGCTTTCAAAGATTGTAAGGAATTTAATTTTCACCCAAAGAAAATTGATTAGTGAAGTTAAGAGTCTTAAGGAGAGGACATATACTTAAAATAACTGAATCTCAATAAATCTTTGCGTTGATTTTTTACATTTTCTTCTTTGTATTTTAATTTGCCAAAATTTTTCCTAACCTTCTTATATTTCAATCAAAACTTAATTTATCTCCTATTGAGTTGCTTAATAGACAATGGTAATGTTTTTTAATTGCTGCATTAATTTCCATAATGATATATTGTTTAATTGTTTTTAATATCAAGAAGTTGAATTAGACGTTGCCATTTTATAGTTATATAAAATGAAAAAAAATGATAAATAATGCTTTCTTTTTCTTTAATTTGTTTGATAACTCAAATGGAAAAAGGGAATATATCTTTACAAAACTTTGAACTTTTTTTTTTTAAGAATTTCTTTGAAAAAAAAATCAAAGTTTAATGGTTAGAAAATTTCTCATTACTATTTCTGTCCTTTTTTAACCTATCACATTTAGATTTTACATAACAATTAAAAAAATGATTGGGTAATCTCATTTAAAAAATAAAAGACATATTGATATTTAACTAAATTACCTTTTATCTCACCTAAAAAATTATATAATGTCACGAACTAATCTATGGGCCGGACCGGCATTAGGACCTAGGCCAGCCTAAAGCCCCCGAGGCCCGTAGTAAGCCTAACTATTCCTCAATCCAACTCTAAGGCCCATCTGAGCCCAATTTCAAGAATTCAACCGGATAGAGTCCAACCATAAAATGGACCATTCAACAGGGAGTTTTGACTCGCCCGACTTGTAAACACAATATATAATAAATTGGGGAGCTCAGCTCACCCTCCAAATAATCAAAATGTCATAACTCAAATAGGAGCTCAGCTGCCTCATCCAATCCCATCATGCATACAATTAATAATTTTACAAGTCCAACATAACTTTTATAATACAGGCCCAAAATAAAAATAAGTGCTTCTAACACATGTGGAGTCTAAAATTTAACTCAATTGTACAAAATACATTAAATGCTATTAATGGACCTGCGAAGAAGAATAGCAGGTTAGCCACAACAAATAATCCTCCTGTAGTCTAGAAAAATAGATGAACAGGAGTGAGCGTTCAACTCAGAGAGTAAAATTTCAATTTTAATCATAATCTCTATAACTATCTAAAGCTAATGCACCATGTGGAGTGAAATGCAATATCATCATAATTTTCATATCATAACAGTAAAAAGGCAATTTGGAGCACTCACACACCCAACACTGTCAAGCAATACATATATGGGAGCTGATCCCCTATACAGCTCTCTTAATCCAACCTTTGTCAGCGAATATCTCTCAAGCCGGACTTTCGCTTAATAAACCAAATGCGGGGTCCCAGCGAGTGTCTCTCAAGCCGTGTTTACCCCGAAGGACCGGGTCCTAGTGAATGTCTCTCAAGCTATGTCTACTCGTCCTGTCCATATCCAATACCATACCACACGCACGCCACGCACACACACTGCTCCAAATTACCACAAACAATATTCATGGCACTTCAACAATTATGAATGCAATATAAAACGTTCCTAGTATTTAACTACATAGATACATATTTATAAGTGATGCATAGGCATGCTTAAATATATAATAATATCGAAATTACAATTAAAATTAATATTTTACTCACAAACTTGAACCGAGGTCACTGCGGCGGCTGGGCGGAGGAGGAAGGCTGTCCCGGCTCACCTGACAATTTTATTGCAATTATTTAATATATTTGACTCAATACAAGTTTAGAAAAGACCAAAGACACCCTAAGTTGTGCTGAAAATCTGGCAGAGTCTTCCCTATACTTATGACCTGCCCAACCTGCAAAATGGTTCAAATAACACTTCTAAACTCAACCTATATCTCATCATCATTATATGGCCCCTCCTGGGCCCTGCAAGCCAAGTAATAATCATAACATTAGACAACTCAATTATAAGACTTCAAAACTAATATTTTTCAAAAACTATCCAAACTAACTTTAAAAATTCTATAAACTTACCCTGCGGTCCTTAACAATATTATAAGGCTATTGCAATAGGAATCGTAATTGTCTTATCATCCACGAATATTTTATAAATTTTATTCTAACCCAGTACAAGGCAAAAATTGAGTAATATAGAGTTTGAGTTTACCTATGCCAAATCTGACAATTGGAACGTGTCCAGAACGTCTGAAAACGCTGGAGTAGCCTATAATCTTGATCCAGTTCTGAAATAGTTCCAGCAACTTATCTGCTCAGCCCGAAATTGCACATCCGGGGGACAATCAAATTTCCACAAAATAAAAGTACATACGCGAAGTCCACAATACCAGGGTTAGAATAATATATATATATATATATATATATATATATATATATATATATGTGTGTGTGTGTGTGTGTGTAAAATAATTATTTGAAAATTAGGGATGTTACATTCTTCCCCCCTTATAGAAAATTCGTCCTCTATTTTTACACAAGGCAGAACAATGACACATAGTTGCATATCAAACTTATGAGTACTTGCTGCGCATATCCCACTCTAACTTCCAAGTGCATTCCTCCATAGATTAACTCCTCCACAGGACTAACCATAGGGATTTACCTTGACCAAAGTTGTCTTATCTGATAGTCTACTATGGCTACTAGTTGCTCCTCAAAGATCAAATTCTCATTTGACTCCACTATGTCTGGTCGTAGCACATGAGAAGAATCGAGAACATACTTTCTAAGCATGAAAATGTGGAATACTAGGTGGACATGAGAAAGGTTTGGTGGCAACTCTAACTGATAGGCAACTGCGCCCACTCTATCCATGATCTTAAAAGGTCCTATATAACGAAGTGCCAATTTGCTTTTTCTTTCCAAATTTCATAACCCTTTTCATAGGAGAAACCTTTAAGAACACGGTCACCCATTATAAATTTTACATCTTTCCGCCTTGGATCTGCATGGATGGTTAAAAATTTTTATGTCTATCTGCCCCTGTAGTAGTATGCCAGCTACCATCCTCCTTCTGAGTCTAAACCATCACATCTGACTTCTCGTTTACCCTTCTTTTTTTTTTGTCATCTCTAGTACTCATTATAACTCCACTACTCTTGACTTGATATCTGATAACTTTAATCAACTTTGGCACTTACCTCACTTTATTATGCCCTAACGTGTCTCTTGGTGACGTCAGTCCTCATTCCTTTGTTTCAATAATCTCTGTTCCCCAAAAACATGACTTATATTCCTTACCCTATAGTATCCTATGAAATGCTTTCCTGTAGCACCTGTCATATACATCTCGTTCGAAATCTTTACTTGTCCTATGACCTCAATGGTCAATACCTATAAATCTTCTCACTCCCATGATACTTCAAATTTTCAATCTCTTTTGTGTCATTACTAAGGTCCTTAGACCAGCTTTGTTCATCTTATGTAACTAGTTATGTAGAGCTCTATCCAAGTGTCAAGCGTACCCTACACCACTTATCAATATTGGAAAGTGAACTGGGTCTCTTCTCTTATAAGACAAATGTATTTGTATTCCCTGACAACCCAGTTAACACAACTTTATCGTTTCCCACTCCTTCTTTAAAATGGAAATATCTAGACTTCTTCCTAAAGCTTCTTAGTATGTGGCCTACTTCTGACACATTGGCACTCAAATCGAGGCTCTACTACTCCTTTAATCTATTATCTCATAATAACTTGTTTTAAACATCTCTTAGTGTGTTCTTAGCATACCTATTCCTTCTTATCCTCATCATTATAACTAGCTCTATTGAGCTTTCTTCCTGTCCTTTGGATCTTATCCACTTTCTTTTCCTATTTCTGCTGTCGTTGATATCTTTTCAACATGCTGTACTTATTCCGTAATCTTATTCCTATTTCACCCTTACACTTTTTCCTTCAAGGATGTCCATCCCATCATCAACTTTAATTTTTTTTTTTTTATTTCTTAGTCTTATCTTGATTACTAGTTTCATTACTTTGAGAATTCTAACTTTACGATTGACTCCTACCAGCACATTCTTCACATTACGTAACAGTTGTAATTAACCATAGAAAATTTTTTTTGTATCCCCTTTCCCAACTTACCTATTAGAACATTATCATTCCCTACCAGCCTTAGTAGGAAATTGCTCATCTTGGATGGATAGGAGCCCCATAAATTATAAGTTCCATCTGAACTAACACGGTTGTGGGAAATATGTGCCATGCCTTAATTCTGAACAAAGTACTTCACGTGTTCATTCTCCTTAATATAATCACGTATACTGCCCATAGCTTTCCAATCTTTAGCCTCAACTTTTCCCATTAGTAACAATTTCATTCGTTGTAACTTATTAGCAAATAGCACTTCCTCCAGCTTATAGTTCAAAAGGGTTGTAAGCCCTAATAACTAGCTCGATTTAACTTGTAACACCCTCCCCGTAGCAACTCCGTACATTCTCTCATTGAAAAATATTTAAACTTAAGTGAGAAACCATAAATAACTCAAATATTGACAAGAAAAATTTAGTAAAAATTTTAGAAATAAAATACAAACAAGTTCAACTGCCCAAGCGATAGGTAGGAGGAAGTTGGTTTTTCGCAACAAGGAGCCCTAGACCCGGGGGAAAAATTATAAAATAATTTTTGGGACTCCAGAGAAGGGTCATTGAGGTTCCTATGGCATTAGAATGCCAAGAAAATATTTAGAAAAATTTTTCAATCGGTACAGACAATTTTGACCCGTTAAGCCAAACGGAGGGCATTTTGGTCATTTCGCGAGGTGATTTTTGTCCGACTTGTCCAGTTAAGTAAATAATTATTATGACTCAAAATATGAATAAATATTGCTAAAAATTAAATTGAAATGTGGTAGAAAAGAAAAGAAAAGAAAAATAGTGGAAATTAAGGATAATGACATCACATGATGTCATTATCTTACTCCCAACCAATCACCATCTAACAAGCAATCTTAAAACACTTAAAAGAGTCAAAAATAGACCAAAAATTTCTGGTTTCCTTCTTCATCTTCAACCAGCCAAAACGTGAGTTTCTTCCTCCATAGCTTTTATCTTTTTATACCTTCCAATCTTTGATTCCTTACCCTAAAACCCTTAGGTCTCTTCATTAAAACTTGTCCACACACCTTGTAAGAGTGTTTGGCAGCCAAGAAAAGCCAAGAAAGTGAAGGAATTGCTTGGGAAAATTCTGCCCTCCTAAGGTTAGTGCACCTATTCATTTGAAACTCTTATATTCCATGATAGTGACTTGAAATAAGTTAGGAATTGTAACTAAAATGAGTAAAAATTATGTGTATGAATGCCATGAATTTTGGCAGCCCTATTGAAGGAATAGAAATGAGTGTTTTGTTGGACTTAGAGTGGTTGGAAATCATGGTTAAGGTATTAATATGCATGGAGATTGAACTAAGCATGTTAATCAAGGTTTATGAGTAATTGGTTTGGACATTAGGGTTTGGAAAGGTGAAATTGTGACTTAGTTTAGGAAATGGTTAGAGAACTTTTTAATGGTCAATTAGTGACCATTTTAGGTAGGTTGACCCTAATTAGAACTGAAAAATTGGATGGTAAAGTGAAGGTGAAATCGCCTATGGATAGGACTGAAAATTCAGTCCCTTTGCACTGCCATAACTTGGGCTGTGTTAGTCCAATTGGCGTTTGGCCAATTAGACATGAAACTAGGCTTATAATGACACATTTTTGCTGAAGAAACCATGCCCAAAAGACCAAAGCAAGAGGACCAAAACTTGGCCCCAATCCGGATCGAAATGACCAAATGAACAGTAACTGTTTATTTGGCCATAACTCACTGTAGATTTGGTCAATTGACCTGAAATTTTTACAGCACCCAGTTAAGACATAGACAAACAACTTTCATGAAGAAACCTACCCCAAATTATGCCCATAACCTAACCCAAATGGTAGTCACAGTTACTGTTCAAACCTGCAACTCGCAGATTTTCATTAGATCAGCAATGTTTCAAGGACTATAACTCTCTCTAGAAAACTGGATAAAGGCGATACTTGAACCGATTGAAACCTAACGCATAGTACAACATTTCATATGAAAAAGTTAGACCAAATTATGAACTTAACTTGATCAAATTACCAAAGTTGGACCAAAAATGCTGCACTCCAAAATCTCAAAGATGAACGTGAACAGTAAACTTATTTTGGCCATAACTTGAGCTACAAAACTCCAAATGGAGTGATTCAAAAAAGGAAATTCAACTAGACAAAATAAGGAACAACTTTCATGTTTACCATTTCCTCAAATTCCCACTGTAAAAATAACAAATGGAACAGTAAGATGAAGCATGAAAAAAATTTTGCTCAATTAGCATTAAGCTTAAAAATGGTATTGGCAACCAATACCAACAAGTTTGAAATACAAAATGTGGTATGTTTGAGGTGTTAAGACCAATACACCTATTTTCTATCCAAAAGTCAACATTTTTGTTGACCAATGAGGTGAATAGTGACACCAAAATAAAAAATTGGCAATTTTGCCAAAATGACCTAAGCTTTGAGAAAGTGACCAAAACCAACAAGTTTTAAATGTAAAATGTGGTACATTGGGAGTGTTAAAACCAATGCACCTATGATCTATGCAAAAGTCAACTTTTTGTTGACTATTGAAGTGAATAGTGACATAAAAACTTAAAATTCAAAAATTGAAGAATTCAAAAGTATCAAATGCCCTAGTAGGCCTAATGTGATTGGTTTGGATAGGTTGGCATGCCAATAGGGTTACGATAGCGATCGCGTATGATGTATGGCTTCATTGCCATTACAGGATGTGATAGCCTATGGCTATACTGATTATGATGTTTTACTTGGCTTTAAGCCTTATTGCTTATATGGCTTATTAGCCATTCGGAGACACATTGTGACCGATGGTGTGATGGCGAGTACCTGGTACCCAGTGCTAGTTTACCCGTTTATCCAGTCCGGTCAATTTGTATAGGTTACTTGGGCATGGAAAAGTATAATTGTAATTGAACTGATTGTTAAAGAAAATACGAAAACTAAATATCAGGAATGATTACGATAGAATACAAAGAAACTTAAAAGTCATGAAGAAGTTAATATCATAAAACAAGATTAGCCCTCGACTAAACACTAAGTTGGTAATTATTTAGTTCTTATGAAACAATGGCTAAGAAATTATGATTTTTATATTGCATATTATTTCTTTCTATTTTATTATTTGCACCACTAAGCTTTATGCTTAGCACGTCGCTTTTGCAACGCGTAAGATTGACAGAGGCCGGTAGACCACGATTCGCGCATAGTATACATGTCACCTTGATGCATTGGTAGGACGCTAGGTGTCATTTTGGTATTTTGTAATTGATTTTATTTTCTCATATGTATTTGAACTTATGTAATATATTTTGATATTCATGTAAATAATGTAAAGTGTGGTTGTAAATGGAAAAGTGAATATTTATCTATGATATATGCATGGTATCATATGAGATGGATGAATGATTGAGAAATGAATGGTTGACAAATGTTGAGAACTGAAATTGAGAAATATTGATGAGATTTTGATATTGGAGTTTGGAAATGATTGAATGTGAATATTGGAAGTGTTTTCACAGTTCAAGAACTGTTTTCTCCATTTTTAGGATTTTCCAAAAAAATTTCGGAACCTCAAATAAATTACAATTTTAATAAATGAATTATATTTCACAAGTTATATTCAAAACTATCTTAAAAATGAATTAAGATAAAATAGAGTGCTCCAGCACACTGAGTAGCATAACTTGCTCAGCTACACTGTAGTCGGGTAAGGGGTGTCACATTTAGTGGTATCAGCTCAATTGGTAAGAGGCGAAGCAAATCCGTGAGGTGATATGGGTTCGAATCCTAGCTCTGCAGGGCGAAGGGATTGAACTCCACCAAAGCGGACAGTACCGATTTGAGTTGCATCGCCAGCCTCTAGAGGGGTCGCCGGCAAGATGGCCACCCATAGAGGGGCTTGAGCTGGGGCCCACTAAGCCGGGGTGTGACATAACTCTTATCACCTCTCTGATTATTCTTTCATACTTAACATTAGGTACACTATTATCGTTATTTTCGCCTCAAAAGATTGGATATGTACTAACGCCCATCAAATTATCAATTAATTTGGTCACTTTGACATGACCTCTCTTCTTAACATAATCTCCTAGAATCGAAATACGAGCCAATTTAAAAAGAAGGAGAAATGTTCTCCCACCATTTATGGTATACCATTGTTTGATAAATAAGATTTAGCTCATACCCCTTAGTCTCCCTTTTTAGTTTCATTATTTCTTTGTAATTATTGTGCGTTATTACAAGATATCAGTTGTATCTACCATTTATTATATTGTTGTCCTGCCTGACATATCATCTTAAAATTTACTATTTTCTTTTTACTCTCCATTTATCTTCCATGCTTATAATTATCTGTCCAATGCTCCTTATACTTAGTTATATTCTAGAAGATAAAAGCACTCACAGATTCTTTCAGATCTACTCCAATCTTACCAACAATCACTCATCTAATCTATGTACTTCTCAATATCTTATAATTACACCTATACCTATCTTGTCCTATTCTGACCGTTATTAGCGTTCTGCTACATATTATCATACTATTATTTATTTATTTATTTATTATTACTCTTTTTTTTTACATAATTATTCTATCGATCACACTGAAAATATATATCTAACTCCAATTTTTGACTCTAGGTTTCACCACTCTAAATTTTAATATCAAGCCTCTGTGACATTATCCCTCATCTTGCATATTTATATCCCTTATATTGACTTTTATCCAACTTACTCCTACTGATCTTGCTTCTTTATCTGACAATACAATTCAAGTTACTACAGCACGCTCAACAGTTACTACCTACTTTGGTCGCACACCTCACCTAATTTCTACTATATTGTCAACAACCAAAAGGGTTCTTATGTCATTGCCCCATTATCCTACCTTGGGGGTAGAAAACTGATAAGGACTAATCCAGATCCTGTAACTCTAAGCTCTAGGCTCAGGCTCCGAACACTACATCAATTATGACCTGCTCTAAGTTCTGTACTTCTGGGTTCCATAACTTAACAATGTTCTTCCTAATGCCATCATTTTCTACGCTCTCTATCCTTTTTTTTTTTTTTTTTTTTATCTCATTTACCCTTCCTAGAACCACATTCACCTCATCGGTATTTTAGCTCTATTCTTCCTAATCTTATCCTAACCTGTTTTTCCAGTTTATTCTTTAGCCAACTCTTTTTATCTTACCCAAATATGAACTTTCACTCTTCCATCCTTTAGCTCTATTTTCTTTTTGAACCTGATTGTCACATCAGAAACTTATACCTTTCCACTATCCCTACCACATCATCTATACCTCAATGTTACTCAGAATTGATCCCCTAACTACCCTAGCTAGACTTCTACTGGCATTTAGGCTATCTCTCCTACTGCATTTGAACCGCACTATATATATATATATATATACATATTCTATGATTTATCGATGCTAACTTTTGTCCTTTTTCTTTTACTTTATTTGGAGTATACTTTAGTTTTAAGCATTAAGAAGCTAATGATGAACTTAGGGAATAACAGTTATACTTCTCCTACGTGATCTCTATTCTTACCCTTTTGGACTACATACTACCCCCTACTACCTTAGGGAGGGGATCTATAGTAACTCTAATTTTTCATATCCATTTAATTAGCTGAAACTTAAAATACTAGATATCCAAACTCATCATTCAATTTAAAGGCTTACATACATCTTGATCTTATATCTTTTAATTCCTACATGGAACTTGTACCCTCTCCAAAACACCTGAGCTAACAACACTCTATCTCACACTACAATCCCATCTGGGACACTACTCCATAAGTCATCATTATCAGTAATAACCTTCGATCCCTTCTGAAAAGATAGGACTATACCCTAACTTAAATGACTCTCTTATCATATCATAGCTCTGTAAATCATCAATTCATAGTTTCGACCTTCCCTAGGTAGTAGGGTTGTACTTTACACCTTGCTGATACACACAAGATGTATTATTTTCACTAAGCTCTAAGAAAAACGTATGTCGTACTGCAAAAACCATCCAAAATTCCATACCAAAGACCAGATGGTCTCACTCTATAGATGTCACCTTTACTTTGCAACTAATCCGCAACCTCTGGTTTGATGGCAACTCTTGATGTAACTCGAGCTCATGCTAGGGTAACCGAGTTACTGACTCTAGTTATCACCCAACTATGACCTTTCGATATTTTAGCTCTAGATCCCTAACTAGGAGTTCTCAACTCCTCTGCAGATATAAAACTCTGTTCTGGCATAATTGTACCAAAATAAAGGCCATCCGCAAACACCCTCATTATGGAGCACCACGGGGATGCACGCAGCTCTACACAATAATCTCATGTCGGTACTGTAATCTGTAGCTTACAGAGCAGTCATCGAGAACATTGTATAGTTACTACGATACGTCCTGATAGACTAGGTCTCCTAATCCCTTATCTCTCTTGAATCTACTATTATCATAAACTTACTTTGGCTGGGTCATCCACTGACGGCTGCCAGCAGTGGTATCCTCACTCTTATCTAGTGCAATTATACTATCAAAACTCATCTTTATGTACTCGTGCCTACCACCAGATAGACACAACACTTAGACCCATACTGATAGAAATATAGTGTTTCTTGGAGAACGTATTTTCATGGCAGACCTCAACATGTCTGCTAACTCTATTTCACACTTCTATGTACTTCAAAAAACTGAGGTGCTAAACTGAAGCACTCTTATATTAACCGAGGAATAACGCAGAATCTAGAAACGAAGAATTACAGAAAAAAAATGAAACAGAATCTTATACTCCGCATGTGACAACTCTAGGCGCACACTTTCTCATGAATCTAAAGCCTAAGCTCTGATACCACTTTTGTTATGACCTAACCTATGGGCCGGACTGACACTAGGACCTGGGCCAACCTAAAGTCCCCGAGGCCCGTAGTAAGCCTAATTATTCCTTAACCCAACTCTAAGGCCCATTTGGGCCCAATTTCAAGAATTCAACCGGACAGAGTCTGACAATAAAATGGACCATTCAATTCGGGAGTTTTTGACTCGCCCGACCTGTAAACACAATATATAATAAATTGGGGAGCTCAACTCACCCTCCACATACACAAAATATCATAACTCAAATAGGAGCTGAGCTCCCTCATGCAATCCCATCATGCATACAGTTAATAATTTTACAGGTCCAACATAACTTTTATAATACAACCCCAAAATAAAAATAAGTGCTTCTAACACATGCGGAGTCTAAAATTTAACTCAATTGTACAAAATATATTAAATGCTATTAATGGACCTGCGAAGAAGAAGAGCATGTTAGCCACAATAAATAATTCTCCTTGTAGCCTAGAAAAATAGATGAACAGGAGTGAGCGTTCAACTCAAAGAGTAAAATATCAATTTTAATGATAATCTCTATAACTATCTAAAGCTAATGCACTATGTGAAGTGAAATGTAATTTTGTCATAATTTTCATATCATAACAGCAAAAAGGCAATTTGGAGCACTCACACACCCAACACTGTCAAGCAATACATATATGGGAGCTGATTCCCTATACAGCCCTCTTAATCCAACCTCTGTCAGCGAGTGTCTCTCAAACCGGACTTTCGCTTAATAAATCAAATGCTGGGTCCTAGCAAGTGTCTCTCAAGCCGTGTCTACCCTGAAGGATCGGGTCCTAGCGAGTGTCTCTCAAGCCGTGTCTACCCATCCTGTCCATATCCAATACCATACCACACGCACGCCACGCACACACACTGCTCCAAATTACCACAAACAACATCCATGGCACTTCAACAATTATGAATGTAATATAAAAAGTGCCTAGTGTTTAGCTAAATAGATATATATTTATAAGTGATGCATGGGCATGCTTGAACATATAATAATATCGAAATTACAATTAAAATTAACATTTTACTCACAAACTTGAACTGAGGTCACTGCGGCGGCTGGGCGGAGGAGGAAGGCTGTCCCGGCTCACCTGATAATTTCATTGCAATTATTTAATATATTTGACTCAATACAAGTTTAGAAAAGACCAAAGACACCCTAAGTTGTGCTGAAGATCCGACAGAGTCTCCCCTATACCTATGACCAACCCAACCTGTAAAATGGTTCAAATAACACTTCTAAACTCAACCCATATCTCATCATCATTATATGGTCCCTTCTGGACCCTCCAAACCAAGCAATAATCACAACATCAGACAACCTAATTATAAGACTTCAAAACTTATATTTTTCAAAAACTATCCAAACTAACTTTAAAAATTCTATAAACTTGCCCCGCAGTCCTTAGCAATATTATAAGGCTATTGCAATAAGAATTGTAATTGTCTTATCATCCACGAATATTTTATAAATTTTATTCTAACTCAGTACAAGGCAAAAATTGAGTAATGCAGAGTTATAGTTTACCTATGCCAAATCTGACAACTGGAACACGTCCAGAACGTCTGAAAATGGTGGGGTAGCCTATAATCTTGATTCAGTTCTAAAATAGTTCCAGTAGTTTATCTGCTCAGCCCGAAATTACAGATCCGGGTGACGATCGAATTTTCACGAAATGAAAGTACATACGCAAAGTTCACAAAATCAGGGTTAGAATAAAATAATATATATATATATATATATATAATAATTATTTAAAAATTAGAGATGTTACATATAAATATTTATATTATAATATTTAATAAAAAATGAAAAAATAATATTTTTTAATTTTTTAAATACAACAAATAATTAAAGAAATATGATAAATAAAATTACACAAAGGTAATAGTATTTAATTGTTCTTACCCTTGTCTTCTTAGCAATCATTTTTCCACATATGATATAATGAAATGATGGAGTTGGAAGTTTCCTTTTGACTTCTGATTCATAAGAATAAAATAAGATTGGAATTTAACTTGATTTGATTTAATATTTAATAATTTTTAAAGATATATTATATATCAAATTCGAATCACTCTCCCATTCTTTATAAAAGAAAAGTAAATTAAATAAAGATAAAATAAAATTTCTATTTAATCCATCATTATATTTTAGATTAATATAGACAATCCATATTAAAGTTCTTATGATTTCCCTTTTTAAGGTAATGCCACAAAGATTTAATATTTAGTTAAGAAGAAAAGTTAAATTAATAAAAATAGAGAAAAACCAATATAAAAATAAAAGGAATCAATTTTTTTTGGGATAAATTTTGATAATTATCCTTTGAATTTCGTTGTAACATTACAGTCTCTCAACTTAAAAATGTAACATAAAACCCCATCAACTTTTAAATTTTACACAGTAAAATCTCTCTAATATCTAATTATTAGTTTTTCAATTAAACGCTGATCTGGACAGTTCTAACATGGAGCTTAATCAATATTTCACTTTTTTCTCTCAAGCTATGTGTAAATTAAATCCATTTTCTTTCTATAGAAAGAATAATTTTTCATGTGTAAATAGAATAATTTTACACTTTGTATAAGAGAAGAGAGATAAATATTGATTAAGCGTCATTCGAGAGTTATTCACATCAATTTTTAATTGAAAAATCAGTAATTAAAAGTCAGAGAGATTTTATTGTATAAAATTTAAAAATTTATGAAATTTTATGTTATATTTTAAAGTTAAAAGACTTTAATGTTATAATTATATAAGTTCAATGATAATTTTTAAAATTTATCCGTCTTTTTACCTTCAAGTGAAAAAATAATATTGGTTTGGGAAATTGCCAAATCTCCATTGACCTCTTTGTACTGAGATATGGCATTTATCTTATTTTAATTGGATATTTTAATCTTTAGTTCCCAAAGATGCTTTACTTGTTTTAAATGATTTAGAACTACTAAATATGTTACACATTTTTTATTTTTATTTATTAAAAATTGAAATATAATTAATACACTAAAATAATATTAAAATTATTTTTAAAATTATAAAAGCTTAAATTTAAATTTAAATTGAATAAAATCAAAAATTAAAATATAACAAAATCTTGACAAATACTTTCATTTAAAAATTTAGTACTAACAAAAAAGAGAGTTTAATCTATTACAATTAATTAAAGAAATTATACTCTTACTATATAATTATTTTTTTTTGATAGATATAACAAATGTATACAAGATTAGTGATAAAATAAACTGTTATTAAAAATATATAATTTTAATAGAATTTTATTCTTATATAATTCACATACGCACACCCTTATTATATAATTATTAGTATTAAATGTCATTTTGAATAAAAAAAAGAACAATATTTATTAAAAAATTATTTTAATTTTAACATTTCCAATGAGAAAATTTGTGGGAATGTGAAAAAGTTGAAACATATAGCATTTGTTTAAAATAAAATAAATTTATTTTAATTATTTAAAAAAATAGAACTTTATTAAATTTACACATTTTATTTTTACTAGCGTTAAATAATTTTTAACTCATAATTAATCTATTTATGATCTATTTATAAATATTAAATATTAAATTAAATTATTTAAATCAAAATATTGATTTTAATATTAATTTAGTTAATCCTACAAATAAAATATTTATTGATTTAAGTTTATTATATTTTATAAGGAGTTATATGTTATCATTAATATAGTTAATGATATATAATATTATTATTAACATAAATACAATAAAATAAAAATATAATATAATAATAATAAGTCTTCAAAAAGTATGAATAGGTGAAAATATTGTTTGAAAGTTATAATTTTGTTTAAAATTAAAATATAATTTTTTATATTATTGGTAGGAGAGAGCAGATTTCGATTTAAATTAAAAAATTGAACCGAATTGAGTCAATTCGTTTCAATCGGTTTAGTTTTAAAATTCAATCAGTTCGGTTCAGTTTATAAATTTTGATAATTTCAATTAATCGGTTTGGTTCGGTTATTTTTATAAAAAATAAAAAAAATAAACCAAATCGAAATTACTAATATATATATATATATCAAGGAAACCTTAAGATTTTTTAATTTTGATTTGTAAGTTTTTTTTTATGTTTTTATTATTGAGACTTAACGTTGAAAATATAAAATTTTACAAAATTCGATTTGATCGGTTTAAAACATAACCGAACTGATATTTATCAATTTGATTCGGCTCAATTTTCAATTTTATTAGTTCAATTTAGTTCAAGACCGAACTACCATTTGCACATATCTAATTATAGGTCTTTAATCTTGTATTTTTTAAGCGGTTATATATTCTCTAATATAATTTCCACAAAAAGTTTCATTTACTCTTTTTTTTTCAATTTTATTTACTTTGAATAAGATAAAACCTATTTTAATTTTAATAATATTATATATAATTTTTTAAATTAATATACTTTATCATAGTTTATTGTATAAAAATTATTGCAAGTATATTAAATTTTATGTAAGTTTATAGTTTATTTTTTACAAGTAATTATTTCAAAGAATATGTTAAACTAATAAAAAATAATGACATTTCACAGTAAATAATTATATAAATAAAATCTTTTATAAAATAATTTATTAAATATTATTTTAAACTAATAATAATTTATGATATTTACATAAAAATATATTTGTAAATTTTTATTAACGATATAAATAATTTAATTTATTGTTATAATTTAAATTTATTTATAATTATATTTTTTTATAAAATTGAATTCTATTAAAATTTAAACTCAAAACTTTATATTATATATATTTTAAATAAAAATCATATTTTTTATTAATCTAATATGTATTTTATGAAATTATTATATAAAAAAAATTGAAAATAAAATAAAATAAATTTATTTTATTGAAATAAAATAATTATAAAATTAATTAATTAATTATCCCTTATAAAAAATATATATATTATTCTCTTCAGATAGTGAGTTTTGGATGTCAAGTCGGCCGCCCTGTGCCCCTGTGAATTGTGGTCATTACTCCAGACTCCAAAGAAACCCATTGCCTTGCTTTCACCTGGCACCCATCGAAAGCCCCACACACTCGATCACCTTCATCCTAGCCGTTCAAGATCATACACCATCGAGTTAATCTACAGCGGGGTCAAGAATTCGCTCTCTAAAACCAGATCTCATGGCCCACATTTTTCAACGGTGATGAGGGCATGAGGAAACTCAACAGCGGGTAGAAAAAAACTGTTTTGTGAAAAATGGGGTGGCACGTGCCGGCCTGACACAGAAAAGGGAAAAAGTTAAAAGGGCAGAATCTAGATCCGACGACCAGATCATATATCCCCGTCAAGACCGGGACCTCCTTTAGATCAATCCAACGGCTGCAATAGAACAATTACTTTCACCGTTAGATTTTCATCCAACGTCTCAGATTGAATCTCCCTCCCTCGTCCCCTGACACCATAAATCCATTCCAAAACCCGGTCCAAAAGCCTTTCTATTCTCTCTCTCGTTCTCTCTCTCTCTCTCTCCGTTTATCTTTCCAAAAAGATGGAACTTTCTTTCTAGTTTCTGTGTTTTCTTGAGTGTGCTAGCGTGCGCGCTTTGCCACTGCTTAACGTGCGCCCCCTGAGATATGTCGCCGGCGGGAACAGTTACACCAACGATTATCAGAATCTCGAGGTACAGGACGGACAACTAGGAGATTTAAGGAGGGGGATTTTTAGACGGTGGAGATTGGATCTCCTTGGAACCCACACCCAGAAATGGACGGCCAAAAAAGCCAAGCGAAGCTCACAAGAAACCATTCGTCACTTCTCCGTTCATTTCCCACCGTCCGATCGTCCTTTCACAGCCTAACTTCTGTAGCCGAGGAGGACCTTATCAAACCCGAGCAGAAGCAGCTACAACAGCAACAGCAAGAATTAGAAGGGAAAAAAAGAGAAGATAGAAGAAAGCCGCAGCGGTCTGGTTCAACTCCAAAAAGGACCGGTTCGGCCCGGTTCACACCTGTTCTCACTATGGTTACGCTTTCTTTCTTCACTTGCTTCTCAGTCTCCTTCTTTTTCTTCTTTTATTTGAGAAGAGAACAAATACCCACATCGGAGAATCTTTTATTAGCTTTGATTTTCATTGCTATAACCCTTTTCTTTGCAAGCAAGAACAAGAACTTAATCAACCAGAATTTGACCATAATCAAGCGCTTATGGGAAGAAAACACAGAAAGACTTGGTCTTTGCACATCAAGAACCAAATCGAAGCCGGTTCAATGGTTTATTGGCGAGTCAAATGCTGATAGCAACAGCAAAGTCCGGAAGGAGAAGAGGATTACAAGAGAAGGAGTGGAGTTCTATAGCAATGGGGATTTCTATGAAGGAGAATTTCACAAAGGGAAATGCAATGGCAGTGGGGTTTATAACTACTTTGTCAATGGGAGATATGAGGGTGATTGGATTGATGGGAGATATGATGGGTACGGGATAGAGAGCTGGGCTAGAGGCAGTAGGTATAGAGGGCAGTATAGACAAGGTTTAAGGCATGGATATGGAGCTTATAAGTTTTACACTGGGGATTCTTATGCTGGCGAATGGTGTAATGGCCAGAGCCATGGTGTTGGAGTGCAGACTTGCTCTGATGGAAGCTGCTACGTAGGTGAATTCAAGTGTGGCGTCAAGCATGGACTTGGGGTTTATCATTTCAGGTGATTTTCTTTGAATTTTTATTTTTCTTAATTTTTTTTTTAATTTTCTTTTGGATTATGATAATTGGGTTTACTGTTTCAGAACTTCCCATGACTGATGAAACAGTGGAAGTTGTCTTTGTCCTTTTGAAGATTATTTTTCATTGGTTGCTTGTGGGGCTTGCAGTGTCATACTAAATCCTCAACTGAACCTCAGTTTTTTACTAGTTATTATTTTTCCAAAAAAAATTATGATTTTTGGGTACCATCATGTTGGGTGTGGCCTTACTGCTTAGACTGTTCATAATTAGTAAAACTGTAACAATTATAGTATTACGAATTACTTTCATAAATCCCTTGGATATGCAGTTATAGTTGTGATTGAAATATGAAAGTTATTATTTATTTTCAGATGATTTATTGGTAAAATGGAGTTTCCTTGTTTTCCCTTTTCTGGTTGTATTTTGACTTTTCAATTGGAACTCTTAGTGGTTTGCCTTCAAGGGTGTGATTAATAAAACAGTAGAAAATGGTATATGTGATGAATTTCATGCTATATTTTGTTCTCTGGTATTGTTTTTAAAGTTCTATTGATGATTGTTTTCAACAAGATAGGTGGAGTATTTAATAATTTTTTAACCGGTTAGTAGCTGAACGAATGTTGATAATCTTTGTTTGGTCAGTTGGATATCCAGTTATTGATGAAATTTAATTGTATAATAATAATAATAATCAATAGTTCATTTCCCTGTATATTTTACAGATTGTTAATCTGCAACTCGATATTATTGCACTTTGACATGGTGGTGAGCCAATGATATTGTTGATTTCTTTTATATGATTAAAAGTGATGAGAAAATTGATTGCATTGCAGAAATGGAGATAGGTATGCTGGTGAATATTTTGGAGACAAAATCCATGGTTTTGGTGTTTATCACTTCGCCAATGGACACTGCTATGAAGGTTCATGGCATGAAGGCCGGAAGCAAGGTTACGGCATGTATACTTTCAGAAACGGTGATGCAAAATGTGGTGAATGGGATGTTGGTAACCTTAAGACCCCTATGCCTCTACTAACTGATTCTGTCCTTAGAGCTGTTCAGGTTATTTGATTTGCACTCTCAATTTCCCTTGTTATTGCATGCTTGTCATGCTCTATCATCATTTCATGTTTCTAAAATGCAGGCTGCTAGAAAAACTGCTGAAAGTGCCATTCGCCTTCGTCGGGTGGATGAAGAAGTGAACAAGGCAGTTCAGGCTGCAAATAGAGCTGCCACTGCTGCTAGAGTTGTTGCTGTGAAAGCTGTTCAAAACCAGATGGATGGCAAATTTTGTGATACAAATGTGTAAGAGATTTAGCTTTCTTTGGAAGTGTAAATTTTTACTAATTTTATGTACTTGGGATGACACTGGCCCGATGAGCAAAAGCTTGTCAGAGGTTGAGAGTGTTTGGGGCTTCTTTTATCACACTGTAACTTGTAAATACACCATGTATATCAATGGAAGATGAATAGTTCAAAGAGAGGCAATATCCTCACCCTACTTTTTAAAGTTGCTGCATGTGTTTGAGACGGCTCTATTATTGTATGTGCCACTGCAATAATAATAATAGATGGTAGGCTTGATCTTAGGTTGTCTGTTATGGTATCGTCAGCATTATCCATCAATAACAAACAATATGAGAGCCGTATTCTGGACGTCTAGGAACTTGGATGGCTACAAACTGGAAAAGAAAATGACAGAATGCATTCAAATAATGGTGTTGGGATGCGCTGATTTGGTTTTCAGAGCCTTCTCCTTTTCTTTTTGTCAAATTTAACTGAATTGGCTGTGAGTATATTGAGTTTGAAACTTCAATCAGAATCTAAACCTGTTAGTTTAGTAATATCCAGTTCAATCAATCAAAGGTGTTGGTGTTAACTTGACCCTTTCTAAATAAAAAATTAAACAACAATTCCCAGAAGATGCAACCCAATTTCATACCCTTGTCACAAGATGCCAATACTAAAAACATGAAAAGATCTAGCTAGGCACCACACCACTTTCCTACATACATGTGTGTTAAAAGAACAGCTACCGCTCAATGCACTATGCAAATGCAAGTATAAAACAGTCCATTTCATGTTCCTCCAAATGGTATATGACAAAAAATAATAATAATAAATTGAGTAGTTAACAAATATGACAACAACTCTAATCAAGTTGGGTTAAGATTGATGCTCAGATTTCATTAAACTAAAGTTAAGAAAGCATGTGGCTCACTCATTCATGTAGGATGGTATTAGTGTTGATATTATTCTTACATTCAAAGCACATGATGTGGTGGGTGTGGGGTAAGGGTTCCTTTCCTTTGTGTTGGCCAAAATCATGTGGCTTTTCATGCATGCTGGATCCACAATCTCTGTTTCCATGTAATTTTTAAAAGGCAACTCAAAATAACTTTTTTCTTTGAATTTAAAATATAAGCAGATTGATGTAGTTTTTGAATTTTCATTTTTTTAGATTTGAGTCTATAAAATAAGAGAAAATACAAGATAAATCGACTTGAACAATCATTTTGATGTTTAAATAGGTTACATAATTTTTTTTTTTCTTATTTCTATTTTTCTTTGAAAGGTTCAATTTCAGACTCTTTTGGTGTATTTGAATTAAATATTTTGAATTTCATTTAATTGTATATGGTCCGTTTATAATATAAATTTAATTTTATATGAAAATAAATTTAATAATTATTAAATTTATTTTTTCTATCAAAAAATTAATTAAAATGTATATCGTCATATTAAATATTTAATTTAATAATTATTAAATTTAATTTTATATAAAATCAAATTTATAATAATCGTATCCTTTTATATAAACTCATCAAATTTTTAGAAGAGTACTTTATTTAGAATCTGAATTAGTATTGCTGTTGAAATAGTTATTGAGAAAAAATATTTTTTTTTAAAACATATTAATTAGAGAATATTAAAAAAATAATTTAAAATTAAATTTAATAAATTTTAATTATAAAAATATTAAAATAATAAAATAACTTCTTTTAATTTTAATAATAGATAAACCACTCTAATCTCAATTTTAAACTGGCTTTTAATGTTTGTTAATAAAATGAAAGATTTTTGTTAATAAAATGAAAGATTTTATTTTTTTATTTAATAAATATAAATAAATATTATTAAAATTTATAAAAATTTAAATTCAAATTTAATAAAAGAAATAAAACAAATGAAGAAAATATGTCACATAAGCTTTTCTTTGTATCACAGAGAATTCCAATACTTTTGCGACATATGCATTTGCAAATCAAAGCACCCATAAAAGGGGGGAGAAAAATTCTTGGATGCAATATATATATATATATATATATAATAAATTATAAATTTAAATAGATTCTATCATAATTTTAGAAAAAATTGCGTTGAGAATTCCAAGATCTATAGTTTTATTTAAATAGAAGTTGTAATTAAGTTGAGTTGATTGTGATTCTCACTTGGTTTTGAAATAATAATATTTTATGCAGAAGCAGCAGAACATGTATGAGGCATGTTTGGGTCATTTATTCATTAGCCTTATTGAATATAGATTTTGATCCTATCCTGTCTTTATCCTACCAATGTGGATTTTTATTTTTTATTTTATTTTTCTTGTATTCCTTTAATTCTTTTTTAATTATTTATTAAAAAAAAATTGGGTATATCTATCTATCAACGAGTTGATCTTTTGATATTCATGTGAATGAATAAATATATATATGAGTTTATAAGATTTAGTATGTCATAATAAAATTGTCATAATTTTATTAAAAAATATATCTCTTTCTATGTGTGCGTATTTATTTTTATAAAAAAAAACTTATTATGGGTAATTTCTAATAGTTGTTTATGTGATTTTACAAATTAATATCCACGATAATACTTTATTATATATATAAAAAAAATTTAACAGCAAACTATCTTTACTTGATGTTGTTTTTAGATTTTTTCTATTGATATATATTTTTAAGACACAAGAAAATATTGGGTGAGTTGTCGGAGAGGTTGTTTAAGTTAATCCAATCAGTTTTCTCTCTCATTTTACAAAGTTTATACTATAAGAAAAATTCAAAAAAAACATCACTGCTGTTAAAAAATAAAAAATAATTTTAAAAGAATTAATATCAAATATAACTTAATAAATTAAAAACTCAATTAAATTTTTTTAATAATATTGTAACACTCTTAATTTTTAAATTACTTATTTTATGGATAAATATTAATTTTTTTATTTTTTTATTAAAATTTTAGAAAATAATTTGAAATTTTTCAAATTTTATAAATCAGGTTTGATTTTTCAAAATCAATAAACTTTGTTAATTTTTACAAATTAATTTAAAGACTATGTGGCAAAACTAAAAATATATTTAGACTCTATAAATTTTTCTGAGTTTTCTGAAATTTTTTTGAAATTTTTGAGCCTCATTTTTGGTCCCAAGACAGAGAAAAAATTTAATTTTGGGTATTCTAAATCGGACCCGCTGAATCAAATCAGACCGAATCGAACCGATCGAATTGGACCAGCCATCTTCTTTTTCTAATTGGGAAGTTTTAACCCATTTTGACTTTTGAGCTAGATTTCTCGTAAACCGTGAACCCCGTGAAAAATCTGAGAGTACCGGAGTGCTCCCCTCGACGAGAGCTTCGCGGCAATAATTATTTCAAAATTTTTCGATATCGTTTTCCGATAGGTCTCATGAAACTTTGCAGTATTTTTCTGAGCATTAAATGAGCTTAATAAATTCCGTAAAAATTATGTATTAACCACTGTATTATGGGCTTCACGTAGGTACATTCGATTAGCAAAAATTTGACTGTCGATTGGGTCTGTATTTTCGGGCCGGATAGATAGGCAGTCAAAGCTACTTCAGAACCGGGTCAAGATTATAGGTTATCCTATCATTTTCAGACGTCTAGGATACGCTTCTAATATCAGAATTGGCGTAGGTAAGCCTGAACCCTAAGTTCCCTTAATTATTTAGTTTCGAGTTTAGATTAAAAATTCATAAAATATTCGTGGGTAGTCAGGAAATTATAATTCCTTTTATATTGGCTTAGTAATATTGCTAAGGACAGTGGGACAAAATTTTAGAATTTTTAGATCTCATTTGGGTAGTTTTTGCAAAAAGTGTTAGTTGCAAGGACTAAATTGTAATTTTTTAAAATTGTGGTTGTTGATTGTTGGATAGGCCCAGGAGGGGCCATATGATGTGATTGAGATATGGTTGTGTGACTTGTGGATATAGAAGTGCATTTTTGAGTCATTTTACAGGTAGGGTAGGTTCTAGGTATATGAGAAACTCTGCCAGATTTTCGATATAACTTATGGTATCTTTGATTCTTTTTAAACTTGTATTGAGTCAATTATATTAAATAATTATAATCTAATTATCAGGTAAGCCGGGACAGCTTTCCTCCTCTGCTTAGCCACCACAGTGACCTCGGTTTACGTCTATAAGTAAAATATTGATTTTAATTATAATTTCAATATTATTATATGTTCAGGTATGCACATGCTGTAACACCGCTATTGGTATAGCTTGGTATATTTCACTGTTCCGGTGACCGGTGTCGGTCCGGACAATTAATGGGATTAGGGCCACACTTAAGACAACTTGAGAAGCCATAAACACAAATAATTAGTAATGTTAATTTAGTTAACTATAAAGAAGAAAAACAGAACATAAGAGGTTAAACAAGAAGAGAGTCACAGCGATGAGTGACCTCCTCGGGAACGACTGTGAAGTCATTTTAAACTCAAATTTCGAACCTTAAAAAGTGACGCTGCGGTCCTTAGGACCCTTATGAACACAGTGGAAAAGAGAAAATCACGAAAAAGAATCATTAAGCCGGTCAAATAATTAGGTCGAGCCGGAAGAAATATAGAATTATTTGCAAACCGGGATGAGCCGCGAGGACAATTTGGTCAATTGACCCAGAGGCGACTCGACCTAACTGTCAAATAAAATCGGAGAAAAAAAAATTTCGGAATCGATAATTAAATTAAAGAACTAATAGAAAAAAATAAATAGAAAAAAAAAGAAAAAAAGAAAGAAGATGGAAAAGTCAAAGGTGATGACATCATGCATGATGTCATAAACAAATTAATTAAATTATTTATTAAATTAGATTTTTAATGGTCTTCCATAGCAAAATAAATAAAAGCAAACAAAAGAAAAGAACCGGCGAGGGGCAATTTGGTCAATTGACCAGAGTGACTCTGACCTAATCACAAATAAAATCGGAGAAAAGAAAATTTCGGAATCGAGAATTAAATTAAAGAACTAATAGAAAAAATAAATAGAAAAAAAAAAGAAAAAAAGAAAGAAGATGGAAAAGTCAAAGGTGATGACATCATGCATGATGTCATAAACAAATTAATTAAATTATTTATTAAATTAGATTTTTAATGGTCTTCCATAGCAAAATAAATAAAAGCAAACAAAAGAAAAGAAAAATAGAAAATCTCTTCTTCTCCTCCCTTGGTTGCCGCCTCACCATCACCACATATCCTCCATGGAATTTTCTTCCATTAAGCTTACACTAAGCTTAATTTTTCCTTACTTAACCTTCATAAATCCTATAAAAACTCTACTAAAGCTTGTTATTACTACTTAAGAAGGAGATTACAAGAAGAAAAAAAGAAGCAAAAGATAGGGTTTTAAAGATTAAGTTGAGGTTAGTATGTTAACCCTTTTTTTTATTCATTTAAATGCATAATTAGTTGTGAAAATGAGCATGGAACTTGATTAAATGAAACAAATATGGGGGAAGGACAAACTGAATTTTTGGTCAGCTTGAGGGGAGTATGAAATTGAATGGTTTGATGCTTTAGAATGAGTTTAAAAGCTTTGATTAGTTGAATGGTTAAGACTAAGTGCACTACTTGTGATTAAATGCATGAGATGGAGGAGTTAGGATTTGAAGGTTAGGGTTTGTGAACCAAAATTTGGAGAAATGCATAAATGGCATGTTTGACCTATTGTAAAGTGAAATAATGGTCAATTATGACCAAATAAGTTGTGTGGGAATGATAAGAAATTAAGTTAAATTCGGAGGTAAATGGTCATGCTGCTGGCAGCATGACCAAACCTAATTTAAAGGACCAAAACTCAAATTTTACAAGTCCAATTGATATGCCACCAATTGGGGATGAAAATAGACATAAAATAGCACAATTTTCATTAAGGAACCATGGCCAAAAACTGACCAAAACTTAGTGAACCAATTGACCAAAGTGAAATGAGAGCAGGCTGCCACTGCATAAACTGACCAAATGAATAGTAACTATTCATTTGGTCATAACTCGAGCTAGGAAGGTCAAATTGACCTGAAATTTTACCAGAAATTAGATAAGATATAGACCTAAAACTTTCATGAAGAACACCATCCCAAATTATGCCATTAACCTAGTCAAATTATTGAGCAAAGTGGAGTTACTGTACCTGCGATTCTGCAGAATTGCCATTGAGCAGTAAAGTTCCAATGGCTATAACTCTCTCTAGAAAACTCCGATTTAGGCGATTCTTAAACCGATGGAAACCTAAGACATAGTAGAACATTTCATATGAAGAAATTTAGACCAAATTATGAACTTAACTTGATCAAATTACTGAACAAAGTTGGACCAAAAATCTGCCAGAACCAAAATCTCAGCATGAACAGTGCACGTGAACAGTAATTATATTTTGGCCATAACTTGAGCTACAAAACTCCGATTGGGGTGATCCAAAAATGAGAATACACTTAAGACAATAAGGAACATTTTCTATGAAGGAAGTTTTGCCAAATTCCAACAGTAGATTGACCAATGGAACAGTGCAACTTCGGAGCACCAAAACCGAAAATTGGCAATTTTGCCAAAATGACCTAAGCTTTGAGAAAGTGATCAAAACCAACAAGTTTAATGACCAAAATGTGGTATGTGGGTGAAGTTGGAGTTCCCATACCTATTAAGCCTTAAAAAGTCAACAATTTGACTTGAATAGTGCAGTGAATAGTAACCCGAAACACAAAAACTTCGAGAACGTCGAATTTAACGCAATAGAGCTAGTTAAAATGAAGTGAAATTTATTTTTGGATTTATGCTAAGTTATGGTACTGAAACACTATGAAATTATATGTTTTAGCTGAAAAAGACTTGGAAGCCCTTAAAGACTGAGTCAAGGCCTAGAGGCGACTCCAGTCAGGTTTGTGCACAATAAATTTATGTAATTGTTTTCCAATTGAAAATTTAAATTGCTATACTTTATGAAGTCGCTGTGTTATTTATGAATTGTGTTGTCACTTTGTGACTACAAAAATGACTTTGAAAATTATTTGGGATCTCTCATAAATTGTTGAAAATAATTGTTTTAAATTGATTTGGATTCACACTTAGCATGACAGTATCACATTTCCTCCTCCATTTATGGGGTTGAGATCGTTTATTTTCCTCCCTCTCTGGCTTGCCAGTTGAGGTTGTAGATCGGATGAGTACTCATTAGCTAGCTAGCCACCTCCCTCATTGGTTTCGATTAATGGGGTTGAGATTGCTTTGTCGCGGTGTACAACACGGCATTGATCGGAAATTTTGTGTCATGACTTAAGTTGTGTATGACTTTGGCAACACTGTGTTTATGAAATTATTTGACTAAACTGTGTTTAATAGATTATTTGACAAAATGGTGTTATTATGAACTTTGATCATTATTGAAATGTGATTGAGAAACATTTGAATTGTGTTTGGCAATGAATGATTTATTTATGGCATTTTAAATTTTTATTGTGTACCACTGAGTATTTTTATACTCAGCGATGGCTTATTTTGCTGTCGTAGATAAGAGTAAGGAAAAAGCAGCAGAGTGAGCTGCGATTAAATCGAGGATTACATTGATCTTTTGTACGGGTATTATTTTATGCCCTTGTAGATAAATTTTGATGTAAATATAGAAATGTTGTATGTATCAATATAAAATCGAGCAGTTGTAAATAAATTGTAATAATATTATTTTGGATTTTCTTCTGTAAATCTAATATTTGTACATATGAATTTCCTGCTTTATGTTTTGTGAATGGAATTATTAAATATTCTGAGTTGACAAATTTGATTTGGATTGTGGAACTGTTTTGGAATGAATTGATTTGAGTTGAATTGTGAATTATTGAAAGTTGGGAGTTGTGAAATATTTTTGGAAGTGTTTTTCTACAGGTCTTTGAAGAACTGGTTTCTCAAAATACAGAGGGAACTCTGTCAAAATTTTTATAAAATTTGCAGCAAAATTAAAATGGACAAAAATTTTTATTAGTATTTAAACTTGAATAAATGATTTTAAATTCTTATCAAAATGCTCACCACTTCCAAAATGTAAGAAAATTGTTTTAAAGTCCCTTGTAGGATACTTAATGAGTTATCGGTAGGTGAAGTTCGGTAGTTCATTAAGTATTCTACGGGATCATGTTATGCCTTACAGAGGGGTAAGGTGTGACACATGCATTACTTATAAATATATATTTATGTAGTTAAATACTAAACACGTTTTATATTGCATCTTTATTTGATGAAATGCTATGGATGTTGTTTTATGGTAATTTGGAGCAGTGTGCGTGTGTTGGCTTGCGTGTGGTGTGTGATATTGGATATGGACAGGACGGGTACACGCAGCTGGAGCTTGACTCACTAGGACCCGATCCTTTTATAGATAAGTCGGGGTAGGCATGACTCGCGATGATCTCGCTGGCCTCGCATTTGGTTTATTAAGCGAAAGTCCAGCTTGAGATGTACTCACTGGCAGAGGTTGGATTAAGAGAGCTATATAGGAGATCAGCTCCCACATATGTACTGTTTGAATATTATATAGGTGTGTGAGTGCTTCAAATTACTCTTTTTGTTGTTTATGATGTGATTTGTATGAAAATTATGAAGGTGTTACATTCTACTCTTTAGGATGCATTAGCTTTAGATAGCTATAGAAATTGTACTTAAAATCGGTATTTTACTCTCTGAGTCGAACGCTTACTTCTGTTCACCTATTTTTTTAGGATACAGGAGGTCCTTTATTGAGTTTAATCTGCTCTCTTTTTCGCAGGTCTATTATTGGCATTTAATTATATTTTGTCCTTTGATTCTGTTCTAGAACTCCACATGTATTATTATTATTAGTGATGTATTCATTTGGATTTGTTATGTGTGTATTAATTGGAATTGTAAGCATGATATATGAGTATGCATGGATGATTATTGGGTTGAAAGAGGGAGCTGAGCTCCCATTTGAAATAGTATTATTATGAGTATGTGGAGGGTGAGCTAAGCTTTCAAAATTGTTATATATATTATGCTTTACAGGTTGGGTGAGTCAAAAACTTTCCGTTGGATGGTACATATTATGGCCGGACTCTGTCCGTTTAATTTCTTGAAATTGGGCTCAATATGGGCCTTAGGATTAGGTTAAGGAATAGTTAGGCTTACTACGGATATCAGGAGCTTTAGGCTGGTCTAGGTCCTAATGCCGGTTCGGCCCATAGGTTGGGTCATAATAAATATTATCCCAAATATTTAATAACATAACAGATGTGTCACGACCCAACCTATGGGCCGGACCGGCACTAGGACCTGGGCCAGCCTAAAGCCCCCGAGGCCGGTAGTAAGCCTAACTATTCACTAACCCAACTCTAAGGCCCATTTGGGCCCAATTTCAAGAAATCAACCGGACAGAGTCCGGCCATAAAATGGACCTTTCAACAGGGAGTTTTTGACTCACCCGACCTGTATACACAATAAATAATCAATTGGGGAGCTCAGCTCACCCTCCACATACTCATATCAACATAAAAATAAATGGGAGCTCAGCTCCCTCATCCAATCCATCAAACATGCATGTGATAAAAATTTTACAGGTCCAAAATAACAATTTATATTACAGACCCAAATCAATTAAATATTTCTAACACATGCAGAAATTCTAGAAGTTTATAAAATTACACAAACATGAATAAACGACCTGCGAGGGAGAAAAGCAGGTTAACCTCAAAATATCCTCCTGTGGCCTGGAAAAAATATTAAACAGGAGTGAGCGTTCGACTCAGAGAGTAAAATATCAATTTTAACCATAATCTCTATAACTATCTAAGCTAATGCACCCTGTAGAGTGAAATGCAACATCAGTAATAATTTCACATCATAACAGCAAAAAGGTAATTTGGAGCACTCACACACCCAGTAATATCAATCATAATATATTGGAGCTGATCCCTATCTGACTCTCTTAAATCAACTTTGTGCAACAAGAACTCAAGCCGGACTTTCGCTTAATAAACCAAATCGGGGTCCCAGCGAAGAACTCAAGCCGTGTCTACCCCGAAGGACCGGGTTCCAGCGAAGATCTCAAGCCGTGTCTACCCGTCCTATCCATAATCAACACCACATCACACGCACGCCAACGCACGCACACTGCTCCAAATTACCACAACAACATCCATGGCACTTTAACAGTTATGAATGCAACATAAAACGTGCCTAGAGTTTAACTACATAGGTACATACATATAAGTGATGCATGGGCAGACTTGAACATATAATAATAGTGAAATTACAATTAAAATTAATATTTTACTCACAGACTTGACGGCAATCACTGTGGCGGCTGGGAGGAGGAAGAAGGCTGTCCCGGCTCACCTGACAATTTTATTACAATCATTTAATAAATTTGACTCAATACATACTAAGAAAAGATCAAATATATCATAAGTCGTGCCGAAAATTCAGCAGAGTCTCCTCTATACCTAGGACTTGCCCGACTTGCAAAAAGGGCTCAAAATACACTTCTATATTCACAATCCATATATCCACAGCTCAATCACATCACAAAGCCCCTCTTGGGCCCATCTAAACAGTCATCCATCACAATATGTAAAATTTCAATTTAGTCCTTATAATTGACTCTTTTTGCAAAAACTACCCAAATGGACTCTAAAAATTCTAAAACTTTGCCCCGCGGTCCTTAGCAATGTTACTAGACTATTGCAAAAAGAATCATAATTTTCTAAGCTACCATGAATATTTTACGGATTTTTAATCTCATTTAAGCACTAGAAAATTACGAAAAAGTAAGGTTCGGGTTTACCTATGCCGATTCCGACTTCGGGGACGCACTCGGGACGTCTTCTGACAATGGTGGGGTAGCCAAAACCTCGATCCAATTCGGAGACTTTTTCGATAATCGGTCTGTCTGGCCGGAAATTTACAGACTTAGACAACTGTCGAATTTCCTTGAATTGAAGATACCTACACGAAGCTCACAATACGGGGGTTAGTACATAAATTTTACGGAATTTTCTAAGCTCATTTAATGCTCGAAAAAATACTACGAAGTTCCGTGGGACCCACTGAAAAACGGTGTCGAAAAAATTTGAAATTTATATCGCCGCGAAGCTCTCGACCAGTGAAGCGCTCTGGTACTCTCGGTTTTCTCGTGGGGTTCACGGTTTGTGAGAAATCTAGCCCAAAATTCAAAATGGGCTAAAACTTTTCGGGCAAAAAATTGGACAAACCGCTCGATGGATTTCGGTGTTCTTGGTGTCTATGGAAAGCTCTCGACGAGTAGATGAATTTAGATATAAGACTCGGTCCGATTGGTGACCGGATCGGCCGGATTTCGATCGGAAAGTCGAAGAGTCGCGCGCGCACGTCGCGTTGCTTCGTGCGACGTTTGCCGGCGCTACAGGCGGCCAAACAAGCTAGGCGGTGGGGTTGTCTTGCGTGGTGGGGTGGGGGAGGTGGCTGGCCGACAAGCTGGGGCGGGAGGAGAGAGAAAACGGGAGAGAGAGAGAGAGAGAGAGAGAGAGAGAGAGAGAGGAAGGAGGAAATGCGCGCAGGAGAAAAAGAGAAGAAGAAGAAGGTGCCGGTTCGATCCGGTCCTGTTCGATTCGGCCGGTTCGATTCGAAATACAAAATTTTGTATTTTTACTCTGCCAAAAATTCCGAAAAAATTCTAAAAAACTCAGAAAAATGCGTAGACTACAAATATATTTTTAGTTTTGCCACGTGGTCTTTAAATTAATTTTTAAAAATCATCAAAGTTTATATTTTTGGAAAATTGAACCCGTTTTCTAAAATCTGAAAAAATTTCAAATAATTTCCTAAAATTCAAATAAAATAAAATATCAATATTTACCCAAAAATAATAAATTTAAAAATTAGGGTTGTTACAAGATGTTATTGATTATTTCTTTTAACACTAATTTAAATACTTATTTGAAATTAAAGCTAATATTTATTGCTGTAAATTATATTACTTATTTCAACTTATTGGCCTTATTTCTATTGCACTTTAACCCTATGTATGTTTCTCATCATAAACATTATTTCTTATATATTATAAAAATATAAAATTTTAAACCCTATAATTAATATTTACAAAAATTTTAAATTTTAACCATATTTTAATTCTTATATTATCATATTATAAAATATACTAATTTCTTAAAATCTTGAGTTTTCTCTAATAATATTAATTATGAAACGGTAAAAGTAGAAGATATCTAAGAAATTCAAGAGCTCTTTCTTTTTTTTTTTTTTTAAAGAAACCCTCAACAGTGATATAAATGAAGCTGATGATAAGCTTGAAGATTTGAAAATGCCACCAAACTTGAACATGATTTTAAAGAATTTATTTAGTCTAATGACTGTATGTATAATAACTGAGAGCATATTTTAATTCTTAATCTTATACCTCAAATTTTAAAATATGAAATTAGGGGAAACTTATGATCTATTTAGTATAATGAAAAATTGGACTAATTATGTTATTGGACTTTTTTTTTTTGGTTAAGGATCAGAGATTAATTTACGTTTTCAATCTTTTTAAATTTATTAAATAATAAAAGTTTCGAGATAAGATGTGATATTTTCAATGTTGTGAATACTATCAGTTTTTTTTTTTTTTTTTTTATATAGGTCAAGAATTAATTTATGCATTCAGCCTATGTATAATATAATGCACTTGGGATTTACATCAGCCTCATTATAATTAATATTTATAATAAAATTGTTATATATATATATATATATATATATATATATATATATATATATAATAGTTGTATATAAAAATTTTTCTATTTATGTGCCATTTGGCAAGAAATTATTGCAGGGAGATGGCAATTGGCATGCCTGGTGTAAAATCTCAAACCTATCACCTTTGCTTGCAATTCAATCCATCCATAATATATCACTACAACACTTCTCAAATCTTAACAATAATGAAGTGGCTTACTGGCCAGCCCAGCCAGTCATGACCCAGGAATTGCTCTACCATTTCAAGCATATATTGCCTCCGTTTCTTGATTTTACAGTTTAGACATTGCATTTGAACCTGAAGTGAGTGAGTATAGACTCATCAATTGCAGCAGTAAGTACAATCATAAGTTATTTCTACATTTCCATCACACCTTATGGTCCACATATAATGCCTCAAAATTTCATTCTTACCTTTACATTTTTATTATTAGCAAATTACAACATCCCTTCAAAGTGATACAAGCACAGCTTAATATACTGTAGGATAATCATTTGCCTCTCTTTTTTCATTTAAGAGGGGAAAAAAAATCTCAAAAGAGTCCTTAGTGATAGTGATATTCAAACTATAGTCCCTTTCTAATTTATGAGAAACTCTGTAGAGTTGCATGGGACTCTGGTTAAGTCACCTAATCCAGTTTGTTTATTTGACTTTGCAGTCCAATATTATATATTGTACTAAGTTGGTTGATGGGGTCATGTAGCCTGGATTAATTCAATGGCCACAAACATATCACTCACATGGCAAATTTAAGTTTAAGTCCCCACCTAATTGACTAGTCCTCCGTTTTAGGGTTTACATCATCAAAAGCTTCCTCCAACTTCTACCTGCATAGTCTCCTCTTGTTCCAACTTACAACATTCTACTTCCACCGACCATTTATTTAAATTGATTAGAGGAATTTATATTTTGTTTAAAAATTAAAGGAATAAAATTTATATTTTATAAAATTAATATTTTAATCCAAAATAATTTACAATTTACAAATTGACATAAATTTAATTTAAAATTCTTTTTATATAGAATCACACTAAATAATCCAAATCAATCCAAAATTAATAATAAAAATAATAAAATTTTAGCCTATTGAATAGAAAAAGATCAAATATTTACACTAATTGAAAATTATATTCAAATATTTTTATTTTAATTATATTCAAAATTAATAATAATAATAATAATAATAATAATAATAATAATAATAATAATAATCTATGATTCATGTAGCATTTCCTGTGTTTAAATAATAAGTAAATTAACTTGATAAAAAAATAGCAACAATTAATTAATAATTAAAATACCCAATAAATGTTAATAAAATTTCTTATCTGCCAATAGCTTATTTGATTTGATTTTTATAATTAATTATAATTGATAACATAGCAAATGAAGCAAATAATCAAAGATTAATTAAGCTTGGAAGGGTTGCATTATATTTGACAATTTCATAATTTATATTCAAAAGGTTCGGCGTTTTATGAGGAGTCAACATCTTGCTCTATATAGGTGAAAATTGTCAAATGATCTAAACGCGGTCGGTTTTGTAAAATAATTCTTGATATGCAAATTTATTTTTATTGTTTGAAAACTTAATGATTTAATTTTTATTTATTAAAATTTTCAACAAATTAATTGATTATTTCATTTAAAAAACAGTTAAAATTTAGGTTAATCAAAGATGAAAGGAAAAGGTCAAAATTTTAATTCTAAATTATCCTTCAAAATTTTAAAGATAAATTACTTTGAGTTTCTAGATTTTCTCATTACTTATCAGTTTCTTAATTTGAACACTATTAGTTAATATTTAACTTTTAACTTCATTTCAGGCTCTCTCTCCCTCCCTATTTTTGTCTACTCCATGCAAGTATATCAACGGTATGAATTTTCTAAATGTGAGTTGTGTACATAATAAGTTTCAGCTCCTGCAAAAATTGGGGTTTGGTCAAAAGAATAGGCCATGAACCACTAATAACAGTAGATTATGTGTTGTTCTATTCATCAAAGCCGCTGCCTGCAGTGCAGGCTATGGGGGATGAGATCCCAGCTGTTGGAAACCATCTCTTTTCTATATATCATCCAAAGAAATTGAAGGAAAATTTATTTATTTATTTTTTTAAAAAGACCTTGAACTGAACAATTATATATATGGTATTAAATCCTTAATTATAGACATTAATTCTCTAACAATTGAACATTTACTAGTATAAAATATAGTAGTAGTTGTTTTTGTTTAATGGGATAAGCTAATAAATTATTAAGGATAGCTGTAACGTGGTTATTGCAATTAAGAATATAAAGCATACAATTAATTTTTTATGAATTAAGCCAGCAGTGGTGACCTAACACTTTTGACTGACTCTTTCTTTGATTGGGAAGAAAATAGTATCAAAATAAGCTTTTCTTTCCTTATTTTCTTGGAATCATAAATACATATGAACAACCACATGCCAGTAATTTAGACATGTTCCTGATGTTTGTGGGATACAATTTAGAATATATATATATATATATATATATATATTCTCCAGGAAAAAAGGCAGCTCAAGGATTTATTTATCAAATTCCCAAACGAGTCCATTCCTCTGAAATAACAGAACAGACATATCTTGGTCATAACCTCTGGGAAAACCTCAAATTGCAAGTCCAGGAAAATAGAGATAAAAACATCAGGAATCCAAAGTTGTCTTGCCAATGTTTTTAGTTTTGTCAAAATTAAGACACTTTTCAATGAAAAGTCATGTCAATTTTGAAAGAATAGTCAATTCCAGAATTTCACAAAGGAAGCCATTTCCAAGTTCACTGTAATTGTTATAAAAGCAAATCTCATTCCTTCTAACTGTTCAAATGAGCTAAGACCATCAACCTTATGAAATGCAACACCTAAAAATTATTCTTTCCGATGTTATAGGTAAGAAGCATAGATTATGATTTTTATCAACATGCCAACACTAATTCCACCTGCAGTACATGCCCCATAGAATGCAATTGCTGAGGGTTCAGACCTTGAGGAACGGAAAACTGAAGGAAGAATGATTCTTATTATTGATACAGATCACAAGTACATCTGCTTTTTATATACAATTAGAATGAGAAGGAAAGAGATGAGATAGGAAAACAAGAGGGAGTTATATCATTTACCGAAGGGAGTACAGCAGTTACATAAGGCGGGAAAGTTTCAGCCAGTTGTAACAGTCTTTAACAGCTAACCAATTCAGCTGGTATAGCTCTAGTTAATTTTAACTTGGCTCATCTTACACCAGATTAACTAACCTAGCTACCCTCCATCTCTTTGCGACAGAAATAACTAGCCTGAACTTTTTTGGAAGCCGCTTCTTTATAATTGGTTTAGCACCACTACAGGGTCCTTCTGCAATTCACTGCCCATGGCATTGCAGTCAAAGCCCTTCAATGGATCTTTGGGCTCTTCAGTTCTCATGACCATGCATATCCACAACACTTTGACAATTCAATCTGTAAAACCAAAGCCACAAAAAGTGATCCAAGGAACTAATGTGAAAAAGAAGCATATTAAACAAACAGTTAAGAATAAGAACATGAGCATATTTCGGGTTTTAGAAACAGTAGCATTTCACAGTTGGTCTATACTTATTTTTCTTTTTCTTAAAGCAAAAAATAAATTTTAAAAAAATTCAAAGTGTAGAAAACATGAATTTGTAGTCCTTCTCTGGGGTTGAGAGAGTCATTGCTTCATGATATCTGTGGAGTAGCTTGTCACAGATTGTGTGTGACACCCCTTGTCAGTCTACAGTGTAGCCGAGTAAGATATGCTATACAATGTGCCGGAGCAACAAATCTTATTTTATTATAATTTACCCTTTTCTTAATTTATTTATTTGTCACAAAGTGAAATTTATGTCATTTAATTTATTTATTAAAATTTTGAATTAATTTAAAATTTTGAAAATTTTACAGAAAATCCAGCAAAGTGCCGACTAAAAATAAATAAAAATAAAGAAAACAGTTTTTCAGAACCTGTAGAAAATACTTCCAATAATTGTTCAAATCCACAACTCCAAATATGTCATCAATTCTCAACAAATTCTCATCAATTTCTCAAACTTTTCAATCATTCAATTCACATTATATTTATACTCAAATCATAAATAAATACTCAACTTTTATTTATGAATATTTATTTATGAACACAATTTACAGAAAATTTCATTAATACATAATCACATAAGTTCCAAATATATATGATAAAATAAAAGTTTAATTACAAAATGTACAAACATACAAACACAAAATACAAAATGTAGCCTAATATCCTACTAATGCACTGTAACTGAGAGGTGACACAGAACACTTGGAGATCTGATCCTCACCAGGATTGGGGTCTACTGGAATCACGCTCTGTATCTCCAGTACCTACACGTGGCAAAAGTAACGCGCTAAGCAATACTGCTTAGTGGTGCCAATAATAAAATAAAAAGAGTTAAAAAGAAATAAACATGCAGTGTATATGTTGATTTCTCATATGGACAAATTTTTGGTAATTATTTGTAGTATTATTTATTTGGTACTTTTTATATCAATAATTGATTAAAATTTATCAATATTTATTTTTTGTTGCCCAAGTAACTTATACCAGTTGACTGGACTGGATAACGGGTAAACTAGCACTGGGTACCAAGTACCTCAGGCTGTCACACCATCGGTCACAATGTGTCTCCCGGTGTGCAACAGAACAGCTAATAAGCTGTAATAAATATTAAGCACAAGGCCAAGTATCACAATAGTGTCAGAATGGCTAAAGCCATAAAATCACAGAATGACATGATGTCATATGCAGTACTGCTAGCAGAACCTTATTGGCATGCCAACCTATCCAAACTAATCACACTAAGCCTACTAGGGCATTTAACACTTTTAATTATGCAATTTTTTTTTGAAATTGAAATTTATTTGTTACTATTCATTCCATTAATCAACTAAAATGTTAACTTTTTCATAGACAATAGGTCTATTAGTTCTAATATCCTCGCCATACCACATTTTACATTCTAAAATTGTTGGCATTAGTTGTCAATACCATTATAAAGCTTAGTGTTGGTTATTTTAAAATTTTCAGATTTCAAGCACTAAGTTTACTATTCCATTGGTCATTTGTACAGTAGGAATTCTATGAAATTCTCTTCATAAAAGTTGTTCATTTATGTATCTTCTTTAATTTCCTTTTTGAATAACTCCATTTGGAGTTTTCTAGCTCAAGATATGCCAATTTGAATAAGGCTGGTTGGATTGGCATCTGCCCAGAATTTCTGGGCAGAATCCCATTCTGCCAGATTTGGTAGCTCAATTTTGGCAAACAATTTCATTTGGTTAAGTCCAGAATTAGAGTTCGTGTTCTACATAAAAATTGTTCTAAATTGTCTAAGCTTTTCATTGACATAAATTTCAGGTCAATTGGACCTTTCTACACTGAGTTATGACAAAATGAATGAACACTGTTCATTTGGTCATTTTGCCCAGGCAGAATGAATAGTACCCGGATTTGGTCAATTTTTAGGTCAGTCTATTATGGTTTTCTGGGCAGGGTTCCTTCATCAAAGTTGTGTCATTATGTATCTAATTTTATGTTCAATTGGCCCTGCACCAATTGAACCTACTCAACTCCAGTTATAGCTGCCCAAATCTGCTGGACTCACACCCAGTCCTGCAGGTCACACTAGGCAGCATACCTAACTTTAATTCCCATGGCACAAATCACTTCACTTCCTAATCACACATAGCCAAATGGTCACTAATTGACCATTAGAACTTCCTTTCATCAATACATGAGCAAAATCTCAAATTTGTGCCCCAAACCCTAACTCCAACCATTTCAATTCTTCAAACATATACATCAATGGATCAATTCATACTCCCAATGATGTATGCACAAAGTTTAAAGGATTAATTGACACTAACATTGAATGGAGTCACTTCTAAGCTTGCTAAATCTCACTTTTTCTTCTTCTAATTGCTGCCTCAAGCTTGCTCTAGTGGTAGAGGTAAATTTTTGTGAAGAGAGGATGAGATTTTAATGTGAATTGGAGTGGAGTTGAAAGCTTAATGAAGCTTTAATGATGGATTGGGGTTGGAGAGGGATTTCGGCTGGGCTATGAGATGAAGAAGAGTGCAGTTTTTATTTTCAAATATCTGCCCATTTTACTCTTTTAATTGGGTTTATAAACATGTGTCACAATATGATTGGGTGGAAGTGTTTTAATGACATCATAGTGATGTCAAAATTCTAATTTAATTCATTTTCTTTCATTTTCTTTTCTACTCATTTTCAATTAAATTTTTAGCAATATTTATTTATATTTTATGTCATAATAATTATTTATTTAACTGCACAAGTTGGCCAAAAATCATCTTTGAAAACAAAATGATCAAAATGCCCTCTGTTTGGCTTATTGAGTCAAAATCGTCTGTACCAATCTAAAAATTTTTCTAAGCATTTTCTTGGCATTCTAATGCCATCAAAACCTCAATGACTCTTCTCTGGAGTCCCAAAAACTATTTCAAGAATTTTTCCCCTGGGTTTAACGCTTCTATCTGTGAAAACAACAACTTCCCATTAAGTTACCCATCGCTAGGGTACCGGCTCATTTAACTTTGTTGTATTTTAGTTTTAAAAATTTTCTTACTATTATTTGAGTTATTTATGACTCCTCACTCTAGTCTATATATAGTTCCAGACATTCTGGCTGTCTGGAACGACATTGGTCATCGAAACAATAGAATGTACGGATTGGCTACAGTCAAGGTGTTACATTGTGTCCTTGATTAGTTGCTTGTGTCTTTTCCCTTTCTTCCCAAAAAAAGATGATAACATGTAGGGATCAACATCGATTCTTCAACAAGAAATTCTCATCAAACTCCCACACATAACAGATTATTTTGTAATAGCTTCCATATACATAAAATGGAAAAAACATATATATAGATCACATCATAATCCAATAATACCATTTACATTCTCACAGCAGAACTTGTTATCCGTCCAGCTGATTTAAAGAAATGTCATCAAAAAACAATCATAGTTCAAACAGCAGTGAACATATACTCAAAAAAGTTTGCACGTGCATTTCCCATTAGAGTAAATGCTAATAAGAATTGCTACGTTTTTCTCACACAAATAAATGAAGTAGCCAGAAAATTATCTAAACAATTAGCACAACTTATTTCCCCCAAAACTCTACATCACAATCTTTCTTGGTTTATTTGTTTTGCATCTAGGTTCATCTTAATTTAGCTTACAGGGATTTTTGTAATTTGACGAGTCTCTATAATTACCTATTTAGTTATCAGTTTCTTAATTTGAATACTATTAGTTAATATTTAACTTTTTACTTCATTTCAGGCTCTCTCTCCCTCCCTATTTTTGTCTCCTCCATGCAAGTACATGAATGGTATGAATTTTCTAAATGTGAGTTGTGTACATAATAAGGTTCAGCTCCGGCAAAAATTGGGGTTTGGTCAAAAGAATTGGTCATGACCAACTAATAACAGTAGATTATGTGTTGTTCTATTCATCAAAGCCGCTGCCTGCAGTGCAGGCTATGGGGGATGAGATCCCAGCTGTTGGAAACCATCTCTTTTCTATATATCATCCAAAGAAATTGAAGGAAAATTTATTTATTTATTTTTTTAAAAAGACCTTGAACTGAACAATTATATATATGGTATTAAATCCTTAATTATAGACATTAATTCTCTAACAATTGAACATTTACTAGTATAAAATATAGTAGTAGTTGTTTTTGTTTAATGGGATAAGCTAATAAATTATTAAGGATAGCTGTAACGTGGTTATTGCAATTAAGAATATAAAGCATACAATTAATTTTTTATGAATTAAGCCAGCAGTGGTGACCTAACACTTTTGACTGACTCTTTCTTTGATTGGGAAGAAAATAGTATCAAAATAAGCTTTTCTTTTCTTATTTTCTTGGAATCATAAATAAATATGAACAACCACATGCCAGTAATTTAGACATGTTCCTGATGTTTGTGGGATACAATTTAGAATATATATATATATATATATATATATATATAGCCCAGGAAAAAAGGCAGCTCAAAGATTTATTTATCGAATTCTTAAATGAGTACATTCCTCTGAAATAACAGAACAGAAATATCTTGGCCATAACCTCTGGGAAAACCTGAAATTGCAAGTCCAGGAAAGCAGAGATAAAAACATCAGGAATCCAAAGTTGTCTTGCCAATGTTTTTAGTGTTGTCAAAATTAAGACACTTTTCAATGAAAAGTCATGTCAATTTTAAAAAATTAGTCAATTCCAGAATTTCACAAAGGAAGCCACTTCCAAGTTCACTGTAATTGTTATAAAAGCAAATCTCATTCCTTCTAACAGTTCAAATGAGCTAAGACCATCAACCTTATGAAATGCAACACCTAAGAACTATTCTTTCCGATGCTATAGGTAAGAAGCATAGATTATGAGTCAAGAAACAAGTACCTTTGACTTTCTTGGTTATTCATATCTCTATCAACATGCCAGCACTAATTCCACCTGCGGTACATGCCCCATGGAATGCAATTGCTGAGGGTTCAGACCTTGAGGGACGGAAAACTGAAGGAAGAATGATCCTTATTATTGATACAGATCACAAGTACATCTGCTTTTTACATACAATTAGAATGAGAAGGAAATAGATGAGATAGGGAAACAAGAGGGAGTTACATCATTTACAGAAGGGAGTACAGCAGTTACACAAGGCGGGAAAGTTTCAGCCAGTTGTAACAGTCTTCAACAGCTAACTAATTCAGCTGGTATAGCTCTAGTTAATATCAACTTAGCTTATCTTACACCAGATTAACTAACCTAGCTACCCTGCATCTCTGTGCGATAGAAATAACTAGCCTGAACTTTTTTGGAAGCCGCTTCTTTATAATTGGTCTAGCACCACCACAGGGTCCTTCTGCATTTCGCTGCCTATGGCATTCCAGTCAACCAACACTTTGACAATTCAATCTGTAAAAACAAAGCCACAAAAAGTGATCCAAGGAACTAATGTGAAACAAAAGCATATTAAACAAACAGTTAAGAATAAGAACATGAGCATATTTCGGGTTTTAGAAACAAGAGCATTTCACAGTTGGTCTATACTTATTTTTCTTTTTCCTAAAGCAAAAAGTAAATTTTCAAAAATTCAAAGTGTAGAAAACATGAATTTGTAGTCCTTCTCTTGGGTTGAGAGAGTCATTGCTTCATGATATCTGTGGAATAGCTTACCACAGATTGTGTCTTTGATTGGTGCTTGTGTCTTTTCCCTTACTTCCCAAAAAGAGATGATAAAAAATGTAGGGACCAACATAGATTCTTCAACAAGAAATTCTCATCAAGCTCCCACAAATAACAGAATATTTTGCAATAGCTTCCATATACATAAAATGATAAAATGGAAAAAACACATATACAGATCACATCATAATCCAACAATCCCATGTACATTCTCACAGCAGAACTTGTTATCCATCCTGCAGCTTTAAAGAAATATTATCAAAAAACAATCCATAGTTCAAACAGCAGTGAACATATGCTCAAAAAAGTTTGCACGTGCATTTCCCATTAGAGTAAATGCTAATAAGAATTGCTACGTTTCTCTCACACAAATAAATGAAGTAGCCAGAAAATTTTCTAAATAATTAGCACAACTTATTTCCCCCAAAACTCTACATCATAATCTTTCTTGGTTTATTTGTTTGCATCTAGGTTCATCTTAAGATAGCTTATAGGGAATTTTCTTGTAATTTGATGAGTCTCTATAATTATCTATTTAGTCTACCATGTTCGTAATGAAATATTTAGTATTTAATGTAAAAATATCTTCACTTGGTCAAATATATGAATTCACAAATGCTGCTGCATTATTGCTGTAAAATCTGAAAGTTGATTCTACAAATATTTAAAGGTGTTTTCAATAGAAACTCAAACTTAAACTATCAAAGACAGAATAGGATTGCAAGTTAGGAAACCCCCCATTAATTCAGCTACGTATTCAGTTCCAATTTTTAATCAAGTTATTTCCCTTATCCACTCATAAACTGTTATTTCTTCGTACTTTACTCCTATTGTCCTAATGCTGCACATGGGTCATCATGAACAGATAAACAAAGAAAGTTATAAAGAATCCCAAAACAAGTCAGGTAACTCTGGTACCACTCTACACAAACAGCTTTGAAATTTCCACGAAGAAAAACAATGTCGAAGGAATGCATAAGCTTGACGCTGAAACAATAACAAAGAGACATTTACCAATTCATACAGACAAATGAACAAACAGATGGTGTTCACGAGTGCCAATATAAAATCAAGCTTCATCCCTTGAATCGAAAAGAAACGTAGAAAAACAGTGAAGTCCCATTAAAGAAAATAAAAAGCTCGACTCATTCCCCACTTCCCATAACCTAAACGAAATCAAATCCGTAAATCCGAAATATGAATCACAGCAAAATCATCGAAATGGGCAACATGCACCCCAAAAAATGATAATAAAGAAAATAACACCAAAATCACAAAAGCAGAAACTACTACTACTAATGATGGTAATCCAGAGAGATTACCCTGAAGAAGAGGAAGCTTTTTTTTTTTCTTCCCTTCGAAGGGTTTCTCACCGGGACCTCTTCGACTTTCGTGGCTTTAAGGAACAAAGGTCATTTTCGTCCAACAAAAAAAGTAACATTCTTTTCCGCCTTCAGAAGGTAGCCGTTAAGCTTTCCCTCGCAATTCAAATCTCATTCTTTCCTTTGTATGGAGAATGAAGATAGACACAGGTAAAGAAAGGATAGCTTTATGCAAGCCAGAAAAGCCATTCTTTTCTGAGTACTTCTACATATGTTTGTATATATATTCTCTCATTTGGAACTCTTCTTCCCAAATCCCAAGGCAAATTCTTGTTGAGAAATAACATAAACCCAGAAAAGCAGAAACCCAAAACGACCAACCCCACAAGAAATACGGACCATGTCTTTGAGCCCACCTAGGACAAGAACAAATGACACGACCACAAGAACCTACCAGCCATATTGGTGCTACCAGTGCCATCGAAGGGTCAGGATTGCTGCGTCAGACCCATCAGAAATCATCTGTCCTCGATGTTCCGGGCAGTTCCTTTGCGAGGTTGAGATGAACAGACCGAGATTAGTTGTTGATTTCACTGCTTTTGATCCCTCGCCTGTAGTCCGCTCACTTGAAGCGCTGTCTCTTATGCTTGACCGGCCAATTAGAAGGTTTAATTATTTCGGTTTTGATGATAATCTGGAATCCCAATATCGTGGACGGTACTGGTTTCGGAGACGAAATCAATGGGACCCTGATCCTGAAACCCGTCCCTGGAGGCTTCGAAATCAGAATTTAGATGGGAGAGTGCACTCGGAAGATGTACCTGGACTCCCATCTAGACCAATAACCGAACCAAATTTGCCACCTGAAAACCCGATGCGCCCCATGGTTAGCCTGAGGGACTACTTTTTCGGCCAAGTCCTAAACGAGCTGATCGAACGAGTGACCCAAAATGACCGACCAGGTCCGCCGCCGGCATCCGAATCAGTTATCAACGCAATATCAACGGTGAAGGTCACAGGAAGTCATTTGGTGAATGAATCGCATTGTCCAGTCTGCAAGGAAGATTTCAAAGTTGGAGAGGAGGCAAAGGAGCTACCTTGCAAACACATATACCATAATGATTGTATTGTGCCATGGTTAAGGTTACACAACTCTTGCCCAGTCTGTAGGAAAGAGTTGCCGCCTGTGCCTGAAAATAGCACTCCTACACATGATGATCATCGTGAACATGTTGATCATCGTGAACGCGAGCATGTAGATGCCAGGAATGGAAGGTACCTGACGTTGATGAGGCAATTGGGAAACTTGTGGCCAGATCGTCCAAGGTATTGAGGAATCTGTCCTCATGGAGAGCATCATGGTGCTTTTCATGGACGCGAGATTTGATCAATACTTGTTGAAGATTCTATCTTTACAGCAATATTTAAAGATTATATATAGTATCTGATTATTTAAAGAATGAATTCAATTCATTCTTGTAGATATTAGCCCAAAATATTCTTTAGCCCTGAAAGCCCTAAAGTTGATATGAATTTCATGTTTACATGTTTCTATATATATACATGTTTGTTGGGAATGTAAGAATATAAACTATGGATGTGGAAAGAAATCCTGTATAGCTGGTAGATTCAGTAACCTTCTACTCTTTCCTTGCTGGTAATTGTTAGCTCCCAATAAAAGTCCTGTTCTTTGTGCATCTTGCGTGCATTGCTAATTTGTTTTATGTCTATCTTGTATTATGGTATGGTTATCCTTGCAAAGATGATGGTCCTGAAATTTTATCCAGAATCTCTTCCACAAGAAGTCCAGCATCTGAGAAAATTCTTGGCTGGTGTGCAGCAACAGCCGAAGTGTCTTTTAACATTTTCCACAGTAACAGAAGCTAGCCTCGGTAGTTTTTACTGCATAAATAAAAATGAAAATTATACAATGGATCATAAATGAACTAGAAGTCACTTGGGGAATAATTACACTTCAGAAGCTTGACTGACAAAATGTGATCAAGCTTGTAAGCTGTTATTGCATGAATAAGCAACCAGGAAATATCATAGCATGTTTTCATTTACATATTTATTTTGTTTTTGTCAATCTAATCAATTTCATAACGTCAAATCGTAAGAATGTTATTAAAATTTATAAATTTATTAAATTAATAAAGAGAATCACTCCCTGAAAAATTTTATTATAATAGAATTCTCCTAGCAAATTACAATTAGATATTAAAATTAATCATGACTTGTTCCCGGTAAAAAAAAAGTTTGCTTAAACATAAACATAAATTTCAAGTTCTAATAAACAAATAAAATATAATATTAGATTATATTTAGTTCATAATTATATACACACATATAAATATATATAATTATATTGAAAGTATATAATATATCTAAAAACATATAATAAAATATGTGTATAAATTTAATTCTTGATTCGATTTTAATTTGATTCTGGTGCAGTTTCAATTTGATTTAAAATATCAAAATAAAATTAAAATATTAAAATAATTTCGATTTGATATGATTTATGTCAATTCTACACGACCATAATTTTAGTAGAAGTAATTCACTCTACAATCTTAGATGAGCCAATGGAACTGTCATAGTTATTTTTTACTTAAATAAGATAATTAATTATAATATAATAATAATCCTATCAATATAGATTCTCTTATCCTGTCTTTATCCTACCAATATAGATTTTTTTTTTATTTCTTTAATTATTTTTAAAATTATTATAAAAATAAAAAATTCAAGCAGATATATATATCAATGAGTTAGTCTTTTGAGATTCACGGAAATAGATAAATGCGTATATGTATTTATAAGAGTTAGCATGCCATAATAGAATTGTCATTATTTTACTACAAAATATGTCTTTTTTTTTTATGTGCGTTTATCTTCATTAAAAAAACAAACTTATTATGAGTAATTTTTAATAGTTGTTTATGTGATTCTACAAATTAATACTCACTAATACTTAATCATTGAAAAAACAACTTTTAACAGCACTAATTGTTTTAGCACCACCACAGGGTCCTTCAGCAATTCACTGCCCATGGCATTCCAGTCAACCCCCTTCAATGGATCTTTCGGCTCTTCAGTTCTCATGACCATGCATATCCACAACACTTTGACAATTCAATCTGTAAAACCAAAGCCACAAAATCGATCCAAGGAATTAATGTGAAACAGAAGCATATTAAACAAACAGTTAAGAATAAGAACATGAGCATATTTCGGGTTTTGGAAACAGAAGCATTTCACAGTTGGTCTATACTTATTTTTCTTTTTCTTAAAGTAAAAAGTAAATTTTAAAAAAATTCGAAGCGTAGAAAACATAAATTTGTAGTCCTCCTCTTGGGTTGAGAGAGTCATTGCTTCATGATATCTGTGGAGTAGCTTATCACAGATTGTTTCTTTGATTAGTTGCTTGTGTCTTTTCACTTCTTCCCAAAAAGAGATGATAAAATGTAGGGATCAACATAGATTCTTCAACAAGAAATTCTCATCAAGCTCCCACAGATAACAGATTATTATGTAATAGCTTCCATATACATAAAATGGAAAAAACACATATATAGATCACATCATAATCCGATAATCCCATGTACATTCTCACAGCAAAACTTGTTATCCCTCCTGCTGATTTAAAGAAATGTTATCAAAAAACAATCCATAGTTCAAACAGCAGTGAACATATACTCAAAAAAGTTTGCACGTGCATTTCCCATTAAAGTAAATGCTAATAAGAATTGCTACGTTTTTCTCACACAAATAAATGAAGTAGCCAGAAAATTTTCTAAATAATTAACACAACTTATTTCCCCCAAAACTCTACATCATAATCTTTCTTGGTTTATTTGTTTTGCATCTAGATTCATCTTGATTTAGCTTACAGGGATTTTTGTAATTTGACGAGTCTCTATAATTATCTATTTAATCTAGTATGTCTGTAATGAAATATTTAGTATTTAATGTAAAAATATCTTCACTTGGTCAAATATATGAATTCACAAATGCTGCTGCATTATTGCTGTAAAATCTGAAAGTTGATTCTGCAAATATTTAAAGGTGTTCTCAATAGAAACTCATACTTAAACTATTAAAGACAGAATAGGATTGCAAGTTAGGAACCCCCCCATTAATTTAGCTACGTATTCAGTTGCAATTTTTAATCAAGTTATTTCCCTAATCCACTCATAAGCTGTTATTTCTTCGTACTTTACTCCTATTGCCTTAATGCTGCACACGGGTCATCATGAACGGAGAAACAAAGAAAGTTATAAAGAATCCCAAAACAAGTCAGGTAATTCTGGCACCATTCTACACAAACAGGGTTGAAATTGCTACGAAGAACAACAATGTCGAGGGAATACATAAGCTTGACGCTCAAACAATAACAAAGAGACAATTAACAATTCATGCAGACCAGTCACCAAACACATGGTGTTCACGAGTGCCGACATAAAATCAAGCTTCATCCCTCGAGTCGAAAAGAAACGTAGAAAAACAGTAAAATCCCACTAAAGAAAATGAAAAGCTCGACTCATTCCCCACTTCCCATAACCTAAACGAAATCAAATCCATAAATCCGAAACATGAATCACAGCAAAATCATCAAAATGGGAAACTTGCACCCCAAAATAATGATAATAAAGAAAAGAACACCAAAATCACAAAAGCAGAAACTACTACTACTAATGATGGTAATCGAGAGAGATTAGGAAGCTTCTTTTTTTATTTTTTATTTTTTATTTTTTCCTTCGAAGGGTTTCTCACCAGGACCTCTTCGACTTTTCGTGGCTTTAAGGAACAAAGGTCATTTTCGTCCAACAAAAAAAGTATCATCCCTTTCCGCCTTCGGAAGGTAGCCGTTAACCTTTCCCTCGCAATTCAAATCTCATTCTTTCCTTTGCATGGAGAATGAAGATAGACACAGATAAAGAAAGTATAGTTTTGTACAAGCCAGAAAAGCCATTCTTTTCTGAGTACTTCTACATATGTTTGTATATATATTCTCTCATTTGGAATTCTTCTTCCCAAATCCCCAGGCAAATTCTTGTTGAGAAAGAAAATAAACCCAGGAAGCAGAAACCCAAAACAACCAACCCCACAAGAAATAAGGACCATGTCTTTGAGCCCACCAAGGACAAGAACAAATGACACGACCACAAGAACCTACCAGCCATACTGGTGCTACCAGTGCCGTCTAAGGGTCAAGATAGCCGCGTCAGACCCATCAGAAATCATCTGTCCTCGATGTTCCGGGCAATTCCTTTACGAGGTTGAGATGAACAGATGTCGGAGACGAAATCGATGGAACCTAATGCTGAAACCCGTCCCTGGAGGCTTCGAAATCAGAGTTTAGATGGGAGAGCGCACTCGGAAGATGAACCTGGACTCCAATTTAGACCAATAAGGTGGATCGACCTCAGGCCAATAACCGAACCAAATTTGCCACCTGAAAACCCGATGCCTCCCAGGGTTAGCCCCAAGGACTACTTTTTCGGCCCAGTCCTAAACGAGCTTATCGAACGAGTGACCCAAAATCACCAACCAGGGCTGCCGCCGGCACCCGAATCAGTTATCAACGTAATACCAACGGTCAAGGTCACGGAAACTCATTTGGTAAATGAATCGCATTGTCCAGTTTGGAAAGAGTTGCCATCTGTTGAAAAGAGTTGCCATCTGTTCCTGAAAATAGCACTCCTGCGCATGATGATCATCGTGAACATGTTGATCATCGTGAACGTAAGTCTGTAGATGCCTCGAATGGAACGTATCTGACGTTGAGGAGGCAGTTGGGAAACTTGTGGCCAGATCGTCCAAGGTATGGAGGAATCAGTCCTCTTGGAGAGCATTATGGTGCTTTCCATGGACGCGAGATTTGATCAGTACTTCATGAAGATTATTCTATCTTTACAGCAATATTTAAAGATTATATATGGTATCAAATTATTTAAAGAATGAATTCAGCTTCATTCTTGTAGATATTAGCCCAAAATATTCTTTTGCCCCGAAAGCCCTAAAATTAATATGAATTTCATGTTTACATGTTTATATATACATGTTAGACTATGGATGTGGAAAGAAATCCTGTATAGCTGGTAGATTCAGTAACCTTCTACTCTTTCCTCGCTGGTAATTGTTAGGTCCCAATAGAAGTCGTCTTCTTTGTGCATCTTGCGTGCATTGCTAATTTGTTTTAGGTATATCTTGTATTATGGTATGGTTATCCTTACAAAGATGATGGCCCTGAAACAGAATCTCTTCCACAAGAAGATCAGCACCTTAGAAAACGCTTGGCTGGTGTGCAGCAACAGCTGAAATGTCTTTTAACATTTTCTACAGTAACAGGAGCTAGCCTTGGTAGTGTTTACTACATAAATAAAAATGAAAATTATACAATGGATCATAAATGAACTAGAAGTCACTTGGGGAATAATTATACTCCAGAAGCTTGACTGACAAATTCGATCATGTTTGTAAGCTGTTATTGCACGAATAAGAACCAGGAAAAATCATAGCATGTTTTCATTTACATATTTATTTTGTTTTTGTCAATCTAATTAATTTCATAATGTCAATCTAAAAAAGTTTGCTTAAACATAAAATAATTGCTTAAAAGTCATAATTTTTTTAAATAATTCGACCTAATTCTTCATTATGAGCATAGTTTAATTTCACTCGAGGCCTTATGTTATTTTGTGTTTTATGTATATATACATACACATAAATTCCAAGTTCCAATAGAATTCACTTTTGAGTAATTATAGCTCAAGATCAAAGAGGAAGAATGGTAACTCTTAACCAGCAAAAGATAGCAAATATTTTCAGGGTCATTTGTAAAAAAATTCCAAGCTTCCAGCTCAAGTGTTGTGATCTTGCATTTGCATATAAGGCAGTGATATTTTTAATAAGGCATCTCCAGGCTCAATTTCAGCTTCTCCAACTAAATGCATTGCTTACGCTTAGTATCGGCAGGAAACGTAATAGAGCAAGAAAGCAGAGTTTAACAAAACAAAAAATCACAACCGATGTCCTCCATTTTCACCCTTTAGAGGCAATAACATTGATAATGTAAATATTATTAGCCCGGAATGATCATTGATAACTTAGTCAAGTATCCGATATCCATTACCAAATAGTGATCTAACAAACGATCATGAAACTGAAAGTTGAAGGAAAAACGAAGGAGACCCTGATGGAACTTCAGTCAATATAAAACAATCAGAATGATTCAACCGGTCAATTCATTGGAGTGGGCAAAACAATTAAAGATTAAAAAGAGGCAAACCTTCAAGCGAGCAAGCAGCTGATCCTTTGTATAATCATACTCGTCCTTCGAAGTGAAGCTGCTTGACGAAGCAGGGAGGCCGAAGAGAAGACTGAAGAGACATGTCGTTGAGCGGGTTTTCGTTTGGGGCATGGTCCGTTAATGATGGGCTTTTTAGGCCCAAGTTTGAGCCCAATTTGATCTCTTTCCCCTATGCATTACCCTTTTTTTTAATTATTCAAAAAATATAAGGAAATTTTTAAAAAAAAATTGAGACACAATTTTCAATCGTTGAGTTTTTGCACTTTCTTTTCTTTTTAATTATAAAGAAAAAGAAAATGTTCCATAACTCCAATTATTAAAACTTGTATTTCCTAATTATTTTTCAGAAAATTCCTATTTAATTAACATGATATTTTTGTACACTTCCCTCTGAAAATTCTACCAACGCCAACAAAGCAATACATGTGATTGTTCCTTCAAAGAAACCATGTGATAGCTTAATAGTTTCAACTTTATGATGCTGTGAAAATATGTAAAATTTAAAAAGAATTTATTTTAATTAATTTATTTTTTTATTAATTTTATATTTAAACTAAAAAATTTTAAAATTTTAAATTAAAAAAATTAATTTTTAAAAAAATAGAAATCAAACAATGTATTAGAATTTAATTAAATTCTAATATTTTTAAAGTGTAGGAAGTAAAGGGGGTATTGAATTACTTATTTTAAAATATTTATTTTTATAATAAAAAGAGAAATGATAAAAATAATTTATTATTTGATATATCGCTATTAAATTAAAAAAAAAAAAACAACAAATATTGCGGCTGTGGGACCTTAATCCAAATGTGGGCCCAATTAAATACTACCCACCAATGGCCCAAAATCTTATATTCCAAATGCCAAGCAATGAAAAAGCGAGTAACATGGGCCACAGTGAAGGTCCTTAAACAGGCCACATACAATGTAGAAACTGCGCAAGAAAACAAGCTGAAGGATGGGACACCATCGCTATGGCCGAATCCATTTGCACCAGAGGACACAGCTCATGTGCAATATTTTCTTGGCTTAAGCTACCATACTTTCACTTCAAAGCTTTGGCCAAAAAGTAATTGTTTGTGTTCAACCCATCCTGCTGCAAACGAAAATTGATTAGACATCCCACATGTACTCTTGTTATCATGAGAGTGACTCCCTTCTTACCATATAATTCATCACTGTATTTGAAACGACATATCTTAGTCTATTAAATTAATTCAAATCAATTTTCATTCAATTAAAATTAATTTAATTTTGAATCATAATAAAAAAATAACCACAATTAATTTAACATTCTTATTCTAAGATTACCATTCACGGTCTAGCCCATTAATTATTATTCACCTCATTATATTTTTATTGTATTAAACAAAATTAAAACTTTGGACGATTTACGGACACCCATTGTTATTATACTTACTAGTATTTTTTTTTTCCTTGCAAATATAAAGTATGCAATGTGCGAGGTATGGATGAGAATTTATTGATTTCTGATGTTATTTTGCTGTGTAAAGATCGCCATATACAGTGCAAGGTTGACTCTCGATTGAAAGTGATGAGTTCCTGATTGAGAGGAACATGACATGCACTATACCCAACAGCTAATCTTTCTTAGATTTACCTGTTAGTATTGAACTGTAGAGATTAATTATATAATCAAAATGACCCTTTTAATTAATTGCACAGATGGCTTCAAGTTTCCATACCCAATTTGTTTGCTCTGATACAAGCATTGATGATCTGATGCAAATTCACCTAGCAAAATGAACTCTCAAGTTTCAAGTTTTTCATTCTCCAAAGTGGCATGCAGCTGTAATTACATTTAAAAAAATTAAATAAATAGAATATTAATGGCATCCATGTGATGTTGATACTTGATATCCCTATAGCTTATAGAAGAAGAGGAATTAATTATTGAAATTAAAAATAATTTTCCCACCTTTAATCTTATTAAATTACAATGTAAAAACATTGGATATAGCACACTTATGAATAATTTGATAGTACATTAAAAATTTCAATATTTATATATATAGAAACCCACATGAAAGAGTCCAAAAAAATGTCTCGTGCCCCATGTGAGTCTTTTCCTGAATCAAACGCTAGCATATGAACTTGTAGGTCACTTTGTCAGTAATGTCTTGAAGCAACAGCAGAAGATGAAGATTGAAGAATAATCAATATAAATTTTTATGAATTAATGGACAAGAAGAATTAAATGGGTTGCATTAAAAATCTTTAGATTGATTTGATGATATTTTGAACTACTACTACTATTCTGCAAAGCTCCATAGACGAATATCACCTTCATAAAAATCATCCATCATCATCATGGGTGGATTGAACATTTGATCGAGAAATTTGGGTGATTGCAGGTCTTCAAAGTTGTACCATGAGTTGTCTAGCATAGGAATTGGTTCACTGTAGCTCCCAAAAGATTGCATTAGTGACACATCGTCATCAAGTTGATCAGAAAATGAGGAAGACATTGATGATGACGGTGAGGGAGATGAGGAAAAGAAAGAGGGAAGAGGTGGTGATGATGCTGATGGTGTGGTGGCCGGGGATGTGTAGGAGGTGTTGGTGGTTGTTGTTGCTTTCGTGGTGGTGGTGGCATTCTCCACAAAACTATTAGCAGCAGCCGCAGCCACTCTTTGAATGGACTTAGGGGACATAACAGTATCAGGAATATAATGAGAAGATGTGATAGGGAAGTTGAGATTGGCTGAAGAGCCCTTAAGGCATAAAAGTGCCGCATCATAGGCTCTTGCAGCAGCTTCAGGAGTAGAATAAGATCCTAACCATATTCTGGTTTTCTGATTTGGTGCTCTTATCTCTGAAACCCACGAACCCCAACTTCTCATTCTCACTCCCTTGTACTTCTTCTTGATTGCTGCTACTGATGAGGTTGCTGCCATTGCCTTTGATGTCCCTGACTGGATCTTGTGCTCAGACTTCACCATTTAGGAAGACCAACGAGTACTAACAACGATCAGGCGTTTTCTTAATGAATAAGAGAGATCTTGATCGCGAAAGAGTCTTCTTCTTCTTCTTCTTCTTCTTTTGTGTTTCTGTAGCGTTTGGTTCAACTTTGTGTTCTTGTTCTTCTGAAAGATGAGGAGAAAGAATGAGATGCAAAATAAAAATGAGGAACAAAGGTTTGGTATTTATAGATGGGTTGGAGGTCAGTGGTTGAATTTATATTAATAAGATTATAGCAAATTACCCTGGTAAAGGAACACTACATGATAGTTCCACGGACTTAAATGTAAAATGGGTGACAGATATTTTCAAGCTCATATTAATATACGTGGAAAAAAAATTTATATATATTTAAAACTCCATGGATTTCTTTGTAAATGACGTATCTGTCCTGTCATGGTCAAACCCATTTATGCCAGATAATTAAACTACATCAGTAACAACCACATAAATAAATAATGATGTGAAGAAAGAAATGCAAAACTGCACTCAGCCCATTTGCTGATTAAAGAAGCTGAAACGAACATCTTATTATTTACTCAAATTAGTTAAGAGGACTTTGAAATGGTCAAGTGTGGAAGCAAATTATTTAACCAGCGATGATCTTTAACACTTCTGTCACAAAAGATTTTGGGAAATTTTCTCATAAATAACATCTTCATCTCCTCTTTCCCAAGAAGTCTCGCAGATGACTTTATTTATATATATATATAAAGAACAAATTTTTTTATTGGGCAGAAGAAACTAAAAAGTTCATGATTTTCCAAAGACACATTGTGAACCAAGGGAAAAGGAATTGAATGATTACTAACCCACATGCACCAATGAAAAAACCAGCATGGAAAGGTTAACAAAAGCAGAACTTGTACTGTTTTTAGAGAGTTTTTTCTCCTGATCATCGACTTGCATAGCAAGAAAACCTTCCTTCACTAATAAAAATGAATTCTTTAAACAAAATGAACAAAAGGGCAAATGGGTACTTCTCAAAATCCCAGTCTAAAAAAACACCTGCAGACTTCACCTGATAATAAATGTACATAATCTCTGAGGCATCAATGTATATTATATTCATATAGATTAAAAAAATGACAAAACATAGGATTCTCTGTAGAAGGCAACTTCCAGGATCTGCAGGGTGCGTGATGCTGGTTTTATAAATAATAATTGATTAAAACCTAAACACTCTTTTATAAATAATAATTAATTAAAGCCTAAACACTCTTGGTTCTAACAGTAAATCCATCACCTAAATACACAGAAAGAAAACAGCTGTTGCTGCTCTGTCATGCAATGCAATCTCCAAAACCGCGTCATGGAAATGGAAGATAGAATTAATTTGGATTTAATTAAAAATCTCTATCAAAGATTTAAAGACAGACGCATTGCTCAACTGTCTCTTTCTTCTGTAAGGCTTTAGCTTACGTTATATGACTTGACTTTAAGGACACTCTGTTTTTTAAATTTTCGATTCGATTTTAATTTCAAATCAGACCGTATTTGAGATTACTTGCATGGAGGTGTGAGGGTCAGTACCTTTACAGGGACAAATTAAATTAAATAATTCGGTTTATTTATTTTAACCTTATTAATCATTTTTTTTAATATCAACCCAACCAAATTAAATAGATTAAAAGAAATAAACTGAAAAATTAAAATAATTCAGCTTGATTTTTCAATTGTAGCCAAATTACGCTATCTCTAATTGAAGTTAATATTAATGCATGATGTAATTGATCTAATTAAAATATAAGCTTAAAATTAATATGTGTATTAAAATTTTAATCTTTTTTAAGAAAGCATTATTAGCATCATATAATCTATATTAAAACCTGCAACTCTCCTTATATGGATTCATATATATATATATATATATAAACTGTTATAACTTGAGGTGGCTTTAGTTTACCAAATTGATGTAAACTATCACCAAGTGTAATGATAAGTATTTTATAGTTTAGGATGAATTAAATTCATCCAAGAACACTTCTATATTATAGATTAATGGCAATTAGAGGAGGAAAAATAATTATTAAGCAGATGTGGTCAATATTCCTGCAAAACTATTCATAATCTTTTTTAAAAAATTGGAAAAACCATTTCCAGTAATTTCTATATTTTACTTAGGACTGTCCATTGTTGTTTATAAAGTTCGAATTGAGAATTTGTATTGAAATGTATTATAAATGAAAAAAAAAATTATTGTAGTAAAAATCAAATCATATTGAATTGAGTTTATATTTATTGTTTTAATTTATTTTTTATAAAAATTGAATCAAAATTTTATTGAAATTATATTAAGTGAAATCGAATTAAATAATTGAAACTTAATTATAAATGCATTATTCGAGAAAAAAATTAAAGAAAAAAATTATAAATATATTAAATTACTTTATAGTCCATAAATTGTACGACTAAATTAAATTTTTAATTATATAATAATATGTATATTTTAGTTAAAAATTATATAATTAAGAAGTAGGTAGAAGATAATATAATATACTAATGAAGGAATATATAATACATTTTTATATAAATTTTATATTTTAATATTAGTATTATTATATTAACTGTAAGTGAAAATTGAATCGTGATATTAACTTACCATAATTTTAAAAAAATAATTTAATATTTACCGCATATTTATAATATAAAAATTTAAAAATTTAAATTTCATCCCTAAAAAAATTTTTGAAGTATAAAAAAACAAATTTTTGACAAAACCAACGTAAATCTACTTAAAATTCATCACATGTGAACCTGAATACTTGCAACCATAGCAACTTTACCATTAAAAAATTTAAATTAATTAACCATGAGAAATAGAGGGATAATAATAAAATCAAAGTATAATTGATTTCTTCAATGATAATTCATGTGTGAAAAGATTAGTGTCGTCAACCCGTACTAGTCTTCTCCATCCTCCCTCCTTCATATGTTCCCTTTGCCTCACCAAAAATCACTGTAACAAGGCATACCCTTTTCTTTAATTTGGTTATATATTATTTTTCTCCAATTCTTAAGCTTGATTAGAAAAAATTATATCTTTTTTTATCAGTTGATCACCAGATGGGTGGCAGTAGCATTCACATTAAATTTAATTAAACTAATAAATAAATTGTCCATATTTATTTTAAGCAAAACACATCACATGTTCATGCCACACTCCCTCCTAATCTTTGTTTATTTTATGATTTGTCAGAAATTAAGGAATATGACAATGGGCTTTCTTTGTTGGAAGGTAATAAGGAAATTTCTTTGGTAATTTTATATATGGGTTTTTGCTAATCTATAGCTCAATAGGCTTGACCTTTGAGCTTTGACACCAAGGTTAATGACCAATTGCCATCCATTCAACTAGTCTACCATTGGCGTGCCAAATCAAAGGGCGGCTTAAGCTTTTGTCTATGTTTAGGGCAGTGGAAAAGAACTGGGTGCCACCTTTCTACACTCAATCAAGGTCAAGATACTGCTATAGGGGTAGTGTTAATATATTTGTATTTATTTAATCATTATATACCTTAAACTTTGAAATGGGTTATGGGCTAGTTGTGAAAGGAGGAGAAATTGTACCAAAATGGAACTTATTGCTCAACATTCACAAGTGATGAAAATGTCATTACCATGTGATCATATGTAGTGGAGAACATGGGCATAGAGTTTAGACTCGTTGAGAGCTTCCTACTCTTGCCAACAAGTAATTAACTGTGCTTTTGACTTTCTTTCTCCTCCAAATTTTCTTTTGTTTAATGTTAACCCTTTTTCAAGTTTTTAACTATTTGATGAAATTTGAATTCTAATATGGAACTTATCAAACAGTTTAAGTATATATTAATGCCGATCCATATGTGGACGTAATCTCTTATTGATGCTATTATTTATCTAGTATTAAGTGAAAAGTCCCATAAATAAATCTTGTGTTTCTGTATATATATGTTCTCAAAAGAAAAAAAAGTCCCCATAAGATAATTAAACAACGAGGATCAGCAATGAAGATGCATGCTACTTCTCTTCCATTAACCAAATTGTAATATTTTAATGTACTTTGCAACTTGCAATTTTCCTCGAGAATGTATCTTCTGGCACACCGTACCATAATCTTTCCGTACCTCGCATGTATCGATGAAAGCAATAATTATACTATTGGTATAGAATTAAAAGGGGTGAGGAGTGTATGCAGCCAGCAGGAATTGTAGGACCAGATGGGTAGAGGCCAAAAGCCAGATGGCAGAATAGAACCATGTCACTTCCCAATCAATACAGGACATATGGAAGAAATGGGAATGGGGGCAATAGGAAGGTGCAATGAAGCTTATTCAAGTGTTGGAGGATGAAGAGGCAAGATCCATGTGGGTAAGGTTTTCATCAGAGAAGAATCAAATCCCAAATCCTCTATCTCTCTCTCTCTGTTTCTGATAGAATTGGAGATCAATGAACCTTCCAGGAAAAACTACAGAAGGGTATCTTTCACAACCACCATATCCATAGTAATGGCCAACGCAATGCTTTGATCAAAATTTAAAATATATTATATATTATATATCTTTGAGAGGTGAACTTGTTGACCTAACTCTTTTGATTATCAGGTATGTACATGGTTTTCCAAAGATGGTTTGAATTATATTTTTGGACGGATTCTGGAGAAAGAAAATATGTATTTGCATGGAAATGAATGCCGACATTTCATAGATTTTGGACATAATTCTGCATGAATAACAGATTCTAGCTGTGGACGAGATGGAATTTTGTTCCAAGTGCCTTTCATCACCAGTCTTACAGTAACAGATGGTGTCCTTATCTGATAATGGTGCATTGCTTTGGCTTGTTATTTTTTAACTTGTTACAATAATAAATGAATTGCATAATTTTGGCTTGGTTTCCATCAAGCTAAGCCTACTAAATGGCAAAGCAGTATAAAGAAGGATAGAGATTATTTGATGGAAAAGTATTTCAGAGTTGCTCAATCTTTCGAAAGAAAAGGATTTGCAGATTGTCAAAAAACTCCAAAGTGATGATAGGGTGCAGTTCTTTTTTTTGCTAATTCAGTTGTTAGAAGTGTAGTGCAACATTTAATGGTTCTCCAATGGAATGAACTACTTGGTTTTCTGTCTATGCCCCATTGCCAATTACAAAATAGAAAAAATGACTTTTCCATCTTTGTATTTTAACTTTCTCTTTTTTAAATTTTTTTCTTTAATACTTTATTTAACTCAGACATAGTTAATATACTTGATTCCACAAAAAGAATACCTATGACTATGAGATTGACTTGAGAAACTGATTCCCATGAACTGGAAGGTCTTTTCTTTATTTGTTTTCGTCGAATGTTAGAGCATTTCCATTAAAGGGCCAAGCCCAAAATAGTACATAGCAAGGCCAGTTTAAAAATCAACCTTAAAGGTCAGATTTCAAGGGCTTAACAAGATAATTAAAGCCTTAGGAAATTATTCCTGCCGAAACCCATTACAAGGTCCTAACTCATAATTAAAACCATAGGAAGTAGAAGTCATTAGCGTTGCCCACAAGAAGCATCGCTGCCCTACGCCACCATCCCTTGAGGAAGAAGTGCCAAGAAGATCGAAAAAATACCTGATCTTGCATGCACAAGCAGATATGTGAATAGGAGAAAAAACCATCCTGGTACCAAAACCAGGAGGTTAAGTTGCTGGATATCCTTGAAAAGCTATGGAAGCTTCGAACCGATACCTAAATGAGCAGAGAACATCGTCGATGGGGCTCTTCGGCGTCCCAATTGCACCTTCCGAGCCGTTCTTTCAGATTGCACACTGTAAGCAAAACACCACCATATAAAAACTGAATCCCATGCTATCGTAAAACAGAGGAGCACATGCCGATTTAGAGGCTTCCAATATCACGACAAACACTCAAACACGTACAAATAGCCAAGATCCAAGACTACTCATTCACAAGCACACATGTAGTCAGGATGAAAGGCTACTTCGATTAGACAAAAACTCTCTCTAATGAAGCATTAGACCTGCAAAACAAACCAAAAGCCATCTATACAATCCAAAAACTCACTGTTGGGCAGAGGAGGAGAAGGCTCCCTTGCCCTGAAGGGGCAAAAGAGGCCGCTAGCCGCCAAATGAGAGGGATGGAGCCTAAAGCAAAGAAATGAAAAGGAGCGAGAAAAACCGGTGAAAGGTGCTTTCAAATGGTCGCATTCCAATAAATTCTTATAATATTACCAATTGAAAACATCACTTTTCAGCTGGTATGAAAGCTGTGGAATTACCATTTAAATTTTACAAAATTGTGCAATTTTCAAACATTATAGCAATGCTGAATCTTTGATACATCTAAATTGATGAACTAATGCTAATTTTAATTCCATTGGCACCAAAAAAATTAGAAATATTCATCTTCTGCAGATATATATACTTTATTTAACTAGCTCCAGAAACGTACTTAGTTTTTTTTTTAAAATGGACAGAGAAAGGAAATTACCTTGTTTTGCTACTTTTTTTTTTCTTAAAAAAAACAATCTTAATCTCATATATCACTTCAATAATTTAGGGGTATTTGTTTCACTCGTTGGGTGCAGATAATAGCTGATAGACACCTAAATAAATAAATTAGAGTGTTTGGTAAGTTTTAAAAAATAAATCTGATAACTGATAAGCAACTGACATGATACATCAACTGCAGTTTGTATCAATTCTATTTTTAGAATTGTTTCTATCAGCTGATAGCTGATTTGATTTTATTTTTTATTTTGAACATACTATTTTTTTTTATTTAACTCGAAAATTAATATTATTAATACTTTTATATTTTTTATTTATAATTTTAATATTTTAATTAACACATTTCAATTTTATTAAAATATCTTTTATTAATAACATAAAATATAAAATATTTATTTATATCTAAAAACTTAAAATTAATTATAAGTTTTTTCTTTATCAACAATAATAATTACTTCATTATTTTATCTATATTTTTAAAATTATTTAATTATTTTTTAAAAAATTTAATTATTTTCTTATTTTAATAATAAAATAAATAATATAATATATTAATAATTATATTTTTATTTTAATAATATAATAAATAATATAATATATTAATTTGATAATTGTATATTTAATTTAATAATAAAATAAATAAATAATATAATAAATTTATAATTTTATATTTATTTTAATAATAAAATAAATTATATAATATATAAAATTATTAATCATTTCACATATCAACTGCAATAAATAAATATAATTTTACTAAACACTTAACATAAATGAGCTATAATAACAGCCATCAGTTAACCGTTATCAGCTCTATTCGCTCTTAGTAAGATTTCAATCAATGATAGGGTTTGTTGATTAAATTTAAATTAATGGGCTCTGGGCCTGATTGGGTTTTGGGTTAGAATGTTTGTGAACATATTTAAAAAATTGCTTAATAGGCCTCATCACAGAAATATCACATGGTCTAAAACTCTGCAAGCTCCAAAGTGGAAGTCTGGAGTTTAGCGAAGAAGATTTGAAGGATTAATGGCCTTTGCATCGATGGCCGCAGTGGCAGCGAGGCCATCCTCAATTGCTCTACTAACAAGAAGAAGACCCAGATCGATTTTCACTCCATTGGCTTCTTTATCTTCTTCATTTAGAACGAGAAAGTTGGTTCTCTACTCGAAGCCGGGATGCTGTTTGTGTGATGGCCTCAAAGAGAAGCTTCAGGCTGCCTTCTTGCTTTCTGGTCCTCATTCTCTTCACGACGTTGATTTGCAGGTAAGCCAAATTGACCATTCCCTTCCTCTCCTTCTTCGTGCTTTCGCTCTTGCATATTGATTTTGTGCTATTTTGAACTTGTCAGGTAAGGGATATTACAAGCAATCCTGAGTGGGAAAGAGCTTACCAGTACGAGATACCTGTGTTGGCTAAAGTACTTTCTGATGGCACTGAGGTTAGTGTTTCTTTACCTTAACTTTTCTTTTAAGCTTTACTCTTAAGTCAGTGTTAGTTTTGCAATGATAATGTAGTTACCTTCGGTGTTGGTGCTTAATGAATGCGAGGATCTCATAATTTCCGATTTCAAATGCTACTTAGAGGGTGTAAATGGTTTTAAAGTGGAATAAAAACCAAAGCTTACATTGTTAACTGTTCACCTAATTTTGAACATCTGGGTTTATGATTGGTTTTTCAAATGAATTCTTAATAACTATTTTTATCAGTGAAATGGGCAAACTGATCAAGAGTCATATTGTTATTTAGGGTACCAATTTTTTTCAAGTGGCTTAGGGTATCAAATTTTACTAAAAGTTTGAGCGGTTTAGGGGCTTAGGGTATCAAATGCTAGTAGAAGTTTGACTGGCTTACGAAGTCTGCATTGTTTCCCCTCTTTGCTTCTTCCTTTTTTCCCTTATCCAAATCAAATGAAAACAATAAAACCATTTGATTAAAAGTTAACCTCCTAGTTAAACAAAATATATTGAGGCTGGCTTAGTTGGGATACCTAAAGTCTAATTGCCTTCAAAATTTAGGAAAACACTGATTAGGGATTTGCATTTATAAATAATTGTCAAGACTGGAATGCAATCATTGTATTTATATGATTGATTTTGTTCATGACATTGCTAAAACTAAAGTAATAGACTTTATGGTTTGGGAAAGCATGGGCGTTGGAGTATATATATGTATGTAGTTTGACTTGATTGATTCTTGATTCACTAAGGCATGTTTGGGATTGTAACAATTTGTTGCTTTCCCAATGGCCAATCAGCAATAGGAAAAACAAAAAAATAAAAATATGCCCAAATTCTATTTTCATAAGCTGGGTCCTGCCACACTGCAAAACAGGCACTAAGTTGGTTGATCGTTGGAGAAAAGTAAAGTTGTAAAGAATAATTGAGAAGCTTGAAATACGTTATTGGTACCTTCATTCTTTTTTATTTGTTTTCTAGCCATGTGGTTGTTGTTGTTGTTTTTTTTTTTTTTTCACCTCCAAGATATGTAGTTCTTAGTAGGAAGTGGAATTTTTGAACTCCTTAATGTATTATGTACCCGAGTTGCAGAGTAATGCATCCACAGTAGTAATTTTGGCCCTTTTATCTATCACTACTGTGAGGTAAGAATGTCATGGTGGTGATTTGATTGTTATTGAATAAGAAGTGTACTCTTTTGAAATAATTAATGTACTAGTTAATACATTTATAGACAATTTTTAGCATTTTAAGGCTTTCTATCACTTTTAGGAGAGTGAAAATGCCATTGAGATGGTTTGATTATTACTGAATTCAGTGGAAATGCACAATTACTTGTGTGCTTCATTAGGGCTGCAAGCAATGCAGGAACAATGGAGGGGTTGAAATTGAGTTATATATAATTCCTGCTTGCAGCATTTAAGGATACCCTTAATAGTCCAGGTATTTCGGTGAAACTTTAGAGGAGGGAGCCTGTGTTAAAGGAATCAATTTTATTTTAGATTATGAGTTGATGGCATTGATCACCTATGCCATTCTTGCCTTTATAGCTTTTATTATGGTATCCTAGGGTTAATGCAATATGAATTGAAGGTCAACTTCTCATGTAAAAGGCTTACGATTTTACTTGAGTATCAAGAGACAAGAGGCGATTTTGGGTGGTTCTTTAGGATTTAGCATTCAGGTTTTGCTTAGCTTCTATCAGATTTTAGAGTCTTGTTTTAGTCTAGGTAATTTAGATACCTTAGTTTCTATCCATAATACCCTCTTCCCCTTTAAAATTTTCCTATGTGCAAAAACTTTTTTTCATTTTATTTATTTTTTTATTTATTTATTTTTATCTAAGTTGATATTGCTTTAAACTCTGCCTATGTGAGCTTAGCAAAATATAGCTGATCCTAAGCCCCAAAAAAGGACGAGAGTTATGGTAAGTTGACGACTAACATAAAACATAGTCATTTCTCATAATATGGATCCTTATGTACAAGTTTTAAATATTAATGCGGACTTGGTGTCTAATAGAGCTGAATGGCGGAAAATGATCAATATAGATGACCACAACTAGTTTGGAATTAAAGTTTAGTTATTGTTGTTGTTAATACTGCTTTAGGGGAATTGTTTGCAATGGGCTTACTGTTTCTCTATGGTAGGTTAGGCCTATCTCATCATGGGTTCATAAAAGTTAAGTAAGAAAATTGGAGTTCATGTTTTTTCCAGATGTACGAATGTATAAAACTGTTGTATCAATAGTAACTGTAGGTTGGCCTGTCTATTTGAGATTATTTTTGGTTTAGGGGTCTATTTGGCATTATTATTGGAGCTACTATTGAGAAAAGATCTTTTTAAAAATATATTAATTAGAAAACATTAAAAAATGATTTAAATTTAAATTTGATAAGTTTTAGTCATAAGAACACTAAAATAACAAAATAACTTTTTCCAAATTATTTTTCCAACAACATCTAAAATGGCATTTTTTTTCTCTTTAAAAGCAATTTTGGCCCCTCCAACCACAATGGCAAAATAGGCACTACATCTCCTTTTTCATTGTTGGTCTCTTGTTTTTTAGGCTTGTTCTATTTTCCTTTTCCATTAATGGGACATGCACACACATGTACTCATGTCTGTCTAATCCTGATTCAAGTGCCAGTTGACAAAGAACAGATTTTTGATATCAGGGTGCTCGAGACAACCTAGAGATAATATATTATCGTTTACGCTTTTTAACAAACAAAAAATTAGGTAAAACTTTCAAATGAGATAAAATCAGAGTTAATATACAGTGAATACCCAAGTGAGCTCCTTTGGCAACAGTGGGTCTTGTATTATTGCAATCAAATCAAACCCAATTTGTTGGGTGTGTAACTAGAACATATATGTGGTGGCTAATAATACTGAAGCTTTAGTACAGGATTTATCCACTTTTGTCACCTAGATGTGTGATTAAAGTGTAGGAAGACAGTCCTGAACAATTTTGGAGTTGGATGTGCATTTGTAAGTCTCTTTTTTTTTGGGTGATATCTTACAAACATTCTGTATCAGGAAACTCTGCCTAGAATATCACCTCGACTTGGAGTGGAGCTTATCCAAAAGAAGATAGCTGCTGCTTTGTCACAATAAGAGTCTGGGTAATTAAGATCCTAGCATAAGTTGTGCAACTTGTAATTAAAAACTACAAGGATGAATACATAGGAATACAGTCTATGTCCAAGTGAATTCTGGGAATGAAAATATTTCAGAATAATTTCAAAAAACTAATTTGCTTTGTCATTCTACAGCATTACATTTTATTCCTGTGCTACAAAAGTCCAGCTTTGGATTGGTATCAACAAATATAACGTTCTTCTCTCCTGGACAAACAGCTCTCTCTCTCTCTCTCTCTCTCTCTCTCTCTAATTTTCTGTGACTGGGACATGCCACTTATAAAGGCTGTGGCACGTGGAAGCAAAACCTAGAACCTTTTTGAGCTTAATTTGAAAATTTTCTCCCTTTTCGGAATAAGCTAGGTTGAAATATGTATAGAATTTTGGTACTCTAACTAGTACATCAGTAAAAATAGAAGTATTACTTCTCTATGGATTCACTGGAAACTCCTGGTTCCTTATGCTCGTGCATTGTAGGCCCTTGAAAGGCAAATCTTCAAGAAAAAAGTAATAGATTTTTCCACTTGAGAATGTGATTTCATCGAAGGTGTGCAAGTTGCTTTCTTGACCCCGTTTTGTTAGAGTTCTTATGTTGCGGGAATCATTTCCATGATTGACTGGAATAGTTAATGGGGACATAAATATGATCAACCGTTTGATGGTGTTGCCACCGTAAATTGCTGCTAGAGTGCTAGCCATGCATGGTCTATGTATGCAATCCTTTCCCAAATGGTCAATGCTTTGTTTGTTGTTTTTGTCTTTTTCTTTCTGGCCAAATGTCCACCCACTACTACACTTTCAGTGTTTTTGTCGTAATGAATATGAGAATTATTTGGGCTTGGTATGATTAACCCTTTTTTTTTCTCTTTTTTTTCCCTAATGTAAAAATATCATAACAAAGTGAAGAAAGCAATGGTTTTGCCATCCTTTAGTTTTTGATATGAAAACAACATAAATGAAAGGCTATTTGTGCATTCTTCACATGGCAATAAAAGCTGCAATTCAAAGGACAGAGGTCTAGGGTTCAAATTTGACTGAAAGACAAGTAAAACAAGAGGAGAAGGCAAAAAGCTCTGTTCTTCCATTTCTTTACCTTTTCTTCTCCAGTCCTATTGCATCACCCTAAGAAGTTCATTAGAATTGAATTGACCAATGGCTTCCCAAATCAGCTTTTAAAGAGTGAGACCTAGCAGGGTTTGTTCTGTCATTTTTGACTGGGCAAAATCATTTTTACAAACAAAATTGGACAAGGCAGGTAAATAATTTCCCAAAAACAATTAAAGCAAGCAAAAACACCTTCCAATTGGTTAGCACTTTCTCTTTTCCCATGCTACAAAGAGTTGTACTTTCTAGGAACATCATCTGTTTGTCTCAGTAATCTAACCAGGAAGTGAGGAGCCTGCCATGAATCTTTATAACTCGTTGAAACGCTGATTGCTTGACATTTGAGAATTCCATGATTAGACTGATTTTTGTTTGCTATTTAATTTCACAAATTTGGCAGATTTTTATGTCAAAAGCACTTACCAAAAGCGTTGTAGTTTTTTATTAGCTCAAAGCTGCATTGAATTTGCCAAGGATGATGGTAGAAGCAATATTATCCTTCAATTATTATCATCTTTGCTTATATTGATGAGCATATGCACATCCTTTGCAGAATTTGACAGGACCAAAATCTGATATAAAATTCCCTGCATTGTGTTGTTGCTTCCATTTTCATTTAATAAAGAAGGGAAGCAGATTTATACCTTTAAATTGTGTTTCCTTTTCCTTCATTTTATATATATATATACACACACACACACATAAACACAAATAAAAAGAAAGACTTGCTCTTTAGACTGCCTTTGTGTTGTGCTTCTGCAGTAGAAGACAGATCTTTTTCCCACTTTATCATTCAGTATCTTTTAGGTGCATATTTTGCTTCATGATATAGCTAGTGCACCTAAGAAAATTACATGTTTCTTTTGTTTCTAGTTGATGAATTATTCATTTTAGGTGTTTCTGCTGTTTATGCTCTAATTATCTTTTAATATTTAATTAATCTTTCAATTAACAAAACTTTAATTAAGATTAGTGCTGCATTAAAAGAAATCTTTGAACATATCATTTTATTTTTTTTTTTGGGGTGTCTATATATTTTAATTGCTTGATGATTGGCATACTACAAGCTTATAGTGCATATTAATCATTTTAGTGTTGAGAATATTGAGTGCATTAAGATCAATAGTTTTGCTATATATACATAGGCAGAGGCTGAACAATGATTTTTTTTTTCTTAATATGACTCATTTATATATTAATAAATAATAAATCGATTATTTTGAATTTAAAATAAAAAAAATAATCAAAATATCAATTAAATAAAATTGAAACTGAAATCTTTAAATTGAAATAAATGAATTTGATGATTGTAATCATGCATTTGGATATAACTTTTTTAATATAATTGATTTTGGTTATAATTTGAATATAATTTTAATATTATTGAGTTAAAATTTATTGTTTTTGTTTTTGGCTACATAATTGCTAGATTATGTCCATGAAATAAGAAGAGTATGCTGCTAATGGGAAGATTATGTGGATGTGGTGATGTGAAAAAGAAAGAGCATAATAATGAAACTATGGAAATAGCAATTAATACATTGTGTGTAATTGACATGTTGTTGAACTAATCAGTAAAGTGGAGGGAAACTATTAAATTGGATTTTATATAATAATTATCTTTAATTTAATAATTTTAAAATATTTTTAAAATTATAAGGTCTCAAATTTATTAATAAAAAAATTGAATTTCTTGTCTTATGAGAGTGCGTCATGCTTGCTGAATGGGAAGCAACTATCACCACAAAATAATTAATTCCACACTATTCTTGCACTATGTTTGAAATGTTTGAATTGATGAAAAATAGGGAGAAAAGAAAATAAAAAAAATAAAAAAAATTTTTCATTGTAAACTAGTGTGAAAAAAAAAGGAAAATAAATGTTGATTTGAGAGTTAAAATTATTTTTTAAGAAAAAAGTATTATTTTTAAATGTTAAAAAATTATTTTATTATTTCAGTATTTTAATAATTAAATTTATCAAATTTATTTTTAAATTTTTTAATACTTTTTAGTTAATATTTAAAAAAAATTATATTTTACTTGTAATAGTATGCAAATTAGATGCAAGAGTAAAAGAAAATTATGGTTGGAAAATAAAAATGTGGGACTTGCAAGTAATTTTGTTCGGATGAAAAATAAATAAAATTATATATATAATTATATAATTATTTACTTTAATTATAAATAAAAAGAATAAAATCAATATTTTATTATTCAAAAAGCTATTTTTCTATCTAATATTCAAAAAGAAAATAATTTTACTTCAGCTTTATTTTCTCTCTTTATTTTTATTTCTATATTTTATTTCCCCCTAAATTGGTTTCCAAACATAGTGTTAATCAGTTTCCACACATCTAAAACATCATAAAATATATATATATATATACACACAAATCAAATCTTGTAATCACAAACACAGATCTGACATTTATCTGCTTTGATTGATGAGGGAGGTGAGGCTAATTTTACTTTCTTCTAGTTTTTATGATCATAGCTCTAGTAATTCATTTCTATTTTATTTCTCTAACTTATATGTTAATTCAGATTAAATTGTTTTTATTAAAAGCATAAAATTATTCTTAAAATTCTCACTTATAAAATTAAGTGTATATTTAGATTGAGTGATTGATTAAGTGAATCCATTTAATTCAATAAATGCACAATATATAGGTGTCCATTTTAGCTATACTTTCATTAGATTCACTTTCTTGTAACAAAATCAGGAATGAGAATTAATTAGTGTGCTGTGAAATTACACTGAATATAAAAACCTCTGTATTACTCATTAGAGGTAATTTTTGGAGCTTTGTGATATTACAAGATGAGAAGGACCAACAACCTAACTTCCACTATCACCACCAAAGGTAATTGATGCTTGTGTGTGTGGACTAATCTCATCATGCACTTTTAAATATTACATCCAATTATATATATATATATATATTGGTTATTTTTTTAATGTGTGTTGTACACTGTATTTGTTGTTTGTATTTATAATTTAATTGTTTATAATTATAAAAAAAATTATCATATTAATTAATTATAAACTTTAAAATATTATGGGAATTTATTTCTTTATTTTTCGTTCATTTTTATTTATCACTTAAAATTTTTGTATGATGATTATGAAAATAATTAAATCATTTAAATTATAATAAAATATTTTTTAATTTAATTAAATTATTTTTTCATCTCATTTAAATTATGATAAAATATTATCAAAGTGGATTAGGAGAATTTAGAGTGAGGTGATCTTTTCCCTTCCCATACTCATCCCCCCCTAGGTCTGGGAAAATTGACTAGGTGCGAGATGAGTTGGATCGAGTTTGAGAACAATTCTCATCCTTATCTTCAAATAGGATTATAAGAATAAATATTAAATAGAGACTTTCTTATATTCAAATATGAATAAAATTTTTACTTATGTTAAATTTAAATAAACCATATAATAGAGTTATATACACATGAATAGTTAGGATAAAAGAAATATTCACTCGTAAAAATAAGATTTAACAAATAAAACTCTTAAAAAATTAAATCTAAATAAAAAAGAAAAATTTCTAAATAAAAAAGAAAAATTCTCCAAGGGAAAAAAAATAGTAAAATCAAAGGAAATCATATATTAAAGTAAGAATTAATAGATTTAAGACTTTTATTTCCATAGAAAATTTTAAATTTTTGATGACTTAAATAATAATTCATAACCCTAGTTATTCATAATGTTTTTCTTTTATAATTGAATAAGAAATTGTTTTACGTTAGATATGTAATTACTTTTTTTATCATTATATTTTGTTTAATAGATTTGTTTTTAAATAACTCTTAATTCTAATTAAAGATTAAATGCAAGTTGAATAAAAAAAAAATTTAAATACAAGTAGAACTAAAAATTTTAAATTTATATAAATTTAAAAACTAATTTAAATAATAAAAATATTATTATACATAGTTTAAAGAATTAAGATTATTTTTGAGAATCCCATTATTTCCCTATTTTCACTTTTTTTACTACATATTGCATGCATATAATAAATTTGATTATACACTTTGATCAATCGTACTCATTCTTCTCTTTTGAGATCAAATCCATGCTTATATAAAATTTATTAATTGAACTTAATTTAAGATATTTTAATTTTTACATTTAAATAAAAACTCCTACATCTGCTGATATATGAATAAAATACAATTTTAAATACACAATAATACTTATGCATAATAGATTTTAAAATAAATATTAAATCTTACATAAATTGTAAATAAATTAAATATTACATTTTTAAATTTATTCTTCTCATTGATATTTCAATAATATTTTCATATGGTAAAATATCAATTATAAAATGTTTCTCATTCCATTTTATACAATAATTAAAATTAGATACAATTTTTAAAAAATAAATAGATAGGAAAAATTATTAAGATGAAATTTAAAATTAATTTTAAAATAACATAATATATATATATATATATTCGGAGACCTTTTGTTTTTATAATTTAATAAAATATAAATATAATTTATGAAAATTTTATTATAGTATTAGTACAATTTAATATGAATTAGTGACAGATTCTTATCGCGAACCATATTATTAAAAACAAAATATTGAACGAATTCACATATTTGTTAAAAAAATAAAAATATTTGTAACGAAATTGTTGTCGCCAAACATTATTAGCTACTATTTTTGTCGTTGCGCTATGCAATTGCAATGGCACAGGTGTCGCCAAATGTAATTAGCGACGATTTATATAAATTAACGACAAATATTTTGTCATTAAAATTACCTTTTGTTGTTATTTTACTAAATAATATAAATAATAAAAGGCATTTTTATAATGTTTCTATATATAAAACACTTAGTCTTCATGCATTAAACCTATAAATTTTATGGATTATTACTGAACAAATGGGGTAGATTTAAATTGAGAGAAGGGAGATTGAAGTGGTTTGATCATGTGAAGCGTAGAGTTACGGAGGCTCCAGTTAGACAAGTAGAGCATATTAGGTTGATGATAGAAAGAAAAAAAAGGGGTAGACCTAAATTGACTTGGAGGAGAGTAGTACAACATGACCTAGAAGCATTACATATTTCTGAGGATTTAACCTAAAATCGTTCAGAGTGGAGAAAGCGAATTCATATAGCCGACTCCAAATTTTTGGGATAAAAGCTTAATTGAGTTGAGTTGAGTTGTATTACTGAACAAACGGGGTTTCGTTGGTGGTACTCCTTTTTTGGCCGCTGAAACCTTTAGCCATGGATTTGCAAAGACAAAAATTTAATATTGATATCCTTGTCAATAAATTTTGCGACGAAAACCCTAGTAAATACAGTGTATGCTCAAACTGGTCCGCAACATATTACTTTTTTATTGATGAAAACAAATTAGAAAATATAAAGAAAAATTAAATTATCTTGGTTAATACAGTAAGACCTGTTGATCTGAGTTTAGTACAAATTTTTTCCTAAATTCTCTAATAAAATTCTAGCTCATATGAAAAAAAAAAAAAAAAGCTGGGGAACAGAGTGTGCTACTTAAACTCAATTTATTAGCAAATTCGTGTGGATTGAAACCCTGATACATTAAATTAATCATGTGTATTATAAAAGTTCATCAATTCAAAGGTAATATTGTAAGGTGGATTCCACCGTCTGCATGCTTTCTCGTTGGAATCCTAATATCAATCCACCAACTAATTAAACACCTTTATTTTAATTATTCTTTGCAAAATATGTTCCCTTCTTTTTTAAAAATATACTTTCACATTATATATAAAAATTAGTGGATAATTGAGATGCTATTACAGTAATATCTCTTTTTATATGAATTATATGTGCCACTTATATTAATTTATATTCCTTCTTAAAAGAAGAAAGTGTCCCCTTTTATATTGTCGATGAACAAAAATCATAAGATATATGCATTGCAATTTCTGGATGTTAATTATCTGGTTTTTTCTAAATTGAAAACAAAAATTTAAAGGAAGGGGTTTAATTATTTTGATTAAAAATCGTGAAATTGTGAAGTTTTGAATTTAAATATTAATTAAATTTTAATAATATCAAGCTAAATATTAAAATACGATAAAAATGAATTTTAAGTATGTATTATACTATTGACTGTATTTTTTTTAAAATTGAATATAAATAAAAGGGAGAGAAAAATCTTTGTTCCAATGGAAAGACATTTATTTTGACTTGTGAACAGAGGTTAAATCAGGGCGGCGATGCTGCATAAATTATGCTGCACAAAAGCAGCAAAGCACTATGAGAGAGCTTGGGAATAAGAATAATTTACAAATTAATTGGAAAGCCATATATAGAATATTTCGCAATATTAATGAATAATTAAGCAAGTCATTAAATTAATTATACTACTCTTCTTACTTGTTAAATTTAGAAAGAGTAGTAGATAAATTATAATTTAATATATATATATATATATATATATATATATATATATATATATATATATATATATTCTTTCACTTTTATTTATTTTCAATGTCAGATATATATTCCCAACATTATAATATTATTAAAAATTCAAAAAAAGTTTTTAACTAATTACACTATAATTTATTTTAAATTATTTTATATATTAAAATACTAATCAATTCAATGTTACAAACTAAAGCCTTCCATTTTTATTTATTTCCAATATGATATTCCCAACACTACTACTCATCACTTACTGCCCAAAAGAAAGGAGAACATTTTGACACAAGATATAAATAATGCCATGCAAGAATTGAACATATTAATTAACTAATGCCTTTTTTTGGGTTTGTAAAAAATAAAAGAAATAGAATATTATTAGAAAATCAAGGATTTTTCTGTAAAATATTCTTCAGTGGAATTTAATTATCTTGCATGCTTTTGCTGGTTATAAGAGGCTATTTTTTCTCCTCAGTTCTCTCATTCATCACTTGTAGTTTTCTTTTTTTCCCTTTTTCTTTCCTTAATTCTCCTCAAGAGAAAGAGAAGATTTATTATTATTTTTATTATTAAGAGATGGGAAATCTAAGTGAAGTGTTGTACAAGATAAAACCTTATTTCCTTATGGTGTTCTTGCAATTTGGATCGGCAGGCAATTATATAATCAGTATGGTAACTCTCAACCATGGCATGAATCGCTATGTGCTCATTGTCTATCGCAACGCTATCGCTGCTCTTGTTCTTGCTCCTTTCGCTTTGCTTCTTGAAAGGTCTCCCCTTCTTCACTCCATGCATTAAATTTCACTTTTCAATCAAGAATCATGCTTTGCTGGTAGATTTATGTAATGAAGTTATAATGATTTCTCTCTATCTTATATTTGGATAAGAAACTGCTGGACTATGTAGAGATTTTATAATTTAATTTTAAAGAAATTATATTCAAATTCACACTTTTTTTTTGTTTAAAGCATAATGTCTCACCAATGTCTTGCATGTACACGTCCACATATAGAGAGTGAGTTAAATATTAAATTGTTAGTTAATTTTTATGTGTCATAGTGGAACTAACCTTTGTTCTTTGTATGCAGGAAAATAAGGCCAAAGATGACTTTCCCAGTCTTCTTACAAATAATGGCATTGGGATGTTTAGAGTAAGGGTTACACATAAATTCTTTTATACTTACATAAATTTAATTTTCATTATTAAATTGAATTTCCATGAAGTGCAGACATTTGATTATTGGGTTATTAGATGTAACAATTAATGTTTTAACTTTTTTTATAGACAAATTTAATTAACTTGTGCAAGGCAGATGGTTTTTATATTAAATTTTTGTCCTTATATTAACCATAAATATATATTCATGACAAATTGACAGGCCAATCCTGGACCAAGGCTTCAGTTACTTGGGGATGCAATACACATCAGCATCTTATGCATCTGCTATCATGAATGCTGTTCCTTCAGTCACCTTTGTAATTGCTGTGATTTTTCGGTACGATTTTATTCTATCATGGTATATATATATATATATATATATATATATATATATTTAACATCATGATTTAAGAACTGCATGTGTCGAGCAAATAAAGGTAGGATTAATTAGAATCTATAATATATTAACAGTAAGACGCTATATATGATATTATCAGACAAAGAATAATGATAAAAAAAAATTGGAATCTGCATTCAGCATCAGCAGGCAACAGCTTTTTCTTGTGAAAAAATAAAGAATAGATGCTGATAATAAATAGAAAATTCATCTAGAGTTGTGAAATTTTGGATTCGAGTTCTACTCAGAGCAAATTGTATTAAAAAAAAAATTAGAGAATTGGGAACATATTACTAAGTTGAATATTTTTTAACAGGTTAGAGCGCATAAGGATCAAGGAGATACGCAGCCTAGCAAAGGTAATTGGAACCCTGGTTACTTTCGGAGGAGCTCTGCTTATGGCACTTTACAAGGGCCCTCTTATTCATCTAATATCCTCAAGCAAATCATCCCATCATGAAAATTCTGCTCACAATTCCGATAAACATTGGGTCGCTGGGACGCTATTGATACTTGTAGGCTGTGTCTCCTGGTCTGCCTTCTACATTTTGCAGGTATTCTACATTGATATATTTTATATAATTCACTGCTCCATCACAACTTAATCACTGGAGTTATAACCATGTATAATGCAGTCCGTAACCTTAAAGAAGTACCCGGCGGAGATCTCTCTGTCGTCGTTGATATGCTTGGCCGGCACCGTTCAGAGCTTGGCCGTAGCACTGGTGGTTGCTCACCACCCCAGCGCATGGGCTGTTGGCTGGGACACCAGGCTCCTGGCTCCTGTCTACACTGTAAGTATTGCTTGCTTATTAATGATCAAGTCCACTGATAAGCTTCAACTCAGTAACACTGGAATCGTTTTTAAACCTGAATTTAATTAAAAAAAAGTCCAATTATTTAAGTTTTCAGGGGATTAATTGTGAAAAAGAAACCTTGTTTTTGGTTACTTCAGGGGATAATTGCCTCTGGAATCACATACTACGTGCAAGGACTTGTAATGAAGACTAGAGGTCCAGTATTTGTTACAGCATTTAACCCTCTGTGCATGATCATTGTTGCGGCTCTTGGGTCTATTATTTTAGCTGAAAAGCTTTATCTTGGAAGGTAAGTAAAATATAAATCTAAATTAATTGATTCTTTAACCTGTAATAATCAGGTGATTAATTATTAGTAATCACTGCCAAACCACAGTATCATTGGAGGGATAATAATAGCAATCGGGCTATACTCTGTTGTGTGGGGAAAAAGTAAAGACTATTCAAGCCAAGTGCCAACATCAATGACTCAAAAGGAACTACCAATTACAGCAATTGATGGGACTAATAAAACGGTCATCTCCAGGCCAAGTACCAATTCAGAATTGTCTAGTTATATGTGTGATGGAAACCCAAATTGCTCCATTATTGGCAGTAGCAGACAGTGTGCTCATTAATGGGTTTAATTTATAGTATATTTTAGTGTCTCAGCAGTCAGTGGGCACCATAATTTTGTGGTTAGCTACCACAAAATTGAGTTTTGGTCATAAATAATGGGCTAGAAAGCCATTGTAGCTTTTGGAAATTTCTCAGGTATCCTTCCATGTGTATATATCTTTTCCAATTCAATCCAATATCTATGTTTGCAATTCAAGTATGGCCATTTCAGAATAAATGGAAGTTGATGTATAATTAATGGACCTAAGTATCCATAATTATGTATTAAAAAAATTAAAGGGTCAATGAGTTTTCGACCGATATATAATGAAGGATATAGAGTCTTCACTAGTTTTATGATTTTTATATATATATATATATATATATATATATATATATATATATATATATATATATATGTGGTATATCATTGTATCCTCTATGTGTATTTTAAGGGTCTCATAAGATTTAATTACTTTGAGGTTCGTGACTATCTCTTCTAACAATACATTTTCCAAGGTTTGAACCCGAGTTCATCTTTCGAGAGTATAATGAGTTTTACTATGCACCCAGCATTTATTAGTTCATATATAGATTTTTAAAGTATTGATATCAATATAATGAATATGAATTAATTAATCTAATGGGTACACTTGAAAACTATTAATTTTAATTTGGAAACTTTCATATAAATTATCTTTAGATATTAATGTGAGAATCGAATTTAAAATAATGGATTAAGAAACATGAAAATTGAAAAACAAACTATTTAAGACATGATTAGGAAGTGAGTTTGGATCATAGGGTTTGGCAAGAAAAAAACAAAGAAGCTGCATTGTGGTAGAAGCAGGAAGGGAATAATAATATGCTATTTGGTTTGGGCCTTTCAGTGTCAACTTTATGCTATTGCACCTCTTTTTCTCTTTCTATAGGAACAATATATGTATTGACATATACATATCATGCGTGCCTCACAAATCAAAAGAGCTTAATCTGCTGAATTAAATTAATAATTTATATGAGATTTAAAATGAATGAATTTGCATGGAAGATAAGGAAGGAAGAGATGATCTATAGCCACATATTTTTCCATTAATGAGAAGGAGATGAAAATAGTTGCATGTATTGGCATATGATCTTTACAATGCATGCCATTTGAGATTGTGGGATTCTACCAACCTGTTTTTCTCATTGGAATCCAAACGCGAAAGCACCAACTTTATTTCTTTGGCCATTATCTCCCTATGTGTGTTTGTGTGCGAGTTTATTAAATGCTCAGTATATATAATATAATATAATATAATATATAGTTATCTTATTTGTCAGATGAATTATTATCCATTCGCTTTGATAATAATTTCATTTTCTTTTGCACCTTGATAATATTTTAATATTTATAAGGCTACTAAAGTCACAATTCACATCCATTACTTAAAATAAATGACAACACCCACTTAAGCTTGCCTCAAATTGTAACATGAAAAAGAGAAAATTATAGAAGAATCGATAAGACATTCTATTATTCGTTGTAAAATTTGATATTATTGAGATAATTTTTTTACAATGCAAAAAAATTATTATAAATTTAAACCTTAATAATCTTCATTTTTTTTAAAATTGATTTATATAGTTGAAGAGAAAAGACTACAAATTCATGAAGAGACAACTGATTATTGAGGATTGATGAATTGGAATAAGAATATTAGTTTGGAAACAAGGACAAAGCATTATGTGTTTTTCACATCACAAAGGAATAATACAAAAGCAAAGTTGGTTAACAAGATGTTACATCTGCCTAAATTAGGTATTAGTTGATGGAGATAAGCATGTTAATTAAAAGAAATAAAGAGGAGTTTAATTTCAGTGTGTGAAAATTGGCTAAAAATATTCCTAATTAACTTTAAATAAAAAAAAAAGGATTTTGAACTTTTTAATTAGTGTCATTTCTTGTAAACAACTACTAAATATGATCAATTAATGGGTTAGTTTAAAAAAATATCTTGAGATATGCCTTAAAATAGTATCTACTCTTTCAATTAGCACTTTTAGTCTCTGAAATTAATTTATTAATGAACCAGCACAAGTTATTATTATAAAGTTATGAATTTTTATATGTATTAAATTATATTTATTCTTAAATTTAAAACTTCAATTAACTTTGTTCTCTAAATTATTATTTTATAAAATATTTTAGTCTTTCAAAATCTTTATATTTTTCACAAAATAAACATAAATAATACAATACTTTAGTTCTTGATTGTCAAATTATAATTTTTTCTACTATATTTTAGTCCAGGCATGATGTTCTAAATTAAATTATATTTTCATCCTTAAATTTAAAATTTAATTGAACTTTAATTCCCAAAATTATTATTTTATAAATTATTTTAGTCCTTTAAAATCTTGCATTTTTTACTGACGAAGATGAAGGAATTATACATACCAATTTTGAAATAGTAGAGATTAACGTGTATTTTTTTTTTTTTTTTAATTTAGGGGTTGAAGGGATATGCACATCTCGAACTAAAGAGACTTATAAATCATTGAAAATTTAGAATATGAAAATTCAGAGTACGACTTACGTATCAACCACGTACGAAAAACTCCAATACTCAAGATAATCTTAAAAGGGTTTTATAATTAATCCTATATCAATTTTTTTTTCAGGTATATATATCAAATTGAACTTCTACCAAACGTCACTAGCTAGTTTCCACTGTGTTTTACTAAGGATTAAGGTCAAAGCATAATCAACCAATGGTAAGTGATGAAGCTAGGTTGAGTCAATCATCATTTAGAAATGGTGTCCACTCTTCAAAGCACCTATTATTCTTTTAGAAACACCAATATTACATAATGAGCACTAAACCTAAATTTCTTTTGGGTTGGTGCATGGACTATAACCCACATCACATAAAACAAAACTAAAGTTACAAAAAATAAAAATTAATAGAAAGAGAAAGGCATCATTTTCATAGATATCCACACAAACTCTTACTCTTCCCTTATCACTTTTTTTAAATATTATTTAATTTTAGTATTTTAATAAAAATAATTATTTAATTTTTTTATTTTATAAAATATATTATTTAATTTCTTTATTTTTTTTTGTTAATAAACTCTGTTTTGTTCCTCCTATTATTTTTTACTTGATGATCAAAGACGAATTTAAAGTTAGGCAATGGTAATTCTGTAAATTTTTTGGAGGAAAAATAGAAATATCTCTTATATATGTTACCCCTAATATCGACATAATTTCATAGAGTTATTTGGTCTGAATGCTAGAATATAAGCCAGATAAAGGAAGGAGAAGATACAGGATATAGAAAAGTATAGCATGAGTTATTAAAATTTTTTCTTAACTCAACTATTTAGTCTCTCTTATTTGAATAATATAACTATTTAGTCTCCATAATTTTAAATTCATTAACTATTTAATCCCTATCTACATCTATTCTCTCTCCTTCAACTTACTTAACTAGTAGAAAAGTTAATGGAATGAATTAAGTAGTCTACGGACTAAAAATAAGAGACTAAATGATTTTTTTTCAAAATAGATATACTAAGAATTAGTTTTGTTAGAAGGCAAGGACTAAACAATAATTTCTTCTTTTCTTTTCTTTCTTTTTTTTTTTAAATATATTTATTTAAACGAATTTTATGCATAAACACTAAAGTGATTTATTTGCTTATTGAAAAAAAAAAAAAACTATAAGTGAGGATTCTCTATTTGCTTTAATATGAGTGTTTTTGCTTATTGTATTAAAGGAATCTTAAAAAATGAATGGAAAAGGAGTAAGTGCCCCGTAGGAGATCGTATCCTTTAGGGTGTAGGGTAGAAAATTTGTATTATAACTTTATTTTTAAAACTTATTTATTTATGGCCTTTTCTGGTCTATAAGAAGGGCATTTGTCATAGTAGTCTTGGCATGCTTTAGACCTAAAGCTTCAAGAGAGAAAAAGATATTGAAGAGAAAGCTATAGATGGCAGACAGAAACCCATGTAGGTCTTTGTGCCATGGGCTCGCCAAAGCTAAACCTTTCCTTGCAATGGTCTCTCTGCAATTTGGGTATTCAGGAATGTATGTTATCGCCATGGTTTCTCTGAAACATGGCATGAGCCATTACATACTTGCTTTGTATCGTCATGTAGTTGCAACTCTTGTCATCGCACCTTTTGCACTTGTTCTTGAAAGGTAATCTCTTTATTATTATTATTATTATTATTATTATTATTATTATTATTATTATTATTATTATTATTTTCTTGGATTTTTTTTTGTAAATAAAGTTTACGTTTCTTTCCATTTTTACAGGAAAATAAGGCCAAAGTTGACACTCCCTATCTTCCTAAGAATAATGGTGCTTGGTTTTCTAGAGTAATGCTCTAAAACTCTCCCTCTTTTCTGTGTGCATATTATAGCTATTAGGATGTGTTTCGTAAAAAATTAAAAAGTTTAACGATTAAATATTATTTTTGTAAGTTTTAACATTTAAAAAGAGTAATTATTAATCTACTTACTCGAAAGTTAATATTTAACTCTTCATGAGAGTATAAATATTAATGAGATAAAAAGTTATCATCTCTTTAAATATCTAAACAACATTAATAAAATGTTAAAACTTATCAAATAATAATAACTCATTGTTAATCTCATACCAAGTGCTTTTTATTTGTAATATAAATTAATTATTCTAGATAAGAATAGAGTTTCATTTTCAATTATCCTTAACATAGTACTGGAATAATTAAATTATCTATAAAGTTTTATTTAATTATATTTCAATTTTATTTAATTATATTTTGAATTTTAAAAGAATATGTATGGAAAACCTGCAGGCCAGTGCTTGATCAGAATTTGTACTATTTGGGAATGAAGTACACATCAGCAACATTTGCATCTGCTTCAATCAATGTCCTTCCAGCCATAACCTTTATATTAGCAATTATTTTCAGGTAAAATTATAATACTTAAAAAGTTGATAAAGATGTGTGCCTGAGTAATTAAGTGCCAGCAAACTTTTGAGGACATATTTTAAGGCCACTAGTTCCACAACAGTGCCTCTCACATCACCCTTTTTTTTTTCTGTTCTTTTTGGGCTTTCGCATATTTCAGAATAGAAAATGAGACATAAAAAATGATAATAATAATAATAATAATAATAATAATAATAATAATAATAATAATAATAATTAGGACATATATAGTTGAAGAAAATTTATGAAGAGCAAACAAATATTGCAGGTTGGAAAGGATTAACGTGAAGAAGGTACATGATGTAGCCAAGATTGTTGGAACAGGTATCACAGTTGCAGGAGCAATGGTTATGACTTTGTACAAAGGTCCAATCATCGATTTCATAATGTCACATGGAGGAAGCCACCATGGAAGCAGCACTAGTGAACCCACTGATCAGCATTGGGTTATAGGGACACTAATGCTCCTGGCCAGTTGCTGTGGCTGGGCAAGTTTCTTTATATTGCAAGTAAGTGTGTCTCTGTGTGTGTGTGTGTGTATGTGTGTGTGTGTATATATATATATATATATATATAGAAAGAGAGAGAGAGAGAGAGATTATGAACAAGGTTGTAAAATATAAACTCCAATTACTTAAAATTTAAATTTGGTTTACAGTCATTTACGTTGAAGCAATACCCAGCAGAGCTCTCTCTCACAGCTTTGATATGCTTGATGGGTATGGTGCAAGGAGCAACCGTGTCTCTTGTGATGGAACGTGACCCAACTGCCTGGAAAATAGGCTTCGACTCCAGGCTTCTTGCTGCTGCTTACTCTGTAAGTGAACCATTCATTTTAAATTTATATAACTAAAATTGCAAATGCTGTATCAATTAATTAATTAATTATGTAATTAGGGAGTGGTTTGCTCTGGGATTGCATATTACGTGCAAGCAATTGTAATCAAGCAAAGAGGCCCTGTTTTTGCAACCTCTTTCAGCCCTCTGTGCATGATCATTACTGCAGCCATGGGAACTATTATTCTAGCTGAGCAACTTCACCTTGGAAGGTACGTAATGATTTTTAAAGCTACATAGTAATGTTTGATTCTCGCATTGAAATGTTTGTTTCTTTGTTCCGTTTCATCATCAGTGTGATTGGAGCAGTTCTCATAGTTGTTGGCCTTTACACTGTTGTGTGGGGTAAAAGCAAGGATCGGACAATCTCAACAACACCAGCATTGACAGATGAGAATAAAAATGGCACCCTTGATTTTGCGAACGCTGATGATGCTAAATCAGCGACCAATTTTGATATTAGCATCCACAATGAAACTTCTCAGATTCCAGCGAAGAGCACCCCGCTGCCTGTGTGAAATTTATCGTTGAGAAATTTATACACCCAGCCAATCAGAAGTTAAAGGCTCTACCATGTTTGTAGACGGGACCTGCTATAATTTTAAATTGCATGTCAATTTTCTGATTAGATGAGTGTACACATCTGGCTGCCTGTGAGAATTTTACAATAATAAGCCTACTGTAACAAGTACGGGATCCATATATGCCTATATAAACCCTTCCTTTTTGTTATTATAATTGTTTCTTTTTTATATATATATTTATATAGGCTTCATTTGTTTTACGAAATTTTTTTTAAATATTTTTTTATCTTTTAATACTTGGAAAAATAGATAAGCTCCGGTAAAAAGGACTTTTTTTTTTTAAATAAGGTTACTTTTTATTTTTTAAATTTTAATAATCTTATTAAAATATAAAAAGATAAAATATTTATATATTTTGAAAAATGTTTTTTATAAAAAAATATTTTTTATATATAAATTATTTTTTCACTAAACAAACGGAGCCTACAAATGTAATTTGTAGGCCTCAAGCAAAACTTGAATTATATCATTAAATTTAACTTTTCATTAATTTAGTTTTATCTTTATCTCAAATTAAAATTTTTATAGATTCCTTTAAAAATATAAGAAATAATTGAAATGTCGTTTAATGCTTTTGTAATAAGTTTCATACTCACAATATATAATTTATAAAAACTAAAAATATCAATTGTCAAGTAAATATTTAATAAATTAGAATTGCTTTTGAAATTTTGATTTGAGATTATTTTTAATTTTATGATTAATGTATATCGAAATGTTTCATTTTATATATAAAAATAAAATTTTAATTCAAATATTAATAAAGCAAATCAAAAAATTAAAAGCATTTTTCATTTCAGCTAAATTAAGTAATTATTGAATTGGTCATTTTTTTTCAATTATTTATAAATGGAAACAAATTTTTTAATTTGTTTTTTTCAAAACTCTGCCACTGATTATTAATTGTTATCCTTTAATTTGCTAGTTGATTTTAGTTTAATTAAAGAATCAATTTGTGCCATGTATATGTAAAAAGGAAAAAGGAAGAAAAACAGAACAGAAAATGGATCTTAGTCTTGTCTTGTAAATGACCAGCATCATAGAATATGCAATGTGTTTCCTTTTGTTTATAAGCATTTTCTATCACATCATAGGGCAAGATTGTCTGACAGGGACAACATAGTTGAGTGTGCTAAAGAAGAACCAAATTCTCAGAAACTAGGACATATAGGCAGATAAAATAGGGTGACTTGGAAACCTCTTGATGAGATTCTGGATGAAACAGCCAATAGCCAGGGTTAGCCTGAGAGATTCTGTACTTGATCAATTGGAGTTGAATTTTAAATATAAGAAAATCATTCACCTTAGTGCTTTAAAGGCACCTGTTGGCTTCCATTAGTGTCCGTATATGCTCAGAAGCTGTAGCACAAGCCCTTTCATCAGGTTGTCTCTTCGAAGAATTTGAATCTCATACCATATCTTGCATTATGGGTATCAGCTAGGCATGTTCCTAGTGAGAAAGTGCGCATCAGCTTCACATTTTTTGAAGAATATATATAATAATATAAGAGCATCAGAATCACAGAATGTGAACTTTGAGGTCCAGGCAAAGCACAAGGAAACTGGAAAACATCACATTGATTCATATAGCTGTTGCTCCTTTAAATTAATAAAAAAAAAAATTCTAATGGATAAATTCATTATCATATTTCACTTATAACTAATCATATCAACTTATAAATATAAATTAAACAGTTTTTCTATACAATCTAATTTTTTTATGTTTATATTTTTGTAAATTGATTGTATTTGCAGCTCAGTTTAAAGACATTAAAATTAATTTTTTTTTTAAAAAAATTTTAAATTACACTCTCTTATATCAGTTAAATGCATTCAAAATTTTATAAATAATTATGAAGTACTTACGAGTCGAGTCAAATCCTGATAAATAAAAAATGATAACTTTTATCCTTATCATCAAAACTAATTATATATAATTATTGAATTACTTATTTATTTAATTTGTACATGTAAATTAGTTTGTTTATAATATTTATTATTTATTTGGCCCAACAAAAATTTCATTGGATATGGATAAATGGGAGTGACCCAACCAGGCCTAAAAGAAAGGACAAGTCATCAAATAAGCGAAGACCTGAGCTGTTTGTTTTGTTGGTATTTAACATTACGGGTAAATTAGTCATTTCGTTTGATTGTGCAATTTATTTATTTATTTTAATATATAATTTAATATTTATTGTTATAAAATTTTATATTTTAAAATCATACCATAAAATTTTGTTAATGATAAAATTCTTAGTTAATTATATTAAATATAATTAAAATTTTTATTCAAATTTTGAATAATTATATTTTTAAAATGATTATCAATTTTTTTTTCTATATATTCCTTCATAAAAATGTAACAATATAATATTTTTACAGTATAATTGCATTTAAAAAAGATAATATATTATTAGAAATAATTTATTCATAATAATTATAATAATATGCTAAAAAATAAAATCTTAAATATTACAATAATATTCAAGAAAATAATAATAATAATAATAATAATAATAATAATAATAATAATAATAATAATAATAATAATAATCTCTTCTTAATTTATTATTTGCATTTTATCCTTTTTTTTTTTCAGTCTTAAGTTTATTCTTCTAAAATTGAAGTTTTTATACTTCTCAACAATGGCAAATCTTCACTGTTTAATTTTTTTTATACAATATTTTGTATTTTTTTAACAAAACATTTATTTTTTATATAAATTATTGAAATCATTTGATTTTCAAACTCTATATTTTTATAGAAATATTTATTTTTTAAGTATAATTTATAATTATGTACACAACAAAAAAGATTTAAAAAATAATTTATTATTATAAACATAATGGATTTAAAAAATAAAGCATAATAAATAATAAAAAATAATTATACAAATTTAAAAAATATAAAAAAATTAAATTATTGATATATGCTTGTAAAAATGTGAGAAATTTTAATAAGTCATATATTAAATATTTAAGAGAAATGAAAATTAAATTTATTTTTTAATATTAATAAATAAATTATTTAATAGTGACTTATATAAATACCATGTAATTTTGAATTTTAAATTTTGATAAATGATTTGTATTATATTTTAAATTAGTTCATGTATACCAATCAAAGGGAAAAAAAAGTAAAAAAAAAAAACAATTTTGAAAGAAGTAAAATGGATAAAAAGATTAAAAATAAAAAGGATAAATTAAATTTTAAGTAATTAATATTCACGTTAAGTAGATATTATTTGATAAATTATTAAGTTATGTGAAAAATATGACATACAGTAAATTTTTAAATATATTAATAAGCCAAATAACTTAATTTTGTGAGACCATTTTTATACTTTAACTTTAATATATATTGATTATATCAATAGTCTATTAATTTACATGCTTATTTTTAAAAATCGGAGTGATTAAAATGAAATAATCACCAAACTTCAGTCGGTGCAATTTTAGCCAGCATTGCGCAGACGAACGGCCACTCAGCGTGGTTCTCCAATTGGGTCATTGGGGTGCCGTGCCACTTCTTGTCTCTACTCTTCCTATAGCTTCATCCTCTGGAGGGAGATGTGGGCATTTGGGTACGTTTTCTCTAATACGGAAAGTAGGCTTAAACTACGATGATCGCCTTGTTGGTTTCATCAAAGGTAATTGCCGTGTCTTCTACCAAGGTATCTATCTTTCCTTTGTTCTCTACGCATGTATATGTGTTTATGCCTGATAATTGTGCTGTGTTATTTATTTGTATTTAACATTGAAATGCTCTTGTGGGTATTCATTGACAGGCACAGGGACTCCAGAGTATCCTGGAAGAACTGTCACTTCAGAACCTGCTGATGGGGAAGTCTGTGTAATTTACTTGACCAATCAGTAGAGATGCGTTGCTTAATTTGATACACAAGATATAAATTTTTGTTAGGCTAGCTAGTTGTTAAAAAATTGGGATTCCAACATGGACATCTCAAATTTGAATGTTGGACGGGTTTTTCTTTTCTGGCATCGGGCAAAATATTTCAAATCATTAGAAATATATCTGTGAAATATATTTCAAGTCATTATATTGTAGGGGCCATATGCTTATATCTTCAAAAATATGTGTGAAATATATCATTAGAAAACAAAATATTAGAAAAAGTTTGGGGGACTGCTCGTTTCTAGTGACCCAACTAGTTTAGATTTTATGTTGATGTAACTTGATATCCGTTTTACTAAGTTCCTTTTTCTTATTAGAGAAACCAAATTACATTCATATATATACCAAAAGGGTGATGTAATGGTAATGTGAATCTCCCATTAAGCTTTTTTTTTTTTTTTTTAATTCAATAAAAGCACAACGCACCAAGTATAATTGATAGGCTATACAGTAAAGTAGCTCTCTCTATTTCTTTAAATAAAGGTGAATGATATTGAAATAGGTTGATGAGGAGACTTAAAACTCTAAATTTCCTCACTCCAAAAAACTAATTAGGTTATTTCCTGCTTGATAGATTCTTTTCTTTCTTTAACTAGCTTTAAGCTAAGATGATACATTAATGGACATTTCTAAAAAGAAACGTTGTCCATTAATTTGGTTGTTGAAACTTAAACCGTGTCGAAGACATCCTTATCTTGATTGATTTGCTTGGGATGTTCCTTGACGTGTTTATGATGCATACATTTTGCATAATTATTTAGGTTTAATTTCATAGCCATTTTTAGTCACTTTTAGCTAATTTCATTAGTTATTTAGTTAGTTTTTCATAATTGTCAATTTTGGATTAATTTGTAAATTTTACTTTGTTTTGTAGGAAAAATGGTATTTTTGAAGGACTAAAAAGAAATTTTGCCATTGAGGAGTGATCTCTACAGCCAAAGATGTCAAAAACAAGTTTTAAAGTTGAAATATGCATTGGCCAAATTGCGCATAACTTGCCGCATAAGTCATGCAGATCTGCATAGAGAGAAGAATCACTGTTCCAATACCTGCCGAATTGTGCATAAGAAGAGTGCATGGCTTATGCAAATTCACGCTCCCTTATGCAATCTCACGGAATTGTGCATAACCTATGCGTCTGGTCATGCAGTTTCCCATAAGTGAGCCAGAAATCAGCCGAAAACTGCATAAGGGACTGCATGACTTATGCAGTCCCACAAAGATTTCATTTATGAGCTGGCAGAAGATTCCCTCAGAAAATCTCTCCTCAAACACACCATTTTAGGGCTCCATGTTAGAAAGTGCTATAAATAGCCTCATTTCCCATTTTAGAAAGGGGACAAGAAGGAAAGGAAGAAAAGGGAGAGGAGAGGCAGCAGCTGAAGAGTCACAATCACCTTCCACACCATTTCCAACCAGATTTGGAGATTTCTTTCTTTTCTTATATTTTTCCTACATTTCTAGTGTTGAGCTTTTTGTTTCTTAGCTTAGATTAAAGTTTTATTTCCATATTAACTCACAATATCTTGTAAATATTATGGGTAGTGAGTAGTTTGATTAGATTCTGGAGTAAGGGTTGTAATATTTGAGATATTTTGTGGATTTTGATTAGGTAATCCATATTTTGTGGTCTTAATGAGTTTTATTCATTTCTTGTGTGCTTAATGACATGCTTAGTGTAGGATCCCATTAAGTAATATTCTTAATCCATGGTTGAGGCATCAAAAGGAGAAGGCCTTGTAATAGATAATCAAGAAATTGGACTTAATTAACTTAGAACTAGAAATAGACTAAGGATTAAGAGGATTAACAGATTAATTAAAGAACCTAATGGGCCTTAATTAACTCTAACTCCACGAAAGTAGGATTAGATTAATTAAGGCACTCTTTGTCTCACTCGAAAGGGTATTCAAATGATTTAAGAATTAATCTCCTTAAAACCCCTAAGTTCCATAAGATTGGATAACCAATTTGAAATCCCAAAATAGCTCGAATATGAAATCCCGAACTCCGGAATCGCCTTTTTAGCATTGTTAATTTCTAATTGAATTTAATTGCTTGCCATTTTAAATCTTGCCATATTTGAACTTGCTTATTTTAATTTGATGCAATTTTAGTTTAATTAATACATTGTTGGATAGATTATTCATTTTGCACATATAGATTTCATACTCCAATACCCATCAATTTATTGCTTTAATTTTAAAAATAGTTCAATTTAGTCAACTTTTTTTATATCAAAAATTCAATTATTAACACAACTCCTCGTGGGAACGATATCTTTTCTATATTACTTGTATGACCCGTGCACTTGCGGTTGGGCCACATCAGTTTATCTTCAACATGGTCATTGCCAATATTATTGGGTGCAACCATAGCACTGTTTAGTTCGCAGCAAATAGTTGCACTCAGCTTTGTTAGGTCAATAACGTGTTCAGATGATTCATCAAATGTTGGCTTCTCCATGGTTTTCGTGGGGTTCCCATAGATCACATAGAGCAGCATTTGGAGAATGCCAAATATGAACCCCAATACATTTGGAATCTGTTGATGATGCATGCAAGAGAAACAATTTAGCTAATAATGTGATATATATAGCAGGCATGCAAACTTAAAACAAACATATAATCATACAATATAAAGAAGATAAAAAGAATAATTTTATATAGTTCGATTGTAAGGTCTATATACACAAGTATGATGAAAGAAAAAGTTTCATTGTGATAAAAAAAAGCAAAATATATTCACTTAAAATCTTCAAACTCTAATATCAGTGTGTTTTCTAAATATCTCACAAATTTATTACAAAGGGTAAAAAAATTATAATATTTATACTAATACCAAGCTTATCGGCCCGTGCCCTCCGCTATAGCTACAAATCTCATTTTTTATTTCAGTGCAAAACTTTCAAATCGATCATAATTCGAGTCAATGAAAACATAATCAAAATTCAAGTTATATATATATATATATAAAAGATTTTGTAAAATATTTTATTGATATTTTAGGTAATTTTATAAATATTATAGTGTTTGTGTTAATTAATTTTTTCTTAGTTTATGATTTTTAATTAGTTGTTTTGTTTATTCTTAATTTTATAAGTCTTGCTCTTCATTTCATTTTTGTTTCGAAAGTGGCAGACCTTATTATTTCCATCTTGGCTATGTGGCATCGTGAGAAAGAAGTTGAAATCAAGTTTTACATGTTCAGTCACAAAAAACTAGGCTACAAATTCATGCAGAAGCAACACGTGCGGGAGCAATTTTCTTGGACCCTGCAATTATTATTTTGAAGTGTTACTCAATTGACTTTGTTCATTAATCCACATGAAAAAGAAGGCTAATGAATAAGAAAAGTTAATAAATTTAAGGAATAATAGTTAGAGTGGAAGAAAAATTTTGATCTATGAGAATTCTAACGAATAATCATAAAGCTAATGAATTTGTTGAAGTTTATTATTGCTATTGGAAAATGGGTGGTAAATAATTAAAAATAAATTATTATTTAAATAAATTAAATTGGCTTAACTTAGATGAAGTCAAGATTTCCCTATAAATTTTATTATTGACTTCTGATTGTGAAATTGTTTGTCTGAGATTAAATTTGTAAAATTTTTTTCTTTTCATTAATTAACTAGTAAAACATTTTATTCTATAATTTAAATAATAATAGGTTACGTAAGTTTTTGATATTTATTAATAATAATTCAATTATCATGAGATTGATAACCCTCTCATCATTTCATTACTTTAACTGTCTGCATTTGCGAAATCGCCCTTTCAAAACGGATGAATAGGGGGCGCAATGGAACTGCCTTGAAATTTCCAATAAAAAAAATTTGTTTTCTATGTAAAATTATAACTTTGCCCCATATTTGAAGATATTAATTTGCTCCATACTCCTCATAATAAAAATAATAATTTTATAATAAGCACGCAAATCTAAATCACACACACAAATCGCACAACCACACAGTATTGAAAAGAGAAGTAGAATAACACAGAATTTAACGTAGTTTAACCGTAAAGTCTATGTCCACGGGCAAGACAAGAGAAAAAGTTCCACTATGAGCAAGATACAATCAATCAGAACTCTCAAACCCTAACACCGTGTTTCCTTAATATCTCACAACTCTATCGCAAATGGTAAAATATTACAATATTTATATTGGTTCATACTGCAGGGGCGTTGCCCGCACACCCCCAAGAAGATCAGTGGTAGGCTTTGAGCCTGGGCCTATTGGCCCATGCCCTCCGTTACTACTACATATCTCACTTTTTATCCCAATCAGGTCGAAGCGCAAAACTTTCTAGTCGGGTCACAATTCGGGTCCATAAAAACATATCCAAATTTCTAGTAACTAAAATAACAAATAAGAAGAAGAAGAGTAAGAAGAGTGAATTTAAGGCATTGATAAGTAATGAATGAACTTACAGCAATGAAGAAGTCTTTCTTTAGAAAACCGAAGAAGAACCGCATGACTGCACTTAAGGTGAGAAAGAATGATAAAGAGAAAGGCATGCACTTGACGTTTTTTGTTTTTATAACTTTTCTCTGCAAAAGACAATATAATTAAACAGAATTATTGTTACTGGATCAAATATGCCATGAGTTCCAACTCCAGAAAAACAAGAGGGAGAGAGACCATTTTAATTATTCTCACCATAATCCCAATAGGGCCAACAAAAACACATAGAGCAGATACCAAACAAATCCATCCTAGAATTTTGACACGTTCTTTGCTATGTATTAAGAACATAGCTGCGATAAATATGATGCCGAACCCAAAAACATTGAACATGATGACAAGTTTCATGGTGAGAATCTGCACAAGATTGACTTCAGTTATAGCTGAATAATTGTAATAAAATGAAAGGTCTTGAATGAATATGAGAAATTAATTAGTTACTCATACCCTATCCTTCTTGGAGGCATAGAAAAAGTAAAAAGCAATATAGGCAGTTTCCATGAAAAATGGGAAGGAGTTGATGATGATGACAAGGGTGGCATCGTTTGCAAAAAGTGCATACAACAGCCAAAGCATGGCGCTAAATAATGCAATCACATATTGAAAAGATTGATGCCCTTGGCTTGTTGTCTTCTTGCAAAAAGTTGGCCTTTCACATTAATAAGCAATTAGATTTAGAAGAAGCAGGTAAAAGTAGAGATTAATTTCTGCAAGTGAATTAACACGCTTACACATGAGCAAGCTATGTAGCACGAAAACGGAAATGAGAACACGAGGAAACGACATTTTAAAAAATATAGAAAACGGAAACGTGGGAAAACGTGTAAATATAAAAAAATATAGGTGTATATATATATATATATAGAAAAGAAAGATGTACATATTTAGAAGTTTCATACTTATAAGAAAAAAACATAAACTACAACACATTTAAATGTTTAAAAAAGAAAAGATAATGAAATTTATGACATTTGCTCGATTTCACTTTCTTTCTCCTTCTCCATACTTGTTGTTGCATTTTCACAAAAAAAAAAAAAAAAAAAGAAGACTCCAACTCTAGTTCATTCAATGAAAGGTTGACAAATTCAAGAATGCCTATATCTTCCGTACTCCCAAATTGATCACCACCAACATCCCACAATTTTGTCTTCTCATTATAATATTGGGAGGAGTTTCTCAACCGAAGACGAAGATTATTATGGATAAAAATCAATTCCTCTACACGTTTTGGAGTTAATTTATTCCCTTTATATGAATGAATGAAGGAATAGGTACTCCAATTTCTTTCATAACAAGAGGAGAAAGTAGGTTATCTAACCATTTAAAAGCCAACCTTTGAAGTGAAGGTGCATTAGAATTAAAACATGCCCACCACTTCCTAGGATCTGTAGTATACATATTTCCAATAGAATCAGGATTTGCAAAAGGCCCACTTTTCAAAGAAAAATTTGCAAAGTCATCATTTGCTCTAATTCGCTCATCTTCATTAGATAAAATCCTCCTAAAGCATTTAATTCTTTCAGTTGATACTTCTCCATTCATATGAGGAGGCACTCTACCTTCTCCCTCTTTAAGCCATTTTTCACTGTAAAATCTTCAAAAATAAGAAAATAAATTTAGGAAATAAAAAAAAATTATAGCGAGAAGATAAGTATATAACTTAGAAATTTACCTTGGATTTAGTGAATAAGCCAAACAATGAAGGGGAGTATTGCTCTTTGCCCAATGATCAACAAGAATTCGATGAACCACATAATAGAAAGGAGAAAATCCATCTACTTGCTTTTCTTCATGATAAAAAATAACCTTCTTCACCTTTTCAATCATAGAATCCCACAACTCATAAACCAAATGATGGCATGGTTTGTCTGTGTCACAAACTCTGATAATATCATAAATGGACCCAGTAAAAGCAAGAATGTAATCAACATTTTCCCACCAATCCTCATCCACCACTTTATCATGAACAAATCTGGCTTTGCCTTGGTCATCTTCTTGGTATTGTGCCCATTGATCACTCATAACCATTGCTTCTAAAGCACGCCTAATAAGTTTAAATCTTTTAAGCATCACAACAATAGAAGCAAAATGAGTGTCAGCAACCACAAGTAATTTCAAAGGGCTAAATCAATTATAAATTGCAAGCCTCATGGAATGATTCATTATAAAATTCTTGATTTGCAAAGCATCCCAATAGATTTCAATGATCCAATGACACACATCATAAGTTTCTTAATTATTTTCCAAATTTTTTGCTGCACATATATTCTTCAAAGCAAGATTGAGAGTGTGCACAATTCAAGGAGTCTAATAAATATGTGGAAACATTCCCTCAATGATTTCTCCACCACCCATACAATTCGAAGCATTATCAGTAATGACTTGTACCACTTTTTGATAACCCACCTCATCAATTACTTCCTTTAGCAAATTAGCAATAAATTGCTTATCTTTCACTTCACTAGAACAATCTATAGATTTGATAAATATGGGGCTAGACTCAGAAACAACTATAAAATTAATCAAAGGCCTCCTCTGGAGATCACTCCATCTATCACTCACAATACTAATACCCTTTTCTAACCAAGTGCTTTTAATTGGTTCAAGCAACTTCTCTATATTTGCTTTTTCTTGCTGAAGTAATGTGGTTCTCAATTTCTTATAACCAAGCGGCACATAACCACCCAAAGCATGATTAGCAGCAAAGAAATAAGAACTCACATAATAAGGGTTTCTAACAAAATTAAATGGTAGACTCCCAATATAAAACATTCTAGCAATCTCTGTATCTAATTGAGCTCTAGTTTGCAAGTCAAAAGCTCTACCAAGAGGAGAATCATTAACTTTTCTTTTCTTCAAAGCTGCTGAAATACTTGGTTCAGCTATATTCATTGAAGGAACCGAACTTGCACTAATAGGCAAAGGAACTCGCCTAAATTATGAATTGGTAATTTTGTTTGTTGCCTCATCGTCTTATTTCCTCATTTCAGAAATACTATCATTACTCACTTTTTTATACACACCAATCTCTTTTCCAGTGATTTTTAATAAATGAGCCATCACTCTAGTATAAGTCTCTTACTTTTCTTGCCCACAAAAATTACATATCCATTTACAATTATCCCATCCTTCTCCGGTTTTCTCAAGTTTAATCATATATCTCTACAAAGGATTAAATTCTTCCTCCCTAGTTTTCGAAGAAGTGACACTAGTGCTATTTGCTTGAGTATAATTAGAATTTGAAGAATCCATTCAAATATTGTCCTATCAAAAAGACAAAAAGAAAATGCAATTTCATACAATTTGCACATTATTTAAATAAATTATATACTAAAGATTAAAGCACTATGTAAATTATATATTAAAAGATTAAAGAATTAAACAATAGAATTGAATAAATTGATTATAAAAATTATTATGAAAAATTTTAATATATAATATAATGATACATAAAATAGATTGCATTAAAAAAATTATATATAAATTATTACAAAAATATAAGATGTATTAATATAAAATTCAAATTTTGAATGTTGGAATTTTTTTATTTATCATTAATTAGAATTTAAACTTGACTTTTTATAATTTTAAAAATGATTTTAAAAATATATTTACATTTGTCCTTAATTTCCCTTAAAACTTTGATTGCAAAATTATGACAAATCTTGAAAATTTTTAGTGAATTTGAGAGAAAATTTTTTATCTTCCTTTAAAAAAAAATTATGACAACTCTTCAAATTTGGTTTGAGAAAAATCTAATTATGAAATATATATTTAGTGTGATAAATTTGTGATAAATTAATGGAATAAATTTGTCATTAATTAATGAAAGTTGCTTAATAAAATTGTTGTACAAAGAAATTAAAAAAGGAAAATAATAAATTAAATGATAAATTAAATAATAATAATAAATTAATCAAATAATCTCTATATAAAACCTAAATACATAAATGTTGACAGGAGATCAAAGCAGAACAGGGAAGAGTGCGATCAGGGAATGAGGAAGGAGATTGACAAGCAGAGCAGAGGGATTGGGTAGATCAGAGAATGGATAGCAAGATCATAAAATGGACAGCAAATCAAAGAATGGATAGCAGATCAGAGAGAAAAGAAGAGAAAGGGAGATGCGATCCTTACCTGCGACGCTGCGTTGAAGGTCTGATCCTCTCCTCCTCCTCCTCGTCTTCTTCTTCTTCTGTTGATGTTGATTATGAATGTGATGTTGATTGTGAATGTCGATCTGTTTGCGATTTTAACCCACCCTTTTTTCTTTTTTTTTTTTAATTTTCTTTAAAGAAACGTGTTTTCGACCATGGAAACACGTTTCCAACATTCAATATTTTTGAAAATGGCCCAAGGATGTTTCCCAGCTATATCATATTGTTTCCCCATCGAAAATGTTTCTGACATTGAGAAACATGACCCAGTGCCATTTCTGTGCTTCATAGTGAGCAAGGCAGACTAGAAGGGAGATGAGGTTACCTATAAAAACAATAATATAAATTAGAGAATATTAGTTTGCTCTTTAGAAATGTGTTAATGTAAAGAAAAGGAAAAATTATTGTGTAGAGCAGCTTTCTAATGGATTAATCTTGGAGACATTTAAACATTTTGGCGGGAACAATAATGGAAAGTAAAATGGCGAGGATGGACTTATATTCACCTAAAAGGCCGAAAGCGAACCACAATTTCAAGTGTAAGGCATCTCTCTCTCCTATTATACTATTACAGAAGAGAAAGGTCTCAACTCTCAAGACTTAAAAAACAAATTTCTCAAGAGAAACTCTAGTCTTTTTTTCAGTGAGAAACTCTAGCTGGGCACATGATATAAACTCGAATTTATCTGAAGATCTTTTAGATTATATATTTATATTAAGACGCGTGTAAAATTAATTAAAATATGTATAAAAAAATATAAATTTAAATATAAATATTTAATTTAATAATTTTTAAATCTATTCTCATATAAATTTAAGTTTATAATAGCCGCACCCTGTATAAAGAGACAAATGAAATTAATCAATGTCAACTCATCAAATATGAGAATTGAATCCGATTCACGTTGCGTTGAGTTGGGTTAAAGATTTAAGTTCTTCGCTTCCCGGCGACTATTGAGTGTTGAATTTCTCGATGTCTTGAGGGAAAGCAACTGCGTGGCAGATTTTTTTTTTTTTAAGCTGAATTTTATTAATTTAAAGGTTGAAAAAAAAAAAACTGCATTATGCTGATAGCTCAAATATTATTCTGTTATTATTGGAAAGGATAAGAAAACGAAACTGCGCATTATGCTGAAAAAAAATTATTTTTTAAATTAAAAAATGTTTGAGTTTTTATTTAATTTTTATATTAAATTATAAAACTATAAATATTTTTACTATAATGTGTGCATAAAATGAAACGCAAATTTAAATTATTGCACTCTAACTTAATCTATTAATTATATATATATCTTAAATATTTAATTATAGATTTAAATTTTTTAATAGATTAATAATATTTAGTTTATAACAAGGGAAGACGGGAAGGGAAACAAATGAAATCAATTAATGTCAACTTATCACACATATATAAGTTTTAAAAGAATCTTGAGATTCACAGTCCAGTATATATATATTACAATTGGCACTTTTAGTCTCTGAAAATTGTTAATGAACCAAGACTTTAGTCATTTATATAAAATTATGAATTTTTATATGTATTTAAGTCTATGATATTTTATATTAAACTACATTTATTAGAGTCCAACTCCAATCGAAATTAGGAAGTATAATTAATTTAAGAAGTTTAATTAGAAAGTTAAAGTTAAATTTTAAAGAAAAAAAAAAGGAAAGATTAGTTTTGGAAATTAAAGTCCAAAATTAGACTTTGATTTGTGGTATAAAAGTGAGGTGTGAATGGCCATATTTGATAGTGGAGAGAAGGCCATCAATTTGTTGAGCATAGAACGTGAGAGTGAGAGTGCGTAGGCATAGTGTGGTGAGAAGGTGGCCATGTATTTTATTCTGTTTGTGTGATTTATGGGTGAAAAAAATAATTAATGGTTATAATTATTTTTCCTTTGATTAGTGGATTTATTTGTGGGGTAAATTTATGTCAAATCACATTAAATTTTATGTTTTTTTTATTTTGTATGTGGGTATGAATTTTCACAATAAGTGATATTAGAGATGTGGTTTGTGATGTCAAAGATGGCAAACACAAAATTTGAGGCGGAGTTGTTTGATAGAAAAAATGATTTCAGTTTGTGGCAAAGCATCATGAAGGATGTTCTTATACAACAAGATTAATCAAATCATTAAACGAGAAGTAATTGGCTATCATGAAAGATGATGATTGGGAGAAATTTCAACAAATGGCAGTGAGTACGATTAGATTGAGGTTAGCTCCTGATGTGAAGTACAATGTCTTGGAAGAGCTTCGCTGGTTGTTTTGCAAAAGAATTTGGAGAGCTTGTACATGTCAAAGTCACTTATAAATCGTTTATATTTGAAGAAGTAGTATCAACTCAAAATAAAGGAGTGTACTAATATGAGATATCACCTTAATATTTTTAATAAATTAATTACCCAATTGGCTAGTATTGGTGTAAAGATAGATGATTAACGCTCTAAAATAATATTACAAATATTTCTGTACAACTGTTCGAATGTAATTACATACAAGTAACTACATGATTACATCAAAATCTAATGTACAATGGTACACCTACAATATACCCGAAGATAATCCTAACACATGCTTAAGTTACAGCTTCAAGTGACCTCACTCAGCTGCTCTATATTTTCTTCCACCTGTGCCAGCATACAAAGCTATCGATGAGCAGTGAACTCAGTGGTGCACAACTAATAAATTAAAACCCAATGCAAAACATACTGTGACAAATCATAACAAAGAACTTGGACTATTTAAATTTTTCAAAATTCGTAAAATCAAAGTCACTATTTTTAATCATACAAATCATTTGTTGAATAACATTTGATCAAGTAATCACAATTTATCCCAAATCATAATAAAGTAATTGAAATATTCATATTTTTCTTGAACCATGAAAACAATATATTATTATCCAACCACTAATAAACATTTGTTTCAATCACTTTTTTTTTTTCAAAGTATGCATAATTTAAGGGTGTTGAAAACATTTACACAATTCAGAGCATGGCACTAAAATAATGTCGGGTTGTACACCATGAAAAAACTAATACATCCCAATAACCAAAGGCTAAAGGGGAACATAAGGGCTAGCTAACAAATATGAGTACTCATTCAACACTTCCTCAACTGGCAATAGACCTCAACACTTTAGTGAGAGAGAGAAAACTCAACCCCACGAATGGAGAATATCACAATCAATACATCTCACAAGACAAGCTAATGAGGAACACAAATCATTTTGTCATGCTAACTGTGGTTTCAAAACAATTTCAAACAATTTCCATTCAAAGAATCACATTGCAATTCAAGTAAATACATTTCACAATTCAAAATCTTCAAAACCATACATTAATTTCTTAAGCACACAAAAGTAATCATATTTAAATCATACAAAGTCAATTCAACAATTTAAAATTCACAATTACAAAGAAAAGCATAATTCATTCCTATAAGATTCATTCAAATCAAATCCAAATTTAAAACATAGTAAAAGAATAGTTGTGCACAAACCTCTTTATACTCTTCTTACTTAATTTTACTTTTTCCCTCTTTAGGAGGCTTCTTTTCTACTAAAAATACACAATGGAAATGTCTCAATATTTATCCCAATTATCTCCAATAACTAATTAATTAAATACCTAATGAATGCTTAAGTTACTTATGCAAAATTTAAGGAGTTTGGGTTCAGGACAATCTAGAACCCTGACTTTGCAATCCCATCTCAACCTAATTCCAATCATAATTTGAGAAAGTGATCTTAATAAAAATTGTTTCTCTATGTCTTAGTTTTATTTTTCAATTTGAATCACTCGATTTTGTGTTCTGGATCTCAAGTTATGGCCAAATTATCAAATACTATTCCAGGTGTCATATCCTGAATTTTCAGATTTTCCAAATTTGTACCTTAACTTTGCATTCTATGTCTGACATATTAGGCTCATAATTTGGCCCTGGTCCCTAAAACAATGTTTTAGGCCTCTATCTTAGGTTTTCAAATCATTTTGAATCACTCAAATTGAAGTTATGTAGAAGAAGTTATGGTCTGATAACCATTCGGATGTCATAAGGCTAATTAGCTAAGGAGCAGGAATTCCCGATTTAGGATTCCTGATTTATCCCAATAATTCCCCTATCTTGCCCTATGAACTGGATTTTGATCAAAACATAAAGTTTGTAGTCCTATATCTTACGAACATTTTAGTTTTAGAATCACCTAATTTACATTTTTGTAGCCCAAGTTATGGTAATTTTTCCAAAACTGGTCAGATGGCTCATTGTCCAGAATTTCCAGGTTAGTCCAGAATCAGGATAGATTTGTTGAACCAATTTTTTCTAGTAATTTGATCAACTTAGGGTCATAATTTGACCCTATATTCTTCATAATAATTATTCTCCTATGTCTCAGGTTTCTATTGGTTCAAGAATCACCTAATTTGGAGTTTTTTAAAGTGAGTTATGCTTAATTTACTAAGTACTATTCATTTGGTCATTTTTTGTCAGGTCCAGAATTACAATCCATATTCAAGTCAAATTTAGGATAATCTATGGTCAGTTTCTAGATAAAGTGTCTTCATGAAAAATTTAGCATTATGTTTTAGGTTTCATCTCCAATTGGCCTTACATTAATTGGAGCTATATAACTCAAATTATACTCATTTAAAGCTGCTGGACTCAAGTGTCCAGATTCTAACTCATTGGCACACCACCAATTCATCAACTCTATTCCTCAATTCAACATTAATACACATTCATGGCACATCATATGACCTAAATTTATCATTACTACCATCAATTTGGTAACCTACCATAAAAACCATAATTTTCATAAACCCTAATTTTTTCCATCTTACCAATTCATGCATTTTCATTAAATTTAAATACACTAATCATGCATACATCATCACCTAAGCTAGGAATCATCATCAATTCAACCAAAACACATCAAAGTTCTACTCCCTCATAGCTAGCCGAATTCCATGTCCCCCCATACATGCATGATTTTCATGCTTCCTTATGTAAATTCATCAAAATCAAACTTAAGTTCATGCATATATCATTAATTTAGCTATAGAGATGACTTACCTCTAGTTGAGCTTTTAAATCTTCAATTTCCCTTTCTTGTTTCTTGAATTTCTCTCCTCCAATCTTCCACCCAAGGCAAAATATTAAGTTTTTGTTGAGGTGTCTATGAATTTTATGGAATAAAACTAGGGTTTTAGAAGCTCAAAGTGATCATTAATAGTGGAAAGGAAAAGAAAAGAGAGAGAGAGAAAGAAAATGGAGCCGGCCACAATTTGGAGGAGAAAATGGATTTATTTTCTTTTTAATTTTTGGTCTTTTAATATGATAATTATCCCCAAATTCATAATTTAAAATTATAATTTTTTAATTGCGTCATGCTTAGGTAATGCTTATGTCATAATACTAATTTAATATTTGAAATTTTCATTTCTTTTTCTTTTCTTTCCCTACTCTCTTTATTTTTAATTCTTTTTCAATAATGTCGACACCATATTTTGGCCGATCCCCAAAATCAACAAGACTTTGAAACCGATCCCCAGCACTAGGTCTCCCTGGGCCTGCCAACGACATTTCCCATTTCTCTTTATTTTTCTTTACCAGATGACCATATTTCCGAACTCTCCTTAAAAGGAATTGAATCAATGCTAAGTCCTAACATTCGTTAAAGCCCTGCCGATCTCTCAAATCATTTACCGATCTCTCAAACCCGCTGTCGAATTTCCGGACCCGTCGGGTATATCCCTGATCTCTGTTGATAAATGAGGTGAACTAGCACTAAATCTTTTCTTACCAGTTTTATAGCCGACCTCCTTTTCGGAAGATCAAGAGCTAAGGTTTTGGTTCGGTTTAACGAGGGTTCCGATCTTAAGTTTTCAAGTTAAATTTTCAATTTTAATCAAGTCCCGTTCAGCATTTCTTCCCCACCGATCTCATGCTTATTGTGCTTTCCGATCTCTTATACTTAGATTAATAATTGCATTTTTGTCTTGCTGTGCTCATACAATCAAATACTCAGACAAACAATGGTTTAAAATGTTCCGATCACAACCCTTCATTGAACAAAGAGGCATTCCATTTCATTTCATAATTTGTACAAGTTATTCGGCTGGGGGATCACCCCCAGCCTGATTTACATTCTGCTCACTCTCTCTCTCACCTCGGCTTCCTCCTCACCGCCCTCATCGCCGCCTCAGAGCCGTCGGCCATCCAGAGAAGTCCTCTTCAGGTAGCGCTCGAGTTCGGTCAAGAGGTCCTTGTGAGCATTCACATAGGCTCCGCCATCCCCGCCACCATCTCTTCGCCTTTCTCCTTAAGCTCCTCATCCTTCGCCTTAAGCTCCTCGCCTTTCTCCTTAAGCTCCTCGATGAGTTGGGCGACTGAGCAGCTTTCGCTGGCTCAAGCGCTGGACTTCTCCGAGAGCCCGATCCCTTTCACCAGACACGAGTCCTGCTCGCCACTGCCTTCATAGTACTTTGCCCGCCCTCAACTTGAGATATATAATCCCGAGCGGATGAGAGTTGGGATCGGAGGGAAGCCAATTCCTGATTTTTCTTCCCGATCTCCTTACCTAGACCGGACCTTTTCCCAAACCATGGTCCGATTCACTGTGCACTCCACATCTGCACTCATGGAGTGAGTCAAGATGTCATCAAGGCCGCCGAGGATAGCTGTCTCCGATCCTCCCGAAGAAAGATGGAAGACCCCAAGACTTGGGCAAAACCGGGTTCTCCTGCATACCGGCTATTCTTCAAAGACTCCATTAACTCGGGCGCCACGAGAGGAGGTCCTCCTGCAAGATTGAGAAGGCCCCCTTTCCGTGCTTGGGACAACTGAAAGAGTCGGAGGCTGCTCTTCCGATCTAGGAGGAGATCGGACAGCTTCAGTGGTCGGCAGATCCGAAGGTGGAGGTGGGTCTCCTTGTACTTCCCCAGGTTCACGACTAGGTGTTCGAAGCATTTCCGAACGCTTCATCTCCTTTATCTTCCGGGAGATCTCCCTTTCCTTCTTCCGCTTCCTAGAACCCTCACCACCCGCCATACCTGCACAAAGAAAAGGTTAGTGAGATCGCTAAGGTCGTGAGAACTGAGATATAGAAAATACCAATGCCGAGGTCAGAGAGCGGAAGTTCGCGGTCTTGGCCGGTGAGCAATTGAATAGTCCAATGGTGCAGCTCGGCAGTCACCGCATCCAAACAAGAATACTTTTGAGTGGCGGCCTGACTCTTTAGATCCATCACTATTAAACTTTCCTCCTGACTCAGGGTAATGTGCTTCGGAAGCAAGGGCCCCTGGTACCACCAGCTACGGGGGAAGTCCTCAAAGCAGCTCGGATCTTTGCTCCTCAGAATGAAGAAACGGTTCTTCCAATTTTTAAGGGATGAGGGCAGATCGGAAAAGAGCCCGCAATGAGGCTTCACTGAAAGAACCAGTGTTCGTCATCCTTTCTACGAGTTAGTCCGTGCAATTTCGGCGAACACCTTAGCCGTGAGGTCCGATTCCCTTAGCTCGGCATAGACCTCTAAGGCTACCAAGATCCGCCACGAGTTGGGGTGAATTTGAACAATGCATGCTCGGTGAAGTTTTAAGACCTCCTTGTAGAAATCATCTAGAGGGAACCTCGCATCGCCTTTAATCGTTCCTCGTACACCATAACCATGTCATTCTCTTCAAAGGAGTGATCGACACGAAGATCGCCGTGGCACTTGATTAGCTCGATTTAATCAGCCGAATATTATATTCTTGGCTAAACGATTGTAGATCGGATTCTCAAGAACCGACGGTAGCTCGCCTATAGGAGAGTCTCTCTCCTCAAGAAGGTGCGAGCCTTGATGGTATGACCCGCCCGAGTTGGAGCGAGGCCCCGGGAGGTTCTTGTTGAACGCTTGGCCCGATCGCTTCTTCTTCATCAGACGATGACCACGAGAACTGAATAGAAGGAGGGCTCGCCGCTCTCTGACCTTCGGCACCGCTCATTTTCAAAAGAAACAAAGAATTTAAATTAAAAAGAGGATCAAAGCCCTTACCGGAGTCTGATCGGCGTCGAAAGAACTTGAGAAAACAAGAGAGCTTCGAAGTTGTGAGCAGGGGATTGAAAATGGAATGAGAGAACAACTGGCTAACCCTCCCACCCCTATTTATACTAGTCCGAGCATTTAATGCTCGCGAGGTTCTAGGCAGCGCATCGATTGGTGGGACTCGACAGCTGTTCTGACACTTCTCTCAAATATCCGAATGTTCAAAGATCGGTTAATTGGAGATCGGCATAATAAGTTAAATATTTTGAATAAAGGATCAGTTAAGTGTCATTCAGGTAAAGAACCAGATCGGATAACCACATTAGAGATCGGAAAAATAATCAATGCAAAAATAATAAGATGATAACCGATAAAATAAAGTCTTTATTTTCAAAAGATCGGATTACATCATTTGGGCGATCTCTAGGGATCGGATTACACTAACATTGGATCACATCATTTCTGTGATCTCTAGAGATCGGATTGCATTGAAAATAAAATACATCATTTGGGCGATCTCTAGGGATCTGACTACAATAAAGGTCTAACTACATCATTTGGGCGATCTCTAGAGATCTGATTACATTTTAGGATTACATCATTTGGGCGATCTCTAGAGACCGGTGGAACATCCTATCTAAAAGGCCTATGTCAAAGCCTAGTCTCGTGGCTGAGTCAAAAGACGTGTTTGACCGTAAGACCTACTGCTGACATCGGATAGATGTGCAACAGATGGGGTGACTATGACTCCCATGAATATGAGAGACATCGTCACCGATGTTACCACCCTAAACCGACCCGCTGTCGGAACACCCAATGTGGAGGAAAACCGCTGTCGGAACACTCAATGTGATGAGAAACCGAATGAACTCAGTTGAGCGACTCGAGATCGGTACAACCAAGGTCCGCAATACAGATCGGTCAAATCCAGTCCTCTCACCATCGTCAGTTAAGGTCATTCGATCACCGGGATCGTAAATTTTCAGTCGGTGAGTAAAGAAGTCCATCGGAAAAAGATCAAAGCCACAGTTATAGCCAGAACTTCCACCGGAGCAGCTAGAACAGGAAAGTAAGAAAGGAAGAGAGGAAAATCAGATGAAGGAAATGTCTCCGTCGACAGGTATATATAGGGGAGGATGAGCATTTATTGCTAGCGAAACGGCTGACGCCGAATCGAGGGACAATTAATGCTTTGACCAGACCGACCAGAGAAAAGGAGAGATCGGAATAATAGATCTAAGGTGGGAGACCAGCATGAAAGGTCGGAAAGAACATGTGAAAGAAATCGAAGAGGAGGGATCGATAGGCAAAGGAATAAGACAAATTCCAATAACCGCCGCCTAATCGAGCCGAGGTAGTTAAGGCGTTGCGCGAGATCTCCACCGCACGCCTAAGAATCGCCCACAATCGACAGTGCTGTGGTATGTCATGACACCAGACATCCCAATCTCCACCATTGATCCCACTTGTAAGGACAAACCCGAACCCTTAGATCAAGAGAGAAGACGACAATACCGGCGTCTTTCGCTCTTAGCCCTGGACGTTCGGACAAGGAAATTTGGACCGCGGATGGAAAGAAGAAAAGGACAAATATTATGAAGAGTGATCTCAACCATTCATTTTGATTCTCTTTAATTCCCGAACCTCCGATCATGTCCTTCAAATCTTGACCCTCCATCTTCCTCAAAATAAATCCCGACCCTTCACGAAGAGCACCCGATTCCTATAAATACCGCATAAAAACTGCTCAAGGGACTGACGGCAAAAAATAGACAAAAGGTCATATTATAGCAGAGGAACTCAAATTTCATTTAGTTTGCTACTCGCTACTTAGAAGTGTCTATCAAAAAGACTTTTGAAACTAGTTTTCTCAAGTGTTTTTCTTGAAAAGATTCGAATCGAACTCTACATTTCCAGCTTGTTCATTATCCGGTCACACTCTCACTTTCGCCTTTTATCATCTCTGCTTTCATTGTCCAAGCTCAACTTCATTCCACTCGGTTCTTTTCATCTTGATTTGATCGCATTTTAGCTAAGCACCCTCCAGTTCACGAGGAACACCACCCTCGTGCCAATCAATCCTTGCCTTATCACTATTTGACACCCCATAGTTATTTTAGTAGATTTGGCTCCTTACAGGTAAGAGCTCATACTACTGTTTTATTAAGTGCTTACATTTACTTTCTGCATTTTCTTTGTTCTTCTCACATCTGTGACTTTATACTTTTGCACAAACGATCCCCAAAGAATGTTACTGTAAGCGCCATATCATCGCTTTATCGGCGTGCATTTACTTTCCGCATTTTCTTGGGTTCTTCTTACATCTGCAACTTTCTTCAAGACTATTTTTGCACAAACGATCCCCAAAGAATGACACTCCCAAATCATCTATTTAGTGATCAGTTCATTTTTATTAATCTTCATCTTTTTGAAAGCAAGTTTTCTAACTCCTAGTAGTATGTAAGTGGTTGGATAAACGTAGGTAACTGCAACTTAGGGGTCTCTTTTAAAAGAGAGAACATGAATAACACGTCAGGAAGATAGCCAAACTATTAGGCCGACGTAAACAGCAATTCGACAAAGATGTCATAAAGTGGAATAAGACCAAAGTAAACGAAACAGAGTAGATCGGTCATTAATAGATATTGGTAAAATGAACGCACGGAAGGTCGGTAAATTAAGTCTAGTTTTCCCTATCTAGTCAAAAGGTATCGAGAAGCCTTATCCCCAGCATCTTAGAACGCCAAAATCCTTAGCTTTAGATTCTTATGTCATGTAGTTGAAATTAAAAATCCGGGAGATCGGAGAAATCCCTTCCAGGCTCCTGTTAATCTGAAAGAGATCGGAGGAGAGTTCTTATCCGGTCTCAACTCAAAATTCTAATAAACATTAAATAGGGATTGGAGGAGAGTTCTTATTCGGTCTCAACTCAGAACATTAATAAATAACTCTAAAGGAGATCGGAGGAGGGTTCTTATCCGGTCTCCCCTCAAAATTTTAATAAATAACTTAAAAGAGATCGGAGGAGGGTTCTTATCCGGTCTCCCCTCAAAATTTTAATAAACAACTTAAAAGAGATCGGAGGAGAGTTCTTATCCGATTCTCACACTGCTCACTAAGGTTGTCTCATTTACTTATGTATCCGGGTGATCCAAATTTAGTGAAAAATCAAATATTCCTTCTACCAAAAGGATTAACATTGCCGTCTAAGCCCTCCTAACTAATTTATAAAGGACGCAGAATTAAATCTACTTACCCTTATTAAGGGACGAGGTGGGGTGCCTAACACCTTCCCCACCCGCTACGGACCCTAACTTAGAATCTCTGCTTTGAAGTGGTTTCATTTTTAATTTAACTTCTCAAATGGTTTTCTTTAGTTTCCTCAAAACTAAGGTGGCGACTCTTTTTTTCCACTTCGTGAGTGATCGTCTGTGCGATCGCAAAATCCCATTGCGATACCATGACTAATCGGGATTATCCTGCCTAGTGGTCCAAAAGTAGATTTAATTTTGTCCGATCAAATTATAGTTAGATGGGTTCACTTACGATGTCTTATATGTTAATTATTATTATCGCTAACTATTTTGTTTTGCCTGCTCTATCTCTTACAAAGGTCTTCATTTCAAAAAGGAAAAAAGGAAAAAATGGAAAAATAAAATCCCTAAATTGGGAAGAGGTAAAGGTGTCCCTTCACACACCGAACACTCACACAATGTTCTCACACACTATGGTCCTAACCCGGCTTTCTTACCCTTTTAGGAAAGTAGGAGGGAGTCATGTAGCTGCATTCGTGGGTTTTACCCGTTAGTATCCGTGAAGGCTTCGCTCAAATTGAAACTCGCCTATTCACCGTGATACTCATGGAATTTTCCGATAACATCATGGGGTAGAATGGGGCTCACTGCTTACATGAGGGGCAATTTGGGAACCCGTGGCTTTTAGAAAATTAGCTCTGAGCTAAACTATCACAATACTTGAAGGCCGTAGTAAACTACCTCATAAGATAGAACTATCCGTAGGTAGCGCCACCCTGTTAGGAGTCTCCTCATCAGAGGACAAAAGGGACATACTTTCTCTTACCCTATTCTCGCTTTAATTTCCTTTTGTTCATTTCTTTTGAGGGTAATCTTGAATCCTACTAGAACACCTACGCATTTTCCTACTTTGATAAATGTGTGCGTGTCACTCACAACAGATGATTCAAAATTACCCTAATTTGTCTTACTAACGAATTTTCTCACAGTGCATTACCAAACCAAGAGTCCAGAAAAGGATAGGCATCATTTTTATCATGGCATCCTCGAGTCACTGGCGTAAAAGGTCTGTAATGCTAAGTTTTGGTCCAAATCACCATAGTCCCAGACTTCGCAAAAATGATGCTTCCGAGGCACCGCTAGCTCGCTACCTTCGCTAGATCCGAATAAAATAGAGGTCGAATGAACAGCCTAGAGGGTCCGTCTAACGGATGGAGGTCGCTTCCGATCGTGCCAAGGTACGCTTTGAAGAGAAGTACGGAAGATTGCAACCTTAATGCAAGTCAAGGTCCAAATCCCGCATTAAAAGCCATGTTGTCGGTTTGGAATCCTAAGGCGGGTATTCTCTTTCAATGACATTGATACGGTCCCCACTATGGAAGAATATCGTGCATTGGGGATCCCATACTCATTGCGTAACCTGATCTACTTACACCTCGAGCATAGGCAAACCTGGAAACGGTTGGCACATATGTTGGGTTCTCCCCCAGAAGGAGTAAAGTCCAAAGAAACTGCCAAGGGAAAAACACATGGTTGGTATTGGACATATCTCCAGAAATGTTTAGATTAATGCCTCCAAGAGAAACAGTGGGACCGGGCTTCAGTAGCTCTCGCTTTGGGAATCTACGGCCGATTGCTTCTGACCATTGGGAATCATAACTTGCAACGCGTGGAAGTGTTCGATGGTGGAAAGGCAGCAGATTAATCCAATACGCAATCCTTGCGAGACTTTATTAACCCTTACCTATCGCATAACAGGCGCAGGATCCCTTAAGTGTTGTTCTCAATCGTTATACCTCCGGATTATCAACACATGTGTCCTGTGGAGACAAAAGGATTGACTTGGTACCTTGACCACCTCCCATTGAGAAGATGATCCGTTAGTGATTAGCCCAAGAATGAAAAACAATGGTGGGAACGGATTTTGAGTTTCAATAGCCATGATTATCGTTGGAGGAAGTCGTGGACGCTAAGCCAACCCGCTTTGATCGGTGCAGGTATTCACGGTGTCCTCGATCGGAGTAACCGGATACACAAGTTACACTCCGCATTGGTAATGAGGCGCTTCGGCCAACATACCGTGATCAACATTGAAGAATACCACCAAGGTCGCTTCTACCACGAGCTCAAAGGAGAAGAAGGGTTAAAAAGGCTCGCAAGTCGTGGGAGAACGCCACTCGATGGAGAGATCGCTAAGGGCCCAAGCACCTCGGCGATTATCTTAAATGGAGAGCCGACAGGACCGAGAACATTCAATCGTGAAATTCAAGACAAGAACCCGCCCGAGATGTCCTATTAGAAGAAACGAATGGCTATCCGGATGACTCACTACGAGAGGCTAATATCGAGAACTCACAATCGCAGAACAAATAAAACACCAAGGACCAACACAGTAAATTTAAAAGGAGAGTAAGAAGACTTAAGGAAGAGGTAAGGGCCGAAAGGATGGGGTCTGAGGAGCAAGAGGTGCAGTGGGAAAAGGAAAAGACTCTCTTCAAGCCGAGACCAAAGAAATAAAAGTGCAGAATAGTAAGCTTCAGGAAAAGATGAAATACCAAGAGATACTCATCAAGAGTATAAGCAAGAAAACAAAAGAAGAAGCTCGAATTGAAAGAACAAGCACTACTCATCAATGATATCTTGAAAGAGTGTGCTAAAGAAAGAAAGGAAAGAGAAAGAAAATGTCGCTTCTCTATCAAGGACTGAAAGAGAATGTTGACCACCGGAGAGAGAACAATAGCACGGGAAAACAAGAATTATTACTCAATCCGAGTACGCTCAAAGCATTCGACCCCGCCAAGCAAGAAGAAAGGTTATATGAGTATCTCGTAAAATGTCATCTTATTATAAAGAACCTTCCAGAGCTTAGGCCAATGTAAAAGATACGATGTACAAATTACTCGCTTAATGAAGTGATTTTTGGACCATTGTTTAGCAAAATTTGTGAATGAATAGTATGACTCGTAGGAACTTCCTCGCTAGGGTTATGTGAAAATTGAAATGCGCCATATGAACAGTATCATAAATGCGCATTCAATCCCGTCATTCACTACGACTATCGAACGATGCCATGATAAAGCCGAGGCGATTATCCTTTTCAGATTTCAACTCGCTCGCAAATGCCATCAGATCCTTCTGCATCAGTGACTTTAGTTTCTTTGCAAAATTCAAGTTTATTTAAAATTTTCTTTTTTTTTTACTCCTTACAGAAATTAATATTGCTTCTAACAACGCAAGTCCGACCAAGCACACTGCTCAACCTCAAATGAGTGTACTTAACAAGATCTCGAACAAGAAAACTAATGGAAGACCAGAACAAGTACGTAACCTACAGGCAAGTGTCCGAACTAAAAGACTGTGTTTCGTAACTTATGAAGATGATGATGGAGATGTCCCAAAATAGGCCCACTTCTGACCCTAACCTACCATTACCTCCCCCACCTCCTACAACGGTTGATTCTCACTACGCTTCAACCTCCTTCACTTTCCAGCCCTCAATCCCGGACCCGACCACATCACAATCCGGTGACCATAAATAATGACCTACCTTTTTCCTATTACCCGGCTATCTCAAATGCTGAGCCTCACCCTTCAATCCCGATCCCTCCAGTTTACTCCACCCCTCAGCTCCCAGTTGGAGGAGCGCATCAAACTGTGGAAGGAGAACATAGGGCGAGAGAAAATGAGAAACTATCGGCTCTAGAAGAAAGACTGAGGGCAATAGAGGGGCTGAACATGTATAGTTCAGTCGATGTGTCATCACTGAGATTGGTGCCAGATGTGGTGGTACCACCCAAATTCAAGGTTCCGATTTCACAAGTACAGGAAACTCATATCCCCGCATCCACTTGGCAACCTACATTGCCAAAATGTCTGCCTTAACAGAAGACGATAGACTTCTCATTCACTTCTTTCACGAGAGCCTCTCCGGAGCAGCTCTGAGATGGTGTATACAATTGGACAGGAGCAAGCTGCACTCCTGGAAGGATTTAGCCGATACCTTTCTAAAGCAAAGATAAATTCAATTGTGATGCGGCACCCACAAGGAGGGACCTCCGTAACTGCAGAAAGACCGGAAGGTTTCAAACAAGATGCCCAACGATGGAGGGAGAAGGCTGCAAGTATATCCTCCTGATCGACAATGAACTCGCTCCCTATTCATCAAACATTGAAGGCTCCTACTTCAACCCGATGATTGGAAATACTTCCAACAGCTTCTCGTATATCATCCAAGCCGTGAGAGAATTGAAGCTAATCGAGAATAGGAAGACTACAGGAGTTGGCTGAGAACCCTGTAAAGAAGACTGCCAGCTTTGGCAAGAAGAAGGAGGGTGATGTACACTCTATCACCCGTCAGAATAATTACCCCCAATTTCCCCAAAATAACTACCGGCCATATCCTCCCTCTCATGGCCAAACCATCGCAAACATTCCACCTTCTTTCCCTAATTATCCACAACCACGCCCACAATACGCCCCACCTACAAATTTCCAACCAAGACCACCTCCTCCTCCAAATTTCAACCAAGACCACCACAAAACAACCCGAGACCTCCAAGGAACCCCGATCCACCTCTTCCTCCCTCTCTGAAATATACCGATACCTTGTCAGATAAACCAAATTGTACCACCCCTTGGACCCAATCCACCGCCATATCCTGTGGTATGATGCCACCGCCTTGTGAGTATCATGGAGGAGCACAAGGGCACTCAACCGACAACTGCGGGGCACTCAGAGGAAGAGTGCACGCTTTAATCCGAAACGGGTGGTTGAAGATCGAGGGAAATGGTTCCCTCCCCAATGTTACCTCAAACCCACTGCCTAACCACAATGCGGGCAGTGGTGTAAATATGATAGAGTCTAAGGGAGAGGGATCAACACCAGAAGTGGATAAGCTGGTTCCATACTTCGAGGAGATTTTTACTGTAGCAACGAGGGAAGGCTACCTTTGCCTCGTAGCGGGATTCAAGAGAGTACAAGGTGTCCTTACCATGGAGAGGCAATGACCATGAGTCGCGAGATTGTGAGGGGTCTGTGCAAGAAGTCCTAACTTATTGTCACTCAAGGTTCCGAGATGCCGACAAGGTCAAGACAGAAAAGGAGTGAACACCACCGATGCAGCCAAAATGCTTCTACCTCCAAACCTAATCACCTTCTCGCCCAGAGCCTCACCGCGGTGAACGGTTATCCGAACTCCACCTCGCCTCCCCATCACCAATACTCACGCCGTCCCTTGGAACTATAACTTCCAAGTTTACACTGTGGAGCGCTACAAGACATCCGCCTCCTTGTCTTGCCTCACCTGCACCACCAAAACCATGTTTCGCTCCTCACGAGCACTTGTAATGACTTATTCTCGGACTCGCTAGCAACATTACTCCCCAAACCAGTTCTCGGCCCGTTATCACAACAAAGCCCTCTCCACTTGAGCAAGAAGTCGAGTTTATAACTCGAAGTGGGAGGTGTTACGAGAACGAAGAAAGAGAGAAGAGAAAAGGGAAAGTAAAATGGGAGAGTCATCAAAAATACGTAAGAGGAGGTTGAGAAAGCAGGGAAGTAGAACCATCGAACATAAAGAAGAAGAAGAACCATCGCCCAAATAATGAAACAGAGTGAGTATGATGTAGTGGAGCAATTGAGGAAGACACTGCCCGAATTTCATCAAGTATCATTAATCCTGAGCTCTGAAGTCCACCGACAAGCCTTGCAGAGAATCCTGGATCAAGCCCTTGTGAACCCTGACATCACACCGGGACAGTTTGAGAAGATAGTAGAACAAATCCAGGCTTTCAACTTTGTAGCCTTTTCTGAAGAGGAGGTAGACCCCGCAGGCTTAGGGCACAATAAAGCTCTGCATGTAACTGTGAAATGCAAGGGTTGTATAGTGGCCAAAGTTCTCATCGATAACGGATCAGCCCTTAATGTATCGCCGCCGCAACCTTAGCCAAAGCACGGCCGACCAATCGCATATACGCTGAGCATGATGATAGTAAGAGCCTTTGACGGCATAAGGAGGGAAATCGGGAGACATTGACTTACCAATCCAAGTCGGTGCATGCACTTTCAACGTCACGTTCCAGGTGATGAACATTGAGCCGGCTTACACTATGCTGTTGGGAAGGCCGTGGATCCATTCTGCGAATGCTGTTCCTTCGACTTTGCACCAGAAGATCAAATACATTAAGGACGGCAAAATCATCACTGTGAGGGGCGAAGAGGCCATACTGGTCACCAAGCCGCAATCACTTCCCTATGTGGAAGCGGCCGAGGAATCGTTGGAGAGTTCTTTCCAGGCCCTTGAACTGCAAGATACCGGGAAGGAGGGGGCTATGGCTATGGTAGCCAAAGTGCTGTCAAAAAACGGGAATGAAGAGGGTAAAGGCCTAGGCGCCACATTACAAGGGATTGTCGAACCTATACCGGCTATTCAGAAGGTGGGCCGTAGTGGTTTGGGATATGAGGAAGATGCCCTCGTGGATGGGCGATTCTGGATGAGGAAAATACTTCGGGATCAGAGGTTTGACCAGAAGATGGGAAAGATGAAAGTAGTCCCGAGGATCACGGAGATCTTCACCAAACCGGTCATTCAACATCCGGCAAATACAGAAGAATCACCCGATGATCCATCCATCGATGTCATCCAACTGGACTCCTTGTATGAGGCCCTAGTTTCGCCAGTGGTTGAGGGGCAGGAGCTTGACAACTGGACAACGGAGGATATCCCTGTACTCAATCTCGAGTAAAGTACCTCTGGTTATCTACACTTGATCACTTTGTCCATGGTGATAAGTGTAATACTGTAAATGGACCTTTTCTTATGGCATTAATATTATTAATGAATTGATAGCGCATTTTTAAGTCCAACACTCTCTTTCTTTCCTTTTAAATTCCATCCTTATAACATGTTCTATTCTTTATTCATTCAGGACCATTCATCAATTAACACCTAATAATCCAATAGGCTCAGAAATTCCTCCGTTAATTTTGAAATCCCCATAACCGCCATTACTTCAAGTGATTCTGAGGAAGACCTTACGTAAGAAGACGATGAAAGATGAACCCTCCCTCATGCCTTGTGAAAACGAAACGCGCACAATAAACTTAGGCACGGAGGAAGTAAAAAGGGAACTTAAGATAGTGGAGAGTGAGGAATTGTGAGATATGATCGGTCTGCTTAAGGAATTCCTAGACGTGTTTTCCTGGAGCTATGAGGATATGGTGGGTTTGGACCTCGATAGTAACGCACAAAATTCCCTTAATCCCGTGAACAATTCCGTGAAGCGTAAACTAAGGAGAATGAATCCCACACACCGCTTCAAGGTTCTGGATGAAGTCAAGAAACAAGATGACGCCGGATTCTTGGAAGTGGTCAAATATCCCCAATGGGTGGCTAACGCTGCTCGGTGAATGAAGAAAGACGGAGAGTCGAGTGTGCGTTGACTACAGTGGACCTTAATAAAGCTAGCTTGAAAGACGATTTCCTCTCCCCACATTGATGTGTTAGTTGACAATGCCGCGGATTGGGCAGTGTTCGTGGTATTGATGGGGCATCGTGGTACAATCAGATCCCAATGGACGAAGAAGACAAGGATAAAACCGCTTTCATCACTCAATGGGGAGTATTCGCTATCGGGTCATGCCCTTCGGTTGAAAATGCAGGCTACTTACCAGCGCAATGGTCACGTTATTCCATGACATGATGCATAAAGAAGTGGAGGTGTACGTGGATGATATGATCATTAAATCCAGGAGAAGAGAGCCACATTCAGTGTGATGAGGAGGGTATTCGAAAGGCTCAGAAATACCACTTGAAGTCGAACCCCGCTAAATGCATATTCGAGCTAAATCGGAAAGTTGTTGGGATTCATAGTAAGTAGAAAGGGATAGAAGTAGATCCGCATAAGGTTCGAGCTATTCAAGAAATGCCATCCCCAAAAACAGAAAGGAGGTGCTTTTGGGAAAGTCAACTACATTTCGAGGTTTATTTCTAATCTTATCGCCAAAGTCGAGCCTATTTTCAGACATTACTCTAAAAACAACTCTACTCAATGGGATTCAGTTGTCAAGAGGCTTTGAGAAAATCAAGCAGATCTCTCAAATCCACCAAGATTGGTTCCACTGGCGGCAGTGCCTTTGATCGCATATGGCACCAAATAGACCAATGGGATGTGTTTTGGGACAACATGATGATACCGCCAAGAGAGAGGGCCATTTATTACCTAAGCAAGAAGTTCAACGATTGTGAGTCAAGGTATTCTTCCTTAGAAAAGACTTGTCGCTGCTAGCTCGACAAAGAAATCGCCTCAAGCACTACATGTTGAATCACAAGACATGGCTCATCTCCGTGATGGATCCTATTAGATATGTATTCGAGAGCCCATTCGCACTGTGAAGGATAGCCAAGTGGCAGTTATACTTCCCAAAGACGACATAGTCTACATGACCGGAAAGCGTGAAAGGCACAGAATTGTCGACCTCCTAGCGTAAAAATCCTATCCGTGATTATGAAGCTCGGATTTTAAGTTCCTCGATGAGCATATTAATGAAGTAGACTACGAAGAGGAGAGGCCCGCATGTATGGGAAATGTATTTTGATGGAGCAACAATTTATCCTAAACGGAATCGAGTCATCGGTATCCTGACGGAAAACACTTCCGATAGCGCCAAGTTGAGGTTTGACCGTACTAACAATGTCGCAGAGTATGAAGCTTGTGTGATGGGTCTACAAGTCGCTATCGAAATGAAAATCGAAAGTTGGAGGTGTACGGAGACTCGCTCGATAATTTATCAAGTCAAGGAGAATGGCAAACTAAGGATCCCAAGTTGATCCCATATCGTAAGTACTTATCGAGCCGATCAAGGAATTCAAGAAATCTCTTTCACTCATCTTAGCAGGACAAGAATCAATTTGTCGATGCTTTAGCTACTCTAGCCGTATGGCCCAAATGGAAGAAGGGCGCATAACTCAAGCATTGAGGGTTAAAGCAAGGGATGAACCAGCCTCATCGCTTCACGATTGAAGAAGAACCCGATGGAAAGCCTTGGTATCATGACATCCTGGCTCATCAGAGAACTGCAGAATTCCCTTAGGGGCAACCAAAAATGAAAAGAAGATGATTCGAGATTAGCATTGGGATACTTCCCAAAGGAGAAACCCTATACAAAAGAAGCTCCAACGGCGACCATCGAGATGTGTAGATGCAAAAGAAGCAAAGAGAATCCTCTTTGAGACACATGAGGGAAATTGTGCGACCCATGCCAATGGACACATGATGGCTAAGCAAATCATGCGACGGGTATTTTTGGACCACAATGGAGAGGGATAGCATCGAGTATTTCCAAGTGCCATAAGTGTCGATCTATGCCGATCCGATAAACGCCCCACCTCATAAACTGCTCAACCTCGCCTCACCATGGCCTTTCGCAATGTGGGGCATCATGTGATCGGTCCTATCAATCCTAAGGCATCCAATGGGCACAGATTCATCCTAGTGGCCATCGACTATTTCTCCAAATGGGTCAAGCAACGCCGTGATGCTCACATCACGCAGAACACGCCTTAAATTCTTCAAAAGCAACATCATCCGCCGCATGGTCTCCCGAATGAAATTGTCACCGATAATGCCAAGAACTTGAATGGTCCAAGATTCGTGAATTATGTGATCAATACAAAATCCGCATCTCAATTTCTCCATCACTCCCCAGATGAATGGAGCAGAGAAGCCGCAAACAAGAACCTCAAGAGGATAATCCGAAAATGACGGCCACATATAGGATTGGCATGATATGCTTCCCTATGCTCTTCACGCATACCGACTTCCGTGAGAACCTCAACCGGGGCAACTCCATACTCACTGGTCTACGAGATGGAAGCAGTATTACCTATTGAGGTCGAAATTCCCTCCTTTAGGATTCTGAAGGAATCAGGGATTGATGAATCAGAATGGATCCACCAAGGTTGGATCGCTTAAATTTGTCGACGAAAAAGGTTAACAAAGCAGATGTCATGGGCAATTATACCAGAGGAGAATGGCTAGGCATTTGATAAAGGTGTTCGCCACGTGAATTCCAACCCGACCTAGTGTTGAAGATAGTCTTTAACCAAAATGATCCCCGGGGCAAATGGTCACCAACTTATGAGGGACCCTATGTGGTTAAAAAGGCATTTTCCGGAGGAGCCTTAATCTTGACCCATATGGACGGTGAAGAATTCCCGAGACCCGTGAATGCCGACTAATCACCAAGAGGTACTATGCATAAATGAGTGAAGGACTAAAACCCGAAAGGGCGTCCTAAAAAAAAAAAAAAAAAAAAAAAATCTTAGAGCGAAAACCCGAAAGGGCGCCCCAAGAACCAAAGTGGAGAAATAAGGAAGAGAGTATGAAACCAAGGATGGAGAAGAGACCATTATGGCATGAGGCTGCAGAGAACTTGAAATAATGGCAGTTAAAAGACTTCAAAACCAACTAAAAGGAACATGTGAGATCTATCTTTGTACCTTTTTCTTCTCCTTTGAAAGTCCATTTTTCCTAATAAAGTTATACTTCATTCTTTCTGTTTTCCCGTTTACCCACTTTTTAATGCTATCCTTTCTCTTTGTTTAACGCGCTATTGATTAGTTAAAATTTTTGCCATAAAATTTGAATTCGAAGATTGATAACCTCACGATTTTATTATGAGTTTTGCAGAAGTGGCCTACAAAAAAAAAAAAAAAAAAACTAGAGGTGAAAACCCTAAAGGGCGCTTCTGGTTAAATGGACGGAAAGAAAGTGAAAACCCGCAAGGGCGCTTTCCATAAAATAAGAAGAAAGTCAGGAACAGAGGAGGGGCATTTGAAGAAATGGGATCATAGGTCAAGTCTTGCAACTTCTTTTCCGTTAATCATCGGCCTTCGTATCTTGTTAAGTACACTTCGCCAGGAAAGAACTTCATGTGTCGTGTTAGACTTGCCTTGTAAGTTGATTTTAATTTCATGCAATTTAAATTTTCACATCAACCTCTGGTTCCTTGATCTAAGTTGATTTTAATTTCTTGCAATTCACATTTCCACCATCAACCTCCGGTTCCTTGATCTAAGTTGATTTTAATTTCCTGCAATTTACATTTCGCCATCAACCTCCGGTTCCTTGATCTAAGTTGATTTTAATTTCTTGCAATTCACATTTCCACCATCAACCTCGGTTCCTTGATCTAAGTTGATTTTAATTTCATGCAATTTAAATTTTCTCTCATCAACCTCTGGTTCCTTGATCTAAGTTGATTTTAATTTCTCGCAATTTACATTTTCTCCATCAACCTCGTTCCTTGATCTAAGTTGATTTTAATTTCTTGCAATTCACATTTCCACCATCAACCTCTGGTTCCTTGATCTAAGTTGATTTTAATTTCTTGCAATTTACATTTCACATCAACCTCCGGTTCCTTGATCTGTTGATTTTAATTTCTTGCAATTCACATTTCCACCATCAACCTCTGGTTCCTTGATCTGTTGATTTTAATTTCCGCAATTTACATTTCTCATCAACCTCTCGTTCCTTGATCTAAGTTGATTTTAATTTCTTGCAATTCACATTTCCACCATCAACCTCTGGTTCCTTGATCTAAGTTGATTTTAATTTCACGCAATTTAAATTTCTCGCTATCAACCTCCGGTTCCTTGATCTAAGTTGATTTAATTTCACGAATTTAAGTTTCGCTATCAACCTCTCGTTCCTTGATCTGTTGATTTTAATTTCATGCAATCTACATTATCCGGTTTTAATTTCATGCAATTTACATTTCTCGCTATCAACCTCGTTCCTTGATATAAGATGATTTTAATTTCATGAAATCTACATTATCTGGTTTTAATTTCATGCAATTTACATCTCCAGCTATCAACCTCTGGTTCCTTGATCTAAGTTGATTTTAAATTTCATGCAATTTAAGTTTCCCGCTATCAACCTCTGGTTCCTTGATCTAAGTTGATTTTAATTTTCTGGTACTTCAACTTCTGTTAACAATTTCTAGGTAATTAGTTCCTAATTTCAAACACTTAATCATCCAAAATATGAGTCTGAATCTTTACATAATTCCTACACGGAAATTTCTTTCCTTTAATAGAAATTATGTAAAGAGGGGCAGCTGTCGACACCATATTTTGGCCGATCCCCAAAATCAACAAGACTTTGAAACCGATCCTCAAAGACTAGGTCTCCTGGCCTCGCCAACGACATTTCCCATTTCTTTATTTTTCTTTACCGATGACCATATTTCCGAACTCTCCTTAAAAGGAATTGAATCAATGCTAAGTCCTAACATTCATAAAGCCCCGCCGATCTCTCAAATCATTTACCGATCTCTCAAACCCACTCGAATTTCCTGACCGCCGGGTATATCCCCGATCTCGTTGATAAATGAGGTGAACTAGCACTAGATCTTTTCTTACCGCTTTATAGCCAACCTCCTTTCTAAGATCAAGAGCTAATGTTTTGGTTCGGTTTAACGAGGGTTCCGATCTTAAGTTTTCAAGTTAAATTTTCAATTTTAATCAAGTCCCGTTCAGCATTTCTTCCCCACCGATCTCATGCTTATTGTGCTTTCCGATCTCTTATACTTAGATTAATAATTGCATTTTTGTCTTCATTGTGCCCATACAATCAAATACTCACAAACAATGGTTTAAAATGTTCCGATCACAACCCTTCATTGAACAAAGAGGCATTCCATTTCATTTCATAATTTGTACAAGTTATTCTACTGGGATCACCCTCACTGATTTACATTCTCGCTCACTCTCTCTCTCACCCTCGGCTTCCTCCTCACCGCCCTCATCGCCGCCTCAGGAGCTGTGTCGGCCATCCAGAGAGAAGTCCTCTTCGTAGCGCTCGGAGTTCGTCAAGAGGTCCTTGTGAGCATTCACATAGGCTCGGCCATCCCCGCCACCATCTCTTCGTCTTTCTCCTTAAGCTCCTCATCCTTCGCCTTAAGCTCCTCGCCTTTCTCCTTAAGCTCTCGATGAGTTGGGCGACTGAGCAACTTCGTTGGCTGGCGCCGGACTTCTCCGAGAGCCCGATCCTTCACCAGACACGAGTCTGCTCGGCCACTGCCTTCATAGTACTTTGCCCGTCCCTCAACTTGAGATATATAATCCCGAGCTGATGAGAGTTGGGATCTGAGGGAAGCCAATTCTGATTTTTCTTCCGATCTCCTTACCAGACGTTGGACCTTTTCCCAAACCATGGTCCGATTCACTGTGCACTCCACATTCGCACTCATGGAGTGAGTCAAGATGTCATCAAGGCTGCCGAGGATAGCCTCGTCCCGATCCTCCCAAGAAAGATGGAAGACCCCAAGACTTGGGCAAAATCGGGTTCTCCCGCATACCCTCGTATTCTTCAAAGACTCCATTAACTTGGCGCCACGAGAGGAGGTCCTCCTAAGATTGAGAAGGCCCCTTCCGTGCTTGGGACAATCAAAGAGTTTGAGGTCGCTTCTTCCGATCTAGGAGGAGATCGGACAGCTTCAGTGGTCGGCAGATCCGAAGGTGGAGGTGGGTCTCCTTGTACTTCCCCAGGTTCACGACTAGGTGTTCAAAGCATTTCCGAACGCTTCATCTCCTTTATCTTCCGGGAGATCTCCCTTTCCTTCTTCCGCTTCCTAGAACCCTCACCACCCGCCATACCGCACAAAGAAAAGGTTAGTGAGATCGCTAAGGTCGTGAGAATTGAGATATAGAAAATACCAATGCCGAGGTCGAGAGCGGAAGTTCGCGGTCTTGGCCTGAGCAATTGAATAGTCCAATGGTGCAGCTCTAAATACCGCATCCAAACAAGAATACTTTTGAGTGGCGGCTCGACTTTAGATCCATCACTATTAAACTTTCTCCCGACTCAGGTAATGTGCTTGAAGCAAGGGCCCCCGGTACCACCAGCCACTGGAAGTCCTCAAAGCAAATTTCTGATCTTTGCTCTCGTAATGAAGAAACGGTTCTTCCAATTCTTAAGTGATGAGGGCAGATCGGAAAAGAGCCTGCAATGGGGCTTCGACTGAAAGAACCAGTGTTCGTCATCCTTTCGGCGAGTTAGTCTGTGCAGCTCTGAGAACACCTTAACCATAGGTCTGATTCACTTAGCTCGGCATAGACCTCTAAGGCTACCAAGATCCGCCACGAGTTGGGGTGAATTTGAACAATGCATGCTCTGAAGTTTTAAGACCTCTTGTAGAAATCATCTAGAGGGAACTCAGATCGCCTTTAATCGTTCCTCGTACACCATAACCATGTCATTCTCTTCAAAGGAGTGATCGACACGAAGATCGCCGTGGCACTTGATTAGCCTGCATTTAATCAGCCGAATATTATATTCTTGGCTAACGATTGTAGATCGATTCAAGAACCGACGGTAGCTCGCCTATAGGGAGAGTCTCTCTCCCAAGAAGGTGCGAGCCTTGATGGTATGACCCGCCCCGAGCTGGAGCGAGGCCC